>NC_086105.1:106981195-108181195 GCF_963921235.1 Mobula hypostoma | reverse complement strand
CCAAAATCTGCCTCCCAATCTGCTCCTCTGTATCTCTGCTGCTACCAGGGGGCCTATAGAATACCCCCAATAGAGTAACTGCTCCCTTCCTGTTCCTGACTTCCACCCATATTGACTCAAGGATCCTCCTACATTACCCACCCTTTCTGTAACTGTAATAGTATCCCTGACCAGTAATGCCACCCCTCCTCCCCTTTTTCCGCCCTCTCTATCCCTTTTAAAGCACTGAAATCCAGGAATATTGAGAATCCATTCCTGCCCTGGTGCCAGCCAAGTCTCTGTAATGGCCACTACGTCATAATTCCATGGATGTATCCAAGCTCTCAGTTTACCACCTTTGTTCCTGCTGCTTCTTGCATTGAGGTACACACATTTCAGCCCTTCTACCTTACTGTCTTTACACCGTTTATTCTGCTTCTCTTTCCTCAAACCCTCTCTGTATGTTAGATCTGGCTTTACTCCATGCACTTCTTTCACTGCTCTGTCGCTCTGGGTCCCATCCCCCTCGCAAATTAGTTTAAACCCTCCTGAACCATGCTAGCAAACCTCCCTGCAAGGATATTGCA
Source organism: Mobula hypostoma (assembly GCF_963921235.1). Lineage (NCBI taxonomy): Eukaryota > Metazoa > Chordata > Chondrichthyes > Myliobatiformes > Myliobatidae > Mobula > Mobula hypostoma. The sequence goes on along the minus strand of NC_086105.1, from coordinate 108,180,629 downwards.
TTAATTTGTTTTCCACATTTAATTTGTCCACTCTGCAGCTGAAAATCCTCCACAATTACTGTATTATCCCTGCTTCATGTCTTTTTAAATTTCTAGATCTCTACTATTGTGCTGCTTTACTGTTGAAGTTATGAGGAATTGTAAGGCTACGAGAGTAGAATACTTCTGTCAGTGAATAACTGAATCAGTACTGTGCCACAGGCATACTGAGTTGAATGCCCTCTTTATCTGCTTTTTTTTAATATAATAGTTATTCAAGGTCTGCATATGGTGGTATAAAGTCTCCTAATTGATTTTATTTAACTTACGGAATCATGATTTTGTTGTTGGAACAAACATTTCGACAGTAAACTTGTACAGTAACAACTAAAAGGTCTAGATAGAGGGGCATGGAGAGGACATTTCAGTTAATATGGGAGCCCAGGACCAGAGGCCACAGCCTCAATTCATGGATGTCCTTTTAGAACAGAGATGTGGAGGAATTTCTTTAGCCAGAGGTGGTGAATATGAGGAATTCATCGCCACAGACAGCTGTGGAGGCCAACTCATTGATTGATAAGTCCTTTTTTTTTAATATAAGTTTTATTGAGTTTTCAAAATGATTACATAGAATGATAATATCTACCCTCCTCCCTCCCCTTAACCCTTCCCCCCGATATATACCCCTACCTGAAAAAAAAGAAAAAAAAGGAAAGAAAGAAGAAAGAAAAACTGCCTGGATATTGGAAAGTTTCCACATGCTCCATGGGATTCAAAATAAATTTAGTATATTTATTTATTACTTTCCCCAAGGGACCAACATCTTTATCATCGGAGCAACTAAATATGCCATCCTATCTTTTGTAAATATGGGTGCCAAATATTCAAAAGTGTATCATATTTATCTCTTAAGTTATAAGTAATTTTTTTCGAGTGGAATACAACTAGAAATTTCATTATTCCAACGATCCATACTTAAATACGAATCCGATTTCCAAGTAACTGCTATAGTCTTCTTGGCTACTGCCAATGCAACTTTTATAAATTCTTTCTGGTATTTATTCAGTTTAAGTTTCTTTGATAAGTTCTTGACCAGTAAGGGCATCAAAGATTATGGGGAGAAGGCAGGAGAATGGGGTTGAAAGGGATAATAAATCAGCCATGATGGAATGGTGGAGCAGACTTGATGGTCCAAGTGGCCTAATTCTGCTCCTATATCTTATAATCTTATGGAATGGGTACGACTTGCTTAATTATTCTGGCAATTCATTTAGCTTTGTAACTGAAATAACCATAAAATTTAACTGTGTGGATGAGTAGACAGTTTAAAATATTTTCATTGCCATCAAGAGAGTGCTTATTTTGCAGCAAACAGTATTTTCCTCTGTTTTAAACTTCAGGTTTTTAATATTCATGTTGTTTGCTTTTTTTTAAATCTTGCCTATCTTTTCCCTCCATTCTTATGATCACCACACATCTTTGCTCCTCCTCCTCTTCTCCTTTCCCCAATTCCTCCCTACCAAGCCACAAGCTTTTACCCCCCAACAGTAAATATTAATTTGAATGGGTACATTATGACAGCAAAACTAAATCAAAATCCCTCAATTTGATCAGCTTCTGCGTTAGTTCTTTAGCACCATTTACTGCAGGCCTCAATCATGACTTGAAAGTGGACAGCAACTCTATTTGTATTTCATTTTTCCACTACAATTCCCTGTACACTACTTTAAATCAGCATTATTACTCGGTGTCAGCTACTGCATTTTGTAATTTATAACTCTAGATTTTGAAGTGCATTTGTGATTTTTTTTCCTCCTTTGAGTTAATAAGCAACTGGTGAAATATCTGATAAAATCTTAATACTTTCATGTGGAATATCCTTTCTTTATATTGGCAGGCAAAATGGTTTTTGGCTATGTGCTGCTTTTCCAGGAAATTTAATTTTTATCAGATTTTATTCACATTTGTACTGGGGTTCTGTATATTTTAATCTTGATTATAGGTAGCATTGTTGGTATTCTTTATTACATGACAATAGTGGATGTTCTCAAGTGGTACATTGTGCCTTGGTTATTTCAATATCCTTTTTGTGCAGGATATACAAAATGAAGGCACAGTGTGACAGTAAAGATGCCTTCTAGTTTCAACTTGCCACATGTAATCCACTTCACTTTTGGGTAATAGACCTTTTTATTAAAGGAACATTATTTGCAATATCTTTAGGGTAAACTGTAGGTTAATTTTCCAAATATGTTACCAAGGTTGTCATCAGAATATACTTCATTACATTGAAGTTTAAAATTTGAAAAAAAATTGTTTTTGTTGGTGAACACTTGTATCATTTCAGTTGTAATCTTTTAAAATATGACTGTTTGAAAGAGGGGTAGCAAATAAATATAAAAGACTTGTGAACAACAAACATGCTGTGTTTTTGATAGTGTTTTTCATTAAGGAGATTAACCTGGGAAAGAGTCACGGAATGTTCCTAGATGACATCATCTAAATAAATTTATTATTAAAAATCAGATAAAATTAAGAATGGGTGTTGTCCATATAAAAGATGGTAAGGATCAAGAGTTTAGATTGTGGGTGAAGAGATTTTTGGTGTAAGATAGAAACTTTGCCAGCTACTCTGAAGCCCTTAACCTTTCAATTTCATTATGTATAAATATGTGAGAAATAGAACATCAGCTAGTGTATTAGCAGTTACTAACAAAATAATAGCTTGCATATGCATTATGATTATATCTCTGGCTATCCTTAAAACGATGTTTGCGTAAGTGTTCCATGAAGCCCAGTTGCAAACACGACCCATTTCAGTCTTCTGCTAAACTGGGAAATGGTTGTAGTGATTGCTGTGAGTACATATGGAATATGGATCTTACTCGTGCTTGTGTAGCAACAGCCACCACAAACCAATGATCAGATTCTTCCTTACAAAAATCTTCAGAGACACAGTGTACAAACCTCCAGTGATAGGTAGGGAAAATGTTCTCAGAATGCTCCTAATCCTTATGTCCAGCTTTGCGTGTGATTTGTTTTCCGTAGTGCATAAAATTTGGCAATTGCATACCAGAAAATACAGGTCCACAATTCCTTATCTGAAATCCTTGGGGCCAGTTGCATTTCGGAATTCAGAATTTTTTGGGATTTCAACCCCACCCTCGATACCAAAAAAAATGCTCAAGTCCCTTACTTAACCTGTCTCAGTGCGGTGGACTTTAAGACCCAGCGGCGCACCAAACCTACGCACATCCTCCCGTATACTTTAAATCATCTCTGGATTACTCATAATACCTAATACTATGTAAATAATTGTTATACTGTATTGTTTAGGGAAAAATTGACAAGAAATTTTATTTCCAACAAAAACATTCAATAAAACATAAAAATATACAGCTTCAAACGAACCGAATCAAACACATGGTAAATGATGTATTGGAATAAATGTAGAACGTCACTGTCTACTAAAATTTCAGTAACTTGTCTTTCTGTTTATTTAAATCATATACTGTGGTAGCTCCGACACTATTTTCTTCAGTAAGATGCCGCACACACACCACGATCAAGCTTCTGCAATAACTCCACTTTCTGCATTATTGATAGAGAAGATTCCTTCTCTTTTTCTCATTGTTACCCATAGGGGTATCTGCAGCTTTTTTTGACATTTTCACAGTGAAATTAAACACAAAATCAACAGTGAACACAGAATATCAGCGAACAGCAAATGCACGTGTAACCAGTACGAGCACTGAGCTACAACTGACATCTGGCGGCCTCTGCTCGTGCTGCCATGTCACACCTGAGTGACGTCAGCTATCAGCGAAAAAAAACTTGGGTTTTCGGAGCTTTTTGGATTTCAGAATTACGGATAAAGGAATGTGCAGCTGTACCATCTGCTGAGGTTTTATTTGTCCCTGTTGCAATGCCTTGCCCCAACTTTCAAACAGATGGAGACCTCGCTGTGCTGATAAGAGCCCTCCCCATTAGGTGCTTCATCTTGCTTGCCAGTTCAGGCTGCTCTAGAAACAGCTGTGCTTGGAATAAGATCATCATCCTTCTACTTCTGGAATGCACATTTGCCAAGAAATGAGTCTAGAAATAGATGCACTGGGCTTTGAGGTTCAATTGGAACAGCTGCATAACAAAGGATTGTGTGTGCTTTGAGCTTTTCCATTCAGACAGCTATCATCTGCTGCCGAAGACCAACTTTGTGAAAGACGTCCTTTCACTCTGCCCAACATGCTGGTCTTCCAGTTTAAAGAATTGTACACGAATGATTGCTACAAACTAGCATATTAAGATTCAGGACCATGTGTTGAGCGATATTCGGAACAGTACAGATACTGATGCTGCAAAGACAATTTGGGAAGTCGTGATAGCTTAAAGCCCTTTTGCCATTACAGAGAAATAGGTTAGTGCTTAGGTTTAATAACTTTCTGACAGTTTGCTGGAGGAATGTATGTAAAGGAAAAGCATTATTTCATGTACTGATATTAGTGATAGGTTCTGTGTTAAACACTTGCAAATTTTGTCAAGTTAGTAATAGTTTTTTTTCAAAGGGAAGTTGTGGTAGTGAACTGTTCCTTTTTCTTTCAAATAACCTGATTCAATGAAGTGTCCTTTGCTTCCTTTTGAAGTAGTGTCATTGGATCTTTTGCATCTATCTGAGATGGTCTTTCTTTACTGTTTCATTTGAAAATACTTGGAAGTGCTGTGAAGTGGCAGATTGGGTCTTCTGTTCAAACCTGTGGTATAGATGAGCTTCCAGCCTGCAGAACGTCTGTCAGCTATCCTCAGTAGGAATCTTTAACTTCTCTGATATAGGAAGATTAGTTTGTCCATTCATACAGCATTCAGGTTCACTATACCTTCCAAGTCAACCCAAAATCAAAACACTGCAGTTGCTGGAAGCTGTTGACCAGTTGGGCAGCTTCTGCACAGGGAAATAGACAGTCACTGCTTCAGGATGAGACCCTTCATTTGGACTTTGCAAGTCCAGATGAATGATCTTGACACAAAATGTCCATATCCCTGCGCAGTTCAAGTCGAGTCACTTTTTATTGTCATTTCGACCATAACTGCTGGTACAATACGCAGTAAAAACGAGACTGTGGCAACCACTTTCTAGCACACACGAACCGGCTCACGAAACAGCGTGCGCAGGCAGAGAGGTCGGCGCCAAAAAGGGCACCAGGCCATCTTCACCAGCGGGGGAAAATCCCGCGCGTGGAAAGGGTCTGGGAATATGCATTCCCCACAGCAGTCCCGCCCAGGGAGGGTGGGAACAGGAAGGCTTTAAAGCAGGCCGCGAAGTTTGAATGAACCTTTTTTCATTGCAACTCTAACTCACCGACTACGTGTGGTTATTTTAGCGCTGTGTGTAGCACACCGCTACAATTGGTGACCCCGACGGCCCAAATGATATTTGGATCAGAGATGACCGACGCTGCATCTGTTCACGCAGTTTCGTTAAAACTGTCAAGCTTTTGGCTGCTGCGACCCCGTTTGTGGTTCGAACAAGCAGAAGCACAATTCCACATTCGGCAGATAACCTCGGAGTCCACTCGCTACTACTACGTGCTGAGCTCACTCGACCAGGAGACAGCTGCACAAGTTGAGGAGTTTATACAGTCGCCCCCGGAGGACGGCAAATACACAACATTCAAAGCCCTGCTCGTAAGGACTTTCGGACTCTCACGGCGCGAACGAGCACGCCGCTTAATACACCTGGATGGTTTGGGAGACAGGCCGCCGTTGGCATTAATGAACAAGATGCTGGCCTTGGCTGAAGGACACAAACCCTGCCTCATGTTTGAGCAGGCGTTCCTAGAGCAACTGCCCGAGGACATATGCCTGCTGCTGTCCGATGCAGATTTCAGCGACCCCTGGAAGGTGGCGGCCCAGGCAGGTGTGCTGTGGAATACTAAGAAGGAGAGAGGGGCGTCCGTCGCGCAGATCACCAAGCTGCGTGCCCGGGAAGACCAGACCAGGCCCGGCAGCAGAGCCTACAAAACCCGGCGAGCCCAACGAATAATGGTGCTTCTACCACCAGCGGTGGGGCACAGAGGCCCGCCGCTGTAGACCACCCTGCAAATTCCCGGGAAACGTTAAGGCCCAGCCGCCGCTGATGGCTACAGCGGCCGACCATCAGGGCAACCTCCTGTACGTCTGGGACAAGCAGTCGGGACGCCGCTTTTTGGTCGACACCGGAGCGGAGATCAGCGTCTTACCTCCAACGAGTTATGATACCCGCAATGGAGAACCGGGACCCACCCTGAGGGCTGCAAATGGCAGCACAATATGAACCTACGGCACCCGCACAGTGCGGCTACAGTTCAGCTCCAGCTGGTTCACGTGGGACTTCACACTGGCCACCGTGGCCCAACCACTCCTGGGGGAGGATTTTCTACGAGCCCACAGCCTGCTGGGCGACCTGCAAGGGAAGCGATTAGTCCAGACTTTTCAAACGTTCTCCCTGGGTGAAGCGAAGTTGCCAGCCCCACACCTGGACTCCATCATGCTGTCCGACGACGAATTCACCAGGGTCCTGGTGGACTTCCCATCAGTACTGACACCGCAGTTCACGGCAGCCATGCCCAGACACGGAGTACAGCACCACATCCCGACCCAGGGACCACCCCTCCATGCCCGTGCTCGAAGGCTTCCCCCGGACAAGCTCCGACTGGCGAAGGAGGAGTTCAAGAAGGTGGAGGAATTGGGGATCATACGACGGTCCGACAGCCCTTGGGCCTCCCACCCTGCACATGGTGCCCAAGGCATCGGGGGGCTGGAGACCATGCGGTGATTACCGCAGACTGAACGAGGCTACAACGCCAGACTGCTACCCTGTGCCGCACATTCAAGACTTTGCAGCAAACCTACAAGGCGCAAGGATCTTTTCCAAGGTAGACCTCGTCCGGGGATACCATCAAATCCCGGTACATCCGGACGTCATCCCCAAAACAGCACTCATCACCCCGTTTGGACTTTTTGAATTCCTCCGAATGCCGTTTGGTCTAAAGAATGCCGCACAGAAGTTCCAGCGGCTAATGGACGCGGTGGGACGCGACCTGGACTTTGCATTCATCTATTTGGACGACATCCTCATAGCCAGCAGTAGTCGTCAAGAGCATCTGTCCCACCTCCGCCAGCTCTACTCCCGCCTGAGCGAATTCGGCCTTACAATCCACCCGGCCAAATGCCAGTTCGGACTCGACACCATCGACTTCCTGGGCCACAGGATCACTAAAGACGGGGCAACTCCTCTGCCCGCCAAGGTAGACGCGGTCCGCCACTTCCCCTGACTCAACACAATCAAAGGCCTGCAGGAATTCATGGGTATGGTGAATTTCTACCACCGTTTCCTCCCCTTGGCAGCCCGAACCATGCGCCCGTTGTTCACTCTAATGTCGGGTAAGGGCAAGGACATTACCTGGGACGAAGAGGCCGCAACCGCTTTCGTTAAAACCAAAGAAGCCTTGGCAAACGCCGCGATGCTAGTGCACCCCAGAATGGACGTTCCTACTGCCCTCACGGTGGACGCATCCAACACAGCCGTCGGTGGAGTGCTAGACAACTCATCGAGGGTCGCTGGCAACCCCTGGCGTTCTTCAGCAAACACCTACGACCACCTGAACTCAAATACAGTGCTTTCGACCGGGAGCTATTGGCACTATACCTGGCAATCCAACATTTCAGGTACTACTTAGAAGGTAGGCCCTTCACCGCGTTTACAGACCACAAATGGCTCACCTTTGCGTTCACGAAGGTGTCCGACCCCTGGTGGTCCCGCCAGCAGCGACATCTGTCCTACATCTCCGAGTACACGATGGACATCCGGCATGTCTCGGGAAAGGACAACGTCGTGGCGGACGCACTATCCAGACCTACCGTACAGGCCCTGTCCCAGGGGGTGGACTATGCAGCGCTGGCGGAGGCACAGCAGGCAGACGATGAGATCCCCAGTTACAGGACTGCGGTCTCTGGTTTGCGGCTCCAAGACCTCCCTGTAGGCCCAGGTGAGAGGACCCTACTGTGTGACGTAGCTTCCGGCCAACCCCGTCCCGTCGTCCCAGCAGCCTGGCGCCGGCGGGTTTTTGAGTCCCTTCACAACTTAGCGCACCCCTCCATCAGGACAACCATCCGGCTGGTCGCCAACAGGTTCGTGTGGCGTGGACTTCGTAAACAGGTCAGTGAATGGGCCAAATCATGCATGTGGTGCCAAACGGCCAAGGTGCAGCGGCACACCAAGGCTCCACCGCAGCGGTTCAAACCCACCCGCTGGAGGTTCGACCACATTCATGTGGATATCGTGGGGCCCCTGCCAGTGTCACGAGGAGCGCGGTACCTCCTAACTATCGTAGACCGGTTCACCAGATGGCCAGAGGTGGTCCCGCTCACCAACACCACCTCCGAATCCTGCACCCGAGCGCTGATCGCAACCTGGGTAGCACGCTTTGGGGTACTGGCCCACATTACCTCCGACAGGGTGCCCAGTTCACCTCCAGCCTGTGGTCAGCTATGGCCAGCCTTTTAGGATCGCAGCTACACCACACAACTGTCTACCACCCACAGTCGAATGGACTCGTGGAGCGTTTCCACCGTCAACTGAAGTCGGCTCTCATGGCCCGCCTGGAGGGGCCTAAATGGGTGGACGAACTTCCCTGGGTCCTGCTCGGAATCCGCACAGCGCCCAAGGAGGATTTGCACACCTCGTCGGCTGAGTTGGTGTACGGCACACCCCTGGTTGTCTCAGGAGAGTTCATACCAGCCCCAAGGGGGCAAGAGGAAGAACCCACAGCAGTCCTGGACAGACTACAGGAGAGGCTCGGTAACCTGGCCCCAATACCCACTTCACAGCACGGACAGAGCCCGACCTGCAGAACTGTAAGTTTCTTTTTGTACAACGGGGGGACACTGGGCACTGCTACAGTGGCCTTACGAGGGGCTGTTCAAGGTGATCAGGATCAACGGGTCCACGTTCGTGCTGGACATTGGGGGGAGAGAGGAGGTTTTCACGGTGGACCGACTCAAACCGGCCCATGTGGACTTGGCGCAGCCGGTCCAGGCTCAGGTACTGCGGCGCAGGGGCAGACCTCCCAAACAGAGGCCGATTCAGACTGTAGACATTGCGGGAGGTATTGCCGGTTCTGGGGGTGGGGGGGGGGCGTGTTATGTGGCGACCCACTTTCCAGCACACATGAACCGGCTCACGAAACAGCGTGTGCAGGCAAAGAGGCCGGCGCCAAAAAGGGCGCCAGGCCATCTTCACCAGCGGGGGAAAATCCCGCGCACGGAAAGAGTCTGGGAATATGCATTCCCCACAGCAGTCCCGCCCAGGGGAGACTTCAAAGCAGGCCGCGAAGTTTGAATAAACCTTTTTTCATCGCAACTCTAACTCACCGACTACGTGTGGTTATTTTAGCGCTGTGTGTAGCACACCGCTACAAGACAACGTTTTTCAGGACCATGGTGCTACATGAAACAATACAAAAGCTACACTGAACTGCATAAGACAACACAAAAACTACACTAGGCTACAGACCTACCCAGGACTGCGTAAAGTGCACAAAACAGTGCAGGTATTACAATAAATAATAAACAAGACAATAGGCACAGTAGAGGACAGTAGGTTGGTGTTGCCTAACCACTGAAATCTTCCAATGGCTCTTTCTTTGCATTCTATCCAAAATGTGCTGTATTTGTAGAATTGTATATACTTATTGTGAAGTTTATTATATTCCTCCAATACTGTAATCTGAGAAGCCCCTGAGTGTGCAAGTTGCTCTCTCAAGTTATGGCACCAGAATTCCAATTTAAATCTTGAAGAAAGATTAGCTTTATTTGTCACATGTAAATCAAAACATACGATGAAATGCGTAATTTGAATCAACAACCGATACAGTCTAATCTACTGTGGGCAGCCTGCATGTTTCGACATGACTCTGGCACCAGTGTAGCATGCCCACTACTTCCTTACTCTAAGCCTTGTATCTTTTGGAATATGAGAGGAAACCGTAGCACCCAGAGGAAACCCACACTGTCACAGAGAGAATGTACGAAGTCTGTGCAGACAGTGGCAGAAATTGTACTCTGATAGCTTATTATTGGTGTAGTAACAAGATGCGTTAACCACTATGCTTCTGTGGCACCCTATGTAAGCTTTCAAAATACAAAAGCACAAGTACGAGTGAAATTGAGCTCATTTGGTGCCCTGTGGTTTCATGAGGGATTGATGTTTAAAATAATGACAGCCAAAGGCTTTAATTTACTATCCTGTGTAAACCATATTGTTAGCTGCGTGTTCATCACTGCAGTCCATTAAAGACTGAATCCAGTTATTCTTAAACTGGGTTATAAATTCTCTTATCTGATTTCTGTAGGAAACAAGATGATTTAAAGTCATCAGCCTCCAAGTAGCGAAGTTCTGATCGTGCAGAAATAATGCTGCACTGAAGAAAACTGGAGTGATTTCTAAGTTTGATGTCAGATTTTTTTTTTGCCTAATTTGATGTACATGTAAAATACTTAAAATTGTATAACTAGCAGTTTCCATTGAGAAGAAATCTTTATAGTTAGCATAGATTTGCAAAATGCAGATTATAATTTGTGAAATGCTTTTTTAATATCATTTGGGGTAAAGATCATTGTTGAAGATTTTGATTATTTTTGAAGTCTCTGTAGTTAGCTAGGTTTCACAAAGTACAACAAATCTTCGAGCTTTTGCACTATAGAGACAAGTGTATGAGAGATGGTTGGTTTAAGGCTGGAAAATGCACCATGAATCTATCCCATTTCTTTGTATTTAGGAATTTTTAGTTCTTGAGGCTTTACTTATTTGAAATAATTTAACGGCTGCTGGTAATTCATCTGAGCTGCTAATGCCCTGAGATTCTTGGCCTTTTGGTTAACTGCAATTTCTGGGGTTTTGACTGTTCAGTTTTACATTTATGTGCAGATCACCTTAAGATGTTAAAATCTTTGCAGAAAAACTCAGAATTTAATGAGAATGATTAGTATCGTTAAATAACCATATTTGTCCGGTACAAGTTGTGTTTTTTTTTTAAAGATACAGCACAGTAACAACCCCTTCTGACGGACCCAATGAGCCCGCATCACCCAATTACATCGATGTGGCCAATTAACCTGGTAACCTGTGCACCCTTGGAATGTGGGAAGAAATGGAGCACCCAGAGGAACCCCATGTGGTCACAAAGTGGATGCACATAATCCTTACAGACAGCAGCGGAATTGAACTTGGGTTGATCTGGCTGTAATAGTGTTATGCTAACTGCCGCACTACCATGATGCCTCCAAGTGTAAGTATTTACAAAAAAAAACATCTACGGTATCTCAGGTAGTAACAAATCAATGTGGAAAGAGTAACTGATAAAATAAATAAATTGTATGCATCGTAGTTAGAATATAATTCATTAAATAGCAGTGATGAATGAGTTTCAGGGAAAGATCTTCGCATTCAGAGATTAGAGAAAACCAAGAAAATACATAAGTTTAGTTATTTTAGGTTTGAGTAAATGAAGTGGTTATACGACTATAGCTTGATTACTAAATCAATTTGCTTTCAAGTTCATGTTTAGTTACCATTCAAAATGGTGGCATCCGTAAGTCTCGCGAGACCATGGATCTGCGCCTGGAAAGTCTTGCTTCAGTCTGCGTTAGAGCAGCGTCTGTTGTGGCTATAGAGTCCCACACGGGAGTGACAGTCTCGGCTGCAGCGACCGCACTTGAAGGCACTGTCCTCCACTATTGTCTTGGTGCGGTTTTTCCAACGAGTGCGCTTTTCTTCAGCAGCAAGCCTCAGCTTCTCTTCTCCTCTTTTTAAACCTCTGCGTAGTTCCAGCCTCCAGTGAGAGCAATCGCTTGCGATGTCCTCCCACCTCTCGACGTTCATTTTCAGTGACTTCATGTCTCTCTTGCAAACGTCTTTGAAATGAAGATGGGGCTGCCCTTGTGCTCTCTTGCCGGAGGCCAGTTCCCCGTACAGAAGGTCTTTCGGGATTCTCCCGTCTGACATGCGGTGTACGTGGCCCAGCCAGTGGAGACGGCGTTGTTGGAGCAGGGTAGAGGCTGGGTATCTGGGCACAGGCCAGGACCTCAATGTTGGTGACTCGGTCAGTCCACTGAATGTCCAGGATGCGTCTCAGGCTGCGAAGGTGGAAGGCATTGAGGCGCCGCTCCTGTCTGTAGTAGAGGCTCCAGGTCTCGCTGCTGTAAAGCAGCGTGCTGAGGACGCAGGCCCTGTAGACTGCAACTTTGGTGTGCGTCGTTAGCTTTCTGTTCTCCCAGACTCTGTTTGTCAGCCTGGCGAATGTTGAGGCTGCGTGTCTGATCCATCTGTTGATCTCGGGGTCTAGGGAGAGGCTGTCCATGATGGCGGAGCCAAGGTATGTAAACTCGTGAACTATTTCCAGCTCGTAGTTGTTGATGGTAATGGCAGGGGGGTGCTCAACGCCTTGGCCCAACACGTCGGTTTTCTTCAGGCTGATGGTTAAGCTGAAGTCCTGGCAGGCTCTTGAGAAGCTGTCCATGAGGCGTTGCAGTGGCTCTTCAGAGTGTGTTGCCAGTGCCGCGTTGTCTACAAACAACATGTCCCTGATGAGTACTTCACGAACCTTGGTTTTTCCCCTCAGCCGGGACAGACTGAACAGCCTCCTGTCCGATCTGGTGTGGAGGTAGGCACCATCAGTTGATGTTCCAAAGGTGTGCTTCAGCATGACTGCGAAGAAGATGCCAAACAGGGTGGGGGCAAGCACACAGCCCTGCTTCACACTGCTGCGGATGTTGAAGGCCTCCGAAGAAGAGCCATCGAACTGAACGACGCCCTTCATTTCTGTGTGGAATGACTGAACTATCGTGAGGAGCCTCGGGGGACAACCAATCCTGGCAAGGATTTTGAACAGGCCGCCTCTGCTCACGAGGTCGAAGGCCTTCGTAAGGTCAATGAAAGCGATGCAGAGTGGTTGTCTTTGCTCTCTGCATTTCTCTTGTAGCTGTCAAAGGGAGAAGATCATGTCGATTGTGGAGCGTTCTGACCTGAAACCGCACTGAGACTTGGGATATACCCTTTCGGTTATTTTCTGCAGTTTGTTCAGGACCAAGCGGACAAAGACCTTCCCAACGATGCTCCATTCAACCATACCTGAAAATAGCCAGACGAAAGTGTTCCTCTGGGTCTAAGGTGCAAAACACATTACCAACAGAACATGGTATAAATAGCACAAATGCTTACAATTTCAGAAAAACGTACAGTCACAAAGAAGAACAGCCCAACTCCCTGAGTGCAATGCCTGGGATTTATTGTAAGTTTATCCTGGTCCAACTTGATATTCCACCTCGCAAACGCAGGCCTGAGGTGGCAGCACTGAGCGAACGCTGTGGGGGCAGGTGGGTTGGGGCTGCCGAGCGAATGCTAGGGGAGGGGTTGGCAGTATTGACTGAAGACAGGTGTCCTCCCATTCTACCTCAGCTTCTCCTCTCTTGGGCGACTGCAACAGGTGTATCCGTGGCGAGGGCCTGGCCTTCACCAGAACTGCGGCAACACAACTCCTCTCCCGTCAGTCTTGCACATGAACCAGCGAGCTTTGTTAACTTGGAAGAGGATCATTGTAAAATGGAGAATAGAGACAAATAATTATGAAAGTGGATGAAAAATCAGAAAATAATGACCTTGATAGTTGTGTTGAATGTGATCTTGCATTTTGTTTACCTGCATTAAACTTTTCTGGTCGCTTTTACACTTTCTTCAGCATTATTGTTGTTTTGCCTTATTCTAGCTCAATGTACAGTGTAATTATTTAGCCTTTATGAACAGAATGCAAGGCAAGCTTTCCACTGCATCTTGTTGCACGTGACAGTAATAAACCAACAGCAAAACCAAAGTGAACATTGACCTTGATGTTAGCTTGATGGTCTCTGGCAGTTCAAAATTTCTCTTATATTTTAGGCTTGAGGGGAAAAATAGTGTAAATTGAAGTAACCTTTTCTAATATGTCATGCTTTTAATATCATCTTTCTCCAACTTATAGGATTTTATGTGGGCTACATTGCTCTAAAATGCTTCAATGTTGGACTTTGACTTCGCCTACTTAATGGGTAGTCCTGCTGGCTGAGACTGTTTAGCAATACCAGGAAGTGATATCACAGTGGTGCTTCTTTTGAAACTGAAATGCCACATCTAAATTAATGAGTTTATTAGAGATTCTGTGGCTTTTCTGAAATAAAAACAGAAAATGCTGGAAATATTCAGCAGGTCAGGCGGCATCTGTGGGTAGAGGGGGGAAACAAGGTTAATGTTTTGGTTGACTTTTCTAGCCCACAGATCGCGTGCTGATCCTATTTCAGAAGCCTGACCTGCTTACGTATGACCAGCAGTTTCTGTTTTTATATAAAATAGCCCACATCTGTTTTTTTTAATTTTCTGTATCTTGTCTCCTGTATCTTAGCATGTCTTCCAAGTATACTAGGCTGATTATAGTACTGCTTGTATGTACTGGGAATTTCCTTATCAGTATGTGTCCTTAAAAGTGCTGATGTTTAGAAAGTTGGCTGTTGAACAATAGAGCAACTCCAGCCGAAGAGCTTATTAGTAGGGTGACACCAGAAGTTTATTTATAATTAAATTGAATGGCATAACCTGTAATGAGTATTACAGATTTCAATTAGTTAACATATAAACTGCAGTAAAATGTTTAAGGATTTATAATGTCTTTAGTTCATGATGCGTTAGTGCTTCATATTAATGCACTGTTGTTAACCGAGGAAGAGCTGCACATGTAGCTGGATGCAGTCCAACTATCTTGTTTGTTGCTGAAGTTTCCCTTTAGCAATAAATTAATTGCCAGTGTCTCATCAGAATGGAAGACACAAAAGACCTCTTCAGTTAGTGCTGCTGTTAAATAACAGCAGAGCTTGTCCTCTGTTCATAACAGATTTGTAATAAAACTTTCTATTATGCAATGCAAAAGCCTGATTTATGATAAGCTTGTAACCATTTAACAGATTGTTTTCTAAACACTTTACGCAATCTCCAACTCAGAATTTTGTTTCAAGATTCAAACCTTTCTCCTCTATCATCAGTCACATCAAAGCATCAAGAGACCAATGTGGTCTCTATAAATGGAAACCATGGTGTATTTGAGGGTATGTAAACTGAACTCTGGACCCTGTGATAAAGTGTATAAGTTTGTGAACTTCACTTTTGTTGCTAGCAGAACTCCAATCTGATAGTAGTTAAGCAGGTTGTAAATGACTGGCTGAGGAACTAGAGCTGGAGAATCAAGACCCATTTTCCCTGATTTCTCTCTTGGTCTTAGACACAACAACGAACGCCCAGAGTCCTCTGGAGTGGGGAGAGATAAATAATGAGCAGTGGCTCCTGAAAGTAATTTCTGTGAAACAGCTTTCCTGTCACCAGCCTGAATGAATGCCTTTAACCCCAGTTCATTGTCTGTTCTGAAGTTGGTTTGTTATCTCTTTTGCCGCTGCTTCCTCAACTCACTTGCTGAGTTTAATTGATTTGCTACCTAATCAAAGGTCTGAAAGTTCATGTATATTGTATCCATTGCATTATTGCTGTAATGCAATAAGGGTTGCCAAGTATGATTCCACCTTTTGAATTGTGTGCAATTTGCTATAATTATAGTTTCTGCTTTTTTCTATTTGAGTAATAATCCTTTTATTTTTCCTGTCATTGTCCTAAGCAGAGCAGACTCAATGGGTTGAATGGCCTAATTCTTATCTCATGTCTTGTAGTGTGGGATGCTTTCTGTCTGAAATGACAGTATTGTAATACTGATGAAATTGCAGCATATATTCCTTCTGTAGTTCTATTGAAAGTTATAGGAACGAGGAAATTTATCTTCTTTGAATTTAACTTACCATTTGTGGAAAATCTAATCAAGTGCAAATTTACTTGCATTCTAAATCTGAAGTCTCTTTCCTACCTTTAGTTAAACAAATAGTTCCAGGCAAATAGAAGTTTAGGTAAATTTATTTGTGTTTTTAAAAAAAATTTGCCACGTGTCTTTGATAATATTGTGCAGTTGTATTAGAATATGCAAGTTCCATGCTGGAAAATGACTACCCCTCTCTCTGTTAAAGTGTAACCTAAATTAAATTAGATCCCTACTGTACTTGAACATAAATACACCTATACTGTTCATCTGTTCATCTCCAAAATTATGGTCATGAAAAGTCAATTCATTAGAATTGCTAATTTTATTTTGGCAGCAAATTCCCTTGCAGATTGCAGTTTGGACACAGTGTAATTTGTTGATATGTCATCAGTATCAGCAGAGCAGCTTTATTTTCTTTGTGTTGCAAATTGAAATGCTCTGCAGAAAGCATCGGGGTATCTCAGTGTTGAAATCAGAAATAGACTGTTCAGAGGTGGTTACATTTAATCAGATTGTGTGTGTGTGTTGGAGGTGGATGGGGCGGGGAGGTGGAGGTTAAAAACACAGTGGAAGTATATTTCAGTATCAGTGATTAATTTTTTTTTCTTTCAATTCTGTGGTACAAAGCCTAATTATATTCTCCAGTGCAGTGTCGCACAAGATCAAAAAGTTAGTGATCCCTGTGGAACAAAGTTACTCGTGTAGAAACAAATATGCAATTTCCATAGATTTGTGTTGAAGAGGGATGTGGATGGTCAGGTAGGAAGGCGGATAAAAGGGTCAAATGTCCTTCAGAAGCTAAACTTTTGTGATTGGTTTCAATCCCATAAAATCATGTTACTTTGGACTTCATCTTGCACTTGATGTACTGGCTGAGTCACGGTAAAACACTCAGTAGGCTGGAAGGAGCGACAAAGGAATTGAGATTGGAAAACCAATCTGGAAATCTCTGTTCCCTCCTTTTGATACATTAAGTTTCATGACAATTCCCCGACTATCATGACTGACCACTTTCTAAGAATATGGTTTGTTCTCTTTCCGCATGATCCTCACAACACACTCTCTGTCTCTGAGGAGATTGAAGCAGAGTTCAGGGTTCAGGTTGGTGATGAGTCTTCGATCTTGAATTGGAAAGCCCAAAGAGGTTCTACAGATGCTGGAAATCTTGAGCAGCACACAAACCATGCTGGAGGAACTCAGTAGGTCAGGCAGCGTCAAAGCTGAAGAATAAATAGTTGATGTTTTGGTTACAGGTGCAGCGAGGAAAAAGTTAGCGATTCAAGATCAGTGAACCTGAGCAACACACACAAAACGCTGGAGGAACTCAGCAGGCCAGGCAACATCTATGGAAAAAAGTACAGTCGATGTCGGGCGTACTGCTTGAAGGGTTTCGGTCCGAAATGTCAACTGTACTTTTTTCATACATGCTGCATGACCTGCTGAGTTCCTCCAGAATTTTGTGTGTGTTGATCAGATTTCCAGCATCTTCAGATTTTCTCTTGTCATTGAACCTGAGTATCTGTTTAGGATTTCAGATATCTAGCAGTTTCAGTATTTTGTTTTAACATAACGGATCTGGGACTAAGCACATACATAATTTTAATTAAGGACTGTAAAGCTGACCATCAGTTTTAGGACTGTCTTGGGATTAGTGGACTTTTACTTTCTAACTTTTCTTTAGTTTTCTTGAAGATGGCAGTCTTTTGGATTTAGTTATGCAAGTCCCAGGAGTGTTTGGCCTCAGACTCAAGTGGACATTGTTAATTATTTAGACTTGACAAATGATCGTGCAAGATTTTTCAGATTTTTGAGGAAGCTTAATGTTTAATCCTATTCTTGGTTTTCAGCTTCATGAAGCGGACCACCCACATAGAGATGAGGGGCAGGAACTTTATCTCACTCACAGGGTGTCACAACCACAGATACTGCAGTGCAGCAGATACAGCAATTGCGCTCATGACTCTGCACGTGTCAGCTAATTATTATTTCATTGTGATAGTATTTAACTCCATTCATTTTGTCGTAGTATTTGTCGTAGTATTTGTCGAGACTTGAACCCAGGACACAGCTACGCTTTGTTATCTGCATTCTACCTTGCCTGAGAAATTGGACTGTTGAGTCAACTGACTCTGAAGACTAGCGGTATTGATTTTATTCTTAGTTGTCCTTTTCAGCCGCAGTGTAGGCTTCGTTTTCCATTTTGAGAGTTTTAGTCAACGGCCCGGTTTGGCCTAGCGTTTATTGTTTCCTTTTTCCCTTTAACATTGTTTGCATTAAAGTCTGAAATATCGACCTGCTTCAGTGTCCCTCCTTCCGCACTTGGGCCATGTCCAAACCTGGTGACAGCAAGACTTGACTACGCCAAGATGGACCCAGCGGAGAGAGAGCAGCTGACCTTGGCCGTGAGATTCATTGGTCAGAGTGATTCGTCGGGGCAACAATGTTCTGTTCGAAGTCCTATATATGAACTCTTGTTTCTGTCCCGAATTCCCAAGCCTCCCTCTTGGCCCTGCCCGAGGTTTCTTGATCTGTCTGTTGGGGTTCTCAGGCACCCCAGGATTCCGTGTCTCAGTCTGTTGGGGTTCCCATGCCTCTCTCTCCTCAGGTCTTTCACTTTCAGGTCTTCCTTGACCAGGTGCCAGCTATAGGGAGGGGGGGTCCTGTAGTGACTTCAGGCCTGTGCAGGGCATCAGAAAGCTATTGGGCTCTGAGGTTTTTAGAGTACCTGAATTGGTGAATTGTTTAACAGTTATTAATGGTTTTAGAGTTTCTTGTGTTTTTCTCAAGCGACTCGCTCTTTGTAATGCAGTTTCCTGGTGCTTTCTGTTTAAGTTTGTTAAGTTTGTTTTGATAATTTCAGATTCTGTTAGTTTTATTCTTGAAGCAGATGCTGGACTAGCTCCAAGCAGAGGGTCCTCATTTTGAGAATGATTTGTCTCATGGTATCACTTGGTTGAGCTACTTCTGTCTAAGCTGTTGTTTCTGTGTCTACATGGAAGTCTTTGGCTCTGATATTGGCAGCACGCACTATGGCATTTATCTACCAGCATCATTGAAGGACATCTTGGACAAGTCCCTCATTCGGGACTTCCAGCGGACACAGGTCTGTGGCGCCTAAGGGACTGTGCCCAGAGAGGGGGCCCTGTCACAGCCATGGATTCAGCAGTGCAGCAGATATGACAGTTACGCTCATGACTCTGCACGTGTCAGCTAATTATTATTTCATTGTGATAGTATTTAACTCCATTCATTTCGTCGTAGTGTTTGTTGAGGCTTGAACCCAGGACATAGCTACGCTTTGTTATCTGCGGTGTCTCTCACTCCGAACCTGGTGACACAGGGTCATAGAAACAAATAGATGTGGTGTGCTGCTGGCTGAACTGAGATCATCTAGTATTAACATAATGAGAAAATTACGTATGAGTGTATGGAAAGAGCAAGGTGCACAAACTTCAAATGCATCAGTTGGGAGTCTCAGCAGCATAGCGGTTAGTATGGCGCTATTGGAGCTCGGGCTGTCGTAGCTCCAATTCTGATGTCATCTGTGTCTCTGTGTTCTCCCTGTGGAATGCTTGGTTTGCTCCAGGTACTCCAGTGTCTCCCACAGTCCAAAGACATACCGGTTAGTAGGTTAATGGGTCATTGTAAATTGTCCCATGATAAGGGTAGGAGGTTGCTGGGTGGTGTGGCTTGAAAAGCTGGCAGGGCCTATTCCACGCAGTATCTCAATAAATAAAAGAAGTTCTCTGGTGCTTTTCTGTACACTAATTTATTTGACCTTTAGTGCATGGAATTTTATCTACCCTAATATAAGAGTAGTGTGTGGGCTCTACACCTACATCTGGAATGCAAGCAGGAGTTGCAAACTACTGGATACCTCTGTCTTCACAGCCAGATTGCCACATTATTGTTCAGCTGAAACAGAGGTTATGAAAGGTTAGTGCAATACAGTCTTGTCTGGAGGATGTATTTATTTAAAATGTAAGTCTAGCGGGCAGGAAATCTTTAAGTCTATTGTAGTTTTATCAAAGCATGGAAAAGATTGTCATTTCCAGGAAATGAACATTTAGTTTTTAAAAGCAATCACACTTTAAAACTTGCTGTTCTGTTTTTTTTAAACTAGCTTTTCAGTTGAAAACAAAATAGTACCTTAATTGTCTAGTTCCTTTGGGATTTTTGAAAAACATTATTTAATGGTTTTTGAATGTGATTTGTCCTTTGAATATGTAGATGAGCCTTGCAGAGATAGATTTTACACCAAACCTTCCGACTTATTGCTTGAGTCAATGATATCTGTGGATTCAAATTATTCACAAATGAATTAAAACTTGAAGCAAAAGATGCAGTTTTTTAAGCTGCTCAATTCTTTTGCCTATCGCTTCTCAACAGTACGTTTGTCAGACTCTCCACAGATACCATCAATGGCACAGGAACTTAATTCAGCAGTTAGAAAGGGATCCTGCTGTTGATTTTTCCCTCCTTCTCCAAGGCAACCTCATTGTATCAGCAAAACATGCCCTTTGCAAATACCGTTCAAAACTAAGATTTCAACTCTGGTCTTGTACTGTAATTCGAAGCCAGTTTTTGAATTTATTCATTAAGTTGCTGAGCCGCACTGCTACTTGAACATTGGGTGTTCTTCAGTATTTTAATTAACATTACAAAAGCATTCAAAATCATGCTGCTGACCATTCTGGGAAATGGCAGCCAACATCAGTACAGTGGGCGCATATTCTTCCAGATGGAAGATTCAGCCAGTGGAAGGAACAATTACTTGATCTCCTGACCACAGTGAGTTCCCTGTTTTTGATCTCCCTTAAAGGTTCTGAGGAGCCATCAACTTAATCTCTGCTGGCCATTGACAATATGACTATCTGCTTCAAAATAGAAAATTGACTGGAGTGCCAATTTTGCCACGAATCCCAAACTGAAACACATCACCCTGCCCATTAAAAGTCTGTTCTGGGGCACCTCATCCCAGTTAGCAGCTTGGGGAGTTGAAGATGTATTTTTGAAGCTTTTCATGTTATGAGGAGACAAGTTCGAGTTTGTCATCAACACTCATAGTTGAAATCATGTTCCAGTAAGGACATTAGCAGGCCCTTCCAATTCAGAAGTGCTTTGCATGCACTGAGTACTTTATTAGGTATACTTGACAACCTGTTTGTTAATGCAAATATCAAATCAGCCAATCAAGTGGCAGCAATGATGCACAAAACCCTGCAGACATGGTCAAGAGGTTCAGTTATTGTTCAGACTGGATGAAATTTGATCATAGTGATTTTGACCGTGGAATGAATGAATAGTGGTGCCAAACGGGGTGGTTTGAGTATCTCGAACTCTGATGATCTGGAATTTTCACATAGACAGCACTCAGTGAGTGGCAGTTCTGTGGACAAAAATGCCATGTTAATGAGAGGGGTGAGAGGAGAATGGCCAGATAGGTTCAAGTTGACAAGAAGGGAACAGTAACTCGAGTAACAACGTGTTACAACAGTGGTGTGCAGAAGAGCATCTCTGAATGCACAACACATCGAACCTTGAAGTGGATGGGCAACAGCAACAGTTGACTACATTGGGTTCCACTCCTATACTGTACCTAATAATGCCACTGAGTGTATAAAATATAAAACAATATATTACAATTATTCACTTTGTTTAAAAACTTATCTTACTTAGACCTGTCCTTATTAACAAGGACTTTATGGCTGAAATTCCCTTTGATTATCAACAAAGCCACTACTGAGTTTCATGTTAATTCTCTAACATTCTTCATCTCCCTGTTCTTGTAAAGAAAATAAGTTTTTTGGGTTGCAGTGTTTACTGTGAAGCAAGTAAATTAGTTTGGAGCTTGTATAGTGTCAGACGGATCTTTACTGCTGATAACATGAATGCTGTCTCAAACATTGTAATCTAGTGTGGTTAAACCTAATACCAATAATTTGGTGTTTAATGTATTCCCTGTTGGTAACATATTCATTTTTAATTTCATAGTTAGTATCCACAAAAGTTGTTTAAACCTTGATCCTGGATTTAAATACATTGTAACATTGATATTTTTGTGCATTGTCATGCTGTCTTTCAGATCGGTATTGAAGCCTATAAATGCTTAAGCAGACATAGAACATCTCATACAGAAAAAGGACCTAGTGCTTTCTCAGCCTATATGACACACAAAGGCTTCTGAGGCTTCCTACCAGGCCCAGGTGCTGAGTTTAACGGCCATTTTGATGACAAACTCCACTATCTTCATGGTTAATATCAACACCTGGACCCATCTGGAAGTGTGAGAAGAGTTTATATCTCATACAGAGTTCACTCAATGTCTTGCCTAATATTCCTACTTATAGTAACTTCCTTATTTTCCTGCACTGTAAAATGACACTGGAGAGGTAGTAATTGGGGAGGGAGGGAGGGGGCAAAGAAATGGTGAATGAACTTAAGTATTTTATGCTAGTCTTCACTGTGGAAGACACTAGCAGCGTGCTGGGAATTCAAGTGTCAGGGCAGAAGTGAGTGTCGTTGCTATTACTAAGGAGAAGGTGCTGGGGAAGCTGAAAGGTCTGAAGGTACTCAGGTCATCTGGACCAGGTGCACTACACCCGAGGGTTCTGAAAGATGTCACTGAAGAGATTGTGGAGTCATTAGTAATGGTCTTTCAAGAATCATGATTCTAGGGTTCCAGAGGACCGGAAAATTGCAGATATCACTCTACTCTTTAAGAGGGGAGGGTGGCAGAAGAAAGGAAATTATTGGCCAGTAATCCTGACTTCTGGAAAGATTTTGCAGTCCATTGTTAAGGATGAGGTTTCAGGCTGCTTTACCAGATAAGAGCCTGGCATGGATGGATCTGATTGGCAGGAAATAAGATTGGGAATAAAGGAGAGCCAGGATATGATGCTGAGGCTTTATGAGGCATTAGTCAGACTGCACTTGGTATTGTGAGCAGTTTTGGACCCTTAAATTTCTTTCGCAGAGGGTGATGAATCTGTGAAATTCATTGCCGTGGATGGCTCCGGAGGCCAAGTCAGTATTTGATAGGTTCTTGGTTAGTCAGGATGTCAAAGGTTACTGGGAGAAGGCAGGAGAATGGGGTTGAGAAGGATAATAAATCAGCCTTGATGAAATGGTGGAGCAGGCTTGGGCCAAGTGTTTTGATTCTGTTCCTATGTCTTATGGCCTTATAATGTCCAAAAGCAGTTTGTATGACCATTTGCTCAGTTTCTGTTAAAATTGTCTATGAAACAATATAGGCTGTACTTGGAGAGTAATCTGCCTTGGGTCAAAAATTACCTAATAAAGTTGTAAAAATACTTCGTAAATGTCTGCTTGTTCTTGTAACAATTTTATCCAACCTCCCTTAAAGATCTAAGCTGCAGCTCCTTCACATCAACAAGGCAGGGAGGCAGTTGCTTTCAGTTGCTCTTGTTCAAGAACCACAAGACTCTTTGCAGCACTTTTACCCCCAAATATAACTTCATTAAATTGTGTGAAAGAGCAAACGTAATGACATGAGGGAGGGAAAAATATCCTTGAACTTTTGAACTAGTTGTATCATGTAAAAGGAGTCTGCAGTACAGCGAGGGCATACGGGTAAGCATTTTGGGTTACCAAAATTAGGCTTTACACAATTCACAGATCGGCACCCAAAACTATAGTATTCACTCTCATTGAATTTTATTTGGAAGAGTAAAGTAAACAAGTAGTTTTTTCAAAAACCTATTTCCTGACACTTGCAGATGATGCGGCTTCACATTACAGAAAGTCATGGTATGAATCACTTTTTAGGAATGTACCCCCGTACCATAAAGTGAGGGCCATCTGCAGTTAGAGGAAGAAAGACAAACAGAATGCCCTAAAATAAAATAGAATCTTCAGGAGCGAGATCAAGACAAGTTTTGCACCAAGAGGAGGAGTGAAAGGTTTTAATCATAGAACTGCAGGTGGTGGAAATCTGAAATGCAAGTTCAAAATAAATTTATTATCAAAGTACATACATTATGTCACCATACACAGCCATGAGATTCTTTTTTTGTGGGCATTCACAGTATATAGAAAAATAAAATGCCATAGGATCAATGAAAAACCATGTACAACAGGACAGACAAACAACCCATGTGCAACAAGCTGTGCAAATACAAAACTAGAAAACAATAATAAATAAATAATAGATAACAAGGACGTGAGATAAAGAATCCCTGAAAGTGAGCCCAAAGGTGATGAGAACAGCTCAGTGTTGAGGTGAGTGAAGTTTTCTCCTCAAAAGCCCGATGGTTGAACTTGCACTAGCACATGATAACTGTCCTGAACCTGGTGGTGTGAGACCTGAGACTGCTGTACCTCCTTCCTGATAGCAGCAGCAAGAAGGGAGCATGGCCTTGGATGGTGAGGGCCTTTGATGGATGATGCTGTCCTGCTACACCACAGGAAAGCAGAAAATGCTGGAAATGCTTGACAGTTCTGGCGGCGTATATGGAGAGAGAAAAATGATTAGCATATTGGGTTGAAGATCTGGCAAATGGTAAACAAATTAGATTGTATTTGGAGGGAGGATGGGGAAGGGGTGGATAGAACATGAAGAATCTCTTGATATGGTGAAGCCAGGGTTGCTATGATAAACCATTGATGAAGCATCCAGTTGATAGAAAAATGAGAGCTATTAGAAGCCTCCGATAAAGTGCCGGTATGTCCAGTTGCAGTGGCCCCTCAGGGTGCAAGCAGAGGTGTTATTTGCCCTTTGCGTCTTTTTTGTTATCACAAAACAATGCTGGATGTTGAGAACATAAAGTTCGGCAGGTCTGCCCCACTAGCAAGTTGCTCTGGTGGAGGAGCTGGACTTGTTGCGTCTCGTCTCATCTCGTTTTGCTGCCTGCTGCACCCAGCCATGGAGGAAGATGTCAGAGGAGGAGTGTGGTACAACATACAGTGCAAATTTTTGCTTTGGATGTTGTTCTTGTGATTGCAAAACTCGGGTGGACTTTGGTAATGTAGAATACTGAAAATCTTGTGCACTGTTCTTTGGCAAGATCGATGGAGGGAGAGGCGCATGACCTCAGTTGTTGCGCAGACCAGGCCTTCGTGTCATGGGCACGCCTGCTGTAGCTGGGCTGGGGAGAGCCGCCAGAGGTGGTGTGGGAGACAGCAGATGCGCTGAAGTCCGTGCTAGGTTTGGGCTGGCCCCTGCTGTCCGCCCCCGCCCCCAGCGAGTGTTCGCTTGGTTTAAGACGAGCTGGATTGCCTTTGTTTGCGGCTGCACTAGCACATGATGAGGAACCGCTGTGTGCTTGTTCTTGCAGAAACATGGCACCAAGACAACAACCCATCCAGCATCAATCTACAGGCCATGACATTTGGATTTGGCTGATGTATTTTTCTTGTGTCTGTTTCTCTGCTATCATTACTATATGTGCTGTGTGTACTGTGTTTTGCAACGTGGCCCTGGAGGAATGCTATTTTGTTTCACTGATGTAATATGGTTGAATAACAATTGAAGTTGAAGAGGAAACTGAGGGATACACAAATACTGTGTAATGCAAATCAGAGCTGGAATTGCGCAACAGATTAGCTAGTGCTTGTTCAGAGGGGAAAAATTTGAGTTAATGTTACAGACGAATAATCAGAGTTTTCAAGTTTTGACAGTGGAGATGGACGTTTGTCTATAGCGGCTGCTTACCTATCTTTACCAATCTGAGGATATAAACTGTTATTTGAGGTGAGGCATCAGTTCACTTGTACTAGGACACTAGTCTCCTCTACATTTGGGAAAAACTAAATGCAGATTGAGTGACCATTTTCTTTCTACAGAAATTGACCCCAAGGCTGCCTCTTTAATTCTCCATCCATCCCCTGCACTATTAGACTGGGCTACAATGTAAGCATGAGGTGCGGTGTGTCATCTTCTATCTGGGTCCATCACAACCTTCCAGATGTGATATTAATTCAACAATTTTGGGTAACTGATACAGGTAGTGTATTGGAGATGGACAAACTATTTAGAAAAATGGGAAGTTGGATAAAGATACCAATTAGCTCAGTATACTGTAAAATACTAAATTATATCATTATGTGCTATCAATTTTTATCTAATTTTGTATCTGCATTCACTATACTAGACAGGAGTATGAGGAATTTTGTATTGTGTAAAAGAGCGATAGAACTTGGTGAGCATATGTTATTTTGCTTGGTATTCTTTTATTTGCAATTTCATTTGGCTCTGCTAACCCGTTGACGATCAATAAATATTGTACATAACTCTGGTCATCTTAACTCAGTCTTTATACTTTGAAATCTTTCATTGTGCTACGAAAAAAAGTGAGTTAATTTCTTTGAAATGCTCAAAAAGTCAGAATGAACATTTTATTTTGCCAGGAACTTGAGATTGATTTCAATATTTCATTGTTTTTTTTGGAGTTATTTATGGTAAATTTCCTGAAAATGCTCTTGATCTGGCTGATACATTACCTCCCTCCTTTACTTTTGCTCCTCCCCACTTTTTCCCATTTTGTTTCATGTTGACATAAAGTGCTTGGCTTTTTTAACAATCATGACAGCATATCTTTGCTATCTTTAAATGTATTGGTACTTAAATTCTTTTTGTAGCACTGCACTTTTTCTTGGTTAACTATCAGAGGAATACATTACTTTGTGCAGCTTAGAAAAGGACAGAGGGGAAAATGTGACATTAGTGGTAGGTTTGATAGTTATTATTTATATAATGGGATTCCCATATTTTGAATTGTGTTCCCCAAACCTGTTCATAAATTCACAAGTTCACAAGACAATACATGTTGTTAATATTCAGAATCAGGTTTGATATCACCAGCTTATGTTGTGAAATTTGTTGTCTTTGCAACAGCAGTACAATGCAATACGTAATAATAGAAAATACATGAATTACAGTGTGTGAGAGATGTATATAGTTTGTGAAACCTTTGCATTTACCTGGTTTTTTGCATCACTCATAAAATGTGATCTGATCTTCATCTAAGTCACAAAAATAGAAAAGCACATTCTGCCTAAACTAATAACACAAACAATTGTACTACTTCTTGTCCATACTGAGTACACCATTTAAACAATCACAGTCTAGATTCAAAAAAAGTGTGACCTCTGGGGTAGTGCCTTCTACAAAGGCTACTTGGAGTCAAGTGTTCCAATCAATGAGATGAGATTGGAGGTGTGGGTTGCCCTATAAAAAAGAGACATACAAAGTCAGATTACTGACAAAGCTTGCTCTTCACAAGAAAGATCTGTTTATGTGCACCATGCCTCGATCAAAACAACTTTCAGAGAACCTTAGAAGAAGAGTTGTAGAGATGCATGAAGTTAGAAAAGGCTACAAAAGCATTTCTAAAGAGATCAGTACACAGTAAGAGAAATTGTCTACAAATGGAGGAGACTCAGTATTGTTGCTACTCTCTTTAGAAGCGGGCGTCCTGTAAAGATCATATCAAGAGCATAATGCGCAGTGCTGAAGAAGGTCAAAAAGAATCCTAGGGTAACAGCAAAGTATCTGCAGAAATCTCCAGAACTTGCTGAAGTCTCTGTTCATGTGTCCGCTATAAGAAAAACACTGAACAAGAATGCTGTTCATGGAAGGACACCACAGAGGAAACCACTGCTCTCCCAAAAAAAAAAGCATTGCTGCATGCTTCAAGTTTGCAAAAGAACACCTGGAAGTTCCACACTGCTCCTGGGACTGTGGTCTGTGGACAGATGAGACAAAGGTTGAGCTTTTTGGCAGAAATGCACACGCTACGTTTGGAGGAAAAAGGGCACAAACCTCCTCCCATCTGTGAAGCATGGTGGAAGGAGCATCATGGTTTGGGGCTGCTTTGCTGCCTCAGGGCCTGGACAGCTTGCAGTCACTGAGGGAACAATGAATTAAAAATTGTATCAAGACATTTTACAGGAGAATGTCAGGGGTAACGGTCTGGTGGATGCAACAAGACAATCATCTGAAACACAAGAGTAAATCAACAACAGAATGATTTAAAAAGAAGAAAATTCATGTTTTGGAATGACCAAGTCAGAGTTTAGACGTTAACTCAATTGAGATGCTGTGGAATAACCTGAAGAGGGCTGTTCATGAAATATTGATGAACTGAAACAGTTTTGTATGGAGAAATGATCTAAATTAATTTCTCCTTGCTGATGTGCGAGTCTGATCAGCAGCAACAGGAAATGTTTGGAGGTTATTGCTGCCAAAGGAGATTCTAACATTTATTAAATATAAGAATTCACATATTCTTTCCAGCCTGAACTGTGAATGATAAAGCAATATGTTCAATAAGGACATGAAAAATACAATTGTTTGTGTGTTGTTAGTTTAGGCAGATTGTGTTTGTCTATTATTGTGATGTAGATGAAGATCAGACCACAGGAGTAATAAATGCAGAAAGCCAGGTAACTGAAAAGGGGTTCACAAACTTTTTCTTGCAATTCTGCCACCTGCCCCACAGCCCTCCCGCGGTACTCCACCCTTACTATTCCCAGCATTCTTTGCTGTCATAGATTTACAGACGTGCTCTCTGCTCCATGTTGACAAATACAGCACTGTGCAAAGTTCTGAGCTATCCTAGCTATATATGCATGCCGAAGATTTTTGTACAGTATTTAATCAGGCTGGCTTCTGTACTCGGACTTTCTGCCATATGTTTAATAGTTAACCCCTTGGATTCTTTAGAATGTTTTCTTCTGCAGCTTCTGTGATCAGCTGTATTTCTAATTCTGTTAAAATCCTTATTTGATTGCTCTTGTTTGGAATATTCCAGCTGCATGTTACCATCTGTTTCAATTTCTGGTTTGAGTTGCTTGTGCAATGGAAAACTTACTTCCTGTCAATCTCAGTACCATCAAATCTTTCAAAACTTTGCCTTCAAAGGCCATCATTTGAATTTGTTACTTTACTCCATCCCATGCTTCGGTGATTTGTTTGATGCCTGTTAAAGTCCCATCAGTCTTAACATATCTTGTGTAAATGATGCCACAAGCAGTCTTGGAACAAAATTTGCTCTCAATTTGTGAACAGACTTTCAGAGATAATTGGAAGGAGACTATCGTTGTTAGTGGCAGATTTATGGAGTTACGCACATGCAAACTTTGGGGCACTTGTCCGTAACAACCAATGCTTGTGTCATATGTTTGCATTTTGCCTATGTCCCTCTAAACCATTCCCATACGTGAATCTTTCTGAGTGTCTTTTAAATGCTTTAGGGGGTCCTCAGGTTCTTAGCACTGTAAATGGGAAGAGATTTTAGTTAAGAATTGACCTTTTCTTAACAATGCTCTGCTCTCTATACATGTGTGGCTAACTACAGGTTAAACTCCATCTATAAACCTTCCAGTGCCACCACTGTTATTGATAGAATCTCCAGATGGCGATGAGGAGGAGGCTTACGAGAGTGAGGTAGATTGGTTGTTTGAGCAATGTCAAAGCAAGACCAACAGTTTTCTCACCATAGGTGAGGCAAGAAGATTTTATAACTTACCAACTTATGTGCAAAAATAATTAGATTTGTTTGGCAGGACAATGCACGTAGAAACTCTGCAGTTAAGATGCAGTTAGACAGTATGGCTGTGATCTAGGGGAAATATTTTACATGTCAGTTGGGACAATACGCAGAAATATCCACATTGAACTAACGATTTGGAGAATAAAATGTTTAGGATTTTTGTACAAAGTTAAATTCAGTTTTTTGTCTTTATGAAAATTAAATCATTTTCTACAGTAGCTAAGATATTTGACTGCTTTCAGTGAACTCCAATGCAATTCAAACTTCACCAAAGTTTATTTTGCAGTTTCTATTGTTTTTTTGCCGCATTATATCTACATGTTGAAGAATCCAACAGACATGTTACAAGTTCATAATCTCTAAAGTGAATAGCAGTTTTTTGGTTGGTCATAAAAATTATTGAAAACAATTATGCTTTGAGTGTTCTTTTGCTTTATAGCCAGGTGTTCTGGTGTTATCGAGCTATCTGGAATCAAGCTATGGATCAGTGATTGACAGCATTTGAAGTCTGTTCAGCTCCATATCTATTCATTTGCAAATATCTTCATCTGTTTCATTGTTCATACAACAATATGCACCAAACCCCTTCAAGAGGATAAAGTAGTGAATAAACAAAAAAGTGTTCGAAAAGCTTGTTTTTGAGGTTTTGAGAAAAAAGTGTGAGCAATGACAATGTTCTGGAGCATGAGTCCCGTTGGTTAAAAATGAGGGCATAGAATCCTTTAATCAAACATGGATGCAGTGATTATCAGAAGCTAAAGGACTAAACATATCTGTACAAATCAGTATCCTGGGGATCACCATCAATGAGAAACTCAACTACACCAACCACACACGTACAGTGTTTAATGAGAGTAACTCAGTGACTTGCCTCTTGTCATTTCAAAGTCTCATCAATGAAGTTGCTCAGTCATTTTGCCTTGCTCAAAGAATTTGAAAACTTGGAACATTTTGATCTTAATAATTTCAAGATTAACTGCAGTTCATAAGCAGAAATAAATAATTCTCCCTTTACGGTGGGGAAGGAATTTATTCAGTTTTCATGAGGAATAATAATGATAACATGAAAGTGGCTTAGTTTGATATTTTGTAGTAAATATATATTCAGCAGTACCGAACAATTTTTGGTACTCGTGATCAGTGACTCTGATCTTTCATATGAGAAATATGAACCATTTAGCACGGTAGCTCCAGATTGAGAGATTTAGACTGCACACTTTGCTTTAAATCAGTACACCTCTTTCTTCCATGCATTTTGGATTTTGCAGATAAGGGTGGTTTGTATATATGTGTGTACAGTGGCCAATTAACCTATTAACAGGTATGTCTTTGGACTGTGGGAGGAAACTGGAGCACCCGGAGGAAACCCAAGCAGTCCCAGGGAGAATGTACAAATTCCTTATGGGTAGCGGTGGGAATTCAACCCAGGTCGCCTGCACTATAAAGTGTTGTGCTAACCACTACGCCACCATGCTGTCCCTGATTAGCCTTTCCTAATTACTTTTGAATTAAATGGCACTTAAGAATCAAATATATCACTTTAAACGCTATAGTTGGAAGCTGGTTGAAGGGTAGCAGACTTTTTTTTTGTGTCCAGCATTTTGTGTGTGTTGCTTGAGTTTCCAGTGTCTGCAGATTTTCTCTTGTTTGTGAAGGTTAGCAGACTTTTTTTGTTGAGGCATTTTAGTAAGTCAGGACTTTATAAAAATCCTAGTAATTACAATCATTGCTAACTAGTCGCACAGAAGTTATATAACTTGTGTTGGGAGAAAGAGATTTTCATTTATATAGCAACAAGCAAAGCACTGAAGGTACTCAGTTGTCCTGATGAAGGGTCTTGACCTAAAATGACAGCTAAGCATTTCCCTCCACAGATGCTGCCTGGCCCACGGAGTTCCTTCAGATTTCCAGAATCTGCACTTGTTTCTTTCATTTATATAGTATTTTCTGTAAAATTTAGGGTGCTTAACGTATAATAATAATCAATTTGCATGAGCCGGGCGTCTTGAACAGAAATGTGGTATGTTTCAGATCTGAGGGCATAGCTTCAGAATAAAGGGATATTCATTTAAAATTGTTGTTAGGGAGAAAAGTAATTGGAAACATTTGCTCTTCTTTCAAAGCAAAAAAGAACTACATGTGCAGCACAATGCATGGAGAGGAACCATGGTACTAATTAATGTGATTCTGTCAGAATAGATCTTTATCCCATTTCTAAAATGTTGACTTAAGTCTCATCATTAGTTTTTATGTCTGTGTATATATAGCTAGGAAAGGGCTTCTTTCCTGATAGATGAAAAACAAACAGGAGAGCAGTTGGTAGTCAATATGCATCAATAAATTCATACTGTTGAAATTGTTAAGTAAAATGGTCACAAATTTGCATATTATTTGATTTTATAAAATATTATCTAGGTAATTCTAATGTTTGTGCAGTATGTATACATTTCCCCCGCTATCCGAAAGTAGAGCGTTCCTATGAAACATTTCGTAAGCCGAAGTGGCGTAAAGTGAAGAAGCAATTACCATTAATTTATATGGGAAAAATTTTTGAGTGTTCCCAGACCCAAAAAATAACCTACCAAATCATACCAAATAACACACAAAACCTAAAATAACATTAACACATAGTAAAAGCAGGAATGATATGATAAGTACACAGCCTATATAAATAGTATGAATGGTGGACGTAGGCAAGTTCAACGCATGCACAATGTCTTTATTTCGTTCACCACGATCGAAACGCTTAATTACGTCCAGTTTTATGCGAAGCGTAACACCCTTACGAGCTCTCTTAGGCTTTTCTGATACCTTAGGACACATCTTGCTGACAGATGCACAAAATAAATCGAGATAAAGTACAGATGCTCACAGACACAGTTCAAAGCTATGGCGGCTTGATGCTGAGTGTAATTCCTGGGGAAGGAGCTTGGCAGCGCCACTCTCGCTGTCCGGGGTGTGCGCTGCCTCTATAACGGCTCCCTGCAAAACAAACGCTGAACGCTATTTTTGCTTTTCGTAAAAGCGAAAATCCTCTTCGGATTTCTTTTGGTTAGTGAAAACTGGTACTAACAGGTCTTTCGTAAAAGCCAAGTGGTGTAAAGCGAACTTTTGAAAAGTGGGAGATACCTGTATACATTTTATGTTCATTTAAAAAAAATGCTCTGTTCATTATCATATAATGCAATTTCTCAAAGTTTTGAAATCATTTTCTGCCTTTTGTCAAATGTTCTTGCTTACAGGTATTCATAACATTACTTTCACACTCAGTTTTTGGTAGAAATTGTTCACAGCTATTGAATTGACTGTTAGATTTGAGAGATTTTGATGGAAGTTTTTGTTAGCACTCCACATGATTTAGAAAAGAAAATTAAACACAAGCCAACAGAAAAATCCTTCTGCTTGATACAGTTTTCCCAGATGGTCTCGGTAGGGTTTAAAATGCTGAGTTCATTGCCGTGGTGTCCCGTGTTAGTTGGTGAAACTTGACCAATGTTCCCACCTCCTCTACCCTATCCAGAGCCACTGCTGAAAATGGATGTGTGTGGCCTTTAAGTGAGGGCTTGGGGAACTTATTGGCAGCAACATAGTCAGTGCTGCTTTCGGCATTATTTACATCCAGCCCTCAAAACGTAATGAAAATATCTGGAAGTGTGTGTATTTGGAATTGTCAGTGGAAATGGTGGTTTAAAAGCTACATGATTGAGTTGATCACTAGTTGTTTCTCTCCATTTTGCAGTTTATGTTTAAAAATCCTGAAATAAACAGACCAGAGTGTCAACTTAACAGTAGGGTGAAAGAGATGGAAATTAGGGTGCAGCTTTTGAATGAGCAAGAGTTAATGGTAAAACATTTTCTGTTCACTTTACACCTTGTGACTACTAAAATTGTTAATTTAAGTAGAATACTGAAATGAATCTGCTTTTCTAACAGTTGTGTGTATACAATTTATAACTTCATCCAAACATCAAACTATTTAATGCTGATTTAATCTAAAAATATTGCGCATTCAGTAAATGCAGAAATGGCATTTTGTTTCAAGTTTGACACATGTAATTGGACCGACATGACATCTATTCCTGTAATTAGAGGCTTGCATGCAATACACTAACCCCAAATGGCCAGGATTTCCTTTCTCTGTAGCAATATTGGGTATTAGATAATTAGGCCTTTGTTTTGAGCCTGAGAAACTAAGCCAAATCCTGTTCCAGTATAGTGACTGTTTCTTGGATGGAGAAACAATCCAGGCTCTCAAATACGCCTTTCCAAGATTTCCAAGCTTGGATTTCCTGAAGTTGTTTCATTTTGTTGCATCAAGTTTGAGGTAAAAACCATTTTTCTCCAAATTTTAGCTGGATGTATACAATCTCAAGATTTACTTCTCATCCTATTGTATTCCCTGTTTAAACAGGAATTACACTTGCTTGAAATTTAGTTTACAGTCGTAAGGAAGTCATTAACTCATGTCTACTCTTGGCTGTTCATGGATATTTTAGATACAGACTGGCAGAAGCTGAATATTAACACTGAACAGGAACACCACTTCTCTTGCAGGCTCTGTTAAAGTTTTTGTTTGAATAAACGTGTTTTATTTACTACTTTTCATTTACTTTCAGCTGTTTATAGAGTTATGCAGCACTTAAATAGCCCCTTTGCCACATGGAATTCATGTTGACCATCAAGCACCCACTTGTACTGACCACTTTATATCTTAGCCTGATTTCAGGGTCATGGAATTTACAATTTTGAATTCCTGATTTACTGAAAATTGTTTTATCTCTGTTCTGGTCATGTTGTGTGTGGGGAATACAACCTCATAATGTGAATATAGAACTTCATGGACATCAGGTTCAGTGACCTGCCTTTTAAGATGAACAAAATATAACAATAGGAAAGAAACAAAATAAGTGAAGTAGAAAGAGTGAGCAATATGGAATGGAAAAAGTAAGAAAAAATGTTAACTTGTTTCTGGAATGTTTAAAATTACTGCATTGTAATTCCAGAGACCATGCTAAGGCATTCCAAGGTAATCTGAAGTGCTTGGTTACATTTGTCAAGCTATTATCAGTTTGTCTTCAAATTTTCAAGAAAACATCTAGTGCTAATAGATACAGAGCAAAAACTTTAATGGGTATATGTAATCCACTCACAAACAAGAGAAAATCTGCAGATGCTGGAAATCCAAGCAAGAGACAAACTGCTGGAGTAACTCAGAAGGCCAGGCAGTGGCTATGGGGAAAAAAATACAGTTGACGTTTTGGGTTGAGACTTTTCTCTATCAATGCTGCCTGGCCCGCCGAATTCCTCCAGCATTTTAATAGGTGTATGTGTACCTTTTTACTAAGAATTTGGCTTTGTCTGGTTTAAAAAAAAGACCCTTACCAGGAAATGGTTATCACAGGAGAGCCCAACTTTAAATGTATGGATGGAAATTACAATGGACATTTACAAAATGGAGAAGATAACAGCAGCTGTTAATCACAAGTTGGAGCAATTTTATTCATACTGGAAGAAATGGTTTAACTACGTAACAGCTCATAGGCCTGATTTTATTCTCACAAGTCAATGAATATGTTGTAAAAAAAAAGGATCACTCCCTACTCTACGTAGTTTTCTTCTTTCGATTGTTCTTTCTTTCCTCACCTTTCTATAAGTGTATACCTCAGATAAAGATTGTGGAGATTTGTGACAAGTATGATTATATGATATATATGTACAGTATCTGAAATGCATCTTATGGAAATATTTGATGAAATTCAATAAGAAAATTACAAAAAGAAAAGAATTTGGCCTTGTGATTTCCTTTTGTATTATATTAGTGACCTTTATTTAAAAAAAGGTAATTGGGGTGTTCCTGTACTTGCTGCTTTTTTGTGTCAGCAGTAAGGTGATTTTATACAGTTTGTGTCTCAGTGGTTTCTTAAGTGAAGGTTCTTAATAAAGCTTCCTAGGCAGTTGCTTCAAAACATACTGTTCAAGTGAACCATCTATTTATTTGCTAAATCATTCTGTTTTTAATGTATAATGTTGACTTAGCCAGTGATTGACAAATTGTATTTTTCTACCAATTTTATTTTGAACGAGCTGGATGGAGACTGTTATTTCTGGAGCATGCCCAAATAGTGAAAAAAAAAGTTTTAGTTTCCCTTTTGGGATTTGTGGGCCAGATGCTAAGTGCGTGAGGACACATGTTGGTTTGAGAGTAATGTGGATTTGCCTTTGGAAACTACTCTGAGAGCAAGAATAGATTCTTGATTGGTCAGGGCATGAAGGGGTATGGGGAGAAGGCAGGAGATTGGGGCTGAGGGGAAAGTTGGATCAACCATAATGAAGTGGTAGTGCAGACTTGATGTGCCGCCAACTGGCTTAATTCTGTTGTTAAATCTTTCTTGTAATAAAGATCGTTTGCTCTGAATTACAACTGGTCCATGTTTACCTTTTTATTATTTTACTTCTGTCTCTATATATTTTTCTGGTCTTTTTCTCACTTCTTTGCCAAATCTACCTATCCCCTTTCCCTATCAAAATCTTTGCCTCACGTCTTGCCCTCTTCTCCAGACTTCCAAAGCTACTTCACTGGCTGTTTGAAGCACTTTCACCCGTTGTCCCAGGCTCTTCTCTTCTCTTTTATTTTCTTTTTCCACCACTCCCTCAGGCTCTGACTTTCCTCTGCTCCTTATAGACTTTCTTTACCTCTTCCACTATATTGCAGTGATCACCATTTCTCTGCAGTATTCTCGTTTATTTTGTCTAACTCTAAAACTCCATCAGTGCATGCAGTGATGCTTTAACGCACTGTGCATTTATTAATAGATATTAATAGAACATCGACAAGAAGGTCAGATTTTTGGTTATGGTCCATTGCAGTGCCTACTGGAAAATCATTGTTCTTTTATAATAATGGCTACTGCTAATTCTATTTTTTTTAAAAAAAATGTTCATTTATTATCAAAGTGTGCATACATTTCTGAAAGCTTTCTTCTCCAGATAACCCAGAAAAACCGTGGAAGTCAGTTCAGAGAGAAACAGCAACCCCACTCCCCTACATAAAAAAGAACTGCAACATGACCATCACCATCACCCTCCCCCCTCCCCTGCATGGAACGCAACAAGAGCATTGGCCTCCAAATTCCCCTCTCCTTGCACAAAAAAAACTAATAAAAATCACACCAAGAACATCGACCTCCAGAACCCCTCGCCCCCTGCACAAAACACCACAAGAATATCAACTCCCAAATCTTGCTTCATGCACAAAAAAAAGAGAAAGAATGGGCAGAAAAGAATAAGACTGGAAAAGAAGACCCTATCCATAAACGCAGAAAACCTCGGTAACATTCTCTGGGCACATCTACAGCCTTCCCTCTCCAGCAGTAGGGTGATACCACAAGCGATCCAGAAGGCTGGCAGCTGGTGCTCACCCTCTGCATTCGCCTTGATGTTCTAATCTCCTACATTGTTTTAATTGGCAAACAATGGAAGCTTTGATTGCCAAAATGGAGTCGAACATCAGCTTGTGCCCTATCCCACAGTCTCCTTGCCTCAAGGCCTGTGCTTGCTGCTTCCTAGAATCCTTTCGGAGACAGCAAAGCGTTGGATCACCCAAGTGATCTCCAAACAGCAAATCACAGGCTCCAACAGTTCCAGAAACACATTCAAGATGAAAACAGTGAAATAAATAGTTTTGTAGTCTATCCAGAAAATGCTGATTGAGGAAGTGTTATACCCAGGCACCATCTTGACCAGAATATGCTTTGTTTCCATGTAGTTTTGTTCTATATGCATGAGGGCTGTAATCTTATACAAACCAAGTAAACATAATGGATCTGGAATTTGTTCATTTTCATCTGTGCAAAAACTCAGGCAATTCCCACTGCTGAAAATAAAATTATCTGAGCTGTTACAATTGTGTGAGAGTTTTTTTTGGAATAATTGCAACTTGGCTGTACAGTTAGAGTATGTCTTGCATGTTGTTGACTGAGTCACTCCATGTTGTGAATTCATGTATGTCTGTCCTGCTCTGGAATAATTCAGCAACCTAGAGTTTTCATTGTATCATACCATTCTATGCTGGCGGGTGGGGTACTTGACATGCTGTGCCTTTATTTATCTATTTGGAAGAAGTTCCTCAATTTTTCCACTGAATGACTTTGCTCCACTATCTGGATTTGTAACCTGTTCAGTAATGCCCTTTTTATTCTTTTGAATTTGCTTCTATTGGTCTTCCAAGAAATAGTCTGTTAGAAAAATTTAAAAACTCTTTAACTTCCTCCATTATTTTACTAATGCTTAGCACACCTACTTTTTGTTACCAATATTTTCTGAATGTGCCACAGGAAACAGTTTATTAGATTGCTTAATATCAGGGTAATATTTTTATTAAGTAGGCTTAATTGAATCCTTGATCAAATGCAGAAAGTCTTTAGATTTTTGCAATTTTTGATTATTTTATTATTTCATCATTAAACAGGTGTCAATTATGCTTTTTTAATTGAAGGGTTACATGTTGGATTTAGTGTTAAACTTGGAGCCTGAATTTGTCTATGTTTGAAATGACCTTAATTATTTGATGTGATTGTTTCAGGGGTTTAATTTTTAGAATCCATACACTCACGGGATAGCTTTAGTACATGGTTATGTTTGCACCTACCACATAGCTGTCTCTGTGTTACCCCGCCCTTACTTTGCTATTCTGCCTATCTTCCCTTCACGCCCTCTGTTCTTAGGCAGGATATCGCTCTGAAATGTTGACCGTCCCTTTGGCTCCCCAGATGCTCTTGATTTCTTCCGGCAGTTTATTTTTTCTCCAGATTCCCGCATCTCCAGTCTCTTGTGTCTCCTGACTTAAATACATGTTGGCTAAGATTTTTATTTCCCCAAAGAACTAGGTTGACTGGATTCAGAATGTTTCTCAATCCAAATTCACTCAAAGTTATAATGAATTAAATATTGTTTGAATCTATTTCCGTATTTAAATTTCCCATGTATTCACAAAGCAAATGAATTATGTTACATCTGGAATTATTTTTGCTCTCAGTGGTGCATATCCTATTTGATATTTAGATGGTAATTTGTTCAGTATCTATCTTGAAATGTATACAGTGGCATGCAGAAGATCGGGCACCCCGGTCAAAATTTCTGTTACTGTGAATAGTTAAGTGAGTAGAAGATGAACTGATCTCCAAAAGTCAT
Source organism: Mobula hypostoma (assembly GCF_963921235.1). Taxonomy (NCBI): domain Eukaryota; kingdom Metazoa; phylum Chordata; class Chondrichthyes; order Myliobatiformes; family Myliobatidae; genus Mobula; species Mobula hypostoma. Next base: position 108,142,030 of record NC_086105.1, on the reverse strand, counting down.
CAAGTTAAAGATGAAACATTCTTTTCAACATTTTAAGCAAGATTAGTATATTATTTTTGTTTTGTACAATTTTAGAGTGAAAAAAAGGAAAGGAGCACTATGCAAAAGTTTGGGCACCCCAAGAGATTTGAGCTCTCAGATAACTTTTACCAAGGTCTCAAACCTTAATTAGCTTGTTAGGGCTATGGCTTGTTCGCAGTCAGCGTTAGGAAAGGCCAGGTGATGCAAATTTCAAAGCTTTATAAATAGCCTGACTCCTCAAACCTTGTCTCAACAATCAGCAGCCATGGGCTCCTCTAAGCAGCTGCGTAGCACTCTGAAAATTAAAGTAAATGATGCCCAGAAAGCAGGAGAAGGCTATAAAAAGATAGTAAAGCGTTTTTAGGTAGCTGTTTCCTCAGTTCATAATGTAATTAAGAAATGGCAGTTAACAGGAATGGTGGAGGTCAAGTTGAGGTCTGGAAGACCAAGAAAACTTTCTAGGAGAACTGCTCATAGGTTTGCTAGATAGGCAAATCAAAACCCCCATTTGACTGCAAAAGATCTTCAGGAAGATTTAGCAGACTCTGGAGTGGTGGTGCACTGTTCTACTGTGCAGTGACACCTACACAAATATGACCTTCATGGAAGAGTCATCAGAAGAAAACCTTTCCTGCGTCCTTACCACAAAGTTCAGCGTCAGAAGTTTGCAAATGAACATCTAAACAAGCCTGACGCATTTTGGAAAGAAGTCCCGTGGACTGATGAAGTTAAAATAGAACTTTCTGGCTGTATGTTTGGAGAAAAAAGGGTACAGAATTTCATGCAAAGAACACCTCTCCAACTGTTAAGCACAGGGGTGCATCGATCATGCTTTGGGTTTGTGTTGCAGCCAGTGGCACGGGGAACATTTCACTGGTAGAGGGAAGAATGACTTGAGTTAAATACCAGCAAATTCTGGAAGCAAACATCACACCGTCTGCTTAAAAAAAAGCTGAAGTTGAAAAGGGGATGGCTTCTACAACAGGATAATGATCCTAAACACACCTCAAAATCCATAATGGACTACCTCGAGGCGCAAGCTGAAGGTTTTGCCATGGCCCTCCCGACCAAAACATCATTGGAAATCTGTGGATAGACCTCAAAAGAGCAGTGCATGCAAGACGGCCCAAGTGGGCTAAAATCCCCCAAACAAGAATTGAAAGACTCTTAGCTGGCTATAGAAAGCATTTACAAGCTGTGATACTTGGCAAAGAGGGTGTTACTAAGTACTGACCATGCAGGGTGCCCAAACTTTTGCTTCAGGCCCTTTTCCTTTTTTGTTATTTTGAAACTGTAGAAGATGGAAATAAAAAAAGTAATCTTGCTTAAAATACGAGAAATATTAAAGAAATGTGTCATCTTTAACTTTATGCCTTTTGGAAATCAGGTCATCTTTTACTCGCTTAGCTATTCACCGTATCAGAAATTTTGACTGGAGTGCCCAAACTCTTGCATGACACTGTACATGGATTAGACATTATACATTATAAAATGAGATGTGCTACAAAATGAGACGTGCTTATGCTAAACATTTATAAAACATTAATAGACCCAAACATTGGAAAATTTTAGGCATGGCCTTCTCATGTGGCTGGATGTTAAGGACATTGGGGGGGGATGCAGAAGATATTTGTGGCTCTTATGAGAGCTGAAAGACTTAAGATGGAGAGGATGTAGAATTCAACATTGTTCTCTGAAGCAGAACAGGAACATTTGAAGCCATAAAATGAAGGGCGTGCATCTCTGTTGCACTTGTTTACTTTTAAAATTAGTCAGGTTAAATTATTAATAATTTAAATTATTACTAGTTGTAAAAGAGTCAGATTGAATGAATGATGATGGAGTATAACTTTTTCTGTGATAACCGACTGAATTGAAAGATTATTGGAACTTAATAGCTGATGTAACTTTTCATATCTTAAGTTAATAGTTTAAGCCTTTATACTCACTGGTGGTCAGATGTTGCATGCTTTCTGGAGTCTCTCTGCCGTCACTGCAGAAATATTTTCTATTGACTGACTGGGTCATTTTTTTCCCCCCTGACTGGAGTGTCTTCATAGCTGAGGACACTCCAGTAAGGTAGTTGTCCTTACTACCTTTTCCTTTTACTCTATGTGACTTTGCAACCATAGCCACCGGCTGCAAATGTTCCTCTTTAAATCTCTGGGCCATTTGCTCTTGAGCACATCAGGATTCAGCTAGGAGCCTGATTCATCTTGTTCATTTTTATCATATATCTGAATTGGGACAATTTCAGTAAATCCTGTATCTACAGTTAAGTTACACTTTGTCTCGGAATCTTACATGAGCCATGGAATCTTTTGTTTTGCCAGAAATAAAAAAAAACTTGCATCCTTTTCACTATTTGTTTATTTTATATGACGAGGTAGTAGTGTTCATGGGTTCAGGAACTGTTCAGAAATCTGATAGTGGAGGTGGAGAAACTGTTGTTAAAATGATGAGTATGGATCTTCAGACACTTGTACCTTTTTCCCAATGTAATAACGCGTGTTAGGTTGGAGGAACTCCACTGTCAGGATAAGGCCACACTTAGTTTGGAGGAACAACACCTTGTATTCTGTTTGGGTAGCCTCCAACCTGATGGCATGAACATCAATTTCTCAAACTTCCACTAGTGCCCCCCCCCTTCACCATCTCCCATCCCCTTGTCCTCTCATTATCTGCTTGCCCGCCCATCGCCTCCCTCTGGGGCTCCTCCCCCCCCTTCCTTTCTTCCATGGCCTTCTGTCTCTTTTACCAACTTCTTAGCTCTTTGCTTTAACCCTCCCCCTCCAAGTTTTACCTATCGCCTGGCGTTTCTCTTTCCCTCCCCCTACCTATCAAATCTACCCCTCAGCTTTTTTTCTCCAGACCTGCCGAAGGGTTTCGGCCTGAAACGTCAACTGTACTTTTTTCCTGGCCTGCTGTTTTCCTCTAACATTTAGTGTGTGTTGCTCAGATTTCCAACATCTGCAGATTTTCCCTTGTATCTGTTGGATGGTGAGGGTCTTTAGTAATGGATATTGGCTTATTGAGGTGCCGCTCTTGAAGATGACCTTGATGTGGAGGGTTATGCCTGTGATGGAACTGGCTGAGTCTACAACTGTCTAAAGCTTCTTGTGATCAAGCCTCTAATGAAGTAGAGCTGCTGGTGTGCTGTCTTCATGATTGTATCAGTGTGTTAGGCCCAAGATAGATCAGCTGAGACGTTGACACCCAGGATCCTGAAGCTGCTCACCGTTTCTACCACTGGTCCTTCAACAAGGACTGATGTGTGTTCTCTTGACTTTCCCTTTCGGAAGTCCACAGTCAATTCCATGGTCTTGCTGACGCTGAATGCATGGTTGTTGTTGCAACATCACACAACCAGCTGATCTACCTCATTCCTGTAACCCATCACATTGTATATCTAAGATTCTGTCAACAGCAGTGGTGTTATTGGTGAATTGATAGTTGCACCTAACCACACAGTCAAGAGTATAGAGGGAGTAGAACAATGAGTTAAGTATGTATCCTTGATTTGTCTGTCTTGATTGTTACTGATAGGCACCAACTGAAATCTCCCAATAAAAAAGTCAAAGATTGAATTGACTTTAATGCTGATATCCTTCACATACACGAGGAGTAAAAATTTTTACGTTACGTCTCCATCTAAATGTGCAATCATAGTAATTTATAATAAATAGAACAGTCAATGTAATATAGAGTACAGTACACTCAAATCAGCATGAGTTAATCAGTCTGATGGCCTGGTGGAAGAAGCTGTCTCGGAGTCTGTTGGTCCTGGCTTTTATGCTGCGGCACCGTTTCCCTGATGGTAGCAGCTGAAAGAGCTTGTGGTTGGTGTGATCAAGTTGCAGAATGAGACATAGAGGCTTTGATTTTGAAGCTTGTCTATTTAGTAGTATGAGGATGATGGTGTTGAGTGCAGAGCTGTAATCGATTAAACGGCAGCCTGATATATTTTGCTGCTACCTAGGTGCACCAAAGCTGAGTGGAGAGGCAGTGAATGCAAGCCATGTAAGTTGAGAGGACAAAAAGGGGACATGGGATCTCCTTGGCAGATAAAGTAGAGGAGATTACTATTCTGGCTATTACATTAGAAAGTCCTGAAGAAAGTGCAGGAATGATTTCCTAAAATATCATCCAGGATGAAAGACAGATTAGAAAGAAAATCTGAATTAATTGGGTCATTGTTTAAGCAAGGAGGTTGTTCAAAATCACAAATGTGGGAGGAAATAAGGACATTAACCAGGACTCTGAAGGAAGGTCAGAAACCAGCGAGCACAGATTAAAGTTTCGCTTTGTCTTCAGTGATCAGTAGAGCTTTTGATTCTGGAGGAATTACAGCTGTCAACAAATTGCAAAGTCTGAAGTAGACCAGAAAGTGCTTGGCCATTAGACTGTAAGGAAAAAAGTCACCTTGCTGTTTCACTTGGAAATCTTTATCTAAACTGAAAACTCTGTGAATACCTTTCCCTATAAGATACAGTGAAACAACAGACGCTTCAATCACAAATGAAGTTGTTAATTCGCTGAATGACCCATTAACAGAAAAAGATAATTTTTAACTCTAGAAGAATATGTGGGTTAGTGCTCTGCAAGAATTGCATGCTTATTTATCCTCTTTAAAAGACCTATGACTGTCTGACCCTCCTTGTTTACACTGAGTTTAGCTCCGTATCTCCTTATACTTTTTAGTTGACAAATGTCTTGCCAACTTAAAATCTAAAATAGTATAGCATTGATTATTGCCTGTACCACTGGGTGTCGACTTCTACCACATTTTACCAAACTTCATTCATTCCTAACTAATTGAAAAGTGGAAAAGCTGGAAACCTGCAAAGAACAAAATGTTGACATTAATAAAAGCTGCAGATGCAGAAAATCTGAAATGAAATGGAAATGCTTGAAGTATTGTCTGTATACTGTATCTCCAGCATTTTGTTTCAGAAAATGCTGCAGGTCTGCATATTCAACAGCTTCTCTGGAGAAAGAAAGAGGTGGTTAGCATTTGGATTGACCACTTGTCATCAGAACTGAAGAAGTGGGACAACCAGTATTTAAGGTTACAGATGGGGACTTTGTTGGGTAGACAACATAAGAAATATTTTTTGGCAGAGTAAAGACCTAGAATGCTCTTGTGACAAAAAATGCTGTTGAAAAGTGCTATCTAAAAGATGTGACGAATACCTGTGTATCTTAGTTAATACTGAATGCAATATGGTAGATTTAAAATGTAGATGGGCCAAAGGACCTGTTTCTGGGCTGTGCTTTTCTATGATTTTATGATGGACGAATTACTGTTGCACCTGGAAGGATTGTCTGAATCCCTAAGTGGTGTGAAGGGCCTAACTAGAAGGATTGATGTTGCACTTGCCCATATTACGATTGGTGATGCAAGAAGAAAGGGTGTGCCTGAAGGTAGAAAAGAAAACCGGATAGTTTCTAAAGGAAAGAATGGTACCTTTGGAATGCTGGAAGGGAGGGGGAGATTCATCTGCTCATGGAATCTTGTTGAAGGTGGTGGAAATAGAGGATGAAATATTGTAGGTGGATTCTGGAGAAGTAGAACATGTGGACAAATAGAATTGTTAACCTTGCTTTGCTTGGAAGGAGGGGCAAGAACTGTTCATTTTCATTTCCAATTTAGTGCTTTGCATTTGGTCTGCAGGGGTGGTCTCCATTCCACTCCCAAGTTGAAGTCTATCTTTTGTCTTCTGCACTGTTTCCAAACAAGTTTAGAAACCCTTGCTCCCTGTAACTGAGTTTTCCACTTATCCTGTTCTGGTGAAGGGCTATCAACCTGAAAAAACCAACTATTTTTCTCTGCCTGATTTTATTATCCTTACCATTTGGGCTTTTCATTTTACTCTTGACACCCTTAATTCCAGATGCCCTTGATCCCAGTTTCCCTAGGCAACAGAAACTGTTCCTCTCTCTGCATCTTTTTAAAAAAAAATCTTAAATATATTGAAAATTTCAGTTGAATTTCTTAATGAATTGAGGGGTCTTTCTTCATAATTCAATCATGAAGTGTGATATTCTAATAAACCTTTACTACATTGCAGTCACATAAGTGCAGCACCCAGTACCATCCACATCACATCCTCTCTCCAGGTCTCGGTACAATTATAGCACAACTTCTACCGCACTGCACTTCAACCCTCCATGAAAATGGTATCATACCATCACTATTCAAGATTATTTTCTACACTACAGCTGCCCATAAGGTGTAGGTTAACATGTCAATATACATGAACTCCCAGGTATCCTTTGGATGTCCTAATGTTTTTAGATTGTCACTACAGGTGTCCCCCACTTTTCGAACGTTCCCTTTACGAAATCTCACTGTTACGAAAGTCCTACATTAGTTACCTGTTTTCGCTAACAGAAGGTGTTTTCACTGTTACGAAGAAGGGCAGTGCGTGAAAAAAAATCAGCGCACCGCTCTCCCCCGGGTTCAGAACGGCATTCTAGCCGGTATTGCTTGAACACGTGCCTGTGAGCAGCCGTTAGCAAGATGGTATCTGAAAAGCCTAAAACAGCTCATAAGGGTGTTACACTCAGCGTAAAACTAGACATAATTAAGCGTTTCGATCGTGGTGAACAAAATAAGGACAAAGTGAGTTTGGCTTGTGGAAGTTGATGAAGATGATGCTGAAGAGGTTTTGGCATCCTGTGACCAAGAACTGATAGATGAAGAGCTGATGCAATTGGAAGAGGAAAGGATAACAATCGAAACCAAATTCAGTAGCGAAAGTGAAGTCGTCCAGGAACTGAACGTGAAGCAAATGCGTGAGATTTTCACTGCAATGATAAAGTATGACTTTAATTTTAAAAGGGTACGTCGGTTTAGGGCATACAGTATTTGCAAGATGGTTTGAGTGCTTACAAAGAACTGTATGATAGAAAAATGCGCAAGGCTCAGCAGTCAAGCAAGCCTTCCACATCAACCACAGCAGATGACGAACCTTGACCGTCGAGGCAGGCAGACATAGGAGATTGCCAATTGCATCTTCTCTGATCTGGGCTGACATTTACGTGCCAGGCGGCACCTAATTAATTAGCTTGTTAGTTTCAGCTTTTTTCTTAAAGATGTGCTGGGTGTGTCCCGGCTACCACTGTACCCTTGCATGCTTCGCGGATCGGTATCGGTTGGCGGCCCGGAGGGTGGGGGCCACTGCAACACCCAAACTCCACGGACTCAGCCTAACACACTATCATCAGTGTGCTCGGCGCTGTCCCAATTCCGGTAAGTGATACTACACTGTACATGTATTATTTCTACTTTATATAGACTGTGTATTTTTACGTGTTATTTGGTATGATTTGGCAGCTTCATAACTTAAAGGTTACTGGAGAGAGTGTTTTTGCCAACAGCGCTTGCTTGAGATTTTCTGCCAAGAGCGCTTGCGTGAGATTTTCGCTACGGAGAGCAGTGCCGGCAATGATTGTGGAAAAGTATTTCTACTTTATATAGGCTGTGTATTTATCATATCACTCCTGCTTTTACTATATGTTACTGTTATTTTAGGTTTTATGTGTTATTTGGCATGATTTGGTAGGTTATTTTTGGGTCTGCGAACGCTCACAAAATTTTCCCATATAAATAAATGGTAATTGCTTCTTTGCTTTACGACATTCCGGCTTGCGAACTGTTTCATAGGAACGCTCTACCTTTGGATGGCGGGGGAAACCTGTATTTACTTTGTACCATGCTTTTTCTGTCTCCCATCTAAAATCAGTATTGGCCTTTTTTCCAATGGACACGGGCAGCTTGGACTACAAGTCCTGTTACACTTGGTTGATCCATTACCTTAGTTATCAGCTAAGAATTTGTGTTTAGCCACACTATACTTTATTTATAAACTCATAATTATTTTTTATTGTTATAGACAAAAGTGATTACCTGTCCTTGCTGGTATTCATTCACTTTCAGTTGCAATACCACTCTATATTTTTCAAGGGTTCCATATTGCTTGTCTCTAAGTGAAAAGAGTTGACATCCTTTTGCAAGTTTTTCATTCTCCCTCTTGTTACTCTTTATGGTCTGTTTTTTTTTTCACTCTTTATTTTCTTGTATATGTATCTATTGTCTGTTCAAGTACCACACCAAGACATGAACACATAATCTATCATTCAGTGCAGAACTAAGTACTGCATTGTTGGAGGTAGCAGCTTGAAAGGATGAGATGTTAAATTTGGTCCTGGCTCCTGCTATATAGGGGGGTGGGGGGAGGAAAGAGCAGGGGAGTTTTCATGTGTTCTGGCAAACACTAATGCTCTGTCAACATCACTGAAGCAGATTATCCGATGATTCATTTAATAGTGGCTTGTGTAATAAAGTCGGCCCTCCTTATCTGTGGGTTCCGCGTGCACGGATTCAACCAACCACGGATTGGGAAAACCTGGAAGTTCTCTCCCCAGCACTCGTTTGCGCATTTTTTCCTGTCTTTATTCCCTATACAGTACAGTATAACAACTATTTACATAGCATTGACATTGTGTTAGGTATTATAAGTAATCTAGAGATGATTGAAAGTATACAGGAGGATGTGCATAGGTTATATGCAATTACTATGCTATTTTTATATAATGGACTTGGGCATCCGCGTTTTTTGGTATCCGCTGGCGTCCCAGAACCAATCCCCCGCTGATAAGGAGGGCTGACTGTATTTCCTGTTTGTACAATAGCTACTGAGTGTGTCTTGAATGCACTTCAAGAGCAAATTGGCTGTAGGATATTAAGGACGACATACACATTTCATTCTTGATTGTTTGTCACTGACTTAAATGTTAATAAAGTTCAGTATCCACCAGCTGTATTTTCTTTGTATGTGCTTTGATAAAAGCTGATCGAATGAGTCAGCTTTCAATTACAACTTGGGTGCTTGCTTATCTGATTACACAACAGTTGTGCTGATTTCCTGCATATGTTACCTTTCCAGGTGTTTCAAATACTGCTTTTTTTCTCTCCAACTTTTTCCCCCATCTTAATCAAAATTCTTGAACTTTTTTTGAGTAGCATTTAGAGATGATCTGCTTCTAGCTTGCCTTTGTACATATCAGTGCAAATGCCATGCCCTTTTATTTTCATTATACCTCTAAGGCAGTACCTTAGCTTTTAAATGATATTGTGCAGTTCCCTTTTCCTTACTAGAAAACAACTAGAGGTGCTATAACATCTGTTCATTACTTGTAAGTAGAATTCCACTTCAATGATTTTAAATGACAAAATGGACATTTGGGTAACTTTTGAATTGTTGGACTGAAATATTCAAAAGTTTGAACACAACAGCTGCTGTTGGTAGCTGTGTTATTGTTCCCAACAGCAGCTTGTGAGCACATTTAGTTGAACACCAACATTTCAATGATTATTGAAGGCTGCAAATGATAAACAATTCATTTCTTCTTAAAAATGCCAATTTTTGATGAGCTTCAGAAAAAGTAATGACTAAATGAGTGAATGATTTGATATAAATCAAGTGTTGTGATTAGAGCTTCATGAAAATAAATTGCTCTATTTGTCCCCAGAAGACTGAAATGTCATGAATTCTTATAAATTGTAATTAACATTCAAATATGCTCAAATGCCATCAATCCAGAACCTTTCTCAGGGCAGCTCATGTTTATCTGTCTCCGACACATTTTTCAAAAATTCAGTTTCTGAAAATTAGTCATTGATTTACAATAATGTAAATTATGTGAAAGGATTTCATGTTCTCAAATGCGCGCAAATGGGAAAATCTTAGGATTTTGGTTAAATTGCCCTTAGTTTTGGAATTTGTGAATGTTTATGAATCTTGGGATAATGGCATAACTTTTGTTGATATGTTTAAATTAGATTGAATGACTAATTCCCCATCCCTCTTTTATTTTTTCAGTCACTCCTGCTGTTAGGTGGAGTTGCTCTCGTCTGTTTGGCCCTCAACCTACTCTTCCTTCTCTTCTATTCTTTTTGGCTTTGCTGTCGGCGGAAGGCTGAAGATCAGCCAAATGCAGACTGTTGCTGTACAGCATGGTGTGTGATCATAGCAACACTTGTGTGCAGGTAAGGTCAATACGTTAACAGTTTGAGGTTTTGTTTATATGGCAACACAGGTGATCCCAGTATTTTATGTTTGGTTGTGTTCCTAGAAAACCATCCAAATAAAAACTATGTACAACCAGAAGGAATTAGTTTAGTTCAGTATCATGCTTGGCACAGACGTCATTAGCTGGTCTACTCCTGTGCTGCACCCCTCTTTGTTCCGTGTATCATGATTTACCACATTGTAAAGCAGCATGCAAGTCGAAAGAAAATTGATGCATTTACTGTTTTTTTGCATAAATTTTGTGAGCAATTTTTTAATTCCATATCTCAAATCTTTTGGTAGCTATTTGTGCTGAATTTCTGTTACCCAAACTACTGTGACAAGGTGGTTGCTTGTACTCTTTTTCTGAATGATACAGTGAGCTCCTAACTGACCATTATATTGGGTTAACAACATACATCAAAGTTGCTGGTTTAGTATCGGGTAACAATGAAATCCTTACTAAAGAAGAGCATAGAAGATCATGTGGAAATGAAAAGTATAATAAGTGCTCATCTTGAGTTTCAAAAGGAAGATCTATCTTGACTGACATTTTTTTTGAGGAGATCCAGGAAAGGCGGTGGGGTAGTGGTGCACTGGGCTTCAGGGCAAGTGATCCTGGGTTCGAATATGGCCCCCCTGCTTGCATGCTTTCCATCCATGCTGGGTTGACGTCGAGCTAGCAACTCAACCTCGTTTTAAAAAAAGTAGGCACAGAGAGGAACAGCAAACCATAGGAAAGATTAAACAGTAAGATTTTTCTAGCTTTTCCAAATGCCTTTGAAGGTACATCACAACAGACAAGTATGGCCAACTAATTTGGAGTTGGCGAGCAGGATCTCAGTATAAGTAGCCTCCAAATAGGAGAAATTGATGGGAGTAAAGAGTAGCTGTTCACAATAAGGAAAAGAGTTAGAAATGGTCTCCCACAAGCATTTTGGGATCATAGCAGTTTACAAAGATCATTAACATATTAGATGACAGAGGAGTTGTTTGGAGATAGTAATGAGGTGGATTACAAGTTAAATAGGCTAATAACTGGCAAATAAATTTCAACATAAACAGCTGTGTTTTTATAAGAAGTACTTGGAGGTCAGTTATTTCTTGAAAGCTGTGAGTATAGTTGGGCAGAGGAACGAAGTAGTACGTCAATTGCTAAAAGTTGAACCACAGGTAGCAAAGTAATAAAATTGAATTTTCTTCTAGGGGATAGAATTGAAACATAGGGAAGTTTTCCCAGATTGTGGTTGGATTGTGCTTGGAGAACTACTGTACATACAGCTCTGGTTTTTATTATAAAAATAAATTAGAAACTGTGTGTATAGTTCAGGGAAGATTGATAAAGATGATGCCAGGAATTCGAATGATAAGCAGACTTGGTTTCTTGAGAAGACTGAAAGGTGACTTAATAGTGGTCTGAATGGAAAAACACAGAGATTATTCATAAAAGATAATCACTGAGAAATCTAAAAGAGAATCCAGAAGAAATTTAATTGTACAAAGAGTACAGAAACACAAATGGCATAGAAGCATTTAAAAGGAAGCAAGGAGGTAAGGCTGGAAGAAATGTGAGTGGAACATAGTGTCAGAGTGATTTGGTTAGGCTGAATGGTTTCAGTAGCGTACAATATCCACCTGCATATTTTCATAGAGCAATGTTAATGAAAACACTAAATAAACCTAAATGCTTAACAAGTTGTAAGGCAAAAGCAGCTCATAATTGTTGTATACTTCATACATTTTTTACAATAACATTTTCAGACTGTCAGGCAGGTCGTGGCAGCACCTCTGATTAAAGATGTGAAAAGAATGTGCTGAAAATGAAATTTTAGTTGACTACTAAATGTAGTCGTTATCCTGAAACTAAACAATTTTAATACTGATGCTGCTTCATTTGATGATGTTAATTTTGCTGTAATCTCTATCCTGATCCAATGCTATCTACATAGGAAATTAAATTGGGATGCTTCCAGTTCCGAATTTTGTTTTGGATGCATCAAACTGATGTGGATTATTCATACTTTGCAGATGTTAACCTTCAAGAGGTCTATTTATTCAATGACCCTTAATTAATGTGTAGATGGTGACTTGTAGTTATAAATTGAGGATAGAGGTGTGCGTTTTATGGTTTTAATATCAGTGCATCAGACAGGTACATCAGGCATCTTTTCCTGAACTGTGACTGCAATATATTACAGAAGAATTATTGACAGCATTATGTCAGCCATGGAGTTGGGAGGTAGATTACAAGCCATTCTGCACTGCACAGTTTATTTTAGAGCAGTCAATTTATTCTCAAAATGGTTAATTCAGTGAACATAGAAAATAGACGAATAATTTCTCTTAAATTAGAAGAGTAATTTTTTCAGGAAGAAGGAGGCCAGTTAAATACAAATTACGTTAATAAAAATAACTTTCACCAAGTTTCATTTGAAGGGGAAATCATACAATCATCTCCACTGTGGATGACTATAATTTTGTCATTACTTGCAGAAGTGTTGTATGTAGATTCTGCTTCCTGTGGTATTTTTCTCCCGCAAAATTTGTAGACAGCAATATCTTTTTAATTAGAGTAAACCAGTTTACTAATCTTGGAAGATGTATCAGTAATTTAAAGTTTATTCTAGGTTATTTTTAAAGATGGAAATTTGTTGAAACTTTCTTGAGGAACACTGAATTTTAGATATTTAATTTTCATAAATAAAAACTTGTCCACCCAGATGAGTAAAGGGTAGCTGTAACCCAACCTGGTGTAGAGGTACTTATAACATTTGTTTGAAAAATACTTGAGGTGCCCAGAGAATTCAAAACTTCCAAGACCATTGAACTTAAGTGATGCAATTCTGGCGTTGAGAAAATGGCACAGAAGGGGAACATTTGTGAGTATTTAAGCTGCTTCTCAGAAACTTAACAACTTGCTCTGCAGAAGCTTGAAATTTTTCTCATGGTTCCCCTTCAGAGACAAATCCTCTTCCTGTGGGAACCAAAAGGTGATACATGAAGGATCAAATGGCTTGAGTAAATGGAACTTTTTTGCTGATACATTCCACTATGTTCCATAAAATTGTTCAAAGCTGATAAACACATTTATTCATTTGGCTGCAGAACTGGTTGAAATGAGATAATCATGCAAGAATGTTCAGGTTCACTTTGAACCAGCAGCAGTCCCATCTTGGGTCAATTTTTTCCACTGTACTACAAACTCGTTTTTTCTTTTGGTATAAAAAGTGCACCTTTTAGAATGTTACAGCTGAAGTACAGAGTGAATATTACTTGCATATTTTCCTCCACACCTCAATTGTTGCCATTAGACCATAAGACACAGGAGCTTAATTCCTGTAGCATTAGATCATGTTCCTCCAGCAAGATCAAGTTCCTCCACCATTTGATCATGGCTCATTTATTTTCCCTCACAATCCCATTCTCCTGCCTTCTCCCTGAAACCTTTGCCACCTTCAGTCAAGTAAACTATCAACCTCTACTCTAAATATAAAACTTGACTTAGCCCCACAGCCATCTGCGGCAATGAATTCTGCATATTCACGGCCCTCTGGCTAAATAAATTTCTCCTCGTCTCTGTTCTAAAGGAATGTCTTTCTATTCTGATCCTAGAATTTCCCACTATTGGAAACATCTTCTCTTCCACTCAATTTAGGTCTTTAAATATTTGGCATGTTTCAAGGAGTCCCCTCCCCCCACAAAAAAAACACCTCCATTCTTCTAAATTTCAGCAAGTACAGTCCCAGAACCATCAAACCCTCTTCATACAATAACCCGTTCATTTCTGGGGTTATTCTTGTGAACCTCCACTGGGCCTTTTCCAATGTCAGGACATCCTTTCTTAGATATGGGATTCAAAGCTGCTCACAATACTCCAAATGTGGTCTGACCAATGCCTTTATAAAACCTCAGCATTACACCCTTTAATATTCTAGTTTTTTTGAAATGAAAGCTAACATTGCCTTTGCCTTCCTTTACTACCAACTTAACCTGCAAGTTAACATTTAGGGAATCCTGCACAAAGACTCCCAAGTCCCTTTGTACCTCCGATTTCTGAAATTGACTCCCTATAGTCTATACTTTTTTACTAATACCAAATTGCAAAATCATGCACTTCCTTGTGCTGTATTCCATCTGCCACTTATTTGCCCATTCTTCTAATCTGACCAAGTCCTCCTGCAGACTCCCTACTTCCTCAACACTACGTGTCCTGGCACCTTACAGGGCAATCAAACAAACAGCACTGCATTCATGCCCCAGAGTGTTAGAATGTTTTTATATTTGGGACCACTTTAACTAATCCTTGTATATCTCTAGCTAGTGTGTTGTCTTTTAAAATGTGCAATTTTCATTTTGAGGTTTTGAAGTCTATTTTAAAATTGAACTTAAAATAAAAAAGCTAGAGTGGCGATTATGCGGCACCTGTGAGATACTGGTCTGGTAGCAAGGAGGTCTTAGGCCATTGAAGGCCAGGGCATGCCGTGTGAGTGTATTATTTCCACATACACACGAAGACACAGATATACAAATCCTTTTCCTCTCCATCACCATCCTGATCCCCTCCTCAACAAGTTCCCATTTTCTTATTGTCCATACATCATTCCCTTAACTCCATATTCCATCACCTTCCCTTGCTTCTTTCTTTCCCAGTTTCCTCTCTTCTCTCCACCCACTGCCCCCATCTCCTTGGTGGATGATCTTTCCAAGACTGAGCTTGCTCAGTGACTCCTGGTGATTGTGGTCTTCAAGGCCATTCACCAATCGCGAATCTCCCATCTCCTCTCATCTTCTGTCCCAACCATTGCCCAGGACCATGATGGGAAAACCTGAGGAGAACCTTTAGACTCTTGCACAATTATCATCTCTTGGAGCTTTACAGCTAGGTTAGTGAGTCCTAGCCAGCAAATATCAACCCTTGGAAACTGACTTATCTTGTATGAGTGGGAGTATCTCATTCAGAATATGCTGATTCTTATTTCTTTACCCTGAAACTTAAGGGCTTTCTTTTACCATGCACCTCTTAGAGGTCTCCGCCTCTAGTGCCCATCTTAAAATCTGAAGCTGGATGCATCTTCTGCTTCCTTCAGGTAACCTCTTTCTCTTGCATTCCTCTTGTATACGCGAACTTTGTCTCTGATGTTAAGAAATATAACAAAAATAGAAGTGTATAAACATTATGAATTGTCATCTCCACTGCAAACCCTTGAGGAAGCAGCTGGATCTTTTACTTAGTGTAGAATTCAAATCAGCTTTGCTGTCTTATGCCCATATCTTCTGATTCTGCTGGCATACAGGATAATTTTTCCAGACCGAGCTTTCATACTCCGCTGAGGTAAAGTATTCACATTCTATAAATGACTATAGATTGAAGTCAGTGAGCTGAATCATTGAGCTTGATGTTGAATATACCCACTGCCAACATGATTCAGAGTATCCTTCCAGGTTTCAAATCTATCATCTAAATCAGGCTTATCACCAATGCAGCTAACATTTTATTTTCATGATGAGGACTAGATGTTGAAGTTTCTTTTGAAGTGGGTGTAACTCTCACTTAGAATACGATACATCTACATGGATTTCAGTCTTTCAAGTTATACATCTTGAATTGGGGTCATTTGGTTTTTTTGTCACATGTACTGAAGTATGCTGATAAACTTGTGTGTCATCCGTGCAAATTTTTTCATCACATCAACACATCGAAGTAGTACAAAGGAAGAACAGTAAGATTGCAGAATGGTGTTACAGTTACAGAAAAGTGTAATGTGTGCAGACAGTAAGCTGCAAGATAATGACAAGATACTGTAGATTTTCAGTGCAAGAGACTGTCTTATTGTGCAAGAAGTCTTACGGCAATGGGATAAAAGCTGTCAGACTAAGAATCAAAATCAAGTTTATTATCACTGACATATGTTATAAAATTTATGGGAATAGGTACCGTCGATGTTTCGGGCTGGGACCCTTGGTCAGGACTAACTGAAAGAAGAGATAGTAAGAGATTTGAAAGTGGGAGGGGGAGGGGGATCCCTAGCAATCCCCCAATATAATCCTTGCCGAAAGATGGGACGATTTACAATGACCAGTTAATCTAGCAGCTGGTAGGTCTTTGGACTGTGGGTGGAAACTGGAGTACCCGGAGGAAGCCCATGCAGTCATAGGGAGAACGTACAAACTCCTTACAGGCAGCAGCGGGAATTGAACCGGAGTCGCTTGTACTGTAAAACGTTGTGCTAACTACTATGCTGCTGTGTCACCCAAGTACTCATTTGTTCCTGCCTGCTTGTATCTGCTAGGCACCTCCTTCGTTTTCTTAGCAGGGCCTCAATATCTCTTGAAGACCTAGATTGCCTAAACTTAGTTATCCTTGCCTCTTATTCTGACAGGAACATACAAACTCTAGACTCACAGAATTTCACTTTGGACGGCCTCTCACTTACCAAGTACACCTTTGTCAGAAAACAGCCTGTCTCAATCCACACTTGAGGGATCCTTTCCAATATCATCAAAATTGGACTTCCTCCAATTTAAAATCTCAACTGGAGGACCAGACCTATCCTTTTCCCTTCTTCCGTAAATGAAACTAATAGCATTATGATCATTAGATACAAAGTGTTCCTCCACTGCGACCTCTCTAAAAATTTGCTCCTCTAGATCCTGTGCACTGTTGTGTGGTCTATAATATAATCCCCTAAATGTGATTATACTTTTCTTACTCCACAGTTCTACCTATAAAACCTCAGTGTACGAGCTCTCTAGTCTGCCTTGACTGACCACTGCTGTGACACTTTTTTTCTACTAGTAATGCCACTGCTTTCCCTTTAGTTCCACCCCCACCACTTTATCACACATAAAACAATAGAACCCCAGAATACTGAGCTACCAGACCTGCCCCTCCTGCAACCAAGTCTCACAAATCGCTACATAGTCGTAATTTTTGTGCTGATCCATGCCCAAAGCATATCTGCCTTTCCTACAATACTCCTTTGAAATGTATGCAGCTCAGAACATTAATAATCGCACCATGAAAAACATCTTTCTCCACAACTACTCCACTATCTGTTCTGGTGCTGTGGCATCCCTCTGCAACACTAGTTAACCCCCCCCCCCATGTTGCATTAGCAACATCTGTACAAGATTGATTTTGTGATTGCATCAGTGTGTTGGGTGCATGATAAATCCTTTGAGATGTTGTTGCCTAGGACTTGAAGCTGCTCAGCTCTTCCATCAGTGGTGACCGCTGAATGAGGACCGATGTACATAACTTCTCGCAGCTTCCTCATCCTGAAGTCCACAGTCAGTTCCTTGGTCTTGCTGATGTTGACTGTGAGGTTTTTGTTGCGACAATACTCAGCCATTTAATTTGTCTCACTTCTGTACACCTCATTGCCCTCTGAAATTCTACCAACAGCAGTGCTGACATCAGCAAACTTGTAGACGATGTTTGAGCTGTGCCTAGCTGCACGGTTACAAATGAAGAGAGAGTAGAGCAGTGGGCTAAGTACACGTCGTTGTAATAGCCATTAAGCAAAAGATGTTGTTATTGATCTGCACTGACTGCTTTCCTGATAAGGAAGTCAAGGATCCAGGTGCAGAGGGAGGTACAGAGGTTCTGATTTAGAGATTTAGAAACATAGAAACATGGAAAATAGGTGCAGGAGTAGGCCATTCGGCCCTTCGAGCCTGCGCCGCCATTCAGTATGATCATGGCTGATCATCCAACTCAGAATCCTGTACCAGCCTTCCCTCCATACCCCCTGATCCCTTTAGCCACAAGGGCCATATCTAACTATAAAGGGGAAGCCTTTTAGGACCGAGATTAGGAAAAACTTCTTCACACAGAGAGTGATGAATCTGTGGAATTGTCTACCACAGAAAACAGTTGAGGCCAGTTCATTGGCTATATTTAAGCTCAAACTTTGATCCCTTGTTCTGGACTTCTCCAACATCGGGAACAATCTTCCTGCGTCTAGCCTGTCTAATCCCTTTAGGATTTTATAAGTTTCAATAAGATCCCCCCTCAATCTTCTAAATTTCAACGAGTATAAGCCTAGTCGATCCAGTCTTTCCTCATATGAAAGTCCTTCCATCCCAGGAATCAATCTGGTGAACCTTCTTTGTACTCCCTCTATGGCAAGGATGTCTTTCCTCAGATTACCCTGTGCACTTATCCTCCTGGCACTTACCCGTGTAAGCGGAACAAGTGCTACACATGCCCTTACACTTCCTCCCTCACCACCATTCAGGGCCCCAGACAGTCCTTCCAGGTGAGGCGACACTTCACCTGTGAGTTGGCTGGGGTGGTATACTGCGTCCGGTGCTCCTGATATGGCCTTCTATATATTGGCAAGACCCGATGCAGACTGGGAGATCGTTTTGCTGAACACCTACGCTCTGTCCGCCAGAGAAAGCAGGATCTCCCAGTGGCTACACATTTTAATTCCACATCCCATTCCCATTCCGATATGTCTATCCACGGCCTCCACTACTGTAAAGATGAAGCCACACTCATATTGGAGGAACACCACCATATATACCGTCTGGGTAGCCTCCAACCTGATGGCATGAACATTGACTTCTCTAACTTCTGCTAATGTCCCACCTCCCCCTCGTACCCCATCCGTTATTCATTTATATATACACATTCCTTCTCTCTCTCTCTCCTTTTTCCCCCTCTGTCCTTCTGACTATACCCTTTGCCCATCCTCTGGGTTTCCCCCCCTCCCCCTTTTCCTTCTCCCTGGGCCTCCTGTCCCATGATCCTCTCATATCCCTTTTGCCAATTACCTGTCCAGCTCTTGGCTCCATCCCTCCCCCTCCTGTCTTCTCCTATCATTTTGGATCTCCCCCTCCCCTCCCACTTCAAATCTCTTACTAGCTCTTCCTTCAGTTAGTCCTGACGAAGGGTCTCGGCCTGAAATGTCGACTGTACCTCTTCCTAGAGATGCTGCCTGGCCTGCTGCGTTCACCAGCAACTTTGATGAAAATGAATCTGTTTTCTTTGAAGTTATTAAAATGAGGAGTGACCTTATTGAAACAGATTTTAAGGAGGCATGACACAGTGGATGTTGAGGTATTTCTCCAAATGGGTGAGTTTGAAACAAGGGGGCGTAGTTACCAGATAATCCGGGATGGGGTGATCATTTCAACTGAGGCTACATCCACACTAAGCGTTTTTCAAAATATCTCTGTCCACATTAGATGGATATTTGGGTGAATCTCCTCCTACTGGGCATGTGCAGGACACACAGAAAACAAGCGAAGAGGAAACGGTATACTTGGTGCGTGTTTGTCCAGATACAGAGTAGAAAAACTTCAGAGGAATTGCTCTTGGCTCTTGCGCAGGAGGACTTAAAACTAAAAAAATAAATACTTAAGTGCCTCTGAGTCGGAGGCGTTTGGCAAAGTTAAACAATGCAGATGTAATGAAAGGGGGCATTTTGTCTGACCGCCAGAGCAGTTTTCTGTTTACTGTGAGGGCCTGTTCGACCCCTCAGAAAATTTCTACCAAAGAGGGTCCTCTCCCTGATTCAACATCCCCACATCCATCACTGCTGTATTTGCATTTTCCTTCCCTCTTCCCCAAGTGACTCGAACAGACCTGATGCTATCTAGGAACTGTCCTCGCCTCTGCGTCTTACCAGACTGCACAAGAAATGGATACACGCTGGAGCACTGAACAATTGTCGCCATCTGTCTGGATTCATTCTAAGCTAATATTTTACTAACGGTGTATTAGCTTAGAAGAACTGTCCGTTGCACTGCTAACAATTATTTCGTCCTCCAGTCGTTTCCAGCACACTTGTGTACTGGAAATGAGATTAAACAATCGTGAATCTTGAACAATAAATAACTAGGGCATTCGTTAAAGCCCCTATGCATCTGCCCGCCTAAATCATGCACACCACATACGTACATGCAAACTCGTCCACCTATGCACGAGTCTAATCATGCATCCACTCGCACACTCACCTTGTGTACTCGTATGTATTCGCACCGCATACATCAAATGCAGTTCCCCTCACACCCCATAAATCTATTTTTGCACATCGCCCTGAGCTTTGCTACGGAAGAAATGTGGCAAATGTTCAGGGGATATTTGCGTGGGGTTCTGAGTAGGTACATTCCAATGAGACATGGAAAAGATGGTAGGGTACAAGATCTGTGCTGTACAAAGGCTGTTGTAAATCTAGTCAAGACGAAAAGAAGTGCTTACGAAAGGTTCAAAAAGCTAGGTAATGATAGGAATCTAGAAGATTATAAGGCTAGCAGGAAGGAGCTTAAGAATGAAATTAGGAGAGCCAGAAGGGGCCGTGAGAAGGCCTTGGTGGACAGGATTATGGAAAACCCCAAGGCATTCTGCAAGTATGTGAAGAGCAAGAGGATGAGGTGTGAGAGAGTAGGACCGATTCAGTGTGACAGTGGGCCAGCTAGTGGCGTAGTGGCATCAGCGCCGGACTTTGGAGCGAAGGCTCCCGAGTTCGAATCCAGCCGGCTCCCTTGAATGCTTTCCATCCGTGCTGGGTTGAGCGTCGAGCTAGTAACTTGGCCTTGTAAAAATAAGAAAGCCTGCTTAAAAAAAAATGCTGTCATGACGGCGTGCCGATGACTGCACTCTATGTTAAGGACTTTCTTCTTCTTCAGTATGGCAGTGGAAAAGTGCGTATGGAACCGGAGGAAATAGCAGAGGTACTTAATGAATACTTTGCTTCAGTATTCACTGTGGAAAAGGATCTTAGCGATTGTAGGGATGACTTGCAGTGGACTGAAAAGTTTAAGCATGTAGATATTAAGGAAGAGGATGTGCTGGAGCTTTTGGAAAGCATCAAGTTGGATAAGTCACCAGGACCGGATGGGATGTACCCCAGGCTACTGTGGGAAGCGAGGGAGGAGATTGCTGAGCCTCTGGCAGTAATCTTTGCATCATCAGTGAGGACAGGAGAGGTTCCAGAGGATTGTAGGGTTGCAGGTGTTGTTCCCTTATTCGAGAAAGGGAGTAGGGATAGCCCAGGAAATTATAGGCAGTGAGTCTCACTTCAGTGGTTGGTAAGTTGATGGAGAAGATCCTGAGAGGCAGGATTTATGAACATTTGGAGAGGCATAATTTGATGAGGAATAGTCAGCCTGGCTTTGTCAAAGGCAGGTCGTGTCTTACGAGCCTGATTGAATTTTTTGAGGACGTGACTAAACACATTGATGAAGGTAGAGCCGTAGATGTAGTGTATATGGATTTTAGCAAGGCATTTGATAAGGTACCCCATGCAAGGCTTATTGAGAAAGTAAGGAGGCATGGGATCCAGGGGGACATTGCTTTGTGGATCCAGAACTGACTTGCCCACAAAAGGCAAAGAGTGGTTGTAGACGGGTCATATTCTATATGGAGGCCGGTGACCAGTGGTGTGCCTCAGGGATCTGTTCTGGGACCCCTACTCTTTGTAATTTTTATAAATGACCTGGATGAGGAAGTGGAGGGATGGGTTAGTAAATTTGCTGTTGACACAAGGTTGGAGGTGTTGTGGATAATGTGGAGGGCTGTCAGGGGTTACAGCGGGACATTGATAGGATGGAAAACTGAGCTAAGAAGTGGCAGATGGAGTTAACCCAGATAAGTGTGAGGTGGTTCATTTTGGTAGGTCAAATATGATGGCAGAATATAGCATTAATGTCAAGACTCTTGGCAGTGTGGAGGATCAGAGGGATCTTGGGGTCTGAGTCCATAGGACATTCAAAGCTGTTACGCAGGTTGACTTTGTGGTTAAAAAGGCATATGGTGCATTCGCCTTCATCAATCGTGGGTTTGAGTTTTAAGAGCTGAGAGATAATGTTGCAGCTATATAGGACTCTGGTTAGACTCCACTTGGAGTACTGTGCTCAATTCTGGTCGCCTCACTGCAGGAAGTACGTGGAAACCATAGAAAGGGTGCAGAGGAGATTTACAAGGATGTTGCCTAGATTGGGGAGCATTCCTTATGAGAATAGGTTGAGTGAACTCGGCCTTTTCTCCTTGGAGCGATGGAAGATGAGAGGTGACCTGATAGAGGTGTACAAGATAATGAGAGGCATTGATTGTATGGATAGTCAGAGACCTTTCCCGAGAGCTGAGATGGCTAGCACGGGAGGGCACAGTTTTAAAGTGCTTGGAAGTAGGTACAGAGGAGCTGTCAGCTGTAAGTTTTTTATGCAGAGAGTGGTGAGTGCATGGAATGGGCTGCCAGCGGCAGTGGTGGAGGCGGAGGCGGAAACGATAGGGTCTTTTAGGAGACTCCTGGATGTTTACATGGAGCTTGGAAAAATAGAGGGCTATGGGTAAAGCCCTAGGTAGTTCTAGGGTAAGGACATGTTCGGCACAGCTTTGTGGGCCGAAGGGCCTGTATTGTGCTGTAGGCTTTCTTTGTTTTATGTTTCTATATCTGTACCCATCAGCTTCGTCATCTCCTCAGATGACTAACCCTTCATCTTCAATCATTCTAGGGAATCCTTTGGACTGAAAACTTGGATTAAGCTTGTAACACTTCGCAATTTTTGGAGTCTTCAATAAGCAATTTAGATAAAGAAAATGAGTCAATATTTCTCAGTTATGTGCACATTCCAACAGATTTTTTTTCTGAAGTTATGCAATTCTTCAAATTTTTCTTAAAGATTTTTTGAGAGGTTCTTGATTCGTCAGGGTGCCAAAGGTTATGGGGAGAAGGCAGGAGAATGCAATTGAGAATGATGATCAATCAGCCATGATGTTCTGGCAGAGCGGACTTGATGGGCTGAATAGAGCAGAATTCGGCCAATGTCTTATGGTCTTAATTGGACAAAGCATCGGTGTGGTACAAGTGTGTTTTTGTATTGCAGGAGCAATACAATATGGTGTATAGTTGTAGTTGGCAAAAGAGCAAATGAGTGTTGCTTTACAGCTCATCTGATGGTTTCATCAGGTATTTTCATTCTCTTTGCAAATTAGCCATAAAAGCTTGTATCCAATTAATGGACAAAGTACAAAATATGATTTTCATTGGAGTTGCTTCATCTGACACCCACATTGAACAGCCACTTAAAATTGTTGGGATTTTTAGGGCAAAAAACTTAACGATAAATTTTATTTCAATGTGCAAGTAAAATTATTGGAACTGCACAATATAATGTTGAAACTAGGTTTAAAAACCTGTAGATTTTGAATTAACTACTATTAATTTTTGGAAATACAGTGAATGTTATGGAACAATTAGATCTAATTGAAATATATCCATAAATTTACTGGACTATTGAGAATAAGTTTGTAGATGAGATAAAATGATTGCCATTATTTTGGATTTAACATCTGTCTGCAATTGCTTATAATCTATTTTCAGAACAACTATTTGGAATCCAAACATTAGATATATACCTTCTCTACATAGAAGTCAAGTAACATTTGCTGGAAATTTGAAATTTTAAAAATGCCCTGTTATTTTTCTAGCAGACAGGAAAATTGAATTAAGTTTTGTTATTGGTGAGATATTGTTATTTATAGATGGCATTTGAGGAGTGCCTAGCCACACATTCATGGGTGTAGAGAGAGTAGAGCAGTGGGTTAAGCACACATCACTGAGGTGCACCAGTGTTGATTGTCAGCAAAGTGGAGATGTTATTACCAATCCGCAGAGATTGTAGTTTTCCGGTGAGAAAGTCGAGGATCCAGTTGCAGAAGGAGGTATAGAGGCCCAGGTTCTGTAGCTTTTTGATCAGGACTGCAGGAATGATGCTGTTAAACACTGAGATATAGTCATTGAGCATCATACATTTAAATTGGGAGTACAACGAAATGATGCTAATATCAATACTGTAATACGTTCAAAATGTTTGCGAGTTAGTTTGAATGTTTAATATTACCAGATGGCTAAAGTACAAGCATAACTTCTTAACTAGAGACTAGAGATATTCCCAAGCAATTGTACAACCTTTGTAAAGGTAGTTCTGATTTTAAAGAATAATGCATTGAAAGTATATAGTAATGCTTGGAAAATGACACTGAGGAGGTAGTAATAAGGAACAAAGAAATGGCAAACAACCTGAATAAGTAATTTTTGAGTCTTGACTGTGGAAGACACCAGCAACATGCCAGACATTAACGAGTCAGTGATACTGCAGGACAGGAAAGATACCAGTATGTACAGAAGATTGGCTCAGTGATACAAGGCAGAGTGGAAGTAAAGGATGCCTTTGCTGGTTGGCTGCTGGTGACTAGTGGTGTTGCCCAAGGGGTTGGTGTTGGGTCTGCTACTTTTCACGTTTATATGTCAATGATCTGGAAGATGGAATTGCTGGCTTTGTGGCCAAGTTTGCAGATGATACAAAGATAGGTGGAGGAGCAAGTTGTGTTGAGAAAGCAGGGAATCTGCAGAAGGTCTTGGACAGATTAGGAGAATGGGTAAAGAAGTGACAGATGGAATACAACATAAGGAAGTGTGTGATCATGTACTTTGTTATCAGAAATAAAGGTGTAGACTATTTTCTAAATGGAGAGAAAATTCAGAAATCAGATATGCAAAGGGAATTGGGAGTCCTTGTGCAGGATTCCCTAAAAGTTAACTTGCTGGTTGATTGGGTAGTAAAGAAGGCAAATGACCTGATAGCATTTATTTCAAGATGACTGGAATACAAAAGCAAGGATGTAATGCTGAGGCTTTATAGGGCATTGGTTAGACCACATCTGGAATATTGTGAGCAGTTGTGGGTCCCACATGTAAGGAAGGATATATGTTGTGCTGGCATTGGAGAGAGTCCAGAGAGATTTACAAGATTAATTCCAGGAATGAAAAGGTTAATATGAGGAGGCTTTAACGGCTCAGGACCCATACCTTGGAGTTTAGAAGGATGAGTGGGGTTGGGGTGGGGGCATCTCATTGAAACCTATCACATATGGAAAGGCCTCAATAGAGTGGATATGGAGAGTTGTTTCTTCTTGTGGAAGAGTCTAGGATCAGAGGATGCAGCCTCAGAATAGGAGGATGTCCCTTTAGAACAGACATGAGGAATTTCTTCAGCCAGAGGGTGCTGAATCTGTGGAATTCATTGCAATAGACAGCTGGGAAGGCCAAGTCATTGGGTATATTTAAAGCAGAGGTTGATAGGTTTTTGATTAGTAAGGACATTGAGGAATATGGGGATTGACAGGGAAAATAAATCAGCCATGAATGAATTGCAAGACTGACTCAATGGGCTGAGCAGCCTAATTCTGCTCTTATGTTTTATGGTCGTATCGTTGTTTTCATCATAATTTTGAAATATTGTAAGTAGCATAATTATGTCTAATTGAAATGTTTCCTAATGATGGAATATCTGGTTTTATCAGTGCAGGGATTGCTGTTGGTTTCTACGGTAATGGAGAAACTAGTGATGGAATCTTCAGGCTTGCCTATTCAATGAGACATGCAAACCGCACCATAACAGGAGTCGAGTACCTGGTAAGTCATTATTTCTTTAAGAAAACCCCATTGTTTTCAGTAACACACACTCCAAGATCAAAATGTAGTGCTCTTGTATTCATTGTGTTTTTCCAGATTGTAATCTATTTCAAACCATTCCTGAAGTACATTGAGCTTGAAATATGCAGGTTCCATAAGACCTTAAGATACAAGAGTAGAATTAGTCCATCCAGCTCATCGAGTCCGCTTAGCCGTTCAGTCATGGTTACCACAGAGTGGTAAGTGCTGCCAGAGGTGTTGGTAGAGGCAGCTACTTTGGAGACGTTTAAGAGGGTCGGAGATAGGCACATGGATGAAAGAAAACTGGAGGGTAATGTGGGAGTGAGGGGTTCGATTGATCTTAGAGAAGGATAAAAGATTGGCACAACATCATGGGCTGAAGGGTCTGTGCTGTGCTGTTCTTTGTTAACATTGCATTTGCCTTCTCTACTACTGTCGCAACCTGCAAGTTAACCTTTAGGGAATCCTGCACAAGGACTCCCAAGTACATTTGCAGCTCTGATTTCTGAATTTTGTCCCTGTTTAGAAAGTAATCTGCACCTTTATTTTTTCTAGCAAAGGGCATGACCATGCACTTCCCAATGTTTTACCCCTTTTTGCCACTTCTTTGCCCATTTTCCCAACCTGTCCAAGTCCTTCTGCAGGCTCCCTGCTTCCTCAACACCTTTTGCCCCTCAACCTATCTTTGTATCATCCACAATTACATCATCAAGATCATTAATATATAATGTGAAGAGTAGCGGAACCAACCCTATCCTCTGAGGAACATCATTAGTCACCAGCAGCCAACCACAAAAGGCCCTCTTTATTCCCACTCTGTCTCTTGCCAGCCAGCTTGTCTTTTGTCCATGCTGGTATATTTCCTGTAGTACAACTGGCTGTTATCTTGTTTAGCAGCCTCATGTGTGGCACCTTGTCACAGGCCTTCTGAGAATCCAAGTAAACAACATCTTCTGTCTCTTTCTCTATCCTGTCTGTTATTTCCTCAAAGAATCCAAACAGATTTGTCAGGCAAGATTTTCCCCTAAGCAAACTGTGCAGACTTTGGCCTATTTTTATCAAATGTTTTCAGGTACCCAGTAACCTCATCCTTAATTATGGGCTCTAAAATCTTACCAACCATTGAATTTAAACTAACCGGCCTATAATATCTTGTCTTTTGCCTCCCTCCCTTCTTGTCGAATAGAATGACACTTGTGATTTTCAAATCCTCTGGAATCATTCCTGACTAGTGATTCTAGAAAGATCATCACTGGGGCCTCCACAATCTCTTCAGCTATCTCCTTCCGAGCCATGGTGTGCAGTCCATCTTGTCCAGGTGTTACATTTAACTTCAGATCTTTCAGCTTCCCAAGCACCTTCTCCTTAGTAATAGGCTACACTCATTTCTGCCCAATAGCTCTCAAATTTCTGGCATGTTGCCTGTGTCTTCCACAGTGAAGACTGGTATAAAATACTTAACCAGTTCCTCCACCATTCCTTTGTTCCTTATTTCTACTTTAGCATTATTTCCAGCAGTCTAATGTTCACTCTTGCTCTCTTTTACTCTTTGTACATCTGAAGAAAACGTTTGCTGTCATCTTTTATAGTATGCATTGACCCTTTTAACTTAAGTGTGCAGAGGAGATTTGCTAGGATGCATTTTGTATTAGTGAGTGTGGTTTATGAGAAAAGCTTAAGCTAGGGTTTTTCTCTTTGGAGTGAAGGAGGATGAGAAGTGACTTGATGAGATGTATAAGATGTTAAGACGTATAGGTAGATTATACCTACATGTATAGATAGGCTATGCCATTGCCTTTTAAAAGGCAAGGGCATAATTTTAAGATGATTTGAGGAAAGTATAGGGTGGATGATAGAGGTAGGTTTTTTTTGAAGTATAAGCCATGGAATGAACTGCCAGGGGTGGTGGTAGAGGCAGCTTCATGAGGGATATTTAAAATGTTCTTGGGTAGGCACATGGATGAAAGAAAATTGGATGGATGTGGAAGGGTTAGCTTGATCTGGGATAGGTTAAAAGGTTGGTATAACCTTTGTGTTCCGAAGGGCCTGTCTTGTTTTATGTTCTATTGTCTAATTTACCTTTGTATTTTGTATTTTGTCTTTTCTCTCCTCATTGCTTTTTGAGTTGCCTACTATTGGCTTGTTTTTTTTTAAGAGCTTCCCAGTCCTCAAGCTTCATACTATTTTTGTAGTATAGTGTGCCCTCTCTTATGCTAGTTTTAGCTTTCCTGTCAACCACGGTTACCTCATCCTCCCTTTTAGAATGCTGCTGTTTCTTTAGGTTGTATTGATTTTGTGTCCCTTGAATTATTCTCAGAAACTTCTGCCATTGCTGCTCTGCTGTCACTCTTGCCTGAATCACCTTCCAATCAAATTTAACCTGCTCCTTTCTCTTGCCTCTAGTTACCTTTAGTCAGTCGTAGTACTGATACATGCAATTTTAGTGTCTCCCAATTCATCTGATTTTTACTTTAGGTTTTTTAATTAAAGCAGCTGGAAGTATTGTTACAGGACTACCTAATGTGAGAAACTTGATTTATAAAGATTCCTCCTATCCAGTTGATTTGATCATGATGTATAAAAGTTAAGGAAATGCATAAAATAAAGAGAATTTACAGTACCAACACCATGCTAGTTCACCAATGTGACATTCAAACAATATTAGCTCCAATGCTACAATGTTGGATGTAGTTGACACCAGTAATGCTGTATTAAATGTGGCAAATTTGGTATACTGTCTGGCTTACTACATTTTTTTTGTTTAGCAGTTTCAGCATATTTTGTTAACTTATAAAATATTATTGTATCGGATGCTAGAGTCCTTTCTAACTGAATAACAGATTAAATTGAATTAGAAAGGAATTCATATCAGTAATGCAGAGGAGAAATCCGAATCAATAATGAACTGAATGAAGGCATGGGAAAGTGATGAAGAGGCACCTACTATCCTGTGGGTCACAGCTTGGTTCCTGGATTGGTACACTGGATTTTAATGCATTGTCTATGCTGTGAAATTTCCCTAGTAGATCATTCAAAAAGGCAATAATGGCAAAATGTTATGGCTGACTGTCCTCAAGTAAATTAATTCCCTTGGTCTTGGATTTTGCATAAATGAATTATACACAGTGATGCATTTTACTTCGCTAATGCTATATTTTCCCATCTGTTTTTCCTCATCCACCTTCACGAAAAAGAAATTCTCTCTCAATAATGTTCTGTGCTGTAACCATTCTATCACTGCTTTATTTTATAACTTATGCTGTGGCCAGTTAAACCATAAAACTGAGTGTCCACATCCAAATTAACAACAAAATACATGCTCTTATTGTTTATCAATCTCCTTACCACAAATCTTCATATTCAGGGATATGTGAAGGCATGTCTGAAATTAAAGGTTCCAGTTGTTCTGCCTCTCACTCCTATCTGGCTATCTTCCCTCTACACTCTGTCCTCATTCAGGGTTTGTCCTGAAACGGCAACCATCCTCTTACTTCCATATATGCTGCTTGACCTGTTGAATTCTTCCAACAGTTTATTTTTAGTTTCTGATTCCAGCATCTGCAATCTCTAGTCACCAACTAAATGAATCTGTTGAGTGTTGAGCAGGTAAAGAGATTTTACAGTTGGTCTTGTGAACAATGAGACTAGAGGAATTAATTAACTCCGGTAAAGGACTCTTTGGGGAAGAGTGATCATAATATGATTAACTTTGCATTCAGTATGAGAGTAAAAACAAGCCATAAGCCAGAGTCTTAAATTTTGAGAACATGCATGTAGATAAGAACACACAAAATGCTGGAGGAATTTCTGCATTTCAGGCTGAGTTCTGTGGAGAGGAATAAACAGTCGAAGTTTCGGGTGGAGTCCCTTCATCAGGATTATGCATACTGCCTTATGTACACAAGGTAGTAATACAGCATGGGGGCCAGGATTAGACAGGAGGAATAATTTTCATTAAGTTTATTACAATTCGGAACTTCCGGTAGCGCTCATGGAGTGAAGTCGCGTTCTTGACTCGCTCCATTACCTCTGAGTTTTTTCTCTCTATGGTCAGCTATACTTTAATTAACTATTAAGGCATCAATTTTTACAATACTTTGAATTAAACTGAATTCTCTGACAATTGGATGATACTGAGATCGGCTATGTCTAAGAACGGGAAAGACGGCAAGGATGGTAAACCTCCGGTTAAACCGAAAGCTACGGATCTCCCTCCGACTGAATCACCGGTGACTTTGAAAGCGATATCGGAGTTAATTCAGAGGGAAATTTCAACCTCTGTTAGGGAGATGATTCGTACAGAAATTATGGGCTTTGTTAAAGACCTGATTCATACGGAAATCTCAACTAAGTTCCAGAAAATTGCCGATTTAATTGATAAGATGCAAACATGTATTGCGGAACATCAGTCGGCTATATCTGATCTTCAAAAATCCGCGCAACAAAGTGAGCTTAAGATGGGGAAAGTCGAAGAAACAATTAATGTAATGAAGAAGAAACTTGACTTTTTGACTTTTAAAAACTCTGACTTGGAATCTAGAATGCGACGGCAGAATTTACGAATGATTGGCGTCAGGGAAGCCGTGGAAGCTAACAACCCTATGAAATATTTCTCCCAACTTTTAAAAGATGCATTCCCTACTGTATTTCCTGACCAACCACCGCTACTGGATCGTGTTCACAGAATCCCATCATACTCGTCTAGGTCAGATAGACCTAGGCATGTTATCTTACGTTTTCATTACTTTCAAGACAAGGAGAGACTGTTTCGATTCGCTCGATCTAAAGGTTTCATTGATTTTTCGGATCTTAAGTTCCGATTCGTGGAAGATTTCAGTAAACCAATCTGGGACCAACGGGTCCGTTACAGATCCGTGATGTCGGAATTCTATAAGATGGATTTAAGACCAGCGCTGCTGTACCCTGCACGTCTAAGGATTCGCATGTTAGATGGAGCCCTTCGTTTTTTTGATTCTCTATCGGATGCCCAGAGTTATCTGGATCAACTTTCATCTTCAACATCTTAATTGCCTTTTTTTAATTTTCTCCGTTGATCGGAGGCTGTGAATTGGTTGGTTTTAACTTTTCTGTGCCCTATTTGGGCAGAAAAGTTTACTTTCGATTTCTTAATATGGCTGCTAAACTTTCTTTTTAACTGCGTCATTTCTTTCTTTTCCCAGGGGATTCTGGGTGGTTACTTCCCTTTTGTCATCTTACGTATTTCCTGTGCGGCCTTAAATTTTGTAGTTTTTTTTTAAATTTTATTCTGTTTTGCTTTTTATAATCATTTTATGTTAATAATCCTATTTTTTTTGTTGCTGTGTCTATTCATGAGTTTGAGGTTTATTGTGGTTTTTTTTTAATATATACTTTCCGGCTTTTGTTCTGTTCTGTGTGTATTTTAATTGAGCTAACTTTTTTTTACTTATTTTTTTACTGTTTTACAATTAGCTGATCCTTTTCATATTTATACCTTTTTTTTAGGGAGCGTATACCGGAAGTCATGGGGGTAGTTTTAGCGCTTGCTTCTTTCTGGCGGGTCTGCTTTAGATTTCGCCTTGGGGTCTTGGGGTGGGGGGTGGTGGGAGGGGCTTCACGTTTTAGTTTGTTTCTCTTTGGGCTATATACATTATTGAAGTATTGGTTGCGTCCTTTTCCCCGGTATCTTTTGTATGTTCTGTTTCCTCTCCGGGTTTGTGGGTCGCGCCTATTGTCAATCCTCCTTGTTATGGGTTGACTTTAGGATTTATGGAGTCTATTATTAATTTTGTCTCCTGGAATACTAATGGTCTTAATCATCCTATTAAAAGGAAAAAAGTTTTTAAAGTGTTCCGGAGACTTAAAGCACAAATTTTATTTTTACAAGAGACCCATGTACGGAGGGGGGACAGACTACGTTTTTTCAAATTCTGGAAGGGACAACAATTTCATTCGAACTCCAATGCTAAGATTCGAGGCGTCTCTATTTTTATAGACTCCTCAGTTACTTTTATACAACAGGATATTATCTCTGATCCGAATGGTAGATTTTTATTGGTTAGTGGTTTACTATTTAATAAAAAAGTAGTTTTGGTTAATGTTTATGCTCCTAATATGGATTGTCCGGAATTTTATAAATCATTGTTTGATCAGTTTCCGAATTTGAACGAGTTTTCATTGATTTGGGGCGGAGATCTTAATACCTGTTTATCTCCAGCTTTGGACCGTTCGGCTCCTTTACGGACTTTACCTAATAAATCTGCAAATTTGATTAATTTTTTCCTTTCTGATTCTGGGTCGACGGACATTTGGCGTTTTCTGCATCCTCAGGAAAAAGATTTTTCCTTTTTTTCACATGTTCATCATTCCTATTCAAGAATTGATTATTTTTTCATTGATTCTCGTCTCATTCCTTCAGTGATTAAATGTGATTATGATTCTATAACCATTTCGGATCATGCTCCACTTAAGCTTTCTATTAAAATTATGGCCAATATACCAAACAATAGACAATGGCGTTTTAATTCGCTGTTGCTTCAGGACTCGGACTTTGTTAATTTTATGAATGAACAGATTGAGCTTTTTTTTACAATTAACCATACAGAAGATATTTCGGTTAACACTCTTTGGGACACTTTTAAAGCCTATATTCGGGGTCAGATTATTTCGTATTCCGTTGCTTTGAGGAAGAAACAGAAGCAGGAGGAGATGGCAATTGTGGACAAGATTAAAGAAATTGATAAGAAATATGTTATGGCTCCTTCTGAGGAGCTATACAAACAAAGAACTGAACTTCAAATGGAACACAGTTTACTACTCTCGTCCTCGATTGTAAACCAATTAAAGAAAACAAGAAGTGATTTTTATGTTCACAGTGATAAAATTGGCAAGCTGCTGGCTAATCAATTGAAATCTAATTATGTTAAATCTCAAATCAATCAGATTTATAACCAAAATGATCGATTGATATTGGATCATGTGGGGATTAATCAAACCTTTTGTGATTTTTATTCTTCTTTATATCAATCAGAGTCTCCTCGAGATTCTAAATATATGAATGATTTTTTAGATAAGTTAGACTTCCCTCAGATTTCACAGGATATGTCTTCTTTATTAGATACTTCCATTACAATGGATGAGATTAAGAATGTTATTTTTTCTATGAATCTGGGGAAAGCTCCTGGCCCTGATGGGTTTACCGTTGAATTTTATAAATGTTTTGCTTCTTTATTGATTCCTTGGCTCTATAAGGTTTTTGAGGCTTCTTTGAAACTTGGTAAACTTCCGGAATCTTTTAATAGAGCATCAATTTCTTTAATACTAAAGAAGGATAAAGACCCTGCTCAATGTGCATCTTATAGACCAATATCTTTATTAAATGTTGATTCTAAAGTTTTTTCTAAGTTATTAGCAAATAGACTAGAAAAAGTACTTCCTTCTATTATTTCGGAAGACCAAACGGGTTTTATTAAAGGTCGTTACTCTTTTTATAATATTCGTACATTGTTAAATATCGTTTATACTCCCTCACAAAATGTTCCTGAGTGTGTTATTTCTTTAGATGCCGAGAAAGCTTTTGATAGAGTAGAATGGCCTTATTTATTTAAGGTGCTTGAAATGTTTAATTTTAGCTTGAAATTTATATCCTGGATTAAACTGTTATATCACTCCCCTGTAGCCTCGGTTCGTACTAACTCCTTAAACTCACCTTTTTTTCCTCTCTTTCGTGGTACTCGACAAGGCTGTCCTCTTAGTCCCCTATTATTTGATATTGCATTAGAACCTCTTGCAATTGCTATTCGAGAATCTTCAAATATTACTGGGATAACTCGGGGATTAAAGTCCCATAAATTATCACTCTATGCTGATGATTTACTTTTATATATTTCTAATCCTGAGAGATCCATTCCTGCTGTTTTAGAGTTATTAGCACAATTTGGTCTTTTCTCAGGTTATAAATTAAATCTTAGTAAGAGTGAACTTTTTCCGATTAATAAACATCTTCCCTTATATTATAAATTTCCATTTAAATTGATTAATAATTACTTTTCATATCTTGGGATTAAAATTACTTGTAAACATAAAGATTTATTTAAGACTAACTTTTTACCATTAATAGACCATATTACTCAACTTTCATCTAAATGGTTTCCCTTATATTTAACTTTGATTGGTCGTATTAATGCAGTTAAGATGTTTTTTTTGCCAAAATTTTTATATGTGTTTCAGGCCTTACCAATTTTCGTTCCTAAATCTTTTTTTGATAAAGTTGACTCTAAAATTTCTTCATTTATTTGGCAGAATAAGAATCCGAGACTGGGTAAAATACATTTACAGAAAGCTAAGAGAGATGGAGGTTTAGCATTACCTAACTTTAGATTTTATTATTGGGCTATTAATATTCGACATATGAAATTTTGGTTACTTGACCGGGACATACTATCTATTCCTAAATGGGTAGCATTGGAATTACAATCTGTTCAGGGTTATACACTTGGTTCTATTTTAGGTTCCTCTCTTCCTTTTGATTCGAAACGCCTTAAGCAGGTCTCTAACCCGATAGTTAAATATGCTTTGCGCATTTGGTTTCAATTCAGAAAATTTTTTGATCTTAATCAATTCGGGTTAGCGATTCCTATTTTAGGTAACATATTTTTTCCTCCCTCTTTTACGGATCGCGCTTTTCAAACTTGGAAGACTAAGGGTATTTTACGGTTTTTGGATTTATTTTTAGATGGTTCCCTTATGTCTTTTGAACAATTATCTAATAAATATAACTTATCAAGAATACATTTTTTTAGATATTTACAAGTTAGAAATTTCCTAAGTACTATACTTTCTTCCTTTCCAATGCTTCCTCCTATATATATTTTAGATTCGATAATTAACCTTAATCCATGTCAGAAAGGTGCATCGGCTATGATTTATAATATTATTATGAAACTTAGGAAAGCTCCATTTGATAAGATTAGGGTAGATTGGGAACAGGAATTGGGGCTTACCATTTCTGTGGATGATTGGGGGCAGATTTTACAATTAGTTAATACTTCCTCTATTTGTGCTAAACATTCCCTAATTCAATTTAAAGTGGTTCATAGAGCACATATGTCCAAAGATAAGTTAGCGCGTTTTTACTCGCATATTAATCCTTTCTGTGATAGATGTTCGGGGCAGATAGCCTCTTTAACTCATATGTTTTGGTCTTGCCCTACTTTGGAAACTTTTTGGAGAGATATTTTCAATATTATTTCTAAGGTATTAAATATAGATATCTCTCCTCACCCTATTACTGCTATCTTTGGACTACCTAAAATTTCTAGTAATCTTTCCCCTTCAGCCCGTAGAATGATTGCATTTCTTACTTTAATGGCGAAAAGATGTATTTTACAACATTGGAAAGAGCTTAATGCTCCAACTACCTTTTTTTGGTTTTCTCAGACGATTTTATGTTTGAATCTGGAGAAAATTAGAAGTAATCTTTATGATTCTTCATTTAAATTTGAACAGATTTGGGGACCTTTTATTCGATATTTTCATTTAATGTAATATTTACCCTTCTTGTTTTTTTTTTCACTGTTTTAATGGAGGTCGGGATTGAGGACGTGATTTTAAGTTTAACTCTGTTTGGTTTCAAGTTAGCCCATTGCTTTGCTTTGCTTTTAGTTAGTTGCACGGTGGGTTTTTTTTTTGGGGTTTTTTTTTCTTTTTTTTTTCATTGATATATATAAAATCTAGTATACTATTATGTTATCTTGCTTTCTTATGCTTAAATTACATTGTTTGTAGTATTTTCTTTTTGGTATTGTTATCTTTTGGAATTTTATTATACTTTAACATTGTATTAATGTTTATATGGCTTACCTTTTTTGTATACTTACTCAATAAAAAGATTTAAAAAGAAAAGTTTATTACAATTCTTTGAGGCTTTTTTTTTGTGTGTTGGTCTATATTTCCAGCATCTGTAGAATCTCTTGTGTTTATGTACATAAGAATGTTTATCAAATTGGATAAAGAAGGTGGGATATTTTTTTTAAAATGATGGTAATTAACCAGTGGTTGACAATGCTCAATAAATATGCATTCCACTGAAAATAAGAGTTCCAGAGGAAAAAATTATTTTATGTACAATAAAAGTGATTAAGCTTGATGATAGATTGAAAACTAAGGCTTTAAATTGCAAAGAATAGTAATAATTGTAGTAACCCTAAAACTGGAGAACTTTTAACGACTAGCACATGTTGATTAAAAATTGATAGAAGGGATAAATAGAAAATGAGAACAAGTTAATGAGAAGTGACTATATAGTATCTTGAAAAATTAGTAATGTGAATACTTGTCTATTAGAAGAAGAATCAAGGTAAGCAACAATGAGGAAAGTTATGGAGGAAAGAAATATTTAGCATCTCAACAGTAAAGAACTGAGCGCATAATAAAAATAGTAATTAACCAGGTGGTGGTGTGGGGTGGGGAGAACTTAAAATGATATCACTGGAGGAAAAAAGTACAAGGCAATCTAAAGGAACAGAGATTTCTGAGATCCTGATGGACTGCATCCCAAAGTGGAGGTAACAGGGAAACTTGATGCATTGCTGGCATCTTCTGCTATTTCAGTGGAATAGAAAGGAACAAATATAACATCTAGAATTTTGGGCTGAGTTTGGGAACAGGACAGCGTAAGTCATAGGCAAGTTAGCTGGACACCAGCAGTTCAGAAAATGCTAGAATACATTTTAAGGTAGTAGAAACAGCATTTGGGGAAAAAACATGATTAGACACCTCCAAGAGGACCACAACCTTGTCGTTGGATTTGGAGGCTTGTGTGCCTCAATGACCTGGAGAGTTATGTTGGCTGGAGTCAGGGCTTTATGCTTTGGCTCTTGGTAGCGTCATCCATGCCAAACAGGTCAAAGGGTAGAGGGCAGACTGAGAGTGATCCATTGGTCCTCCAGATTCGGGGTTTTACCTCACAGCTACCAAACCTGACTGATCAAACAAAATTGTTGCAGAAACAGCAGTGAAGAATCCTTCTACATCTGAGTGCGACGATATTCCTGAGTCTCCACCTAGGACTTGTGTGACTGACAAGAGTAAAAATCGAGAGGAGCCCTGAACACCGCCAGAGATGGAGGACCTTCATTGCTGTCCTAAGTGCCAGCGGCGGAACTGACAGTAACACAGTATTAGACAGGAGGAATAATTTTCAATAGAATTATTGCAATTCTTTGAGGCTATAATCGGCATTATCGAAAAAGATGCCATTAGGATAGAGTGTATTTAGATTTCCAGAGTGAATGACTGCACAAGGATTAATGGAATTGAGTATTATAGATGGAAAAAATGTTGGTTAACATTTTTGTTAGACAAAACGTAATACAGTTGAGTTTTTTTTTCCCCAGTTAGTTGCAGTTGTTAATATGTCCCTCTGATATCAGCAGTCCATTTTGGAGCTGTATGATCTACTTATGCGTTGTTCCATCTGACTAAGTTATTAATGCGTCCATGTTTTCTGCTGATATAAAATAGGAAGAAAAGTATACAATGAATAGGTGATGAGGAGTGGCGATGTTATGCAAGTGGGCAAAAGATGGTAACTGGAGCATGATGAGGAAAATTAATAGGTTATTCACTCAGTGGGAAAGCAGATTTAGATTTTGTGAGACTATTAAATGCTGATGCCGCAATCTGTCAGGATGCTTTCAGACAAGGAACAGGAAGTTACCTTGTAGATGCAGTGAGTAATTCAGTTGCAAAAAAAATATGTTGGCCTTTATTATAAGGGGGAAGTTTTTCCACAGTTACACAGGGCTGTTCACAGTTCACAACAATACAAGTCTTTATGTCGACTTCAGCTTCAGAAATTATGACTTGCACAACTCATATCCAGATCAATAATACAGATAGAATAAAACCAAGTAGTCCCTGGACAATCTTCAACTTGACTAGTGCTTTGGTTCTAACATCAAGAATCTTATTGCTTATTTTTATTTACTGTGTGTTTTTAACTTTGGCCATTGTGAGAATGTAGCTAAAATATACATGGTCTCTTCCTTCCTTAAAGAAATCTTGTTGTTCTTCTGCACTTTTCCCTGTCAATTTTACATTCCAATTAATCTAGACCAAGTACATTATTCAGTGTAATCAAAGGTCAAAGTAAATTTATTATCAAAATTTAGACATGTCCCTATATCCAACCCTGAGATTCATTTTCTTGTGAACCTTCACAGTAAGTACAAAGAATCACATAGAATCAATGAAAAACTGCATCCAACAGAGCAAACAACCAACGTGCAAAAGGCACCAAATTGTGCAAGTAGAAAAATAAAAAATACAAACATAAATAATATATAAGCAATAAATATCTAGAACATGAGATGAAGAGCTCTTGAAAGTGAGTCCATAGTTATGGGAACAGTTCAGTGATGGAGTGAGTGAAATTGAGTGAAGTTATCCCCTCTGGTTGAAGAGGGGTAATAACTGTTCCTGAACCTGGTGGTATGTGTCCTGAGGCTTCTGTACCACCTTCCTCATGGCAGCAATGAGAAGAGAGCATGATCCGGATGGTGGGGGTCCTTGATAATGGATGCTGCTTTTCTGCAACAGCGCTCCTTGTAGATGTGCTCAATGATGTGGAGGGTTTTTACCTGTGATGGACTGGGCCGTATCAGTACTTTATGTAGGCTTTTCAAGGGCTTTGGTGTTTCCATGCCAGGCCATGATGCATCCAGTCTGTATACTCCTCACTGTACATATATAGAGGTTTGTCAGTTTTAGATAATGTGCTGAATCTTTGCAAACTCCTAAGAAAGTAGAAGTGCTGCCGTGCATTCTTTGTGATGGCACTAATGTGCTGGACACAGGGCAGATCCTCTGAAATGATAACACCAAGAAATTTAAAGTTACTGACCCTCTCCACCTCTGATTCCCTCCCCCACCATGAGGACTGAGTGATGGTCCTGTGTTCTATAATCAGCTCCTTGGTCTTGCTGACATTGAATGAGAAGTTGTCACGGCACCACTCAGCTAGATTTTCAGTCTCCCTCCTATATATTGATTTGGCCAGTGACTGTGGTGTCACCAGCAAATTTAAATACAGCATTGGAGTTGTGCATAGCGTCACAGTCATAAGTATAAAACGAGTAGAGCAGGGGTCTAAGCACATAAACTTGCAATGCACCTGTGCTGATGTTGATTCTGTCGAAGATGTTGCTGCCAGTCTGAACTGATTTGGGTCTGCAAGTGAGGAAATTGAGGGTCCAGTTGCACAAAGTATTGAGGCCTAGGTCTTGAAGCTTATTGATTATTTTCGAGGTGATGACAATATTGAATGTAGAGCTGTAGTCACTGAAGAGCATCCTGATATATGCACTTTCACTGACCAAATGTTTCAGGATTAAGTAAAGAGCCAATGAAATGGCACCTGCTGTTGACCTGTTGTGTCAGTAGGCAAACTGGGGTGGATTCAACTTGCTCATCAGGCAGGAGTAGATGTGTCTCATCACCAAACCCTCCAAGCACTTCATCACAGTGGATACAAGTACTACTGAACAATATTCATTGAGGCAGGATACCATGTTCTCCCTGGACACTGGTAAAATTGAAACCTGCTTGAAGCAGGTGGGTATCTCAGACTGCTGCATTAAGAGGCTAAAGATATCAGTGAATACTCCAGCCAGTTGATCAGCACAGGTTTTCAGTACTTGACCAGATGGCCTGTCTGCACCAGATGCTTTCTGTGGGTACACCCTCTGAGGGTGACATGAGAGCATCCTCTCAGAGTCACATGGTCACCTGGGACTATGAGAGTTCATGAAAGTGCCTCCATGTTTTGTTGGTTAAAGTGAGCATAAAGGATATTGAGCTTATCTATAACTTTATCATAGATGTTACTTACTTTACTTGTAGGAGGTGATAGCATTAAGTCTTGTCACAGCTGTCAGTCTGTGATTCCAGTTTGGTCTGAAATTGCCATTTTACATGTGAGATAGCTTTCTGGAAGTCGTACCAAGTTTCTCGTACTTAGTCGCCAATTTCCTATTGAAATTGCCCTTCCTTCAATTAATTATATTTTGCTATGTTTTTTCTATAATTCACATAATCACTGTTTACTCAGTGAACCCCACCAAAGTATGACCTACACGAGAAAATCTGCAGATGCTGGAAAACTGAGCAACACATACAAAATGTTGGAGGAACTCAGCAGGCCAGGCAGCATAACGCCGAAGGGTTTCGGCCCAAAACGTCGACTGTACTTTTTTTCCATGGATGCTGCCTGGCTTGCTGAGTTCCTGCATTTTGTGTGTGTTACAAAGTATGATGTATTTCATTCCACAAAACCAAATTGAGCAATGCCTCTTTCCTCATAGGGTCAGAAATATACTACTTAGCAAATTATCTCGATCTCCATTAGAAATTCTTCAATTTCACTGTCCTTAGTATCATTAATATGCCATTTTATGTTGGGAGAATGAAAAATCCACTTTTTTTTTGTAGTTGCTCTGTTGTTTTTACACTTTCCCCACTTGGGGTTGTCTCTGCCGCTCAGTGGTAACTTTTAGAACACAGTCAGCAGTGTAATGTTCCCTCTGCTTCTCAGCAGACAGATTCTGTCTTTGACTTAGTGGTATTCTCTCTCCAGCACTTTATTCTGATAGCACTCCTTTTTGTCCTTTGCTCGTCTTCCTGAGCACTTTGTACCCAGGAATATCCAAACCATTGTTGGTAGAACCTCGGGTGGTGACGAGAGGGTGTACAGGAGTGAGATATACCAACTAGTGGAATGGTGCTGCAGCAACAACCTGGCACTCAACGTCAGTAAGATGAAAGAGCTGATTGTGGCCTTCAGGAAGGGTAAGACGAAGGAACATGTACCAATCCTCATAGAGGGATCAGAAGTGGAGAGAGTGAGCAGCTTCAAGTTCCTGGGTGTCAAGATCTCTGAGGATCTAAGCTGGTCCCAACATATCAAAGTAGTTTGTAAAGAAGGCAAGACAGCGGCTGTACTTTATTAGGAGTTTGAAGAGATTTGGTATGTCAACAAATACACTCAAAAACTTCTATAGTTGTACCGTGGAGAGCATTCTGACAGGCTGCATCACTGTCTGGTATGGAGGGGCCACTGCACAGGAAAGGAGCTGCAGAAGGTTGTAAATCTAGTCAGCTCCAACTTGGGTACTAGCCTACAAAGTACCTAGGACATCTTTAGGGAGCAGTGTCTCAGAAAGGCAGCATTCATTATTAAGGACCTTCAGCACCCAGGGCATGCCCTTTTCTCATTGTTACCATCAGGTAGGAGGTACAGAAGCCTGAAGGCACACACTCAGTGATTCAGGAACAACTTCTTCCCCTTTGCCATCCGATTCCTTTATGGACATTAAAGCTTTGGGCACTACCTCACTTTTTAAAAATATACAGTCTTTCTGTTTTTGCACTTAAAAAAATCTATTCAATATATGTAATTGATTTATTTGTTTATTATTATGTTTTATTTGTTATTATTATTTTTCTCTCTGCTAGATTATGTATTGCATTGAACTGCTGCTGTTAAGTTAACAAATTTCATGTCACGTGCCCGTGATAATAAACCTGATTCTGATTCCCCTTTTGAGCCTACGTTGTTATTGCTGTTATATTTTATTCCCATAGAGCTGTCTATTCCTAAAGTTTATCAGCTATCACCGTCCTCATTCTGATAATTTAATCTTGTCATTCATGAAAGGATATGCTGGATTCCTACCAGCCTTTCTGATTCTTGTTGCTTGCCACTGGATACTGCTGCACATTTTTGAGCATTGTACAACATGTGAAATGAGTAGGCCATTTTGAATGATAGTTTTAAGTTCCTCAATAATGTGGTTTTCCATGCCAAAGTGCACAAACAGCATTTCTAAATGACCTTTAAAACTATTTGCTGCATTTGCTTTATCAGTACCAGATTTCAGGATAAATGCATGTTTTGCAGTACTAAATGGATATCCTCAAAAATAATGCTCTGCATTAACCTTACAACTTTTAAAAGCAAGATTAATGTGCTACTAAATTACAATGAGAAAGTTCCATTTTGGAGATCTAAGTCCATTGGAGTTTAACATTATTTCAATGTACTCAAATTTCAAGCTATGTGATCCTGAAGTTTACTGAAAGTTTTATTCACTTTGTGTTTTTTTGGGCTTTAACTGGTACAGCCCGCAAGTATTGTCTGCAATTCTGATGAACGGTTTCGTCCCAAAATGTTGATTGTTTATTTCCCTGCATAGATGCTGCCTAACTTGCTGAATTCCTCCAGTATTTTATGTCTGTTGCTCACAATTTCCAGCTTCTGCAGAGTAACTTATGTTTATGCACTGTCTGCCAAAAAGGTGATCATGAATCAGCTTTTAACAACTTCAGACCTTCTTTTGAATGAACTGTGCATTTTTGAGTAGGGTAGTTCCAATATTTAGAATCCACAGCCAGATAGCGTGTGATTTTTGGAGAGGAATCTGTAGTTGATAGTGTTCCCATTTACCTGTTGCCCATGTCAGTTTTAAAATTTACAATGTATACTTTATTCATAACAGTGTATATAGGGAATACACAACTTTTTTCATATTCATTGTACCAAGATTGTAGTCCTTCCCCACTGTCTTTGTGGTGGCTATACTAGGCTTTAATGTATTCCTGAGTATGTAGGCCTTCACTCTGGAATGTGTCAGTCAGCAGCATTTCCCTGCAACATATCTTTGCACTGGAAGACCAGTAAATTAGTTACTGAGGTGATGAGCATTTAGAAGCATTTAGTATTTGTCTCAATATGCTCCCCCCCACAAAGTGCTTGTGGATCACAGATTCACTATTAGCTAACTGTCATTGGATGAATGTTGATGAGAATTATTAAATCCTCCCCCATATCTGAGGAAACATACAGTCCATGAAGAAATAGATGATTGTCTAATCCCTATTGCAGCCATCTTGAGGGAAGCTTCTTGTGGGAGTGAGACTCTTGACTGCAGGATTTCTGCATTCTTACTGCCAGCCAAGTGAGGTCTTGGTGTTCATTTGTGAACTGTGCTGAAGAGGGGTTCTGTCAAATAACTTGGACAGACTCCTCTGGAAATCTTCCACAGGATCCTCTCGCACAGTCAGTGAGATACTCTTGGCTGACCATTTCCTGATGGATTTACGGATAAAGATATTTTTCTGTGGAAACCTTTCTACCAAGGATAGGTAGTGTAGTAAGATCTGACTCAATAGGACACCATACAGCAAGGAGGGCAAGCCCATCCTTTGCTACTTGAAGAATAGTTGAACCTCTGCCCATAGTGGCTCTTGTTTGCATACTTCAGATCTGTATACAACCATGGGCAAAGGTGATCGTCAGAATGTTCTCAATGTGGGTGTGTTTATCCCCCTTTCTCTGGATATTTGTATCTTATGACCCTCTCTGTCCCTGATCTCCAGTTAAGACGGAAGATGGCTTGGGCGTCGGCCATGGTGTAAGAGTGAGGTAGGGATCATACCAGCATTATGAACAGCAGCAGTGATGGCAACTTGGATTGCTCCAACTAGAATCACTGGCATTTTCTGGTTGTCTGACTTGATGATAAAGGGCCAATTGTCAATAAACATGACCTTGTTTACTGTGATTGGCTTCGTCTCTTGAGGCCAGTTCAAACTTGTCATAGATGTTTTCATGGTCACCATGGGACTGAGCTGAAAACTCCATTCACATACAATGAGGCTTTGATCTGAGTGCCTCTACTAGCTGATAACATCACTCCTTTAATGGCTTATTGACGGGTTTGGCAGAGAGCTCAATCCAACACAATGAGACAGAGGAAAGCTGGCAGCCTTGCCTGACTCCAGATTCGATAGAGAAGCCTTCCACTTCTCACGCATTAATTTAGATGTTGCTGCTTATGTCCGTGTATAGCAATTGGATCCAATTCCTAATTCCCTCCCCAAGACCATTTTGGAGAAAACTTGCATCATGTGTGAGTGCAGTGTAACATTGGTGGGTTTGACCTGCTCCATGCTGACCAGGCAAGTATCCATCTGCTGTCCCACATCATAAGTAGAGATATTTCTGAGAAGCACAAGGGTAGCAGAGAACTTCTGCAGAATGCTCTGTCGGTTTTGTCTGGGTAGATCACTTTTCTCAGAAAAGGCTTGATTGGTGTTGACTTTGTGCTGGATCTTATAATCTGTCATGGTGATATGGGCTGACTATTTCTGATGTCCGCTCTTCCTCCTCTTCTGCTTACAGATGAGGGTTTTGATGCTCTTTGCAGTTTTTGACATGCTGGCAGTTATATACATTGTACTTGGAGCATGTTGAGGACTATCTGTTCTCATTGAACCAAATACGCTGTTCATGTGAGTTTTGTTTATTTCAAGGGAATAGATACAATTTATCAGCTGCTTCAGTGTCAGTAGCTGGTCTATACTCATCATCCAAGCCAGAAGACTGGATGTTTTGGGCAGCTGTGTTGCCTGTGGTATTTCTGAAATTCAAATCGGGATCAAAGGATTTGCATGCAGGTCATCAGAGTCTGGCTGTAAGGATATTAATGAGCTGTCCCTTTTCATTAGGTAGTGTTTCTAGTGTTGGAGGTCGCAGATTAGGCTCTTAATTTAAGGGAATAACTGGTGCATTATCTGGATCAGGGTTTCCCAACCTATGCTCCATGGATCCTATGGTATTTGACCATGACATAAATAAATTTGGAAACCCCTGATCTAGACAATAGATATTACAGACATACTGTGTTCATGACGGAGGGAGTAAATGATTATGTAGTGGAAGACTTCCTAATATTCTGTTGCTCCAGGAAGAAAAATACTATTAACCTACATTTACATTGGACAGATTAAAAGAAAAAAAATATTCTGGATTTATTCTGGTTCTTAGCTGAACAATAAGAGTAAATTCACCAATAGGTATTTTTGACCTCTGGCATATTGACAACAAGAAAACGCTGTTTATAGTAAGTTTTAGGACAGAGCAGAAACAATATTGTTTCTCCCAAACCCCTCACTTGAGAACGTTGGCTGAAAGGAGGAAAAAGCCACAGTGAGGATTGTTATTCAAAAGCCCTAGTGTGTAAAGGTAATACATTGCATTTATATTCATGAGTAAATCTGGAGAGACATAAATTTAGATCTGGCACAGATTCCTTTGCTAGCTTTGGCATTCTCTTAAGTGCTCTGACTTTAGTCAATCTCTTAAATGATCCCAGTATATTTTTATTGTAATTGAGTTGCCTTATAATTCACTCATATAACTGCATAACCTGGGAATACCATAATGAATTTAGTTTATCAGTTTCTTTTAGACCAAATTGTTAATAAATGAGGCAAAGCTCAGGACAAATTATTGAGTAGTTTTATTTTCACAGGATGATGAGTGCACATAATGTTATTTTGGGCTTCATTCATTTGCATCAGTACAAAGTTAAGTAATACTGCAAAAG
The DNA here is from genome assembly GCF_963921235.1 of Mobula hypostoma. NCBI lineage: Eukaryota > Metazoa > Chordata > Chondrichthyes > Myliobatiformes > Myliobatidae > Mobula > Mobula hypostoma. Next base: position 108,097,057 of record NC_086105.1, on the reverse strand, counting down.
AAAATAATGTGATATGCAGCCAATTTCAATGTTGCTTTGTCTCCTGTATTTCTAGCCTGTCTCAATCCTTAATTTTCTTACTGAATGTAGCTGAATGTGGCCTTAAGGTTTGACCTTGTGTTAATTTCAACGTTAACTTTGATTATTACAGGTTAGCAATGAGCTGTTCAGTGCCACTGACATACTAGCTGTTTGTAAATTATCATGGGAATTTAAATTATTTTACATTCTTCAACTGGTTAAAACATCTCACAATTTTATTTCTAACACTATAGCTATTTTACTGTGATTAAGCCTCATTGCAAGGGATTGCAGGTTATTGTAGTCGATTAAGGGCGTGGTTATTAGCTGTTTCAAGATGGGCACTATCTCAGGAAGGATATATTTATTGGCCTTTGAAGTGATAAAGCACATACTCACAAGTACTATACAGAACTAAAAGGATTAAATTGTAAATTGCATAGGCTAGGCTTGTTTTCCTGTGAGTATATAAGATTAAGGGATGATCTGAATGAGGTACTTAAAACGATTAAAGGATTTGATAATGCAGATAGGGAAATTATTTCCTCACAAGGGAGTCTGGAGCCAGAATATGTAACCTTAAAACTAGATCCGGTCTGAAGGAATGGTGTCTGGAAGTACTTCATAAAGCATATTGGGAATATGGAATCCTCACCAAAAAAAAAACAATTGAGCCTAACTCAGTTAAAAGTTTGTAACAAGATATGGATAAGTGTCTTAAACTTAATCTACAAAATTAGTGTAGGTGCATGAACTTGAGCCGTGATGTACTTGAAGATTGATCCTGGCTCAAGTGAATAATGGCCTCATTTCTGTCTGTATGTTTTTGGAAGATAGTTTATCTTTCAAATTTTGAAAAAGGCTGTTTGCAGTAGCAAAGGTCTGACTTTCAGAACCTGATGGCCTCAAGCTAGGATTTTTAAAGATATTTGTTCTCTTTTTTTACATATTGGGCTGGTCCCTTCTTATTTCCAAAAAACAATCAGCACCAGCACAAACTTCTTCTTGTCTGTCAAGCTGAATGTGGGGTGCTAGTTCTGCAATGCCAGTCATCTTTGCAGTGGCTGCAGGTTTTCCCAAGTTTACATGAATGTTTTATTTAATATTTTTGTGCTTTAGAAATAATTAATTAGCTAACATCACAGGTATGGTGAAATGATTTTGAAATTTATTTGATATTGAATGGCATATCCACTAATATATTTTAACCATCTAGACAACAGTACGGCAAATGATTTAATATGCAGTCCATTTGAGACATAATTCTTTTTAAAAAAAAGTGCAGGCTGCATCCATGTTATGAGTTCTACCCTTCATAAAGGAAATGTGCAAATCTTACTATAAAACTATCATAGAACTTAAAGGGAAATGCAGACCACTTGCCAAAGTTTTTACCATTTTTAATCTACATTTTTTCAATGCAGGTTTCTGAGAGCTCTCGAGATCTGAATAGGACAGTAGAAGGAAGCCTTCATACCTTACAGGATTTGTTTGCAAAGGAACCACGGTATCTAGAGAGCGTGCAGAAGTTAAAGGATCTTCTTGGAAATCTTGGTAGACAGCTAGTTAAAATTCCATTCTGGGAAAAGAGTGACATCTCTTTGGAAGACTTGGCCGTTCTTATCGAACTGTATGATTACTACAGGTATGTATCAGTAGGATTCTTAGGCGAAGGATGTTTGTTCTGGGGAGTTATAACTAATTTAGTGTTAAGCATTCTGTGATCAACCTATAATTATTGGACGTAACATCATGTGCTCAACCTTTTTTGTAGAAAAACAGCTCTTGTTGTATTGCTGTGACATATATTCTCCCATTATTTGCTCCAAAGGTCAGCCTTCATTTCAGCTTTTACTTTGTGACCAGAAAATTAGTGGTCAAAAGTTTTGAATGTTTGAGGCATGACTTTAGTAGACTGCATTCCCCAACTCAACAAAGAACTGGCTATCAGTATCACATGCAGAAATCTTTTTATATGATAGAAACTTTAAAGCAGGAAAATCTGAGAAATACTAACTAATTTAAAGCACTTAACACTATGATGTTTATGTTGATGACGTACTTTTTGAAAGCTTCAGCATTATTAACCCTGACTACTTTAAATTTCTGCTAGTTTTTTTTTATACAGAATCTATTTCAGATTGCTCTATGATAACCTTTTCTTTAGGCTGGTTTTATTATTTTCTCACGTCCTACATTATTCCCTTGGAATCTTGGCTAGTTAACCCCCCCCATACCCTTCAGAGCAACACACTTGAATAAATCAGCAGGCCAGACAGTATTTTGCGTGTGTGTTGCTCTGGATTTCTAGCATCTGCAGAATCTCTTGTGTTTATGATTTGCTACATTATTCAGATTTGTTTTACTTCATAATTGCAGCCAGTGTAGCTCAGCTGCAAGCTGATAACAGCCAGATTTCAGACTCAAGGGGACTACTGTGCCAATTACTTGTCATTTTACTGATCCTATCAGTAAAGGTTGTTTGCAGGTGGCCACTTGTCTGTGGTATTATCAGTCCATCTTGTACCTCTTCCTGAGAAATTGAGAACATCAATTTTTAACCGATTGTTTTGAATGTTTATTCTGGCAGCTATAAAAGTGCTCTGCAAATGCTAATATAATTCCAGGAACTCCAAGTTCCAGCATATAATTTCAAAAACGTAAGCGTACCAATCTAATCAAATTTGGTTATTATCCAGTATTTACTTAGACTGCTAGTGTGATTAGTAGTGCATTCGGCTCTGCATCTTCAAATAATCTTTTCTTCCCTGTAGTGATTTGTGTGTTTTAATTTATTAGAACTTCAATAATTTTTTTCCCTCAGATCTACAAATTATTTAGTGGAACCTAACATCACATCATCAGTTAGCATATCTTGTATGGATTTATTATTTGACAAATGAATTCATATCGTGATTGTTAAGGTTTTTCTGGGCCCAAAGCAATTTATGGAGCATCACAGGATGTACTCCTAAAAGAGGCTTTTTACGGTGCATCAATACCTCAGTCCAACGTGAGATTGTTAAAATGACTTAACTGCTATTAGTGGTTTGATTTGCATATCTTTCCCCAGCTTAATATTCCCCTGCTAAGTGCTTATAATGCTGATCATGTGTTATATCATTTTGTATCCTCCTACTTCACTTCCTTTTTTCTTTATTCTTTCTTCTTCTCCATGCGAATTCTGTCTTTAAATAATTGGAACAATTTATTTAATTTATTTCAGTTTTGCTTTCCTATGTTTGTATTGGCTAGTGCGTATTTTGTGTTTTATATATTTTTTAAAATTCTCTTAATGTAGCTGCTCTGACTTATAAATTGTAATCCTTTACTTGAATGAAGCAATAAGGCTCTTAAAGTTCTACAGTGAATAATTCCAGTCTTAAAACAATAGAATCGGTAGGCATTTTTCATTAAAAATAATACCTCTGATTTGTCTGTGATTCTGTTGATCATATTTCCCATTTTGTAACCTATACTGTGGGCTGAACTATTTTCCTTGTCATTTTCTATGCTTTTTAAATGGGCCTTCCTTATTGTAGCCCTTCAAATATGTATTCTTGTGCTTTGATAGGATCCTTCAAAAATGCTGTCACTTATTTATTTTTCTCTGACTAATATTCCTATTTTTTAACCTGTTGCTATTTCTGTCTTATAAATGTGTTCTTGTGATGCCTTCCTGTAATATTCTTTCCCCGTTTAAATAAAAAAATGCAGAGTCAGGCCTTGCGAGAGTGAAGTTAGCAGACGGTAAATGCAAAGGACTGTGGAACTTGCAAGAAACTTGTTGAAGCTTTAGCAATTGTTTATTCTAAATCGGAGAATAATGTACCTTTGTCACATTTGCCTAATATTTTCAATTACCAGGGTTGGTTTGGTCATCAATTACCCACGATCTTAATGAATGATGAAACAGGTCCAAGAATCTCAATAGTTTATTTCTTTGCCTCTCTTGCAGTGTCCAGGCAGCATTCTTGCACTTAACCTCTTAACCTATCAGCATATAGCACAGGATGTAATTAGAACGACCTTACTATAAATTGAACAATTATTTGAAAGTAAGAGGTAGAGCATATATTTAACATTTTTGCATGTGTGTTTGTAACTTAGTTATTTAATGGTTTATTCTTGCATTGATCATTTAACAGTCATGAAATTTAATACTAAAGAATTCTGAACATCCCAGAAGGTCATGTAACAAAATTTAAGTATGACTTGACCTACTTAATCCAACCAATGTGGCAATAATTCTGAACTATGCAGCAAGGAATCTAGCACTCTTTATGTAGGAGGCTGTAAGTCAGTGTTTCCCAACCTGGGATCCATGGACCTCTTGCTTAATGGTATTGGTCAATGGCATCAAAAAGGTTGGGAACCCCTGCTCAGAGGGATGTAAGAAATGGGAAACAAAGTCATGTGGCCCACCAGTTAGTCTAGCATTCAAAAATATCATGGCCAATCTTTGCCTCAATGTTATTTTCATGCTCCATCTGCATATTCTTTGACTCCCCTAATATTCAGACCCTAACCCATCACTCAGTTTTGAATGAAATCAATGCTTGGGTCTCTTTACCATGCCAGGGTAGTGATTCCAATTTGCCTGAATGAAGACATTTTTCTTCATTTTTAAATGGTGTTGTTTATTTTGAAGCTATGACTGTAGGCTGTACAGTCAAGGAAAACATCCCTCCTGGATTTGTCTTGTAGTCTTATTAAGAAATTTATAGCGCAGTGAAGTTGCCTCTCATCTAAACTTTGAGGAAATAGACCCAGATAGTTCAATATGTTACTAGATGACAAACCAGTTATTCCACCAACCCGTATAGTTGTTTCTCATGTAATGTTATCCTCCTCATAAATGAGGAAATGTAAGTTCTATAGATACAGCTTGTGTGCTACAGCTGCCCTAAATAATTACAGTCAGACACCTTTGCTCTTGTACTCCAATTCTGAAGCATTGAAGACCAACAGACGATTTGCCTTTTGTTGCATTTGCAGATCAGTTTTCAGTGACTTGTGCACAGGGGCAACCCAGATGTCTTACCATTTTTTAAAAAAAAGTCAACAGCTCTAATTTTTTTTCCTCTCCTAACAAAGTGGATAACTTGACATTCTTTCACACCATGCGCCCTCTCATGTTGCTTCCCCACCACCACCCCAACTCATCTTGTCTATATCCTCCTTGAATCCTCTTCATCATTACACATTTTCTCTTTTTCGTGTTATTAGTAATCTAAAATTGTATTTGTGAATATTTGGGGCCCAGGCATGGATCCCTGTAGTACCCCACCAGTCAAGGTTGCCAAACTGTAATAGTTTGCATGTTGTTCTAAAATTTAGTTCTGTTGCAATGCACGCAAGTTAAAGCAGTGTATCAAGTTTTTTTATAAATTGATAATGCCTCCTAGATGTCAATTTGCAAATAGATAAAGATTAAAATATTTTATGTAATTGTAACAAAGTCTGTATGCAAAGTTTTGTTCACTCGCATTGTGGATATAGTGTTTGAACATAGTGTTTATGGATATTATGGATGTTGGTGTTCACTAACATTACGGTGGATATTAGTGTTTAAAAAGTTAAATGACGGTTTTGTTCTATGTGCTCTCAAATGGAAAATTATTTTAACAATTACGGCAATGCTTTCCTGTTTAGCATTTTAAATGAATTCCTTGATCTCAGCCGTGACACGTACAGGAGATTCCAGAGGAGGTGAAACACAACTGTTCATGAGACTAGTGTTTTATCTAAGCATTCCAATGAAATTTGATACATGTCAGTGAGATTTTTATCAATAAGTGGTATGTGATACAAATGAAATAATTCTGCCTTTGTTAACATTATTAAATGTGCTCTTTTTCTTTAAAGGTGGTTGGGTTATCTTGGCCTGCTACTTTTTGACGTTATTATCTGTCTACTGGTGCTGTTTGGATTAATTAGAAACTCAAAAGCAATCCTTATTTGGTAAGTGTGATTATGTATTGCAGAGTGTTCGTTGTAAATTCTGCTAATTGGGTTTGGTTATATCTTTAATAAAATACAATCAAAGGTGATTTGCTGCAGTTCAGTGGTATTCACAATTCTCCCCAGGTTAACAGGAAAGGTAGCATGTGGAAGAAATTACCTTTCTATAAGGGTCAGCGCCTGTTACTGTTTCATAACCAGGGGTAAGAACTTGTGGGATCTTTTGTTTTAGTGACCTACTTTTACCCCCTTTTTTTATCCATAATTTCCACTTGCTCTTGAGGGCAAAGACTGTGATGTGAGTTTAAAAAAACATAATATTGGCAAGATCTTTAATCATTTCCTAGTGATGGCATAAGTACTTCCAGCAGAGGAATTAGAACCCTGGCCAATTTCCTTGCCTTTCCCAGCACTTTAATATCATGACGGTTTGTTTGGATAGTTAACAGCATTCACACACTGCCTCAGCTTCCCATGGACCCTTGCTCCCCTCTGCACGGCACTGCTATCAGCTGAGTCAACTTTGTGCTTGTCGGATTACTTCTCTCCACGATTAATCATTTTACTTGATGGTATTGCGCTTGGCTCTTCTGTGACAAAATACATAATACTTCGTGGGTCAAGCAAACTCTGGAGAAGGAAACAATGTTAGGGTTCAAGGTTGACGACTTGGCAGAAGAAGAAGAAGAAAAAGGTTGAAAGTCAATTATGCTTTAAATTGCTGACGATGTGGTGGAGGGAATAACTGGAATGTCTCCAATCGTGTGGAGATTGAAACATTGAATAACACACGTGATAGTGGTTCTAGCAGAGAGAGAGAGTTGTGGTAATTGCACTGCAGTAGTGTAGAGTCACCACTCCCTCAGCTGGGCCCAACACCATGCTTGTGATATTCAGTCTCCCTGATTACAGACTTTCTTTTCATGCTGTCCACCCTGTAATTTAAAGAATTTTTTATTACTCATTTTTTCTAATTCTCATGAACCATCATCAGCCAGAATCATTGACTTTTTTTTTTCTCCACGGATGCTGCCAGATTTGCTGAGCATCTATAATATTTTGTTTTGCATCTGTAGTTGTTTTTTTTTTTAACTTTTCAGTTACTAAATTGTATCTTCTCCATATAAAACATCTATAGTACAGGTTTCCCCCGCCATCCGAAGGTAGAGCGTTCCTATGAAACGGTTCGTAAGCCGAAATGTCGTAAAGCGAAGAAGCAATTACCATTTATTTTTATGGGAAAATTTTGTGAGTGTTCACAGACCTAAAAATAACCTACCAAATCATGCCAAACAACACATAAAACCTAAAATAACAGTAACACATAGTAAAAGTAGGAATGATATGATAAATACACAGCCTATATAAAGTAGAAATACTTTTCCACAATCATTACTGCGCTGCTCTCTGTAGTGAAAATCTCACGCAAGCGCTCTCTGCAGAAACGCAAGCGCTCTCCAGTAACCTTTAAGCTATGAAGCTGCCAAATCATACCAAATAACACGTAAAAATACACAGCCGATATAAAGTAGAAATGATGTATGTACAGTGTAGTATCACTTACGGGAATCGAGAAGACAGCGGTGAGCACACGATGGTGTGTTAGACTTGTTGGAGTTTGGGTGGTGCAGTGGCCTTCACCCTCCAGGCCGCTGAGCAATACATTGCTGCAAAGATCGCAGGGGTCCAGCGGTAGCCGGGAGGTACACAGCTCATCTTTAAGAAAAAAGCCGAAACAAGCATGCTAATTAATTAGGTGCCACCCGTAATTGTCGGCCCAGATCAGTGCCGATTTCCGATCGCGTCGTCTCTGATCTGAGCTGACAATTACATGTCGGTGGCACCTAATTAATTAGCATTTTTATTTCAGCTTTTTTCTTAAAGATGTGCTGTGTGCCTCCCAGCTACCGCTGCATTCTCCGTGAATCGGTATCTGTCCGTGGCCTGGGGGTTGAGGTGGTGGGACACTGGGGTGTCATCTCGTCGCCTGTTTCCATTAGAGCAGGCAGCTCATCTTCTATCTCTGCTTGCCTCTGTCGAAGGTCGAGGTTCGTTGTCTGCTGTGGCTGATGTGGAAGGCTTGCTTGACTGCTGAGCCTCGCGCATTTTTCTATCACACAGTCCTTTAATAAGGACTCAAACCATCCTGCAAATATCCTATAAACCGACGTACCCTTTCAAAATTAAAGTCGTACTTTATCATTACTCATTCGGTTTCGATTGTTATCCTTTTTTCTTCCAATTGCATCAGCTCTTCATCTGTCAGTTCTTGGTGATGGGATGCCAAAACCTCTTCAACATCATGTTCGTCAGCTTCCACAAGCCAAACTCGTGTTGTCCTTACTTTGTTCACCACGATCAAAACGCTTAATTATGTCTAGTTTTACCATAAGTGAACACCCTTACGAGCTCTTTCAGGCTTTTCCGATACCATAGAACTCATCTTGCAAACGGCTGCTCACAGGCACGTGTTAAAGCAAAGCAGTTCCAAATCCAGGGCACGTTGCCTTTTATCGTGCGCTGAATTTTTTTTTCGTAACAGTGAAAACACCTTCTGAAAGTGAAAACAGGGTACTAATGTAGGTCTTTCGTAACAGTGAGGTTTCGTAAAGTGAACGTTCGAAAAGCGGGGGACACCTGTAGTAATATTTAAGGAGAAACATTGCAATTGGTCCTATTTCCTTTGTTAAAATGCAAGCCTTTAATTCATGCACAAATTATGAGCTTGTCAACTTTATTTTTTGACTATCTATAATTAATCTTGATAAGCTGCTTCAATGCAAGTGAAAATGCTATCACCTTCTAATGCAAGGAGTTACAGGGTTTTGATTTAGTGACAATGAATCCATTTTCAAGGCAGGGTGGAGAACCTCCAGGTGGTCATGTCATTGTCTGTGTTGGTGGTGCAAGTTTGAGAGATGCTATTAAAGTGATTTGGAAAGTAAATGCAGTGCACTTCTCTTATTAGATATTGTATTGTAATGAAGAAGTGCTTCAAGTATAATGGGGGGTGGGGGATTGCTCAGGTTGATAGGTGAGGTGTCAGTCGAGCAGGCAATTTCTTGGGTAACGTCAAGCTACTTAAGCTTTGGCCCTGCACAAATCTAATGTGACGAGAATACACATAAAATTAAGATGTTTGCTGGCCTGGGTTAGCATCAGTGACATCAGCAAGTGGTCTGCCACCTGCCCTCAGGGGAAGGAGAGATAAGGAACAATGGAGCAGCGTCTGGAGATGTGTAATGAGGGGACAGGGGAGAGAGAGCTGTCTGGGGTGGCTCCCCCCTTTGAACCTTGAACTGTTTGAAGTGATGGACAGGCGATACCCCAGCAGGGGGATAAAAAGGGACCGGTTCGCTAAGGCAGGACACACACGCCACCCGAGGTAACGAGACCCTGGAAGTGGTGCACCTCTCACGAGTGGGTGAGAAGTATCGGACAATGGCCAGGGTGGAGAGGTACGATCAGCGGGAACCCGGTGTGTGTCCGCCCTTGCCTGGGTGCCGGGTTCACTGCAGAGGATCGACCGCATCTGGAGGAGGGGTCACAGTCGGTGACCTCAGGTGACATCACCAAGGACCCACCCAAAAGTTGCTTGTGAGCAATCTCGCCGGTCTGTGAGTGAAGCAGTGTCTGAATGATCAGTTGTTCCTGTTCTATCTCTCTTCCCCCACGTTGTCCATCGCCATGACAACGATTACTGCGAACTGAGCTACTAAACTGGACTGAACTTTGAGTCACTTTGAAATTTGGTCATTTACCCCTAGACAACGATAGAGCTTGATTGATGCTGTTATCTTAATTCTGTGCACGTGTGTGTTTATCATCGCTGAACTGTTGCATTTATTATCCTTTCGATTACTGTGTTGCTTGTTTCTTTAATAAAACTTTCTTAGTTCTAGTACTCCAGACTCCAACTGAGTGATCCATTTCTGCTGGTTTGGCAACCCAGTTACTGGGTACGTAACACTAAACAGACGTATCCTGTTATAATCCTGACCTGCACCTTAGTTTGTGTTTGTAGAATGCCTTTAGGATTTTGGGTGAGTCACTCATTCCAGGATATCCATCCTAGGGCCTGCACTTCTAGCACACAGTTGATTCATATAGAATTCCTGTCAGCAGTGATCCAAGGGCATTGTCTCAGAATCATGTGCGTCAACCTGGTTTTGAGTGTTTTGGCATCACACACAAAATGCTGAAAGAACTCAGCAGGCCAGGCAGCAGTAATGGAAAAGAGTAAACAGTCAATATCTCGGCCTGAAATGCCAACTGTTTACTCTTTTTTCCATTGATGCTGATGGCCTGCTGAGTTCCTCCAGCATTTTGTGTGTGTTGCTTTGGATTTCCAGCATCTGCAGATTTTCTGGTGCCTGTGAATGTTTTGGTCTTTGTGTCTCGCTTCCTGGGCTCTGCTGAAGCAAGAGACTGTTGTTGAAGCTGAAGATACTGTTACTGATGCGTCCTCTTAGTTGTGTAAAATTCCACTGCTATTCATTACTGGAAGTGGTAGGATTGTCGAGCTTTGATTGGATCTGTAGGCTATGGAATCTATTGCGTGCTGTTCTGATTATATTAGTGTATGGGGTCTTTTTTTGTATGTATTAAGTATGTATATATTAAGTGGCTGGGCTTCCTGTCCAGAATTTCCAGGCACCTGGATTCAGTCTTACTGGAGTTCATCATCATAATGTCAGGGAGTTATCACTGAGGTATACACCAGGATAGATTTCAAGGAGATTCTTGACTTATAGGCAAAGGGGCAATTAAGTTTAAAAAAAATTGCTTTTTAAAAAAATTTCTCAATTATTTATTTATTTATTTCATAAAGAGAAGTTTACATTTCGTTTTGAATTATTTGCTCTTCAGTTGTTCCTCGATTTTAAAGAAAACTTAATTTTTCACTTCAACATTGGCTACGGTGAAAGTGGGACCTTGCACTTTAACTGTGGCCAAGTTGCCATGAGGAGCGTGCTGCCTGAATGAGCAGTCTCAAGGTTCAGCAAAATAGGTCCTGCATATCTGGGCCGAGTAAGTATGGGCATACATTAACCAGAAACAGCAATATAAATGGGTCCACCAGGATGATGTGGTTCATTGGCTAGATTGGTAACCTTTCATCAAAAAGGGCATGGTAAAGTGAATCTAAAGATTTGAAAACAATCACAGTTTCATTTGTCAGAGATAGAAACAGATTAAATATATTTAAGCAGTTTAATTTTCTTCTGGGAATCAGGGAAGTGGTGAACTTTCATCTTGAGATTCATATTTTAACACGTTTTTGTGAAGTGGTTTTGTTATTAATCTCTTGTGTTATTTTTAATAGAGCAATGAATTTCCTCATATCTCTCCTCTACAGTGCTGCTCTGCTGGGAGTATTAACCTTGATTATCAGCTGGAGTTCTCTCGGACTGGAACTGGCAGTCTCAGTGGTGAGTTTTGCATGCTTGCTTACACGTATTACAGGAGGCTGTTCAGCCCATCATATCCATGCTTTCTCCCAATATAGCAAACCCATTCCCACTCTTATTTCCCTGTATGCATGCTGTTCTGTCCCTTATGCAGCTCTTCTATACCAAGGGTTAAATTACACTAGCCAATTAACTTACCCGCGTGCTTTTACGTGATGGGAAGAAATGGGAGTACACAGAAGCAGACTCCTCTCTCGTGTAGGTTTTCATGAGTAAAATGGCATGAGGCATTTGATGTTTAAGAAAAACTGTAACAATTCATTTATTGTAATCTAAACATGGAAAACAAAAACTGTGGTTACAGAACTTCACGTCTTATGTCACCACGTCAGACCGTAAGTAGTATGTCATCAGGTACGTTTCCATCAATTACATTATCTTACACAGCCCCCTTAACCCCCCCATAGATTTCACTACAACTGGCATCGTGAGCCTGTCTGGAGCACGGACGTGCTGCCTGGCTTGGGTCCTGTGTTCCACGGGTGGAGAAATTGTAGGTGTCTCTGGCTCGCCCAGAGGTGTGTTAACACATTATGGTCATGTTGTGACGGCAGGGGCATGATAGCAGAATCCTCCAAATCTTGGTGGGTCGGCTTAACATGATCTACGAAATACATTCAGATTTACATCTCTTGTCTGTGATAAAAGTCTTTACTCTCCTTTCCAAAATATGAAATGGGCCATCATAAGGGGGCCCAAGGGGGATGTTGGTGTGCGTCATGGTCAGTGAAATCGAGCAAGGTGGAATGTAGATCAGCAGGAAAGCAGGAGTTCTGTATGCCATGATGGGAGGTAGGAATAGGTGAAAAGGAATTGAATTTACTGAGGATGGTGAATTGCTGCTGAGAGGCCAACCAGGAATGTCATGGCATCAGGAATAAAATATCCTGGCACTCATAACGGCTGCCTGCATACGAACTCGGCTGCAGACAACTGCAGATCCTTTTTTGCAGCTGTTCTGAGCTCCAGCAGAACCCATGGGAAATGATCCTGCCAACACTCATCAGTCAGGGAAACTCTCAGGGTAGCCTCTGAGTTGCTGTGAAAGTGCTCACATAGGCGTTGGACTGTGGGCGATACGCCGTGGTGTGATGTACTCTAATGCCGAGATTCTGGGCATCTCAGACTTCTCACTTCAGAAGCCCAGACTTCTGATATGAATTGGGGACTGGGGTCAGAGGAAATATCCGATGGGGTGCCAAACTAAGCAACCCAGGTGCTGATGAACATCCAAACCACGACTACAGCTATCTTTGGTACCGGAGAGACAGGTGGTACAGTCCACCATGGTAAGGCATTTGAAACCTTTGGGGAGGGGCTTGGGGGAAACACAGCCAACAAGTCCACATTAACATTGTCAAACAGTCTCTCAGGGACGTCAGGTGGTGCCAGTGGTGCCTGAGCATGACGGTTAATTTTTGCCCGCTGGCACTCCACATGAACTGTAGTCCAATCATGCACGTCCTTTTTTTACAACCAGTTTCTGTGAGGTCTTTTGGCCTGGATGTGAGAGGCCATGTTTGGAGTCAAAAACAGTCTGCCTCCAGTTTGCAGGGGTGATTGGACGAGGGCATCCAGTTGAGAGATCACACAGGAGAAAAACAGTTTCCTCAAACAGAATGTTAGCCAACGACAGGCCCATGACTACTGTTCAGTCAGCTTGGTCAGCTGCCATGCCAAAATAGTGAACCCCTATGTGTATGGTCTCAGCGGCTGGCCATGAGAGGCAATTAGCCACGGCATTTTTCTTTCCCTTTGCGACGATGTATATCAGTTGTGAACTCTTAGGCCGTGTGGTGTTACTATCATGCAGACCAAGGGTCTGATATTTTGGCCGTTGCATGCACAAAGGGTTTATGGTCAACAAGCACTGTGAAATAGTGGCCCTGTAGAAGAAAACGAAAATGGCGGACAGCCAGATAGAGGCTGAGAAGCTCACAGTCAAACGCGCTGTGCTTCCTTTTGGGAGAGCTGGTGGCTGAAGAAGTAGAGTGGCTGCAGAACAGTAGATGACCCTGGCAGCTGGAACCCAGTGCTCACAGACCTCTGATGTCCCGAAGCACTGGCACTGTCGAGGTTGCAAGGCCGTCGGCAGTTCCTCGTGTTCCTACCAAAGTGAGCATGGTTACAACACAGGCCAGGCATCTGTCTCACAGCCGCGGGCATCCTTATATTGGGGGCATTGCTGACTGGGCTTATTGAGGCAGGGAAAGGAGAGGAATGATGCACTGCTGCCTGGCTGAGTGTAGACTATCAGCCATTTTAGCAAGCTCCCTATAACCCTTCACAGGTGCATTAGCGAGGGGTATGCAAACCTGATCAGGCATTTACTGCATGAAGAGTTCTTCAAAATTAAAACAGGAATGGTGATTTCCCAGTGGAGACAGCATGTGGTCCATTAGCTCCAATGACTTAGCAAAGCCAAGGCTGGGCAAAGAGAGCAACAGTTTGGCACAGTCAGTTCTAACAGTCCAAGAGTCTATAAAAGTGGAGTTTTCAGTGATTGGTATTTATTGTGTTCAGGTGGGTGTTCTAGAAGACTCGCCATTCTCACAGCTGTGGAATTGCTGAGTCACTGACGCTACTACATAGAAATATTTGATGTTGCCAGTGGAGATTTCTCACAGTGTGAATTGGGCCTCGGCTTGTACAAACCAAGCAATGACATTTTGTTCCCAAAGCTCCAGCACTTTAAAAGCGACTGCATTGGGTGACATGTTCAATAACTCTGGAATCATCCCAGTGCATCGGGGTCACCAAATAAAATGGCCTGAGGTGTTTTATATTGAAGAAAAAACCTAACAGCTCATTTATTGTACTCCAAGCACTGAACACAAAAGGCACGGCAACAGAACTTCATATAATACAACATCATGTCAGACCAGCCTCTTAAAGTGAACCCCAACTTGATATCGGTTGTTGTGAATTACGTACATTTCCACGAATTATATTACCCTACAATGGTACATGAGTGTCTGGAGCTATGAGGTAGCAGAACTAATTGTTACCCCCAATTGTTAACTTGTTTCAAAGTAAAGTGTAGTGGTGTTTCTGCTGCAATCAGTGCAAAACTGACCATGGTAAGGCTTTAGTATGTTAATAGCAGCTGTTTTACCATCTCTGCTTTATTCAACTGAAACGATGGCATTGTATTGGAAGCACATCAAGAAATTGACCAGGACAGAACACAGGAGCTTACGCCAAATATTATACATCAAGTGGCAAGAGAGGGTACCAGGTGTGGAGGTGCTGAAACGTGCTGGGACAGTCAACATAGAATCGCTCATCACAGCTTCTCAGCTGCATTGGAATGGTCATGTCACAAGAATGAGCGATGATCGTTTACCACAGCTGTTTTCTGTGGCGAGCTACATGAAGGAACGAGGAGGCTTGGTGGTCAGCAGCTGCACTACAAAGACGTGCTCAAACACCATATGAAGAACACTGACCTGAATGTCAACACCTGGGAGAAAGATGCTTTGGACAGAAGAAGTTGGCACTGCATTGTCAAGAAGTCAATCCCAGCTATCGAGGAGAAAAGGCAGAAGAATTATGAAGGAGGTCATGAACACAGACATTTGCTGCTAGACCAGTCAAATCACAAATGCAACCGATGTGGGAGACCGTGCCGATCCAATGCTGGTCTTGTGGCCTAGACTAAACTCTCAGCACAGTCAACATCGAAATCGATGGACAGCCGAAGAAGAAGTATGTTAATTGAAAGATTATTTTGTTAATTAGGTGGCTTTCCTAAAATCAGACTGATCTTTTTGCTGAAGAGCTGCTTTGTATAGTGCTTTGCAGTTTCACAGGTATCAAACTGAAGGATTTAATCACATTTTAGTGATGGTATCATAGAGAGGTAATGCACAGAATCTGGCCAATTTCTGAACATCAATTTAACCAATCCTCTGTTAATCCAATATTATATTGCTCCTCAATTGCATCATCTCCCCGGTAGCTTATCAGTTCCTCTCAACATTCTACCACTGTTCTATAGCAGGGGCAACTTCCATCAGTCCATTAATCAATCAACCTGCATATTTCTGAAAATGAGAGCACGCAGATGAAACCTGTACTGCCATAAGAAGAATATGACATCTCCACAAATAACTCCCATCATTGAGCACATCTACAAGAAGCGCTGTCACAGGATCCACCCTTAGGACCCTCACCATCCAGGCCATGCTCTCTTCTCACCGCCGCCGTCATCAGGAAGAAAGTACCAAGCCTCGGGTCCCATACCACCAGATTTCAGTTACGGTTATTACCACTCAACCATCACGACTCTTCAAGTCATGTTCTCGATATTTATTCTTATTTATATATTATTATTATTTTGTTTTTCTGTTTGCATTTGCACAGTTTTTGTCTTTGTTGTGTGCGTTTTTTCATTGATTCTATTGTGGTTCTTTGTATTTACTGTGAATGCCGGCAAGGAAATGAATCTCAAGGTAGGTTATGACATTTGTGACATCGCCTCATTTGTGACCTTCATTTTGTTTACAACTAATTTGTCACTGACTTGAAATATGGATCTAAATGGGAAATTTGGCATTGCCTGCACACATTTGAATCAGTTAGCACAAGTGGAGGATGGGCTCATAATATGCCCTCAATTATTTATCCAGTCTATTAATGTCACTTTTTTGTTCTTCCCACACTGAATATTGCTATTTTTTATGCAGTATTGTTCAGTAATATCATGTTGAATTTCAAGTGTATGTTGGTTTTATTTCTATTTGTGCTAAATTATAAAATGTTATTTCACTGGATTATATTTGCAATAGGACTCTTACAAAGACTTTTAGAAGTTTGAAATTTAATTTTGTTTAAAAATTGGTTGAATGTATTTTGTTGCTAAGAATAATTGGACTTCATGAAGGGTAAGACGAGGGAACATGAACCAATCCTTATAGAGGGATCAGAAGTGGAGAGAGTGAGTAGTTTCAAGTTCCTGGGTGTCAAGATCTCTGAGGATCTAACCTGATCCCAATATATTGATGCAGCTATAACAAAGGCAGGACAGCAGCTATATTTCATTAAGAGTTTGAAGAGATTTGGTTTGTCACCAATAATACTCAAAGTTCTATAGATGTACCGTGAACAGCATTCTGGCAGGCTGCATCACTCTCTGCTATCAAGGAGGGGGCTACTGCACAAGACCGAAAGAAGCTACAGAAAGTCATAAAATTAGTCAGCTCCATCTTGGGTGCTGGCCTCCGTAGTATCCAAGCCATCTTCAAGGAGCAGTGCCTCAGAAACGCGGCGTCCATCATTAAGGGCCCCCATTACCGAAGAGATAATTGTTACCGTCAGGAAGGAAGTGCAGAAGCTTGAAGGTACACACTCAGCAATTCAGGAACAGCTTCTTCCTCTCTGCTACATGATTCCAAAATGGACATTGAACCCATGAACGCTACCTCACTTTTTAAAAAATATATTTTGTCTGTTTTGCACTTTTTAATCTATTTAATATACATATACTGTATATGTTTACTGTAATTGACCTACTTATTTTTTCTTTCTATATTAACACGTATTGCATTGTACTGTTGCTGCTAAATTAACACATTTCGCGGCACATACCGGTGATAATAAACCTGATTCTGATTCTTTTCTTAGTTATCTCACATCCATATTCCATTTTCCAGTTTAGTCTCTACCACCTTTTATAATGGCAATCTGTGTGCTATCTGTATTTTTAAAAACTATTTTTTGGTGTACATTGTTTAGACTCCTGTCTGTTTTTATGTAATCTGTTTGATTTGGATACATGATGTATGCTCACATTTATATCCATATCTGTCAGCATAATCCCTCTGTTCCATTCTAGCTTGTGCTTGTCTAGCCTCTCCTAGAATAAGTCTATGCTATTCATTTTGACCACTCTCAGTTGTAGCAGTTGTTTTTATGTTCTCTCCACCTTTGGGATGAGAAATTCTTTTTCAAATACCTATGTGGTAACTGTCTTGTACTGATACTGTATGTCTTGGTAATGTTCTTCCCTGTAATTGGAGACATTTCACATTCAAGTGGAGGTTGGTCATGAAACATAACAACTCCAGCCTGAGTAATTAGATCTACTCCAATTTGCCTACTACAGCACCAGGTCGGCAGTGATTCTTCACCAGGACAGTGAAGATGCATACATCAGGATACTCTTCGTTGAGTACAGCTCAGCATTCAACATTATCATACCCTTGAAAATAATCAGTAAACTCCAAGACCCAGGCCTCTATCTCCCTTTGCAACTGGATCCTTGATTTCCTCACTTGTAAACCTCAGTCCGTGTGGATTGGCAACACCATCTCCTCCACAATCTCCATCAGCAGATGTATACCACAAGGCTGTCTGCTTAGTCCTCTGCTCTACTCTCATTACAGTTATGACTATGAAGCTAAGTGCAGCTCCAGGATCACATTTAAATTTGCTCACTGTTGTTGGCAGAATCAAAGGTGGTGATGAATTTGCATTTAGGAGGGAGATTGAAATACCCCATCAGAACCTCTTAATGTCAACAAAACTGGTTGTGACTACAGGATGAAGAAACTGGAGATTCATGAGCCATCTTTATTTGGGGATCAGAGGTGAAGAGGGTCAGTAACTTAAAATTTCTTGGTGCTATTATTTCAGAGGATCTGTGCTGTGACCAGCATGTAGTTGCCATGACAAAGAAGGCACGGCAGTGCCTCTACTTTCTTAGAAGTTTACTCAGATTCGGCACATCATTCAAAACTTTGACAAACTTCTGTGGGTGCATGATGTAGTGTATACTGACTGGTTGCATCATGACTTGGTTTGGAAGTGCCAATGCACAAGAACAGAAAAGCTTACAAAAATTGGATGCAGCCCAGTCCATCACAGGAAAGCCCTCCCCAACGCTGAGCACACCTACAAGGAAGGCTGCCATAAGAAAGCAGCATCCATCAGTAAGGACCTCCACCATCTCGCACATGCTGTCTTCTCGCTGCTGCCATTGGGAAGAAAGCACAGGAGTCTCTGGTCCCATACCACCAGGTTCAGGAACAGTCGTTACCCTTCAGCTACCAGGCTCCTGAAACAGAATGGAGAACTTCACTTACCTTAATACTGAACTAATTTCATAACCTATAGATTCACTTTCAAGGACTCCACAACTCATGTTCTCACTATTATTTGTTTTTTCTGTATTGCATATTTTGTCATCTTTAGCATTTAGTGCATTGGTTGTTTGTCAGTCTTTGAGTGCAATTTTTCATTAATTCTATTGTGTTTCTTTGTTCTACTATGAAAGCCTACAAAAAAATGAATCTCTGGATAGTATATGGTGACATATGTAATCTGTTAATAAAATTACTCTTAACATTTTCTCTGTGCTCACTCTTAAAGCCTTTTAAAAGTTATCAGAGACTCTGTTATGTTTCCACTCAGCTTTTTCTCAAGGGAAATGTGACTTGCTCTTTTCACCTTTTTTCTGGTATGTGCTTCTGCGCCCCCCCCCCCCCCCATTTTGCCTTATAATTCATTGTCATCCCAAACTCTTGCTTTCTCATTGAAAGAAAAAAATGTCCTGATCCTGGAACCTTTTACTTAGAAACTTTCACAAGGCTTTCATAGATCCTGAAAGTCATGACTGCATAAAGATGAGTGGGACAGATGCAAAGGGTATCCGACCCTTTAGCCCAGGGCCTTTGTGCTCTGTTCCAGTATTCAGTGCTGTTTTTAGCAGTAGGCATTAAATGTACTGGTGCTTTGCTTACTTGTGATTCAGATGATGCTCCTCACAGTCTCATTATACACAGTCACATCCCCACATGTAACACTTCACTGTTAGAATTCGCTACAGGACTTCTAGTAGAAGGTAAGTATATTTTGGGCCATTGAGTTTTGCTTTACATCATTGATTTGCATATTTGATTTCTACTCTCTGGTAACAACTTTTTTCTTATTAGAAAAATTGGTAACATCTTTCATGTAATATCAGACATCCCACCTCTCCTGGAAGTTCCGGGAGTCTCCCGCATATGAATAGTGGCTCCCTGATGCCCGCAAATTATATACAATATCATGGAAATCAATTTTTTTTGAGAGCAAGAGAGCGCGCGCGCAAGCGAGAGCACGAGGGAGAGAGGGAGAGAGAGAGAGAACGAACGTGAGAGAGCGCCGTGGCAGAGTGTTCCAGAAAAAAAAGAAAATATAAAACATACGTCACCCCAGACTACACTAAAGTGTACCCCTGCCTAATAGGGGTCAAAAATAATGACAGTGTTGCTCGCTACACTGTTTGCAGCAGTGACTTTTCTATTGCCCATGCTGGGTTAAGACTGTAAAAGACATGTTGAGGTGAGTTTAACAGGTGTCATTTGTTCATTAGCATATCTAACGTTATTTAAACTAGCTGGCTGACTGCTAGGGAGCTATTCTATTGCAGACATCCCACCTCTCCCGGAAGTCTCCCGCAAATTGATGGTACTACTTCCTTGAAATCAGTTTTTGCAGGGTGGGATGTCTGTAATACACAATACATACCTTGTTCCAGGTGAATGCTGTGAACATGCGTAGACTTTTCCTTTCCTTTCAGGTATTAGTGTTTGGGAGTCCATCTGAAAGAAGACAAAGTTGAATGTGCTGGTTTTAACTAGCAATTTTTATTTCATATTAATTATGTTCTCACTTTCTAACATGTCACTAGGTCAGTAAGTAGCAGCAGATATATTGAAATATATATTTTGTTCAGAAGCTCTACGTTAGTACTAACTTTGTTAAACTCTTTAATTTACAGCACAATGCCAACACTAGCTTGAGTTGAATGCACAATATCTGATGAGAAACTCTTCTCAAAGTTCAGCATTCATTGCAAACTATGTTGCCTGTTGGTTGAATTATTATGAATGGGATTATTATAAATTGTATTCAATAAATTTTGTTGATAAATGATTATGCAGTACTTTTGCATCCATCAAGCAGGCTTGTAGCCTGCTTTCTCACTTTTGAGTTTTAGAAGAGTGAAAATCTGCAGGTCTAGATAATGTTATGAGCACCATAGTGATAAAGATTGAAAAAATGTTGCATTGTAGATTTTAAAAATGTTAGTGAAATAACATTCTGTTCTCAAGCTAATATGTGAGTGGAGTTTATAGGTTGTGTATCAATTTGTTATCTAGATCAAAAAACATTCTTCCTTGAGAATGCAGTCTTGTGACACAATGATACAAATGATTCTGGTAAGGATATTTTTTTGGGAGGGGATATTTCTTACATACTGCCAGCTACTATACACATGACAAACTTGAGATAGCTAGAACTTTGCTCCATATGCCCTGACTTACATTATTCCAATCAGCCATCACCCTCTGTGCTTGCTGGGTGACTTCTGGTTAAGCCGCACCTTAATTATAAGTTGTCATATTCCTTGAGGCTTCATCATTGTGACCACTTTCAGCATCACAGCTCTGAGATATTGGTGGTCCTTTAATTCTGGTCTCTTTACATTCTCCAGATTTAAATTTTCCACCATTAGTGGACTTGCCTTCAGTTTCCGAGACCCTAAGTGTTAGAATTTACAATGTCTGTCTTTTATTTTTCCTTTTAAGCAGCTCTTTAATAACTGCCTCATTTTTGGCCATTTGTTTAAATATTTTGTTATGGCTCAGTGTCTTTTTTTGATAATGCTACTTTAGAACAATGGGGCGATTTACTGCTTTAAACATAACAAAGGAATAATAATTGAACAATTGTAAAAATAATCTCAAACTCAGCATTTAATACCATCATTCCCACAATCCTGATTGAGAAGTTGCAGAACCTGGGCCTCTGTACCTCCCTCTGCAATTGGATCCTTGACTTTCTAACCAGAAGACCACAATCTGTGCGGATTGGTGATAATATCTCTTCACTGACGATCAAAACTGGTGAACCTCAGGGGGTTGTGCTTAGCCCACTGCTCTACTCTCAACATACCCATGACTGTGTGGATAGGCATAGCTCAAACACCATCTACAAATTTGCTGACGATACAGCCATTTTTGGTAGAATCTCAGGTGGTGATGAGAGGGCGTACAGGAGTGAGATATGCCAACTAGTGGAGTGGTGCCGCAGCAACAACCTGGCACTCAACGTCAGTAAGACGAAAGAGCTGATTGTGGACATCTGGAAGGGTAAGACAAAGGAACACATACCAATCCTCATTGAGGGATCAGAAGTTCCTGGGTGTCAAGATCTCTGAGAATCTAACCTGGTCCCAACATATTGATGCAGTTATAAAGAAGGCAAGACAGCAGCTATACTTCATTAGGAGATTGAAGAGATTTGGTATGTCAACAGATACACTCAAAAACTTCTCTCTGTGGAGAGCATTTTGACAGGCTGCATCACTGTCTGGTATGGGGGGAGGGGCTACTGCACAGGACCAAAAGAAGCCGCAGAGGGTTATAAATCTAGTCAGCTCCATCTTAGGTACTGGCCTACAAAGTATCCAGGACATCTTCAAGGAGCAGTGTCTCAGAAAGGCAGCGTCCATTATAAAGGACCTCCAGCACCCAGGGCATGCCCTGTTCTCACTGTTACTATCAGGTAGGAGGTACAGAAGCCTGAAGGCACACACCCAGTGATTTAGTAACAGCTTCTTCCCCTCTGTCATCCGATTCCTAAATGGACATTGAACCCTTGGACACTAACTCACTTTTTAAAATAAATATATATAGTATTTCTGTTTTTTGCAAGATTTTTAATGTGTTCAATATACGTGTATGGTGTAAAGTATACTGAATAACACATTATTATTTTATTTTTTCTCTTCTATATTATGTATTGCAATGAACTGCTGCTACTAAGTTAACAAATTTCACATCACATACCTGTGATAATAAACCTAATTCTGATTATCTCGTATAATGTACAGTTAAGCAAAAAAAGAGGGAAGGGTGAGACCAGAATGTGTTGGCTCTTTGTATTTGACTATATAGTTGTATTTCTTGGAGGCTCAGAGGCAGCATGCAAATATTTGTTCCCTTTGTAGATCTTAAACTGTGATACCAACTGATTGATGTTCAGATTAATGGTATTTTCATTATTGAGAGAATATTGTTTAAATAATTTTGTCAAATCCCTAGTCTTAAGCATGTGAAAGGTCATAGTTGCATTGATGTTTAGACTTCCTGGAGAGGAAACCTGAGAATTCAACGGAGATACTATACAACGTGTTGGAAGGTTGGCCAGCAGCTGACAGAACCAGCTGGTAATAAATTAAATGCTTTAGGAAGATGGTCAACAGAGCTGAAATGCAAAAGTTTGGCATTGAGTACTGAGTGGATGTATTTGAGTCGTATTTAGAAAATAAATTGGATGAGAATGAGAGGACTGATGATAACAAATGCAATCATTTTGAGATTCAAAAATTACAAGGGAAGTTTCTAAAATTATTACCAGATTAAGTTGAACAGATCAGGAAAATTAAAAACATGACCGCATTAATTAGAAGTAAATATGATTGGATAAACAAAATTAATGCAGTTCAGTATTTATCCAGTTCTGTCCTCCATGTGTGTAAATGTGGCACATGTGCAATATTGTCCACACCAAGCTCCCAGCAAATTGGCACACATATTGCTTTTGTTAAAGTGTGGAGGTGCCTCCCTCTGAAAGCAAACTTCAACTCTATCTTGTACAGTGCTTTGATATAGGGATGCAGGTTAGGATTGTCAAGTCTCTGATACCATGGACCACACACATCTGTTTGACTATAGTCTTAAAAGCACACTAGTACTTGCCCTACTTGTCCAGCTGAATCTGTTTGATCTTCAGTATGAACTTTCAGGGCATTTTGAAGCTGAATTGAATACTGGCTGTCGATGACAATTCTCTCATTGAGGTACCAGGTTGGGTAATTGTTAATTTCCTGGATTACTTTGGATTTGATCAATATTTGCAGAGGAAAGCCTGGTTTTCCAATGGACGAGTGTAATATTGGGTCTGATTCCCCTTCCTCCCCCGCTTCCCTTCCTCTTTTCCCTTTCCACAAAATCATGAAATAGTTGAGCTGTGAGGGGGCAAAGAATTATTTGAGCCATAGTAGTAGTAGGCAGCTGCCGATCCCAGGGGATCATGGGTTTGCCCCTCTGGTGGACTATGTCCTCTCCAGGGAACAAGCCTGCGTGGAAAGATTTGAAGAACCGGCAGTTGTCCATGCAGCAGGTTCCCCCTCTCCACGTCACTGATGTAGTCCAGGTGAAGGCCAAGTGCCAATGCAGCTTGGCACCAGTGTCGTCGCAGAGGTTGCCAGAGAGAAGTTGTAAACAACATCAAACTGCCTTAGGGACCCCGGCTCCAGATTTCTTCCTCGGGGTTTACTCCCGAAGCCTTTCCCATGGGTGGGTATGGCCGCAAGGCAGTGGAGGTTTAAAATCAGAGTTTTCCTTCTCCTAGGTGGGCTGCAGTCCAAGGCTGACGAGCCCCACCTGCCTGAAGCAACTGGTTTTGAGGTGCCAGTTGTCTGCTTTTGCCCCCTCTCTTGTCGGTAGGAACAGTTCCACCGGGCCTAGTAGCTGAGCCATACGTGAAGGTCAAGAGCGGGACTTGAATCAGAGGCTGTTAAGAGTTGCACACCATTTAGAGCATTTTGTGGTTAGTGGGAGCTTATCCCCACTACCACCCCTGGCCATGGCAACCATATCCAAGTGGATAGTGGGCAATAATGACTTCATTCTTAATGAAATTAAAGCACTTGAAATTCAACAGATTGTTTGCATGGAACAGCCAGATTTTCTAAAAGTTTGAGGAGTTGTTTTTCTTTCTGTAACCCATTGCTTGTAATCACTGAGCTCTAAAGAGAAAGCACTGCCCCATACTGAATTGCCATGTTACTCCTTCAACCATCCATCTTGTAAGTCAATGTCACTTCAATGTGTATTGTCAAACCTTCAGCAAAGCTTGCGATTGAAAACTTGGGAATGGTCATCAGGCCACCAGAGACTCCGTGCTGTTATCAGATTTCATAAATGATAGAAAAAGCAGCTGCAAGTTTCTAAATAAGGAACTTACACTCTCTTCTCAATATTTGTGAGAGTTAGTGGCAGGGATTTTCCCCATAGATAACAGAAATTGCTGACTCCACTAAGGCCTAGATAGAGTGGACTTTGAGAGGGTGTTTTCAATTGTGGGAGGAGTCTAGGACTAGAGGGCACAGATTCAGAATACAAGGATAGCCCTTTAGAACAAAGTTGAGAAGAGATTTCCTTAGTCAGAAGGTGGTGACATATGATTGTGCAATCCAAGTCGTTGGGTATATTTAAAGTGGAGGTGATAGGTTCTTTATTAGTAAGGGTGTCAGAGGTTAAGGGAGAAGGCAAGAAAATTAAGCTGAAAGTGAAAATATATCATCCATGATAGAATGGTGGAGTAAACTTGAAAGGCATAATATTGCTCCTATATCTTATGGTCCTATGGTTCTTCCAATGTAAATGAAACAATAAATTGTGTGACTTCTTCCTGTTCCTAAACCACAGGTCGAACTGTATTTGGTGATGGTAAGAGGAGTGACACTTCGCTCCACAATCACCTAAATCATAGCAATCTCCATTTGGGAAGGCAATCAGACCCAATGGGCCTGATTTATAACTCATATCGGTGATAAATTGCTGCTGTTTTATTTCTGGAGCTGTTGCTTTGTCTGAGCTGAGAGAGAACGGGAAGATTTCCAGCATTGCACCTGTCACCCAGAGCTCAGCTCTGCCCTGCTCCATGTAATTAAGTCCCATCCTAATTAGAGGGAGGCTAGGTGGTTACGTGATTCTGATTCCTGAGAATCCTCAGGCAGAAGTTCCCTTAATGCACAGACGCCTTAGGAGGAGGCCCTGGAGGACTGCACAATATTTATTGAAGCTCCCTGTAACACATGACTGACTTCAAGTATGTGATTCCACGGGCGGTAAATCAATTGATAGAGGATTAAGTGTATGTCATTTTCAAGTTCATTCGTAGAGACAAGTATCAGGAAACATTTTGCAGTGTCATCCAAAGATTTATAAAAATTTACGACATTCATTGCCCTTGTGGATAAATTCTTTTTAATGTAGGTGCCTGTTGCAGCATCCTCAGTCTAACCCTTCCACATTTCACTGTTCGCTCACTACAGGTCTGCTTTACTTACACTTCCTACTTCTAAACCCCACCCACCCGCACCTCTCGGCCAATTCCCCTGCTCCCCAACTTGCCTACTGTCACTTACCGCTCTTATACAATAACGTCATTTGAGAATAAATGAATGTCATATACTAGATGTTCATGAAAGAAAAAAAGTGTGAAAATAATTAAATTTCATAATTGAGTGTTGAAGGGGAATATAGCATTTTTGGTTTTTTGGCAATGACTTTGTGGTTAGGGTTTTGTGGGGGTGGGGGTGTGTTAAAAGTTACCAGAAAATCTAGTGTAATTGTTCAAACAATAATGAAATCTCTGGATTGCATTTTGAAATGACACTGACATCAATTTCTATTCACTTTGTGAACATTATGCCATCTTTAGAACAATGTTGCTGCTTATTTGTGGTTGGAGCTTTATGTATCCCTGTTTAAAGCCAGTGTAATCATTCATCATGCAGCCCTAATTGTAGTAACTAACAAAAATTACATTAATAATTCTTAAAGGTGCTCTTCCAGTTTCCAGTCATTTTTGATTTCTACATTATTGATTTGGCATTTTCATCTCTTGAACAGGGTTCAAGTGATTTCTGCGTGTCTCCTGATGTATACGTTTCCAAAATGGCAGATAAGCATGGCCTTATTGCTAAAGGTATGTTGTCTTGGAATACAACTTTTAAAAGCTGCTTCTGGTGTTCCCTGTGTCTTGTTCTAGCAAAAATTTAATTTAACAAAATAAAGATTTCAATGCTCTGATTTATCCATTTTAGGATTCTGAACTGATGGGTAATGTGCATTGTTCATGAGGAAAATATTTTACGATATACTGGAGTAAAAGTATTGACAAAGTTCTGACATCTTGACTCACTTGCCTGTTGAAATAAACAGTTCTTATAAGTGTATTTGCAAATGGAACTTTACTTAGAAACACTTCTACTTTTTGAAGCATTTCTGCTTTGAATTTGTATGCCTTTTTGCAATATGCTGTTTTCAAAGTTAATTGCAACTCCATAAAGACTAGCAATTATATATAAACTTTACTCTGTAGATAGCTGTGAGGTCAAGTTGTTTTTGAACTTCATCTACCTTGGTGTTGAGAAGACTGGAAATTGATCTGAGAACTTTTGGACCAGTTAAAACCTAGATATAAAATCAGTAATGGTGTTCTATTTCCTTTCAGCAGTCAGACTTAACTGAATGGCTTGTATATCTGTCACATTTCTGGTGCCTTCTGTCACTTTTATTGTTTCCATTTTCTTGATCTTAACAGGCTCACTTGAATGTGAATGTCTGATGTTAGGTATTTCACACACCTACATACTTGGTCAATATTTGCACTCTCTAACTGCTCCCAGTTCTCTCTTGGACCAGATAACCTTCTTTACAAACTATGCCCATGGCTACCATGGTTTAACATTCTAGACCACTCCTCCAACCCACTCCTCAATCTCCCCTGCACGTTTTTGTTCTTTCTCAGTTCTGATAAAAGGTCTTCTTCCTGAAATATTAATTCTTTTCCCGCAAGCACGGCCTGACCTGCTGTGTATTTCCAGCACTTTCTGTTTTTACTTTTGATTTTCATTAATAAAGCAACCACTTGTTTGCTTATTTGTCAAGAAACTATGATGATTCAGGATTTACTAATATGATCTGGTCTGAATTATTTATTTGCTATCATGGTATGATGAATCCTAGGCAGTGAATGTACATAGTCCAAGCTGTATTGTTAATTGATGTGTTATGCTTTAATCAGGCAATTTTAAATGCTTATTAGGATGACTTTCTGGAGCACTCAGTAACACTGTCTTTTAGATCAGCTTAAAAGTATTTGTGGTCTTTCCATTTAGAATTCTGAACTTTTAATGCATGATTAATTTGATTTTAGTCATGAATATTGTAGAGTAAGATTTGAAATCCTGGTTTGATAAGTGATTTCAAAGGGCACATTTCATACATATGTACAAGTCTACCCCATAGCTGAAATTTGCTGCAACTTTTGAACCATTACTTGGTCATTTCTGATCATTATGCAGCTTGTTTTTCATTGTTTACTTTTATTTTAAGCTATAGACATAAATGGAAATAATTTTATATCAGTGCCTTAACATTAAATTTTCATCACTGATAACACTCAGATATATTTCAATAAAATTGTTTTGAAAATTAGGTGTCCCAGAGTTTAATGCAGAAATTCTGCAGTAATTAGCACTGCATACTATTACCCTGTAATTTGTCAAGGAAATGGTGCACTGTGGGTTATGACTGCACATTGATCTGCTATTACCCGTACCAAACACAGAAACATGCTATCAGCCTCCTGAGGAGTGTTAAAGAAATAGTTGATTGTGTTGAAAATAAGGATGATGCTTCCCGTGCAAAGTTGGCTGGTGATTTACAATCCAATGATTCTGTAAATTAAGTTATTTATGGTTCTGATTTGTCATTCAACCTTGGATCAAAAGAGCATAATTTAAATATTGATGTCTCATTCCTGCAAAAACAAATTGATCATTATTGGAATGATATTGTTCTCTAGCTCTTAGTCTACTTGTTACATCTTTTTATTTTGCTGGATCTCAATTCCATCAGTTATTTCCTCTCTGCTCATATCATATTGATTAAGGAATTTTGCTATTTTCCTTGTCGTTCTGTAAAGTCTTGGATATTCTGACTGCACAATGCTTTTTCAAATTTGCACTTCCAGTAGTTGCCCCATAGAAGTAATGGGGGAGAAACCAAATCAAACTCATAGCAACACACACAAAATGCCGGAGGAGCTCAGCAGGTCAGGCAGCATCTACGGAAATGAATAAACAGTCGCCGTTACAGGCTGGGACCCGTCTTCACGACAAAACTGTAGGGGGAAGGTACCAGAATAAAACGTTGGCGGGGAAGGAGGCTAGCTAGAAGGTGATAGGTGTGGCCAGGTGGGAGGGATAGGTGAAGGATTGGAGAAGAAGGAATCTTGAGAGGAGAGTGGGCCATAAGAGGAGGAGGAGGGGACCCGGGGGAAACGATAGGCAGGAGAGAAGAAGTAAAGGGCCAGAGTGAGGAATAGAAGAAGAGGGGAGGCAGAGGGAAGTATTTTTTTTACCGGATGGAGAAATCAATATTCATGCCATCAGGTTGGAGGCTACTCAGATGGAATATAAGGTGGTGTTCCTCTACTCTGAGGGTGGCACAAGAGGAGGCCATGGACCGACAATATTGGACTGGTAATGGGAATTAAAATGTTTGGCCACTGAGAAGTTCCACTTTTGGCAATGGAGTGGAGGTGCTTGATGAAGTGGTCACCAATTTATGACGGGTCTCACCAGTGGCCGCATCGGGAGCACCGGACACAATAGATCATTCCAGCAGATTTGCAGGTGAAATGTTGCCTCACCTGGAAGGACTGTTTAGGGCTCTGAGTGGAGGCGAGGGAGGAGGTGAATGGACAGGGGTAGCTCTTTGGCTACTTGCAGGGTTAAGGGCCAGGAGGGAGATCAGTGGGGAGGGACGAATGGGAATCGCAGAGGGAGTGATCCCTGTGGAAAACACAGTAAATGCTGTGAGAACTGACACTAACTAAAAATGATTGATTGCATAGTGGGTGCGTCAGATTGCACTGCTGCTTCAGAGCTCCAGAAACTCAGCTGTGACTGTGACCTTGGGGGTGCTATTTGATGAATTGGCCACTGTAATCTTTCCCTTTCAGTGTGTGGCAAAAGAATCAGAAGGGGAATTATTGGGCATTGAGATATAGTGAACCGTGGAACTACAAGGAAATAAAAATGATAATGGAACTAATGGGATTACTCTCCTTGGTGAAGGCATAGACCTGATGACTACCTTCTGTTTAAGCAGTTAGTGTGTAATTAATTAAACAGTAAATGTGAAAAAGCTCTACAACTATGGTGGTGAAATCAAGATAATTGTTTCAAGATTTCATGGCCATTATATACTCCATATATTCTCAGTCCTATAATGTTTTCGGCAATATATTTTGTTTGCTGTTTGGTAGCATCGTTGTTTGGATCCTCAGTAATTGTAATTGGAAAATTATGATCTTGGATTGTATTCTACTGGATTGATATATTCCCAACACCACCTCCTACAGCGATTTTTTTCTGAAATCAAGTCAAGTCAAGTTTATTGTCATTTCGACCATAAGCTGCTGGTATAGTACACAGTAAAAACAAAACAACGTTCCTCCAGGACCCTGGGGCTACATGAAACAACACAAAACTACGCTAGACTATGTGAGACAGCACAAGGCTACACTAGACTACGTAAAACAACATTAAAAACTGCACTAGACTACAGGCCTGCACAGGACTACATAAAGTGCACAAAACAGTGCAGGGCAGTACAATAATTAATAAACAAGAGAATAGGCACAGTAGAGGACAAATTACAATATAATAATAAATGATGTAGATGTCAGTCTAGACTCCGAGTATTGAGGAGTCTGATTCCTTGGGGGAAGAAACTGTTGCATAGTCTGTCGTGAGAGCCCGAATGCTTCGGTACCTTTTGCCAGATGGCAGGAAGGAGAAGAGTTTGTGTGAGGGGTGCGTGGGGTCCTTCACAATACTGTTAGCTTTGCGGGTGCAGTGTGTGGTGTAAATGTCTGTAATAGCAGGAAGAGAGGCCCAGATGATCTTCTCAGCTGACCTCACTATCTACTGCAGGGTCTTGTGATCCGAGACGATGCAATTCCCAAACCAGGCAGTGATGCAGCTGCTCAGGATGCTCTCAATACAACCTCTGTAGAATGTGGTGAGGATGGGGGGGTGGGAGATGGACTTCTCTCAGCCTTAAATTAAATTATAGGAAGTGCTTCTTAGACGAGCGGAATCTGCACTGAAAGTGAATATTTCATACTGAGTTGTAAGTTTCAAAGAATTTGAGCATGTTCAGACCCTTAGAAGTGGGGATGAAGGAAGGCAAAGGACTGCTTTGAAGAGGAGGGTCTGAGTGAGTGATTAATGATAAAATGGTTAGACCAAGGAAAAAGGGGAAATTAACAGAATTGTAAAGGGATCGACAGCTGGATCTAGAGATCCAGATGGCAATAGCAAAACTACTGTAAAAGGGAACAGGAGAAGTGGTTTATAATCTGTTATTAAACTCCACAGTGAATTTTAGATTCAAACAAAGGGAACAATTTTAAGTAGGACTTCACCTAGTTTAAGTCTCAGCCAAAACAAGGAACTGAGGAAGGTGACATGGTTTTGAAGTAAGCTTCACAAAGCACTAGATCAAATGGGGGAAAAATAAATTAATGAAGGTAAAGGGGATAAATTGCAATCTCACATAATAATAAAGGAAGGAAACATCAAGGGTAGGCATTGTCGGAAGGGAAGTCAACACAGAAGTAAAAAAAATATATTTTGAATGTTGGAAATGTAATCTTTTCTACATGTGTTGACCATTCAGCAATAAATAGTAATGTGGACATTTAATACTTTTTGAATTTGAAGGACAAGTCCAATTCAAGTGATTTGTATTATAGTTTAACATGAGGTCTACATAAGTTAATTTTATCATTAGAGATCTTCACTTGTTTTCCATATATCTGATGTTTATGAATTTCTGCTGTGGAATGCAAGCAGTTCTTTAAATTGACTGATAACTTCATAGTCTGCAGTGGTTTCCCAGATAGATTTGACAATCTTTGTGATTCACTGGAAGGACAAGCCTGAGGTAATTGGTCTGTCCACACTCATGTTCAGTTTTTAAGTGTGCTGGATGCTTTCCCTCGTGGGTAGAAGCATAAAAAAAAATCCTGCATTAACTTAGATAACTATTTATTTCATCTAGTCTCAATTTTGGTGTGGTTTAATTAGGATAACTTAGACTCTGGCTATCCATTAAGCAATAGTTTTGTTTAGTCTACGATTTGTTTGTGTTAGGAAGCATTTGAACAAAGCCTGCTTCTTTTTCCTTGGTTAGAAATAAAGACAATTGGCTATTGAATTTTGTTTGCAAAAAAGGTTGTTATGATATGTTAGGTATTATGTAAGTGATTCAATATGATCTACATCTGTATTAAATCTCTTTAGTATCTGTAACCAAGCGAAAAATAGTGAAGATCAAATAGTTACGAAGATAGGATACAATGTGACATCCATGGCTGTACAAAAGATATTTGTTCCACTACTGGTAAAATTACATAAGAAAACAGTCTGCATTCATGTGATGTCTTTAAATTAACATATTCCAGAGCACTTCATGAACCAGTTTCAATCAACATTTGATCATCAAATGTTTGCTCATAAAGGCAGTTTATTTTAGAAAGTGTTGAGGCAATGATGTTTAGGGAGCGAATTCCAGATCTGGGGGTTTGGACTGTTGAAGGCAATAGTAACATGATCACATGAGGATTTATAGGCTGAAACTTCTCCCAGTCCTTAGTTTTCTAAAGACAGCCAGTTATTTTAACAGGCTGCATGGGACTAATACATGGTACTCTAAACTGGTAAATGCAAATTAAGTCTCCCACTTGATTTTGACAATGTTGTCAGAGGATACTTTTGGTATAATACTTCTGGACAGCTGTAGTGCACAATCACTTTGTCAGTTGAAAGCTGTAACATTTGGGACTTCTACTTGGTTGAATCGTAAGGGCAGTTTTAACTTGTGATGTTGGATATTAGATTCATTTTATAAAGGATATACTATCCAGGGACAACAGCTTCTCACTTAACCTTGAAACTCACCATCTTTCAAATCAATCAGACAACTGGGAAAGTCAAGTCAAAGTCAGTGGTATTTGCTGGGTATGCTGTATGAGGTAAAGAACATTTCTGAAGCAAAGTTGTCAATTTGTAAAGTTGGGGGATTTTCTCTGTGGACAAATGGTTAGAATAGAGTGTTTCCAGGATTTTCTTTTTTAGAGAGCTGATTGTGAGTTAACTTTTTGTCGAGGATGGAAAGGAAACTAGTTTAACTAGGTTGTTTGTAAAACATAGGAATGATCATCAGTTTATTTTGAGGCACTCTGGTGATATGAACAGCTGGCCTCTCTTACTGAAATGCCTTAAAGTGATGCATAGGAGAAATAACCACCACCAAAAAAAACAATCAGTGTCAAATGCTTAAGGTGGAATTATGACAGCTTGTCAAATGCTTTGTCAGTGAAAGGCTTGTAGCAGCATTTTAAAGAAAAAAAAACAAAGTTGCAGAATTTGAGGGCCTTGACAATTGAATGCACAGCTGCCAGCAGTGGAGTGATAAAATGAACAAAGGTCTGAGATTTCATGCAGAGGTATGTGGCAGAAAGAAATTACAGAGGGCTAGAAGAGTCCACGATGGGATTTTAAAATAAGTATGAGAATGTTTAATAAAAAATCTTAGTTTTGCTTATTTGGGAGCCTGTTTGGGCCCAAAGGCCATCAATGAATAAGATTTTTTTGTCAATAAGATATTGGAAAGCATTAGCTGACCTTGTTAGAAAAAGGAGAGCAGCCAGGTCTGCTTTGAAATCTTTATAGGTAACAGACACAGAACATGGTTACAGCACTGGAGGAACTAAACCAGGGACAGTCCAATGATATTTTTGGAAGTGGAAGCAGGTACTTTAGTGATGGCACTCAAATGAAGTCAGAAACTCAATCCAAAAGGAACGATAGCCTTGTATCGTTCCACTGCTCACCACAGAGAGCAATGGGATTGATGGCAAGAGAATGGTTTGTGACCCGGACCGAAGATGGCATGTGAAATTTTCTCAGTATTTGTGTGGAGCATATTTCTGCTTATCCTGTGTGGGGTAGTTTGTTCTTTCTGTAGTGCAGCTTCAAGTCACCATTATAAATGTGGAAACTAATAAACATTGTTAGAATGTGTTACCAAAGGACAATGGACAGACAGGTAGGAAGAGAAATGAGAAAAGAGTTACTGCTTTGTCAATTGATATGAAATAATCTGAGAGAATTAGTTGAACTTAATTTAGAAATTAGTGCAATATTAAATTCTGACACATTTACACCATGGAAATGATTAATATGCAGGAAACAGTCTCCATCAAAATACTTACCGTGTCTTGAATACGCCCCCTTATTATCTGACTGCGATAAATAATTTTCTAATGAAGTTGTCAATGGAGAGTCCTGTCATATGCAATGATAAACTATTAAATATCTGCACTAAATAAGTCTTAAATGTCTTTGCCAATATGTTACATGTGTCACAAATAATTTAGCACATGAAATTTATAAAGTTGATTGTGGTAATCATGGGGAATATACTATAATGTATTGTGTTTTCTGACTTCAGTATCAGGGCAGTTAAATCATTTGTGTTTGACTAGATATTTATAATTTATGATTAGAGGTGCATATGAGTCATGGGATGCTTACTGTAATCCCTCAAATTTTACACATTTTATATACAAGTACAATTATGAAGGTTATTGACACATAGAGCATGAAGGCAAATACAAATTGCCTTTTCTCCTCCCTCCAAATCCTCTTAAGAATAATCGGAAAGTGTGATGCCATTTCTGAGAGAATTACATTTTTTTAAAGCTACATCAAGAATAAATGTTTGGTGACTGTGTTCTTCAGCGATTTTTATTTTGTGTCCATTATTTGGTAAAATTAGTGTCTTTACCAAAAACCTAGTACTTAAAAGTTAAACTGCCAAAATATACAAATATAGCATGTTACTTTTTCTTGGTGTGGTAGTCATTGTGTCACATAGTCTTTACAATCCATCATTTACAAGAATGGAAGAAATGCTGAAGAAAGTTGATAAAAAATTTTGTGACTTGCAATTGGATTTGCCAATGAAAATATAAAAAGCCAATTTATTTGTTAGAAGATACTGTTCTGATTCTACATGAAATTGTTCAGTATTGAAGCAAGAAGGAAGTTCCAGTGGCTACATGTCTAATATTAATCCTTCTGTTGAAAACTACAGTATGCATTGAAATAAATTGCTTTATGTATTTTATGAATAAGTGCAGTAGAAAGTGTTAAGTATTTAATATTTTAGTAATTGAGTAATTTTTTATATGTATTATTTGATTAAGCATTCTAGTTCATTTAAATTATTCATTATGGGTTATATGTATAAATACGTGAATTGCATACCTCATCACACTTTCACGTGATACGTGTGCACTTCGCTTAAAGTAAATCTGAAGTTAGACTTGCATTTTGGACTCCCATGTCTTCCTTTAAATTAGTTTAATGTTTTGAAGTTACAAAAACATAATGGAAAGGTTCATGATCATATTCAAAAGATATACTCTATCCGTAGGGGCAATGTTAATCCCATTTAGAGAGGTTAAGTCTGTGAAACAAAACTACTACTGCTGGGAAACAATTAAAGAACTGGACATGCCAGAATTTTTGAGGTTAACACTTAAACTTTGATTTTAATTCAGGGCCTTAACTTGCGTTGAATAATAAAACGTCCATTTTCTCAGTCTGCTAAAGCTTTAATGAACATTATAATTATTAAAAACATTTGTAATTTTTGGTAAACTTTTTAAATGTAATTATAATTTTTTTCAACAATAAATTGCTGACAATGCAGTGCACTTCATTAGCTTCCAGTGGGTTTGCTGCAGAGAGGAATTGCAAGAAGCTTTCATACTTAAGCAAAACCTTGTACTGCTTTGATATAGTTTGGCATGGTGTTGATGCTAGCTTCTTAAATTGCCCACACAAATATGCTGAACTAGAAAGCTAAAGTAGGATTTCAGATCTGTAATGATTAGAAGACTGACATGGCTCAGCTTCCAAATTCTTGATTTTTGCTTGTCACTATATAATGTAAATCATTTGGTAAAAGCTCATATGAATTACCTCTTCCTAAAGTGGAAGCATCTGTGAAGTACTGAATATGTCCCAGTTTAATTAGTATCTTTAAAGTTCGCTTGTTTTAAGTGGTGATTGCAACTTATTTCCTTTTTCCCTCTTTTATCCCCAGTCATTAGATGGATAGATACTTTATTGATTCCAATGGAAATTACAGTGTCACAGTAGGATTACAAGTACACAAATATACAAAAATTATAAGAGAAGTAAGAAAGAATAAAAGAAAGTTACCTGAAGCAGTCAGAATGACCTTATTTTGCGCTCTTTGAAGCTACACAGTTGTCTTAGTCTATTACTAGAAGTGCTCCTCTGTTCAGCCAAGGTGGCATAACAGGGTGAGAAACATTGTCCAGAATTACTAGGATATTCAATAGGGTTCTTTGTTCTACCATACCCTCTAGTATGTCCAGTTTGACTCTTACGATAGAGCCAGCCTTTCTAATCAGATTATTGAGTCTGTTGGCATCACCCATGTTGATGGCCATTGCCCCAGCACACCACTGTTTGGAAAATTGTATTGTCGACAAGACTGGTAAGAACATGAAGGAGAGGCCTGCATACTCTGAAGGAACTGTCTTCCAAGGAAGAAAAGGTGACACTGGCCCTTCTTGTACACAGCCTCTGTGTTGGTGCTCCACTCAAGTCTGTCATTCAGGTGCACCCTGGGTACTTGTAGATCCTAACCGTATCCACATCCTTAACATCAATAGTAACAGGAAGCAGTGCAGGCTTAGTCTTCATAAAGTCCATCACCATCTCCTTTGTCTTACAGATGTTAAGCTTTAGATTGTTCAGCTTGCTCCATTTGACAAAGTCCTCCACGAGGCCCCTGTATTCATCCTCCTGTCCTCTCGTTATACACCTAACTATTGCAGTGTCTAAAGTCCGAGGTATATAGGATAAACAGGAAGGGAGCAACTATATTCCCTTGTGGGACCCCAGTGCTGCTTATAGTCACGTCTGACATACAGCTCTGAAGCTGTGTAGTTGTTCTGAAGTAGTTGGAAACTGGAAGGTATGACAGAGTTTGCTTTTTACTATTTCTGATTTTGCCCGATTGAACTTCAAAATCATCTGGTTATATCTTTCAAATTTTCTATAAATCTGTTCAAAAGATTTATCAATTGTTAAATGTTCATTTTTTTTTTGCAGATGCTTTAAATTATTACCTGGTATGCAACATTGGATACCCAAACCCTTTTCAGCAGGTGAGTAGGTGTTGCATGCAAAACATCAATCATCTTTTATTTACAAATGTTTGATATGCCTCTCAAAAGGAATTGTATACTACTACTATGTCGACTCAGGCTTAGGGGGCCGGCGTCAGGCATGATGACGGACTCTCCACTTCTCCCTCTCCCTCATCAGTGTGTTCAGTTCATCTACATTAGCTGCACTGCTGTCTTCTAGGAGCGTGTTGACCATAGTCTTGGGAGGGCACCCAGGGTTCATCCTCTCATATGATAACTAGGCTGGCAGGTAGCTCGGGGTGGCGTAGACAGTGCCCCGCTAGTTGCAGTCTTCTCGCCTCGATTTTAGTGGTGAGCGTCGATAGGTTGTTATAGAGCTCGACGTTGGTCATGTGCTGTTGCCAACTCACATCAAGAGCCATCCTGAGCATTCGTGAATAGCAACCATCTAGAGACTTTCGCATAGTCTTGGTGAGTGTCCACGTCTCGCATCCATACGTGAGAATGGACTCTATGACTGCTATGAAAATCCTCTTTTTAAGCCCTCTGGTCAGGTTTGACTTCCAGATTTCCTTCATGTCGTTCATAGCCCTCTACGCCAGCGCTTTCCATATCTTTATGTCCTTCTCCGAACTCATCATTCTTGACCTGAGGTACTTGTAGTCAAAGACTTTCTTAATAGTATCATTCTTTATGGTCTTGAGAGTACCTTTGTTGCAGTTAAACACCATGTACTCTGTCTTTTTAGCGTTTAGATGAAGTCCAACTTTATTGCACTCAATTTCCACTTTTGTCAGTAGCTGCTGTGCTTCCTCCATCTGGTCAGAGAGCAGGACTATGACATCTGCAAAAATCCAGATCTGTGAGCATAACTGGTCTAATCCTTTTGGTTCGTCCTGGTTTTATGGTAAAACCAAGCTTGTCCTGATCTTTGGTAGCTTGACACAGAGCGTAATCAAGGACGATTATAAAGATGTAGGGTGCCAGAGTGTCTCCTTGCAGCACTCCAGCTAGGAGCTCGAACACTGCTGGTTCTCCATCTGGTGATACAACTTTCGCCATGGTTTTGGTATAGCTGGACTCTATTGCTCGCAGTAGACGGTCTGGCACTCCACAAGCTTTCAGGATCTTCAGCATTTTACCTCAGTGAATGGAGTCAAAAGCTTTGTGAAAATCAATGTAAGTAAGCACGGCTGATAGGTTGTTCTTCTTGACTTCCTCGATGATTCTACAGAGAGCAAGTATTTGCATTACTGTTGTAAGCTTCTGCCGAAAACCATTCTGATTGAATCTTAGCTTAGGGTCAATGGCGGTGCGAATCCTGTTCAAGATCATCCGATTGTATCGCTTTGCTAAGATGCAGGTCAAGCTGATACCATGGTAGTTATTTGTCTTCTTGAGGGATCCAGACTTGGGAACTGTGAGAGTGACCACTGTTCTGGTTTGTCGCCTTTCATCAGTGCCGTATTACATATGTCCAGCAAGATGTCGTCCAGGTCTCAGTTCTTCAGGACATCTGGTGGTACCCCATCTGGTCCAGCGCTCCTGCCCTGTTTGGGTGCATATTTGGCCGCCTTCAGTTCCTCAATGGTGAATGGGCCGTCATCGATGTCGACTTGCATTAGTATCGTGGGTATGTCCTCTTCTTCTTCTGTGATCGTTGGAGGGCTTCCCAGCAGGTTCTTAAAGTGGGTAAACCATGTCTGGACACGGTCCTCTGCTGTTTTACCACTTACTTGACCTGATGGGGACTTCTTCCAACTACTGATCTCGTTGACTAGGTGCCATGCTTCTCCATGCTGCTTGTCTTCATTAGCAGCCTCTACCTCTCTAATCCTCTCAGCTAGTTCCTCTTCCTTCAGTTGGTTGTAGGTGACAAAGAGATTCTTCTTTGCTGTCTCGAACTTGTCTCTTAGCTCTTCTGTTTCACTCCTCCTAAGTTCAGCATGACAAGCATTGATCACACTTCTTGCTGTTACGAGGTCAGGATGTTTTGAGATCCGGCTCTTCTTGATTCGCTTCACAGTAGGCAAACTCTTTGTTGCATCTGTGTGTGCATCTATGAGCCATTGATAGTGGTCGGTGGCAGTCTCTTCCTCCTCCCTTTCCAGTGTGCCGAAGCGATTTCTCACCTCCAGTGTGTACTGAGCTTGAAGAGTAGGTTGTGAGGAGAATGCTTTCCAGTCTATCTTCTCCTTGGGACCTGTGACTTTGGGTTGCCGCAGGCTCAGTCTCACTTGCATTGACACTACTCTGTGGTCAGAACTGACTGAGTTGAAGGTGCTGTAGACTTCTGTGTTGATCACAGAATTACGCCATTTTGTTCTTACGAGGATGTAATCGAGGCTCTGTTTTCGTATGTTTACCAGCTCGCTTCTTGAATTGTGTGTTGGCCACAATGAGACTATGTTCCTGGATGAAATCAACTAGATATTGTCCATTTCTGTTGGTAAAGTCTTGGTATGAGTATGGAACATCTTCCAGTCTGACTTGGGCATTAAAATCGCGGAGCACAGCCCGGAAGTTATGTGCCGGTATTGAAGTGACAGCTTCGTGAAGTTTACTGTAGAAGGCCTCTAACTCCTTCTCCTCGCTGCAGTTGTGCGGGGAGTAACAGATGATGACAGAGGTTGCTGGGTTTCCGTCGAATTCCGCAGTAAGGATTCTGTCACTGACTGAGACTACGCCCCTCAGTGCCTTCTTCGCCTTGCGATTCAACATCAGCCCTACTCCACCTTGTGCTGACATTGTCGTCGACTCTCTCCATGCAGTCGAGATGATGAGGTGCATCCCCTCTACCTCTGTGAACCTTATCTCTTTGTCAGGGTGCACATGACAGGGTTCTTGGATCCCCAGGATGGAGATCTTCTAGCTGCTTGCCAGTGATGCTAACTCTGTGCATCAAGCCAGTAGACGGATGGTGTTTGCGTTGAAGGTTAAGATGATTGTTTTTACCTTACAGCGCAAAAGAGGCGCAGTTCACTCGGCCCCCTGTCGGACTCAACCCTCCCCGTGGGGTTTGAGGTTGCATCTTCATACTGTCTGTCTAGGCCAGGGTCTGGGCGTTCCACAGAGTTCCTGAGCACTCCCGGCTCTGGAAGTGCAGGGTTTGTTGGGTTGTCTGTCATCATAACGCCTTACAAGCAGTGAAACGAAAGA
The DNA here is from genome assembly GCF_963921235.1 of Mobula hypostoma. Taxonomy (NCBI): domain Eukaryota; kingdom Metazoa; phylum Chordata; class Chondrichthyes; order Myliobatiformes; family Myliobatidae; genus Mobula; species Mobula hypostoma. The sequence continues at coordinate 108,057,326 of NC_086105.1, read as the reverse complement.
CTCTGTGGCGCGCCACTCCTCACACAGACAGTAGGTGGCCGTTGACTTACAAAGAGTTCATCTGCCCTTTGACAGGTTTTGTTTTTAGTCCTGCTGGGTGCCTACACACCCTCCTCCCTGATTAGCCGAAGTGCACCGGGGGTGTGCCAGTTGCGTCGCCGACAACCCGACCCGAGACAGGTAGTACTGGGCTATGTGGTACCAGTAGCAAGGCAAGGCACAATTGTATAGATAAAATTAAATTGTTGTCTTTTCTTCTTATTCCAAGTACTTCAGGTTGTGACTTGCTTATCCCAGATAAATATTAAACATTTAAATTCTCTGGCTGACACATACTTCCTGGCTTCATCTCAGTGCAGTAGTTTTTTGAGCTTCTCACTGTTGCATCAAGTCAGTCAAGTAATGTTGTTCTACCTGTTTCTGTTGCATTTGGAAATATGTTTTAAGAAGAATGGAAATTGAGTAGAAGAATACATTTTGTGTGTGGATTTAACCAGCGTAAAATAGCTTCTCCAACACAGTTGTACTGAGCTCCTAATTTTTTGAATTTTTTTTTGTAACATACTTAAAGTAATTTTAGTTCTGATCTTTTCTTTGATGTATGTCTTGCCGAGAATTTGTTTAAAATTTGTATACTAAATTAGTGTAGAAAAAGGCATCTACGGAAAGGAGCAATAGAATTGCCTGACTATGAAATTTAGCATTGAGTCTGTAATACTTGGAAACTTGGGTGAACAAACGTTTCACTTATAAAAACAGGAAATACTAGAAATAATCAGCCAGTCAAGCATTAACTGTGGAGAGAGATACAGCTACATACTGTTTCAGGTCCATGGACTTTTGATAGAACTGAGAAAAAGTTAGCTTTTTTTGGCAGGAGAGAAGTATGGATAGAACAATGTGCATATCTCTAGAGTGAGTCCAAATGTGTTAATGAGTACAGTTGCAAGGACTTCAGGATTACCATGTCTATGTAATGTGTTGTTAATTATGAGGCTCTGGGACATGTCCAGTGGGCCAGATTACATTAATAGAATATGAAATATTGAATACAGGTAGGAGGATAAAAATAGAAACTTCAATATTGGATTTGGAAGGCTCAGTGTGCCTGGATAGTGAAGTGTTTGGCCTTATTATAATAGTGAAGGGAGCTATGGACAGAGAAATCAGAATGGGAGTAATAAATACAAGATTTTGCAGATGCTGGGAAGCTTGAACAAGACACACAATGCTGGAAGAACTCAGCAAGTCAATTATCATCTATGGAGAGGATACAATCAATGTATTAGGCTGAGAGTACCGCGATTTTGTGTGTGTTGCTCAGAATGGAAGTGGCACGGTGAATTAAGGAAGCGGGCAACCAGAAGCTCATGTTCATTCCTGTGGTCTAAATGGAGGTGGTCTGCAAAGCTCTCGCCTAATCTGCATTTAGTTTCTCCAGTGTAGAGGGGCAGCAGTGGAAGGAATGCAAATGAATTACTTTTTCACCTGGCAGCACTGTTTGTGTCCCAGGATGATGAGAAGGGAAGGGATGAACAGCCTGGTGTTGCACTTCCTGTAGTTGCAAGGGGAAGTACCTTAGGCAAGGGAGAGGTTGGTGAAGATAGAAGAGCAAACCAGAGAGTTCCAGATGAGGATATCTTCAAACCTGAAGGCTTTGTGTGTCAATGCAAGGAGCATTCGTAACAAGGTGGCGGAATTGAATGTGCAGGTAGTTGTTAATGAATATGATATAGTTGGGATCACAGAGACATGGCTCTAGGGTGACCAAGGATGGGAGCTCAACATTCAGGGATATTCAATACTCAGGAAGGATAGACATGAAAGAAAAGGAGGTGGGGTAGCATTGCTGGTTAGAGAGGAGATTAACACAATAGAAAGGAAGGACATTAGCCTGGAGGATGTGGAATCGATATGGGTAGAGCTGCATAACACTAAGGGGCAGAAAACACTGGTGGGAGTTATGTACAGGCCACCTAACAGTAGTAGTGAGGTTGGGGATGGCATTAAACAGGAAATTAGAAATGCGTGCAATAAAGGAACAGCAGTTATAATGGGTGACTTCAATCTACATATAGATTGGGTGAACCAAATTGGTAGGGGTGCTGAGGAAGAGGATTTCTTGGAATGTATGCAGGATAGTTTTCTGAACCAACATGTCGAGGAACCAACTAGAGAGCAGGCCATTCTAGACTGGGTATTGAGCAATGAGGAAGGGTTGGTTAGCAATGATACTTAAAGGGTTGACGGTGGATATGCAATGGCAAGCAGTTAAAGATCGCATGGATGAACTACAACAATTGTTCATCCCAGTTTGGCAAAAGAATAAACCAGGGAAGGTAGTGCACCAGTGGCTGACAATGGAAATTAGGGATAGTAGCAATTCCAAAGAAGAAACATACAAATTAGCCAGAAAAGTGGCTCACTTGAGGACTGGGAGAAATTCAGAGTCCAGCAGAGGAGGACAAAGGGCTTAATTAGGAAAGGGAAAAAAGATTATGAGAGAAAGCTAGCAGGGAACATAAAAACTGACTGTAAAAGCTTTTATAGATATGCGAAAAGAAAAAAGATTGATTAAGACAAATGTAGATCCCTCACAGTCAGAAACAGGTGAATGGATCATGGGGAACAAGGACATGGCAGACCAATTGAATAACTACTTTGGTTCTGTTTTCACTAAGGAGGACATAAATAATCTTCCGGAAATAGTAGGGGACCGAGGGTCCAGTGAGATGGAGGAACTGAGGGAAATACATGTTTGTAGGGAAGTGGTGTTAGGTAAATTGAAGGGATTAAAGGCAGATAAATCCCCAGGGCCAGATGGTCTGCATCCCAGAGTGCTTAAGGAAGTAGCCCAAGAAATAGTGAATGCATCAGTGATAATTTTTCAAAACTCTTTAGATTCTGGATTAGTTCCTGAGGATTGGAGGGTGGCTAATGTAACCCCGCTTTTTAAAATAGGGAGAGAGAAACCAGGGAATTATAGACCGGTAAGCCTGACATTGGTGGTGGGGAAAGTGCTAGAGTCAGTTATCAAAGATGTGATAACAGCACATTTGGAAAGCGGTGAAATCATCGGACAAAGTCAGCATGGATTTGTGAAAGGAAAATCATGTCTGACGAATCTCACAGAAGTTTTTGAGGATGTAACTAGTAGAGTGGATAGGGGAGAACCAGTGGATGTGGTATATTTGGATTTTCAAAAGGCTTTTAACAAGGTCCCACACAGGAGATTAGTGTGCAAACTTAAAGCACACGGTATTGGGGGTATGGTATTGATGTGGATAGAGAATTGGTTGGCAGACAGGAAGCAAAGAGTGGGAATAAACGGGACCTTTTCAGAATGGCAGGCGGTGACTAGTGGGGTACTGCAAGGCTCAGTGCTGGGACCCCAGTTGTTTACAATATATATTAATGACTTAGACGAGGGAATTAAATGCAGCATCTCCAAGTTTGCCGATGACACGAAGCTGGGCGGCAGCGTTAGCTGTGAGGAAGATGCTAAGAGGATGCAGGGTGACTTAGATAGGTTAGGTGAGTGGGCAAATTCATGGCAGATGCAATTTAATGTGGATAAATGTGAGGTTATCCACTTTGGTGGCAAGAACAGGAAAACAGATTATTATCTGAATGGTGGCCAATTAGGAAAAGGGGAGGTGCAACGAGACCTGGGTGTCATTGTACACCAGTCATTGAAAGTGGGCATGCAGGTACAGCAGGCGGTGAAAATGGCGAACGGTATGCTGGCATTCATAGCAAGAGGATTCGAGTACAGGAGCAGGGAGGTACTACTGCAGTTGTACAAGGCCTTGGTGAGACCACACCTGGAGTATTGTGTGCAGTTTTGGTCCCCTAATTTGAGGAAAGACATTCTTGCCATAGAGGGAGTACAAAGAAGGTTCACCAGATTGATTCCTGGGATGGCAGGACTTTCATAGGATGAAAGACTGGATCGACTGGGCTTATACTCTCTGGAATTTAGAAGATTGAAGGGGGATCTTATTGAAACATATAAAATTCTAAAGAGATTGGACAGGCTAGATGCAGGAAGATTGTTCCCAATTTTGGAGAAGTCCAGAACGAGGGGTCACAGTTTGAGGATAAAGGGGAAGCCTTTTAGGACTGAGATGAGGAAAAACTTCTTCACACAGAGAGTGGTGAATCTGTGGAATCCTCTGCCACAGGAACCAGTTGAGGCCAGTTCATTGGCTATATTTAAGAGGGAGTTAGATATGGCTAAAGGAATCAGGGGGTATGGAGAGAAGGCAGGTACAGGGTTCTGAGTTGGATGATCAGCCATGATCATACTGAATGGTGGTGGAGGCTTGAAGGGCCGAATGGCCTACTCCACCTATTTTCTGTGTTTCTATGTTGAAAAAGGAGGGGAGGGAAATAATGTGTTTTGGGGTGGAACCTGGTTGAATCTGGCAGAAATTGCAAAGGATGAACAGTTGTTGAATGAGATGGCTGATGAGGTGGGAAGTAGTGGCAAGTGCTACTCTGTTATTGCATGCTCCAGGATAAAAGAGTTGGAGCAGAGTTATGGGAAATAGGGATGCAGTATGAGTTCTATCCACAATGGTGGAGGTGAAACTGGTTCTGGAACAAGGAAAACATTCCAGTGGCACTCGTGCACAATGTCTCTTCATCAGAACCAATATGACATAGATGGAAGAATGGAATGGTATCCTTATACGGGAAAGGTAGGGAGAAAGTATCGTCAACATAGCTGTAGAAGTCTGTGGACTTGTAATGGATGTTTGCAGCTGAGCAAGAAAGGAAACTCGAGTTGGAGATGAACTATGTGTTCATGAAGACAAGATAGAAATTGGTAGCAAAAGTAACGACATTTTCAAGTTCAGAATAAGTGCAAGGTACGCACTGATGTAATTGTTGATGTTACGAGAAAAAGGTTTGAAGCAGTGGATCAGAGTAGGACTAAAACAACAATTTCCAGGAGAGACGGGGTTAATTTGGGCCTGCTTGAATAATCATAGCCACACCTTTATTCTGGGAAAAGGGTGGTGTTGTTTAGTGCTGTAACAAGTGGAGTCTGAGCCTGGAAGAGTAAAACTGGAAAAATGAAATAAATGCTGTATTGGGTGTAGAAAATGAAATAGTAAAGAGAGGATATTTTGTGAAAAAACAGCAAGTTCAAAATATGAGACTAGATAGTTTTTACTATTTGACAGTGATTGAATCTTCATAAATGGACCCTTTGGTTGAAATGCAAAGCCGTAACTTTCTGTGTCCTGAAAGCCCTAACTTTTGGTGCCCAAGATTGTGGTAACCTGTCTCAATGACTATCATCCAGTAGCACTTGCATCCACAGTGATGAAGTGCTTCGAGAGGTTGGTGATAAAACATATCAATTCCTGGCTGAGAAGTGACTTGCATCCCATCCAACTTACCAACTGCCACAACCGGTCCACAACAGATGCCATTTCATTGGCTCTTCACTCAACCCTGAAATGTCTGGCCAGTGGGGATTCATACATCAGGATGCTCTTCATCAACTACAGCTTAGCATTCAATACTATCGCCCCCTCAAAATTAAACAATAAGCTTCATGACCTTGGCCTCAATACCTTCTTATGCAATTGGTTCCTTGATTTCCTCACTTACATCATCCATCATCAAGGACCCCCACCACCATCATTCAGGCTATGCTTTGTTCTTGCTGCTGCCATCAGGAAGAAGGGACAGGAGCCTCAGGACCCATACTGCCCAGTTCAGGAACAGCAATTACCGTCAGCCATCAGACTCTTGAACCAGAGGGGATAACTTCTCTCAACTTTACTTGCCCCATCTGTTCCCACAACTTATGGACTCACTTTCAAAGACTCTTCATCTCATGTTCTGAATATCACATTCTAATTATAAATATATACTTTATTTAATATTCCTTTTGTATTTGCAGAGTTTGTTGACTTTTGCACATTGGTTGCCCTGTTGGATGTGGTCTTTCATTGATTCTGTTGTGTTTCTTGGATTGACTGCAAGAAAAGGAATCTCAGGGTTGTATATGGTGACATATATGTATTTTAATAATAAATTTACTTTGAACTTTTGACCCATTTTGAACCTGGGGCTTTCGTAACACAGAAAGTTCAAACTTTCTTTGAGTTAGGCAGAAGTGGGAAGCCTTTTTCTCTGGACTTTACTGTGTAACTTCAACTGTGCTTGTCTGAAATTTCCTGAACAATTTGTGTATTAATAACATCTGTGAAGATTCATTATTGTTTAGAAAATAATTTAAGCAATTGGAAATATTGTGAATAGAACATGTAACAATAGAGATTCCGTTCCCAGTAATAAAACACAAAGAACTGAAGTAAATAAAAGGTGTTGAATGTGGATGATTGTACTGGTGTTGCAGCAGTAACTGAAAACAAGCTGATTTCTTTAATAGACTGCCTTGAGGTTTCAAACTTGTAAGAACACACACTATTTGCTAATGCAGCTGGAAGTTGCCATGTCTCGGGGATACTTGTTTCGTTTTGGTGGAGGAAAGATTCTTGGCAAAGACTTGCAGGGTAGCATGGAGATTGTGACCTGAGGTCACTGTTTACTGGAAGTTTTTTGCAATGCCTTTAGTCTGCTTGATGCAGAGTTATTTATAAATTGTTTCTGGCTTAATATAGGCAATGTTTACAAATTTATATATATTCAAATTTAGACAAATGTCTCCTAGAGCTTAATGGCTGTGATTAGTATTTGTAGAAACTTAAATTTGTTTTGCTATGAATCAGATTTCAGTGAAGTGATTCCTTAATTTCAAGACATTAGAAAGGTAAACAGTAAATAATAATATTAACTTGCAGCACACTTTTCATACAAACAATGTAGTTAAAGTGCTTTACAATGGGGTAAAGTGCAAACATGAAAATGAAAGTCCATAAGACCATAAGACAAAGAAGCAGAAGTTGGCCATTCGGCCCATTGAGTCTGCTCTGCCATTTTATCATGAGCTGATCCATTCTCCCATTTAGTCCCACTCCCCCGCTTTCTCACCATAACCTTTGAAGCCCTGGCTACTCAGATACCTATCAATCTCTGCCTTAAATACTCCCAATGACTTGGCTTCCACTGCCGCCCGTGGCAACAAATTCCATAGATTCACCACCCTCTGGCAAAAAAATTTCTTTGCATTTCTGTTCTGAATGGGTGCCCTTCAATCCTTAAGTCATGCCCTCTCGTACTAGACTCCCCCATCATGGGAAACAACTTTGCCACATCCACTCTGTCCATGTCTTTCAACATTCGAAATGTTTCTATGAGGTCTCCCCTCATTCTTCTAAACTCCAAGGAATACAGTCCAAGAGCGGACAAATGTTCCTCATATGTTAACCCTCTCATTCCCGGAATCATTCTAGTGAATCTTCTCTGTAGCTTCTCCAACGTCAGCACATCCTTTCTTAAATAAGGAGACCAAAACTGCCCACAGTACTCCAAGTGAGGTCTAACCAGCGCCTTGGAGAGCCTCAACATCACATCCCTGCTCCTATACTATATTCCTCTGGAAATGAATGCCAACATTGCATTTGCCTTCTTCACCACCGACTCAACCTGGAGGTTAACCTTAAGGGTATCCTGTACGAGGACTCCCAAGTCCCGTTGCATCTCAGAACTTTGAATTCTGTCCCCACTTAAATAATAGTCTGCCCGTTTATTTCTTCTGCCAAAGTGCATAACCATACACTTTCCAACATTGTGTTTCATTCGCCACTTCTTTCCCCATTCTAACAATCTATCCAAGTCTCTCTGCAGAATCTCCGTTTCCTCAGCACTACCAGCCCATTCACCTATCTTCATATCATCAGCAAACTTCGCCACAAAGCCATCTATTCTACAGTCCAAATCATTGATGTACAATGTAAAGAGAAGTGGCTCCAACATGGTCCCCTGTGGAACACCACTGGTAACCGGCAGCTAACCAGAATAGGATCCCTTTATTCCCACTCTCTGTTTCCTGTCAATCAGCCAACGCTCTATCCACGTATGTAATTTTCCCATAATTCCATGGACTTTTATCTTGTTAAGTAGCCTCGTGTGGCACCTTGTCAAAGGCCTTCTGAAAATCCAAATATACAACATCCACTGCATCTCCCTTGTCTAGCCTACTTGTAATTTCCTCAAAAAATTGTAATAGGTTTGTCAGGCAGGATTATCCTTTAAGGAATCCATGCTGAGTTCTGCCTATCTTGTCATATGCCTCCAGGTACTCTGTAACCTCATCCTTGACAATCGACGCCAACAACTTCCCAACCACCGACGTCAAGCTAACAGGTCTATAATTTCCTTTTTGCCTCCCCTCCGTGGACTATACATTTTGCTACCTCAGTAAAGCAGCCACCATAATTGAAGACCCCATCCATTCTGGACATTCTCTCTTCCTTTGGCAGCAGATATAAATGCCTAAACGCTCATACCACCAGGCTCAAGAAACTTTCACTGCACTCTTACAAGACTATTGAATGAATCTTTAGTAGCATAAGGTGAACTCTTGGCTTCATAACCTACCTTGTTATGATCTTGCACCTTATTGTTCACCAGCCTGCATTGCAGTTTCTCTGTAGCTGTTGGACTTAATTCTGCATTCTGTTACTGTTCTACCTTGTTCCACCTCAAAGCATTGTTTAATGATGTGATCTGTTTAAACAGTATGCAGTGATAATAATAAACCAACCCCAATTCCTGTACCTCCTCCCCAATGGTAATAATGGAAGAAAGGCATGTCCCAGATGGTGGTTTCCTCGATGATGGGGAGGGTTCTGACTGTTATGAAACTGGCTGGGTCTACAACCTTCTATAGCTTCTTGCGATCTTGTGCATTGTCGGCTCCTTGTAAGATACACTCCATCGTATATCTGTAGAAATATGCAAGAGCCTTTGGTGACATCCAAACCTCCTCAAACTTCTAATGAAATAGAGCCACTGGTGTGCTGCCTTTGTGAGTGTATCAGTGTGTTTGGCCCCAGAGAGATCTTCTGAGATGTTGATGCCCAGGAAGCTGAAGCTGCTCATCCTTTCCATCACTGATCCCTCAATAATGACTGATGCATGTTCTCATGACTTCCCTTTCCTGAAGTCCACAATTAATACCTTGATCTTTCTGACATTGAATGCACGGTTGTTGTTGTGACACCACTGCTCTAGCCAATATATTCATTCTTGTAAGCCATTTTGTCACCATCTGAGATTTATGCCAAGGCAAATTTGTAGATGGTGCCTGAGTTGTGCGTAGCCACACGGTAATGAATGTAGGAAGAACATCGCTGAGATGCACCTGTGTTGATTGTCAGGGAGGAAGAGATGCTATAACCAATCTGCACCAATAAGGAAGTCAAGGATCCAGTTGTAGAGTAAGCCTTCAAGATAGATCACAGGGTTGTCGGACCCTGTGGGGATTTGTACAGGCATAGTATTATACTCGCTATCAAAGCATACATAAAAGGCGTTGGGCTCATTGGGAAGTGAAGTGGCATTTAGACATAGACATGGACATACTTTATTGATCCCGAGGGAAATTGGGTTTCGTTACAGCTGCACCAACCAAGAATAGAGCATAAATATAGCAATATAAAACCACAAACAATCAAACAACAATATGCAAACTATGCCAGATGGAAATAAGTTCAGGACCAGCCCACTGGCTCAGGGTGTCTGACCCTCCACTGGAGGAGCTGCAAAGTTCGATGGCCACAGGCAGGAACGACCTCCATGACGCCGAGGGCTGCATCTCGGTGGAATATGGCCGGAGTCCAACAGCAACAAGTTCAATATCCGGGCTACAAACACCTTCCTTGATCATAATATGACCAGGATTGCACCATCTGTTGTTAATCAGAACAGCAAGCCCCCCTCCTTTACGCTTACCGCTCTCAGTGCACTTCCGGTCAGCCCAAACGGTCTGGAAGCCCTCCATGGAAACGTTTTGATCGGAGGGTATGTCCACGTGCAGCCACGTTTCAGTAAAACACATAACACTGCTCTCCCGAAATGTTCTCTGACTCCTGGCTGGCGCTGTGAACTCATCCATTTTATTACCCAGCGATCTCACATTGCCCATAATGGGAGAGGGAAGACACGGCTTATAACTCCTCTTCTCCATAAGTCTCTGTTGTCTCGACCCGGTCCTCTTTCCTCGCCTTTTTGATTCCCCTCTGCATCCTCTGTGTGTTTTCCTCCAGATTTCAGCCGGGGTGTTCGCTGCTCTGTTCGCCAAACCGGCCGGCATAAGCGTAATCAGCTGGTCCCTGGAATAAACAATGCGAACATTCTGCGGCCCCGCTAATGAGACGTGTCCGAATGTAACTATTTCCAGTGCTAAAAAAACAAGGAAAACTCTCTCCACCAGCATGTTAGAGAGGGTGCAGCTTCAACGTGTTACTGTGGGGGAAAAAAAATGCAACAAATAACCTAAGTTAAGAAAGTAAGAAGAAAAGAGTAAGAAAACTAGTCAGAGCGGCTGTAACAGGCTGCATGCACGACCGGCGCATGCGCACTTTATGCCATATATATGCTGCATAAAACTTTGTATATTGTGTGAAATTCTCATTGCAATGTTTCAGGAAGGATGTGGAGGCTTTGGACAGGATGCTGATGAGATTCAGCAGGATGTTGCCTGGGTTAGAGAGTAAATTGGCATCCTGGTCAGTACAGACATCATGGGTCATGAAGTCTTTTCCTGAACGATATTCTTCTATGCTCTGTGTAAAAAGCAGTCATGTAATAAGATTAGGAGCAGTGTTAATTGTCGTGTTAGCACAACAATGGTGGCAATATCATCCCACCTCTTCCAATGAGTATTCATGGCACGTGACATTGATATTACTAATTAAATTGGCCAGAGGCTCGATTTCATATTTTTGTCTGTCAAAAAATATTGGCCAATTATATGTAGGTGTAATGAGATTACTGTGTTGGGTAGTTAGATAGGATTGTGTTAATAGATTGGTTGACATTGGTTACTGCCTGTTACATTGTTGGCATTTAGGGCAGCAATGAAGGTCCTCCATCACCATCTGTAACAATTTAGCTCTGAGCTGAACCCCAAGCTGGAGGACAGATGGACCACTCTTCGTCTGTCCTCTACTCTTTGACCTGTTTGGCATGGGTAACCCTACCAAGAGCCAAAGTATAAGGCTCCAACTCCAGCCAACATAGCTCTCTAGGTCATTGAGGCATGCAGACCTTCAAATCCTATGTCAAGGTTGTGGTTCTTTTGGAGGAGCTTGACAGTAACTTTTTGGTATGTTGTCAAAATACATGTGTTTGGGTGTGGGGAAATACAAGTAATGCAATTTTTATTCCTTTTAAACACTTCAGAAACTCTCACGTAGTCATAAAGCTCTGGTGGAAATGCAGGATCATGTATCTGAACTTCTAAAATCAGCTGTCCCTGAGTTCCCATCTTCTTATGTAAGTATTGTCATTGAAAAGAAAATAATTGATCTTTTTTCATGTTCAAGTTTTCCAATTAATTTATCGGATTTGCATAGAAGCTTTTGAGTTTTTCTTTACTAAGTAAAGTTGAAATTATCTATGAAGACAATAATGAAGAAAATAATGAGGCAAGATTATTTTATTGTAAAATGATTATGGTGGCATGTATCATTATGATTCCTTTATCTGGAGTTAAATTGATGTTTACAAATTGAGCAATGTAAGGAACACTACCCGTTTCATCAAATCAATACAACTTTGAATGAGTTATCACAGGAGCTTTCTCAGTGTATTATGAAAGACAAATTTGTTTTGCCTCACTCCTTTGCTAGTTTTCCTCGTACGATTCACATTTTATTTTCCTTTTCAAGTTTACATTCTGAAATCTGTTTAAACTACCCTACCTATTTTTTTAAGGAAATGCAATACTGATTGCAATAACTGTTTTCTTGTTGCCTCTGGTTCTTCTGCATAATTACCCTTAAATTACTGTCCTCCTTTTTGCTAGGAACAATTTTCCCCACATAATTCATTTGCATAATATTGATCTTACAATGCCAGTAGTTGCCCCTATACTGAAGCAGCTAAGATCAAAGGCATTGATAATTCTAGAGTCACGTTGCATAAGCAGTGTAGATATTCTTCCCGGTAAAATGTGGTGAACTAAATGGGTGTTTCAGAAATGTAATGCTTGCTGTTGCTGGGATCAGCAGTTTTTTCTAATTCCAGATTTATTTAACTATTTGAATTTAAATTCTCCAGCTGGCACAGTACTTTTAAAATGCATATCTCTGGATCAGTAGTCCAGAACTGTAATATTTTGATGCATTTGGTGACCAAGGTTTAGATAAAGGAGTCACAGTTTTAAAGCTTGAAAATGCAACCAATGGGAATATAGATTGCTGAAATTAACAGATGTACAGGTGTGTTTTATCACAAATGTATAAATGATCTACTTGAAGAAATAGATAAGTGATGTAAACTAACAGTGGGTGTGTTGCTGGAACAGTGGGTGTGTAGGCTTGAAGTTCATAGAGGCAGAGTCGTAGAACATGGGAACAAGCCCTTCGGCCTAAACGTTTCCTTGCTAGCCAAGTTCCCTACCTAGGCAAGTGGGACTATCTTGCATTTGGCCCATATCCCTCTAAACCTTTCCTATTTATGTACTTGTTCAAATCTCTCTTAAATATTATAATTGTACCTGTCTCAATGGCTTCCTCTGGCAGCTCATTCTACATGCTCATCACCCTCTGAGTTATAAACTTCTTCCTCAGGTCCTCTTTAAATCTTTCCCTTCTCACCTTAAACCCATGCGTTTTAGTTTTAAACCTGGCTACACTGGAGGCGGGGGGGAGAGATTGTATCAATCCATCTTATCTATGTCTCTATGAACTTGAAAATGATCACCCAACCCCACCTCCAGCCTCCTTTGTTCCAGGAAAGACAGTCCCTATCCAGTCCCTTCTTACAACTAAAGCTTTCGGTCGCATTGAACATTCTTGTGAATCTTTTTGCACTCTGTCTAGCATTCATAACCTTCCCACAGCATGGCAACCTGAATGGCGCAATATTTCATATGCATCTTGTATACCTGTAGAATGACATCGCACTCTTGTACTCACCACTCTGTCAAACCGCATTGCCACTTCCAATGAACTTTGTGCTTGTATCCCTAGATCTCCTTGATCTACAGCATTCACCAGGGTGTTAGGATAATTTAATAAAAATGTTGAAGTATTGAATTATTTAGTTCATAAATAATGAAGCAGAAAAGTAGGTAAATTATTAAAGGTTTGCTAATGCTAGTTAGTTTCCACAAAAGCACCTTGTCCATTTTGGCACTACATTTTTGAATGTTTCTTAAGATCTTAAAATGAGTATTGAGGATAAGTGAGGTAGTTTAGTTGCAGAGTCTGGGAAAAACTAAGGAGACCAGCTCAATGGTATGTGTTTTTAATGGAGAAATTGAAGAGATTGTTTCTCTTTTGAAACCTTAACCAAAGAACACACATTCAGATTAACTGGCAAAAGAATCTTAAGTTTTTCTTTAATGTTATCGATGTACACTGTACAGCCTTGAATGTGTTGGGACTGATCATCCACCATGATCTAGCTGCAGATAGTTATGTAGCTGGTACTCCAAAGCACAAGCTGCAATGCAGCCTTCACAGCCCCTTCATCTGGGAAATATGCCCATTCTGAGGAGACAACACCCTCAATTGTCTCTTCACTGATGATGGCTTCTTGATTTAAGCCAAAACGTCTGCAAACATTTTGCTAAACTCGGCGATCAACCAAACTTCTAGATGCTCACTGATTGCCTGATACAAGTGCATTTACAGAAAGAAATGAGTGTAAATCAGCTGCAGGATGAAAGATAAGCAAAATTAAGAATCTCTGTTTGTTATTATGAGGTTAGTTTAAATGCAGTTTTTGTGTTTTTAGTCCTTTTGTTGTTACAATGTAGTTATCTTAATCTTGTAGTACTTTTAACTTGTTAAATAGGAACTAATTACATTTTGAATCCAGTTTTTAAAGCTGTTCTGTCAGTTCAGCTGGTTATCTATACCAAGAGAACTGTAATGCACTGTGCAAGACTTCCCAGCAAAAACCTATATTCCAGGTCTTGCTGGGAGAAATAATTAAGAAATCGTTGTATCTGGGAGGCACACCTACCCTATTATTTGAAAAGTTTAAGCTAGCAGATTTAGCAATATTTTTTAAAAAGCGAAAAGAAGGTACTTTGAAAGGAAGAAAATTGTAGGACTAAAAAGAAATGGAAGGCAGAAGTGACAAACTGGAACTTTTTATTTGAAAATTGATTTAACCCCAGGATCTTCAGTATGTTAAGCTTGTTTATCTCAGAATGCAGATCATTCTCTCATTATTTAAGATTTTTTACTGGAACAAAAACCTGCAGGCCTGAGTGTTTTTCACTTATACAAGAGGTGATTGATAAGTTTGTGGCCTACAGTAGGAGGAGTCAATTTTAGAAAACCTAGCACATTTATTTTTCAACATAGTCCCCTCCTACATTTACACACTTAGTCCAGCGGTCATGGACAATACGGATCCCTTCTTTGTAGAAGTCGGTGTCTTGGACCTCCAGAAAGTGGTCCACAGCAGGGGTGATTGATAAGTTCGTGGCCTAAGGTAGAAGGATCTGAGTTATTAACTTCAAACTTTCTGCATAATCACTCAAAGAGTTGAACTGCACGTGCATGTAACGAAAGCTGTATAACTCACCTCCTTGTAACTTAGGCCATGAACTTATCAATCACCCCAGCTGTGAACCACTTTCTGGAGGCCCAAGACACCGACTTCTACAAAGAAGGGATCCGTATTGTCCACGACCGCTGGACTAAGTGTGTAAATGTAGGAGGGGACTATGTTGAAAAATAAATGTGCTAGGTTTTCTAAAATTGACTCCTCCTACCCTAGGCCAGGAGCTTACCAGTCACCCTTTGTATATAATAATTTTTGAACCCTAATTTATTCTACTTCCCCAAATATTTTGTTTCAGTTATCCATGGAAACAGAGTGGAGAATTGTTAGCAAGGCAAACACCACAAGCTATCCCTTTTCATATCCTGGATGAGACTGGCATCTCGCCAATAGTGTGTGCTTAGAACAAATGGCTAGCAAGTTAAATTTCAGAATGGACTAGTCATGTGTAATTTTATCTATCATGTGTACCTAGATCTTGTGTGCTTAGCCCATTATAATGTATGAAATATTACATTCAATTTGTAGTTTGAGGCAGTCTGCACACCCGTAATTATCAGAATCTTGCAATCTATGCTGGACCAGTATTGAAATCAACTTGTTTAGTACGTTATCTGTTCAGTAGTCATATCAGCCTCATAGGTTTCCAGTAAGCTTTTCCTTTTCTTAAAAGGGAGTTCATGTGTGCTTTAAATACATTATTTTAATTGTTGTGTCCTTACAAGGTGATCACTGCTTAAATGTATTAATAGGAATATCTGGAACGGACTCAGATAGTATTGAACTCGACAGAGACTACCCTGCAGCAGTTGACTGCTCTGGTTGATTGTCGCAGTCTTCATATGGTGAGTGTATAAGGTTGTGATTTTGTAAAGAGCAATAAAAGACTGTTAAAATTAATCCATTCTCTTCCACCTTCCTGAACGGTGCCTTCCTGTCAGCTGAAAATATTATATGGCAAACTTGATAAAATGGGAAGTTTTATAATTTAATTAATATTGCAGAAGATGCCATTTTTTTTGTTATTCCCTCTTCAATTCCTCACTGTTTCTCAGTGATGCATTCTTTGGATGTCTACACGTTCCATTATTTTCTTTAAATAGTTGTTTCTGTATGAATCTTGCTGAGGTCAATGCCTGAAGTATTGCAGGCGATCTCGATGGTCCTGTCCCCTCTCAGCACCCAAACTGACACTTGACAAGTTGGAACTTTACTTATTTATTTATGTAGTGATACAGCTCAGAGTGGGCCCTTCCAGCCCCAGCAACTCCTGACAAACACGATTAACCCCAGCAGCTAATCACAGGACAATTTACAATGACCAGTTAACCTATTTGGTACATTTGGACTGTGAGAGGAAACCAGAGGACCCAAAAAAAAAAACACCCCACGCATTCCACAGAGAAGACATCCAGAGACTCCGGAATGGTACCAGAATTGAACTCCGAACTCTGTAACGCCCCAAGCTGTAATAGCGTCTCACTAACTGCCACGCTACTGTGTCGCCCATAACTCTGGCTTATGGTTTTCCATCCGTATTTCTGTACAATATTTCTTCCTTCTTTACTGCAGGATTATGTGCAGGCTCTGACGGGACTCTGCTACGATGGTGTGGAAGGTCTAATTTATTTGGTTTTATTCTCCTTTGTAACTGCACTGATGTTGAGTTCAATTGTCTGCAGTGTTCCACATACGTGGAAGCAGAGTAAGAGGTATGGTATTAACATTATTATCTATTTGAATTTTTGTAAACATTTTTCCCACCTTGGTGTGGGGGTCAAATATTTAATATTAATATATGTGTATATTGTTTCCAGTGGAGTATAGAACTACTTGCATCTGGTATTACTTTCATTGTGTAAATAAATTTAAAAAGCACAATTGAAATAAAACTGGCCATTCAATGAGCAGGTATTAGAATTTCAAAAAATTGTATAATACTTCATCTAGATGCAATAAAATGTCAAGGTAAAGAGCTGTATTCAGGCAACTACTGAGTTTTTCTTAAAACCTTTTGCCAACGACTATTACCATCTGCCTTTAGCAGTACCTTTTGGGTTTGAACTGAATTTAAATGATAAAACTGCATGACTCTGTTGCCTCATATATTTTACTTACTACACAATTGAGATCATCCAGATCTTAAAATAACTTGTGTCAAGTCACATTCACCCATCAGATTTGTGTCTTATTAACTGCTGCTTAATCAGTGGTTTGAAATCCCACAGTGGTTTGGTTTCTCTGTATCTCTAATTTCCCAGCACCAGTGTCCCAAGGTCACTACTGACTTGTCACTTAATTGGACAAGCCATGTAAACGTCATAAAGATTACAACCAAAATAAATCAAGGAAGGTAGTGCACCCGTGGCTGACAAGAGAAATTAGGGAGAGTATCAATTCCAAAGAAGAAGCATACAAATTAGCCAGAGAAAGTGGCTCACCTGAGGACTGGGAGAAATTCAGAGTTCAGCAGAGGAGGACAAAGGGCTTAATCAGGAAGGGGAAAAAAGATTATGAGAGAAAACTGGCAGGGAACATAAAAACAGACTGTAAAAGCTTTTACAGATATGTAAGAAGGAAAAGACTGGTAAAGACAAATGTAGGTCCCCTGCAGACAGAAACAGGTGAATTGATTATGGGGAGCAAGGACATGGCAGACCAATTGAATAATTACTTTGGTTCTGTCTTCACTAAGGAGGACATAAATAATCTTCCAGAAATAGTGAGGGACAGAGGGTCCAGTGAGATGGAGGAACTGAGCGAAATACATGTTAGTAGGGAAGTGGTGTTAGGTAAATTGAAGGGATTGAAGGCAGATAAATCCCCAGGGCCAGATGGTCTGCATCCTAGAGTGCTTAAAGAAGTAGCCTAAGAAATAGTGGATGCATTAGTGATAATTTTTCAAAACTCATTAGATTCTGGACTAGTTCCTGAGGATTGGAGGGTGGCTAATGTAACCCCACTTTTTAAAAAAGGAGGGAGAGAGAAACCGGGGAATTATAGACCGGTTAGCCTAACGTCGGTGGTGGGGAAACTGCTGGAGTCAGTTATCAAGGATGTGATAACAGCACATTTGGAAAGCGGTGAAATGATCAGACAAAGTCAGCATGGATTTGTGAAAGGAAAATCATGTCTGACGAATCTCATAGAATTTTTTGAGGATGTAACTAGTAGAGTGGATAGGGGAGAACCAGTGGATGTGGTATATTTGGATTTTCAAAAGGCTTTTGACAGGGTCCCACACAGGAGATTAGTGTGCAAACTTAAAGCACACGGTATTGGGGGTAAGGTATTGGTGTGGGTGGAGAATTGGTTAGCAGACAGGAAGCAAAGAGTGGGAATAAACGGGACCTTTTCAGTATGGCAGGCGGTGACTAGTGGGGTACCGCAAGGCTCAGTGCTGGGACCCCAGTTGTTTACAATATATAGTAATGACTTGGATGAGGGAATTAAATGCAGCATCTCCAAGTTTGCGGATGACACAAAGCTGGGTGGCAGTGTTAGCTGTGAGGAGGATGCTAAGAGGATGCAGGGTGACTTGGATAGGTTGGGTGAGTGGGCAAATTCATGGCAGATGCAATTTAATGTGGATAAATGTGAAGTTATCCACTTTGGTGGCAAAAATAGGAAAACAGATTATTATCTGAATGGTGGCCGATTAGGAAAAGGGGAGGTGCAACGAGACCTGGGTGTCATTATACACCAGTCATTGAAAGTGGGCATGCAGGTACAGCAGGCGGTGAAAAAGGCGAATGGTATGCTGGCATTTATAGCGAGAGGATTCGAGTACAGGAGCAAGGAGGTACTACTGCAGTTGTACAAGGCCTTGGTGAGACCACACCTGGAGTATTGTGTGCAGTTTTGGTCCCCTAATCTGAGGAAAGACATCTTTGCCATAGAGGGAGTACAAAGAAGGTTCACCAGCTTGATTCCTGGGATGGCAGGACTTTCATATGAAGAAAGACTGGATGAATTGGGCTTGTACTCGTTGGAATTTAGAAGATTGAGGGGGGATCTGATTGAAACGTATAAGATCCTAAAGGGATTGGACAGGCTAGATGCAGGAAGATTGTTCCCGATGTTGGGGAAGTCCAGAACGAGGGGTCACAGTTTGAGGATAGAGGGGAAGCCTTTTAGGACCGAGATTAGGGAAAACTTCTTCACACAGAGAGTGGTGAATCTGTGGAATTCTCTGCCACAGGAAACTGTTGAGGCCAGTTCATTGGCTATATTTAAGAGGGAGTTAGATATGGGCCTTGTGGCTACGGGGGTCAGGGGGTATGGAGGGAAGGCTGGGGCGGGGTTCTGAGTTGGATGATCAGCCATGATCATAATAAATGGTGGTGCAGGCTCGAAGGGCCGAATGGCCTACTCCTGCACCTATTTTCTATGTTTCTATGTTTCTAAATCAGGAAGTGATTTTCTTCATCGCTTTACAAAGCTTTTCTATCAGTTAGCAAGGAGCCAGCACCAAGTATGCTGATGTTGTGAGGCCCTCACTTCTTTGATCCTCTGAGATGGTAGTTGGAGTAGAAATTTGAAAACTTTGATGGGACTGTGGTGGTGCCATTGTAATGGAGGAAAAGAATGTTTAAAGTGGAGAAGTAGGTAGCCATCGCGCAGGTAGCTTTGAGCTGGGTATCAATGCACTCTACCTACTGAATAAAGTGTATTGCAACACATCCCTGACTCCTTTTGATAGAAAAACTTTGTGAAGTGAGGGAGAACATCACTTCCTGTAGAATCCACTAATTATGATTTTTATGATGCTTACGTGGATGATCCAATTTAGTGACAAGTTAGTGGTGACCTTGGGATATTGGTGTGGGTGATTCACCTGTTATCGTATTTTTGAATTTGAAGTACGAGGGGTGATGGATAATTTCATGGCCTAAGGTAGAAGGAGTCAATTTTAGAAAACCTAGCACATTTATTTTTCAACATAGTCACCTCCTACATGTACACGCTTAGTCCAGTGGTCATGGAGCATACGGATCTTGGACCTCCAGAAAGTGTCCAGAGATGGGTGATTGATAAGTTCGTGGCCTAAGGTAGAAGAAGATAAGTTATACAGCTCTCGTTACATGCACATGCAGGTCAACTCTTTGAGTAATTATGCAGAAAGTTTGAAGTTAATAACTCATCTCCTTCTCTCTTAGGCCATGAACTTATCAATTACCCATGATGAGTTATTAACTTCAAACTTTCTGCATAATCACTCAGAATTGAACTGTATGTGCATGTAATGAGTGCTGTATAACTCATCACCTTCTACCTTAGGCCACGAATTTATCAATCACCCATCTGTGGACACTTTCTGGAGGTCCAAGATCCGTGTGCTCCACGACCATTGGACTAAGCGTGTAAATGTAGGAGGGGACTATGTTGAAAAATAAATGTGCTAGGTTTTCTAAAATTGACTCCTTCTACCTTAGGCTATGAACGTATTAATCACCCCTCGTAGTTTAGGTCAAGTCACTTTTTAGTGTCATTTCGACCATAAACTGCTGGCACAGTACACAGTAAAAACGAAACAGCGTTTCTCCAGGACCATGATGCTACATGAAACAGCACAAAACTCCACTAGACTAAGTGAGACAGCACAAGGCTACACTAGACTACATAAAACAACACAAAAACTTCACTAAACTACAGACCTACACAGGACTACATAAAGTGCACAAAACACTGCAGGGCAGTACAATAAAAAATGAACAAGCCAATAGGTACAGTAGGAGACAAATTACAATATAATAATAAATGATGTAGATGTCAGTCTAGACTCTGGGTATTATGCTCCAAGTTGAAGATGGCCTTTTCTGATGGCTCATGAATGCCAGCTGGAATTTGTTCTAGGACCATAAGACATCTGACCCATCAAGCCTGGCTGGTTTATTGTCCAGCTCAACCCCATTCTCCTGGCTTCTCAAAGCATTTAACACACTTACTAATCAAGAACCGATCAATCTGTGCTTTAAATATGCCTTGTGACAGTCTCAGCCACCTGTGGCATTGAATTCCACAGGTTCACCACTCTGACTAAAGAAATTCCTCCTCATCTCTGTTCTAAAGCGATGTCCTTCTGTTCTGAGGCTGTATATAATCCCCCATCAGGAAGGTCTCAAAGCTCTACGCTTCTTTTTGGATTCCAGACCTAATCAGTTCCCCTCTACCACCACTCTGCTCCGTCTAGCGGAATTAGTCCTTACTCTTAATAATTTCTCCTTTTGCTCCTCCCATTTCCTCCAAACTAAAGGTGTAGCTATGGGCACCCGTATGGGTCCTAGCTATGCCTGCCTTTTTGTTGGGTTTGTGGAACAATCTATGTTCCGTGCCTATTCTGGTATCTGTCCCCCACTTTTCCTTCGCTACATCGACGACTGCATTGGTGCTGCTTCCTGCACGCATGCAGAACTCGTTGACTTTATTAACTTTGCCTCCAACTTTCACCCTGCCCTCAAGTTTACCTGGTCTATTTCCGACACCTCCCTCCCCTTTCTAGATCTTTCTGTCTCTGTCTCTGGAGACAGCTTATCCACTGATATCTACTATAAGCCTACTGACTCTCACAGCTATCTGGACTATTCCTCTTCTCACCCTGTCTCTTGCAAAAACGCCATCCCCTTCTCGCAATTCCTCCGTTTCCGCCGCATCTGCTCTCAGGATGAGGCTTTTCATTCTAGGACGAGGGAGATGTCTTCATTTTTTAAAGAAAGGGGCTTCCCTTCCTCCACTATCAACTCTGCTCTTAAACGCATCTCCTCCATTTCACGTACATCTGCTCTCACTCCATCCTCCCACCACCCCACTAGGAATAGGGTTCCCCTGGTCCTCACCTACCACCCCACCAGCCTCCGGGTCCAACATATTATTCTCCGTAACTTCCGCCACCTCCAACGGGATCCCACCACTAAGCACGTCTTTCCCTCCCCCCTCTCTCTGCATTCCGCAGGGATCGCTCCCTACACAACTCCCTTGTCCATTCGTCCCCCCCATCCCTCCCCACTGATCTCCCTCCTGGCACTTATCCGTGTAAGCGGAACAAGTGCTACACATGCCCTTACACTTCCTCCCTTACCACCATTCAGGGCCCCAAACAGTCCTTCCAGGTGAGGCATCACTTCACCTGTGAGTCGACTGGGGTGATATACTGCGTCCGGTGCTCCCGATGTGGCCTTTTATATATTGGTGAGACCCGACGCAGACTGGGAGACCGCTTTGCTGAACATCTACGCTCTGTCCGCCAGAGAAAGCAGGATTTCCCAGTGGCCACACATTTTAATTCCACATCCCATTCCCATTCTGACATGTCTATCCACGGCCTCCTCTACTGTAAAGATGAAGCCACACTCAGGTTGGAGGAACAACACCTTATATTCCGTCTGGGTAGCCTCCAACCTGATGGCATGAACATTGACTTCTCTAACTTCCGCTAGGCCCCACCTCCCCCTCGTACCCCATCTGTTACTCCTTTTTATGCACACATTCTTTCTCTCACTCTCCTTTTTCTCCCTCTGTCCCTCTGAATATACCTCTTGCCCATCCTCTGGGTCACCCCCCCCCCCTGTCTTTCTCCCTAGGCCTCCTGTCCCATGATCCTCTCGTATCCCCTTTTGCCTATCACCTGTCCAGCTCTTGGCTCTATCCCTCCCCCTCCTGTCTTCTCCTATCATTTTGCATCTCCCCCTCCCCCTCCAGCTTTCAAATCCCTTACTCACTCTTCCTTCAGTTAGTCCTGACAAGGGGTCTCGTCCTGAAACGTCGACTGCGCCTCTTCCTATAGATGCTGCTTGGCCTGCTGCGTTCACCAGCAACTTTGATGTATGTTGCTTATATATTTTCCTGTTCATTTCTGGGATCATTCTCGTAAACCTTCCCTGATCCTTTTCCAATTGCAGCATATCCTGTCTTAGTTCCTTGAGTAATTAAAGAATTGTTATTGAGTTAAGGTGTTGGTTTTAATTTTCTAAAACGAGAAGGTTCTATTATTGCTATATTATGAGGAGGGGTAGGGGGAGATTGTGGTTATCAAGCAAGGTCAGCATGGTTTTGTGAAAGGAGATTATATTTGAACAATTTATTGGTGTTCTTTGAAGAGAGAACATGGAAGTAATGAGAGACGGCCACTAGTTAATGTGCATTAGATTTCCAGAAGTTACTGGATGTTGCTCAGATAAGATTGGATGCTGCTTAGAAGGTTATTGTGGAAAATAAATGCTCATGGTATAGGAAGTAACATTTGGCCTGGATAGAAGATTGGTGGGACTTCCGGTAGCGCTCATGGAGTGAAGTCGCGTTCTTGACTCGCTCCATTACCTCTGAGTTTTTTTTCTATGATCAGCTATACTTTAATTAACCATTAAGGTATCAACTCTTACAATACTTTGAATTAAATTGAACTCTCTGATAACTGGATGGAACTTAGATCTGCTATGTCTAAGAACGGGAAAGACGGCAAGGATGGTAAACCTCCGGTTAAACCGAAAGGCATGGATTTTCCTCCGACTGAATCACCGGTGACTTTGAAAGCGATATCGGAGTTAATTCAGAGGGAAATTTCAACCTCTGTTAGGGAGATGATTCGTACGGAAATTGCAGGTTCTGTTATGGACCTGATTCATACGGAGATCTCAATTAATCTCCAGAAAATTGCCGATTCAATCGATAAGATGCATTGCGGAACATCAGTCGGCTATATCTGATCTTCAAAAATCTGCGCAACAAAGTGAGCTTAAGATGGGGAAAATCGAAGAAATAATTAATGTAATGAAGAAGAAACTTGACTTTCTGACTTTTAAAAACTCTGACTTGGAATCTGGGATGAGTCGGCAGAATTTACGAATGATTGGGGTGCGTGAAGCTGTTGAATCTAACAACCCCATGAAGTTTTTTTCTCAACTTTTAAAAGATGCATTCCCTACTGTATTTCCTGACCAACCACCACTACTGGATCGTGTTCACAGAATCCCATCACACTCGTCTAGGTCAGATAGACCTAGGCATGTTATTTTACGTTTTCATTACTTTCAAGATAAGGAGAGACTGTTTCGATTCGCTCGATCTAAAGGTTTTATTGATTTTTCGGATCTTAAGTTCCGATTCGTGGAAGATTTCAGTAAACCAATCTGGGACCAACGGGTTCGCTACAGATCTGTGATGTCGGAATTCTATAAGATGGATTTAAGACCAGCGCTGCTGTACCCTGCACGTCTAAGGATTCGCATGTCAGATGGAGTCCTTCGTTTTTTTGATTCTCCATCTGATGCCCAGGGTTATCTGGATCAATTGTCACCTTCAACATCTTAATTGCTATTTTTTTAAATTATCTCCGTTGATCGGAGGCTGTGAATTGGTTGGTTTTAACTTTTTCGTGCCCTATTTGGGCAGAAAAGTTTATTTTTTTGATTTCTTAATATGGTTGCTAAACTTTCTTTTTAACTGCGTCATTTCTTTCTTTTCCCAGGGGATTTTGGGTGGTTACTTCCTGTTTGTCTTCTTACGTATTTCCTGTGTGGCCTTAAATTTTGTAGTTTTTAAAAAAATTTTATTTTGTTTTGCTTTTTATAACTAGTTTATGTTAATAATCTTATTTTTTCTTGTTTTTTTGTTTATTCATGGGTTTGGGGTTTATTGTGGGTTTTTTTTAATATATATTTTCTGGCTTTTGTTCTGTTGTGTGTGTATTTTAATTGAGTTACCTTTTTTTTACTTTTTTACTGTTTTACAGTTAGCTGATCTTTTTCATATTTATACCTTTTTTTTAGGGAGCGTATACCGGAAGTCATGGGGGTAGTTTTAGCGCTTGCTTCTTTCCGGCGGGTCTGCTTTAGATTTTGCCTTGGGGTCTTGGGGCGGAGGGTGGTGGGAGGGGCTTCATGTTTTAGTTTTTTTCTCTTTGGGCTATATACATTATTGAAGTACTGGTTGCGTCCTTTTTCCCGGTATCTTTTGTATGTTCTGTTTCCTCTCCGGGTTCGTGGGTCGAGCCTATCGTCAATCCCCCTCGATGTGGGTTGACTTTAGGATTTATGGAGTCTATTATTAATTTTGTCTCCTGGAATACTAACGGTCTTAATCATCCTATTAAAAGGAAAAAAGTTTTTAAAGTGTTCCGGAGACTTAAAGCACAAATTTTATTTTTACAAGAGACCCATGTACGGAGGGGGGACAGACTACGTTTTTTTAAATTCTGGAAGGAGCAACAATTTCATTCGAACTCCAATGCTAAGATTCGAGGCGTCTCTATTTTTATAGATTCCTCAGTTACTTTTATACAACAGGATATTATTTCTGATCCGAATGGTAGATTTTTATTGGTTAGTGGTTTACTATTTAATAAAAAAGTAGTTTTGGTTAATGTTTATGCTCCTAATATGGATTGTCCGGAATTTTATAAATCATTGTTTAATCAGTTTCCGAATTTGAACGAGTTTTCATTGATCTGGGGCGGAGATCTTACTACCTGTTTGTCTCCAGCTTTGGACCGTTCGGCTCCTTTACGGACCTTACCTAATAAATCTGCAACTTTGATTAACTTTTTCCTTTCTGATTCTGGGTCGACGGACATTTGGCGTTTTCTGCATCCTCAGGAAAAAGATTTTTCCTCTTTTCACATGTTCATCATTCCTATTCAAGAATTGATTATTTTTTTATTGATTCTCGTCTTATTCCTTCAGTGATTAAATGTGATTATGATTCTATAACCATTTCGGATCATGCTCCACTTAAGCTTTCTATTAAAATTTTGGCCAATATACAAAATAATAGACAATGGCGTTTTAATTCGCTGTTGCTTCAGGATTCGGACTTTGTTAACTTTATGAATGAACAGATTGAGCTTTTTTTTACAATTAATCATACAGAGGATATCTCGGTTAACACTCTTTGGGACACTTTTAAAGCCTATATTCGTGGTCAGATTATTTCGTATTCTGCTGCTTTGAGGAAGAAACAGAAGCAGGAGGAGATGGCAATTGTGGACAAGATTAAAGAAATTGATAAGAAATATGTTATGGCTCCTTCTGAGGAGTTATACAAACAAAGAACTGAACTTCAAATGGAACACAGTTTATTAATATCGTCCTCGATTGTAAACCAATTAAAGAAAACAAGAAGTGAATTTTATGTTCACAGTGACAAAATTGGCAAGCTGCTGGCTAATCAATTGAAATCTAATTATGTTAAATCTCAAATCAATCAGATTTATGACCAAAATGATCGATTGATACTGGATCATGTGGGGATTAATCAAACCTTTTGTGATTTTTATTCTTCTTTATATCAATTAGAGTCTCCTCGAGATTCTAAATATATGAATGATTTTTTAGATAAGTTAGACTTCCCTAAGATTTCACAGGATATGTCTGCTATATTAGATACTTCCATTACTATGGATGAGATTAAGAATGTTATTTTTTCTATGAATCTGGGGAAAGCTCCTGGCCCGGATGGGTTTACCGTTGAATTTTATAAATGTTTTGCTTCTTTATTGATCCCTTGGCTCTGTAGGGTCTTTGAGGCTTCTCTGAAACTTGGTAAACTTCCTGAATCTTTTAATAGAGCGTCAATTTCTTTAATACTAAAGAAGGATAAAGACCCTGCTCAATGTGCATCTTATAGACCAATATCTTTATTAAATGTTGATTCTAAAGTTTTTTCTAAGTTATTAGCAAATAGACTAGAAAAAGTACTTCCTTCTATTATTTCGGAAGACCAAACGGGTTTTATTAAAGGTCGTTACTCTTTTTATAATATTCGTACATTGTTAAATATTGTTTATACTCCCTCACAAAATGTTCCTGAGTGTGTTATTTCTTTAGACGCCGAGAAAGCTTTTGATAGAGTAGAATGGCCCTATTTATTTAAGGTGCTTGAAATGTTTAATTTTAGCTTGAAATTTATATCCTGGATTAAACTGTTATATCATTCCCCTGTAGCCTCGGTCCGTACTAACTCTTTAAACTCACCTTTTTTTCCTCTCTTTCGAGGTACTCGACAAGGCTGTCCTCTTAGTCCCCTATTATTTGATATTGCATTAGAACCTCTTGCAATTGCTATTCGAGAATCTTCAAATATTACTGGGATAACTCGGGGATTAAAGTCCCATAAATTATCACTCTATGCTGATGATTTACTGTTATATATTTCTAATCCTGAGAAATCCATTCCTGCTGTTTTAGAGTTATTAGCACAATTTGGTTTTTTTTCAGGTTATAAATTAAATCTTAGTAAGAGTGAACTCTTTCCGATTAATAAACATCTTCCCTTATATTATAAATTTCCATTTAAATTGATTGATAATTATTTTTCTTATCTTGGGATTAAAATTACTTGTAAATATAAAGATTTATTTAAGATTAACTTTTTACCATTAATAGACCATATTACTCAACTTTCATCTAAATGGTTTCCCTTATATTTAACTTTGATTGGTCGTATTAATGCAGTTAAGATGTTTTTTTTGCCAAAATTTTTATATGCGTTTCAGGCATTATCAATTTTTGTTCCAAAATCTTTCTTTGATAAAGTTGACTCTAAAATTTCTTCATTTATTTGGCAGAATAAGAATCCGAGACTGGGTAAAATACACTTACAGAAAGCTAAGAGAGATGGAGGTTTAGCATTACCTAACTTTAGATTCTATTATTGGGCTATTGAATATATATTCGACATATGAAATTTTGGTTACTTGATCAGGATATACTATCTATTCCTAAATGGGTAGCATTGGAACTACAATCTGTTCAGGGTTATACACTTGGCTCTATTTTAGGCTCCTCTCTCCCTTTTGATTCGAAACGCCTTAAGCAGGTCTCTAACCCGATAGTTAAATATGCTTTGCGCATTTGGTTTCAATTCAGAAAATTTTTTGATCTTAATCAATTCGGGTTAGCGATTCCTATTTTAGGTAACATTTTTTCCTCCCTCTTTTACGGATCGCGCTTTTCAAACCTGGAAGACTAAGGGTATTTTACGGTTTTTGGATTTATTTTTAGATGGTTCCCTTATGTCTTTTGAACAATTATCTAATAAATATAATTTATCAAGAATACATTTTTTTAGATATTTACAAGTTAGAAATTTCCTAAGTACTATACTTTCTTCCTTTCCAATGCTTCCTCCTACATATATTTTAGATTCGATAATTAACCTCAATCCATGTCAGAAAGGTGCATCGGCTATGATTTATAATATTATTATGAAACTTAGGAAAGCTCCATTTGATAAGATTATGGTAGATTGGGAACAGGAATTGGGGCTCACCATTTCTGTGGATGATTGGGGGCAGATTTTACAATTAGTTAATACTTCCTCTACTTGTGCTAAACATTCCCTAATTCAATTTAAAGTGGTTCATAGAGCACATATGTCCAAAGATAAGTTAGCGCGTTTTTACTCGCATATTAATCCTTTTTGTGATAGATGTTCGGGGCAGATAGCCTCTTTAACTCATATGTTTTGGTCTTGTCCTACTTTGGAAACTTTTTGGAGAGATATTTTTAATATTATTTCTAAGGTATTAAATATAGATATCTCTCCTCACCCTATTACTGCTATCTTTGGACTTCCTAAAATTTCTAGTAATCTTTCCCCTTCAGCCCGTAGAATGATCGCATTTCTTACTTTAATGGCGAAAAGGTGTATTTTACAACATTGGAAAGAGCTTAATGCTCCAACTACCTTTTTTTGGTTCTCTCAGACGATTTTATGTTTGAATCTGGAGAAAATTAGAAGCAACCTTTATGATTCTTCATTTAAATTTGAACAGATTTGGGGACCTTTTATTCGATACTTTCATTTAATGTAATACATACCCTTCTTGTCTTTTTTCACTGTTTTTAAAGGAGGTTGGGATTGAGGACGTGATTTTAAGTTTAACTCTGTTTGGTTTCAAGTTAGCCCATTGCTTTGCTTTGCTTTTAGTTAGTTGCACGGTGGGTTTTTTTTTGGGTTTTTTTTTTCTTTTTTTTTCCATTGATATATATATAAAATTTAGTATACTATTATGTTATCTTGGTTTTTTATGTTTAAATTACATTGTTTGTAGTATTTTTTTTGGTATTGATACCTTCTGGAATTCTATTATATTTTAACATTGTATTAATGTTTATATGGTTTACCTTTTTGTATACTTATTCAATAAAAAGATTTAAAAAGAAAAGAAAATTGGCCAACAGGAAACAAGGTAGCCAGAAATGGGTCTTTGGTTGTCATGGGATAAAGAATGGTGCTCTATAGGAATCTGATTGATAGGTACTTTATTGATTCCAAAGGAAATTACAGTATTACAGTCGCATTACAATTGCACAGAGATACAAGTAAACAAATATTAGAAGAGAAGTAAGAAAGAATAAAAAAATAAGTTACCTCAAATAGTCTAACAGGGGTGTCATCACTTCCCTGGCTTCCCCAGGTTGACTCATAAAGCGTAATGGCTGAGGGTAAGAATGACCTCATTGCGCCCTTTGGAGCAGCACAGTTGTGTTAGTCTATTGTAAAAGTGCTCCTCTGCTCAGCCAAGGTGGCATGTAGAGGGTGAGAAACATTGTCCAGAATGGTCGGAATTTTCTGTAGGGCTCTTTGTTCTACCACAGCCTCCAGTGTGTTCAGCTTGACTCCTATAACAGAACCAGCCTTTCTAATCAGTTTATTGAGCCTGTGGGTATCACTCGTATTGATGCCATTCTATGGGGCTTTAACTTTTATACAATTTTATGTAAATAACCTGTTTGGAGGCACACAAGTTACACTTGCTAACCTTGCTGCTGATGCAAAAATGGATCACATTAAAGGCATCCGTTAGTCTTGCGAGACCGTGGATCTGCACCTAGAAAGTCTTCACTCTCCAGGGCACAGGCCTGGGCAAGGTTGTATGGAAGACCAGCAGTTGCCCATGCTGCAAGTCTCCCCTCTCCACGCCACCGATGTTGTCTGAGGGAAGGGCATTAGGACCTATACAGCTTGGCACCAGTGTCGTTGCAGAGCAATGTGTGATTAAGTGCCTTGCTCAAGGACACAACACACTGCCTCGGCTAGGGCTCGAACTCACGATCTCTAGGTCACTAATCCAATGCCACGTGCCCACACGATGGATCACAAGGAGAGTACAAAAGCCTACAGATAGATTAAATCAGTGGTGTAAGATCTGGTAAATAGAGTATAAAATTGCAAAATTAAAACTGATCATTTTGGCAATAGAAAATAAAAATTTATTTGAATGATGAGAGATTGTAGAACTCTGAAATAGTGGGACTAGTACACAATTCACAAAAGGTTAGTGAGGTATAGCAAGTAATTAGGAAAGCTGACAGCTATCTTGTTTATGGTAATGGAGACTAATTACAGAAATGAGGTGGTTATGTTTCAGTTTTAATCAGTAATGATAGGAGCGGTAAAGTATCATATACACCATTGGTTCCTACTTACAGAAGGATGTTGATGCATTGGAAGTACTTCAGAGAAGCACTAGTAGACTAAAGCTTGGAATGGGCAGATTGTGTTAAGAAATGGACCTGGGCCCACTGCAATTTACTTATTGCTACAATTGGTCAATAGCGGATGCAATCTCATTGGCTCTTCATGCGACCTTGGACAATACTAATACTTATGTCAGGCAAACAACAGGAATTCTGCAGATGCTGGAAATTCAAGCAACACACATAAAAGCTGCTGGTGAACGCAGCAGGCCAGGCAGCATCTCTAGGAAGAGGTGCAGTCGACGTTTCAGGCCGAGACCTTTCGTCAGGGCTAACTGAAGGAAGAGTGAGTAAGGGATTTGAAAGTTGGAGGGGGAGATCCAAAATGATAGGAGAAGACAGGAGGGGGAGGGATGGAGCCAAGAGCCGGACAGGTGATAGGCGAAAGGGATACGAGAGGATCATGGGACAGGAGGTCCGGGAAGAAAGACAAGGGGGGGTGGACCCAGAGGATGGGCAAGGGGTATATTCAGAGGGACAGAGGGAGAAAAAGGAGAGTCAGAGAAAGAATGTGTGTATAAAAATAAGTAACAGATGGGGTACGAGGGGGAGGTGGGGCATGAGCGGAAGTTAGAGAAGTCGATGTTCATGCCGTCAGGTTGGAGGCTACCCAGACGGAATATAAGGTGTTGTTCCTCCAACCTGAGTGTGGCTTCATCTTTACAGTAGAGGAGGCCGTGGATAGACATGTCAGAATGGGAACGGGATGTGGAATTAAAATGTGTGGCCACTGGAAGATCCTGCTTTCTCTGGCGGACAGAGCGTAGATGTTCAGCAAAGCGGTCTCCCAGTCTGCGTCGGATCTCGCCAATATATAAAAGGCCACATCGGGAGCACCGGACGCAGTATATCACTCTAGCCGACTCACAGGTGAAGTGTTGCCTCACCTGGAAGGACTGTTTGGGGCCCTGAATGGTGGTAAGGGAGGAAGTGTAAGGGCATGTGTAGCATTTGTTCCGCTTACACGGATAAGTGCCAGGAGGGAGATCAGTGGGGAGGGATGGGGGGGACAAATGGACAAGGGAGTTGCGTAGGGAGCGATCCCTGCGGAATGCAGGGGGGGGAGGGAAAGATGTGCTTAGTGGTGGGATCCCGTTGGAGGTGGCTGAAGTTACGGAGGATAATATGTTGGACCCGGAGGCTGGTGGGGTGGCAGGTGAGGACCAGGGGAACCCTATTCCTAGTGGGGTGGCGGGAGGATGGAGTGAGAGCAGATGTACGTGAAATGGGGAAGATGCATTTAAGAGCAGAGTTGATAGTGGAGGAAGGGAAGCCCCTTTCTTTAAAAAAGGAAGACATCTCCCTCGTCCTAGAATGAAAAGCCTCATCCTGAGAGCAGATGCGGCGGAGACAGAGGAATTGCGAGAAGGGGATGGCGTTTTTGCAAGAGACAGGGTGAGAAGAGGAATAGTCCAGATAGCTGTGAGGATAGAGCTCTCGTATCCCTTTTGCCTATCACCTGTCCAGCTCTTAGCTCCATCCCTCCCCCTCCTGTCTTCTCCTATCATTTTGGATCTCCCCCTCCAACTTTCAAATCCCTTACTCACCCTTCCTTCAGTTAGTCCTGACGAAGGGTCTCGGCCTGAAACGTCGACTGCACCTCTTCCTAGAGATGCTGCCTGGCCTGCTGCGTTCACCAGCAACTTTTACTTGTGTCAGGCTTCTGTTTGTTGACTACAGCTCAGCATTTAATAGAATCATTCCTACAGTTCTGATCAAAAAGCTCCAGAACCTGGGCTTCTGTACCTCCCTCAGCAATTGGATCCTTGACTTCCTCACTGGAAGACCACACACTGTGCGGATCAGAAATAACAGCTCGTCTCACTGATAATCAACACTGGCACACCTCAAGGATGTGTGTTTAGCCCACTGTTCTATTGTGGCTAGGCACAGCTCGAATGCCATCTAAAAATTTGCGAGCCACACAATTATTGTTGGCAGAATTTCAGATGGTGAAGAGGTGTACGCGGGCGAGATAAATCAGCTAGTTGAGTGGCGTTGCAGCAACACCACTCCATGTCTGTAAGACAAAGTAATTGATTGTGGTCTTCAGAAAGGATAAGATGAAGGAACGTACCAGTCCTCATTGAGGGATCAGAAGTGGGTGAGCAGTTTCAGGTTACTGGGTGTCAACATCTCTGAGGATCTACCTTGGGCCCAATGTATTAATGCGGTTACGAAGAAGACAGGGCAATTGATATATTTCATTAAGAGTTTGAGGAGATTTAGAGTGTCGACAAAGACACTCGCAGATTTCTACAGATGTACTGTGATGCATTCTAACTGGTTGCATCACTGTCTGTTTTTGGGGTGGGGGGACACTGTACAGGATCCAAATAAGCTGGAGGAAATTATAAATTCAGTCAGCTCCATCATGGGCACTGGTCTCTGTAGTATCCAGGACATCTTCAAGGGGTGATGCCTCACGAAGGTGACATCCATCATTAAGTACCCCCCCATCATTCAGAGCATGCACTATCTTCTCAGTGCTGCCATCAAGGAAGAGGTGCGGGAGCTTGAAGGCACACACTCAACAATTCAGGAAGAGATTTCCCCCCTGCCATCAGATTTCTGAATGGACATTGAACTCATGAAATACCATCTTACTACTTTTTTCCCTCTTTTTGCACTACTTGTTCAACATATATACACACTGTAATTTATTATGAATTGCTATGTACTGCTGCCGTATAGTGTGTAAGTAATATTAAATCTGATTCTGAAATGAATAGGCACAACAGGCTTCTATCTGCTGAAGTTTAAGTGAAAGGGGACATGATTGAAAATTGCAAGAAGTGTCTTGATAGGATAAATGTGAAGGTGTCTTTGTAGGAAAATTTAGAACTTAGTATTGTTTAAAAATGAGATGCTGCCCATTTAAGACAGATGAGAGCTTGTTGCTGATGATCATTAGTCTTTGGAAGTCTCTACCTCAGAAATGGAAGCAGAAATCGTGAACATGCTTTAAGGCACATAGAAGACATTTAGATCAGTCATACTTGTGCTGTATGGTGGAGCTAGCTTGAGGGGACAAGTGACCTATTTCTGTTCTATTTATTTGTGTGTGTATATATTTTTTCATACAAGATTATAATAGTTTCTTTTCAGTGTGAAGTCAGTACTTCATCAATCCAAGAACTGTGGTCACCTTACCAGTAGCAAGGGTACACCTATCTGCAGAAAATAAACTGATGGGAAGATAGGTAACAACATCAGATTGACATAAGTGTCTGGCCTTTTTGGGTCAATTATGATGCAACCAAGTCACTTGGTGATGTTGTATTTCATCTATTAAAAGCACTTTGTGTGTTTACTAACTTCCATCTTCTAACTGGTGGATAATTTGAAATGCTTATCTACTAAAAAGGAGAGTGACAGCTTTGTTTGTTTAGAGCAGGGATTCCCAACCTGGGGTTCCCAGACCCCTTGCTTAATGGTATTGGTCTATGGCTTAAAAAAGGTTATGAACCCCTGGTTTAGAGTAATGGAGATTTGCACAAGACCATTTAGCAGAGTTTCAAGATAAGATAATCCCAAATTTAGAAAAAAATGATGAAAACAGTATTTTTGGTCAGCAAGATTCTATACAACTACACCAGCACAAAAACCTTAGATTTTTTTGGAGTGCATAGATAAATCAATCTTATTACTGCAATAACATGAGAACTGTAGTCCCAAAGTAGTAGCAGAGTTATTGTGCCCTCTAATGGTAAATGCTTTCTTAGTTGCCATTGCTATCTCTATAGACAGTTTGGTCCCTTGAGAATGAACTTTACCCAGCGTATTTTATGGTAATCAACCAATTTACCTGTTATAGAAAATGCTGCATTAATTTCAGAGTTGGTGAGTGTAAGATCATATTATGAAATGTTTATAATATTTTGTTCCAGATGTAGTGTAGAGTAATCTTTTCCACAGAATTTTGGGAGGTCTCTGAAAGCTATGAGAACTTCCGTGCTGCATCTCATCTGTGTTTGTAATCCAAATTCTGAGCTCTGAAAATATGGACACTTCTGTGGATCTGAATTGAAAGTGCAAAATGCTACAAAGTTTGCAGATCACATTGAAAACAAACCAAATATCTGTGTGTTGCTGTCTTGAATATAATTACTGATCAAGTTAACACAGCTCTGATGTAGAAAATTTCAAGGTTGTGCGACCCTTCAAGAAAAGAAATTCTTCTAGTTTTAATGAAAACTGTATTGCCATGGAAATGACTTGACATATACGATTTCTAAAGCATCTTGAATGTCGGTGTTATACAGGACGGTTATCGAAAGAACTGTGATGTGAAAGGAATTTGTGGAATTCCTCTTGATCACAGCATCTTAATGGAGGAAAAGAAGTATAGAGGGGTGTTGGAAGAGAATCTCAGGTCTTTAGTTGAATGATAAGTATCACAGATGTCAAAGTATTCATAATTACAAAGGTCCAAATATCTTGTTGCTTTATGAAGTTGATTAGATTATAGAGGTTGGGAAATGATGGAGGGTTTTTAAAACAAGAATTAGAATTTTCAAGTGGGTGTTACTAAATTGGAGAAGTGATGAAGGTAGGGTTATAATCTAAAATCCAGGCATTAAGAGGCTTAAATTGTTTTGTTTATAAGGAGTAGTAAAGAGTAAATGATCAGAGGTGTGTTGGAATTGTCAAATTTAAAGGAAATAGACAAGTTTGTGAGCTTTATACACGGCTTTGTGAACTTGATGGTGTAGATGATATTGAAGTGTTGCAATTAGATGATCAAGAGTTTCTAGAGATGATATTGGGATTGCAACTAGCCTTGTTCAGTTTCAGAGTTGGGATAAAGCAGTAACTTGGAGATGGGATTTGTAGATGGAATCAAATACACCAGCTATAAATTATTTAAAGGAAACTTCTACTTAGTTTTGAATATCAGGCAAACAGTTTAGATGGGCTGAAAGAGGTTGTGCTGAGCTTGTAGAACTATATTTGGTTGGTCTACATCTGATTACCATTGCCAAATTATGCTGTGTCACAGAATCACAGAGGAGATAGCGACATGACCGATCCATTTGTGCCAGCTCTTCCCATTGTACATTTTCTTTTCATACAGGTGTTATTTCTGTTTCCATTTTAAAGTTGTTACTGAATCTGATTTCAGCACCCTTTTTTTTTTTATAAATTTGCGTGTGATTTTTAAAAAAATATCCTCATATCAGTAATGCTTTGACATGTAGTATTCATTTCCTTTGGTTAACAAACTTTATGCCACTTGGAAAATAATCTCTTCCTCTACCTTTATTAAATTTTACCTCAACCATCTCTGCTCTGAGATTAATATTTGAGTTTCTCCATGAAACAAGTTTCCATGCTTAACAATTTATTGTTAAATTCCATCAATACCTTCATTGAGGCTTTGATACCCAGAATTAATTGCATTTCTCCAGCTGAAGCTTAACTAGTGTTTTAAATCGGTTTTAGTGTGAATGATCTCATCCCCTGCCATAACAATTCCGTGATTTCTAAAACAATTTCCTTCAAACTGCTGGAGAGAGTAGGGGAATAACTTGAATCAAAACTGGTAAAATATGAATGAAATATATAATTCAGATACTTGGACTACTAATTCAGAGACATGTTCACATCCCACCACAGTGGCTGTGGAATTTAATTTAATCAATAATGTTGTAACTCCCAAGTAGATTAGTCTTAACCTTAATAGACTGGGAAAACTGCAGAGAAGACCCAAGTGATTCAGTAATCTCCTTTAGGGAAGGAACTTTGCCATCCTTAATTGGTCTGATACAGATTTGTCAACAAAATTGTGGAGTGTGGTTGAATATTAACTACCCTCTGAGATCCAACGTGGTTATCTTAAAATTTGGTATTTTAAAAAAAAAGGATAAAACTAGCAGGATCACCCATGATGAACCTCATTCTGGCATTGACACATCATTCCAAACCAGGTTGACTTTCCTCACCAGCTTCTGGATGCTGGCATCGAAATGCAGAGAGCTACTTCAAATATAGTAAAGCCATAGTCTGACATGCTCACAGAATCACACTTCACAGATGATGTCCCATATTCCCTCTATTATGTTATGTGGTACAAGCGTCCCAAACAATGATGTGGTTTACTATAACAAGTGGTCTGTTTGATCTGTGGATGAATTTGGGGCAGCTAAAGTCGCAGTCTGGTTCATGGATGTGTTATGTAGCTGGTGGTAATGGTTGATAATGCTAAATCCACGGAGGGTATCTGGTACAAAGATCTAATATTTGATGTTGTGGTGTTTGCTGAGCTTGGCAGTGAGCT
The DNA here is from genome assembly GCF_963921235.1 of Mobula hypostoma. NCBI lineage: Eukaryota > Metazoa > Chordata > Chondrichthyes > Myliobatiformes > Myliobatidae > Mobula > Mobula hypostoma. Next base: position 108,020,897 of record NC_086105.1, on the reverse strand, counting down.
TGCAGACGCTTCATTACCAGTCAAGGTGACGTCCTCAGTGTGCAGTTGGTGTTTCTCTCTGGGAGTGCTCATGTTTATATAGGCCCTTGTTTGCTTGCCTTGGCCCTGATTGGCTACCCCTTCAGTTGACCTTTGAGTTCTATTGGCTCACGTTTCTTTGGTTCTAATATTTGTCACAATGCACAATCTGTACAGAGCTCTTTTAAAAATTGCATAAATACTGTCAAGGTATGAACGTGGGTTTACCAAAAAATCAGCATTGAAATCAAAAATAATATTGAAAACAAGATCCAAACATTATATCAGTCACATTTAACACCATAGCACTTGATCCAAAATGAATATGCTTACTCTACAAAAATGCGTGTTGAAAATAAATAAAATTTCAGGTCAGCTTAAAGAAGGCTTGCTTGCTTGATTCTGATGTTCTTTACTTTTCCCTATTCTTGAAGGGGTCATGTTGACGACGATGGAGATGATGATATTGTGAATCCTCAAGGGAGTCGGCAGCAGCATGATAATCTGTACAGAGTTCACATGCCTAGTCTCTACAGCTGTGGGAGCAGTTTTGGTAGCGAGACCAGTATCCCTGCTGCAGCACATACTGTGAGCAATGCCCCGGTCACAGAATACATGTAAGCAACTATACTTCTTTCCTTTTGAGTTTCTGGTTTTTGAATGCCCGATTGAAATTAAACAATTTTCCCTTGAGAGTTCAAGTCCAGAAGAGTTTTAAGACCTTAAGTTAGATTACTTTATGCATGAATCTGGTATAATCAATAATTATGCGGAATTTTTTTTGTATGGTCAGGCTATGGAGGGAACCTAGTTTAGCCATCTGAGCACAATTTCTTTCTGTTGCCATTTATCTGCTAGTTTATCCAATATAACTTCTCAACAGGGGTGTTATCCCAATTCTCATCATAATCTTTTTGCAGTATGAGACACTTTTGGGAATGTGGGGAGGGGACATTAAATATAAAATAACAGGCAGTTTCTATTGATAATTATAGAACATGCACTCAGTGGCCACTTTATTAGGTACACCTGTACACTTGCTCGTTAATACAAATATCAAATCAGCCAATCTTGGTAGCAACTGAGTGCATAAAAGCATGTAAACACGGTTAAAAGGTTCAGTTGTTGTTCAGACTAAGCATCAGAACGGGGAAGAAATATGATAAAGGTTACTTTGACTGTGGAATAACAGTTGGTACCAGACAGGGTGATTTCAGTATGTATTTGGGAAAATGCTGATCAGGGGTTTTCACACACAACAGCCACTAGAGTTTACAGAGACTGGTGCGATAAACAAAACCATACAGTGAGTGGCAGTCCTGTAGGCGAAAACATCTCGTTAATGAAAGAGGTCAGAGGAGAATGGTCAGAATGGTTCAAGCTGACAGGAAGGTGACAGTCACTCAAATAACCAAGCATTACAACAATAGTGTGCAGAAGAGCATCTGTGAATGCACAACATGTCAAAACCTAAAGTGGATCAGCTACAGTAGCAGAAGACTACACCGAGTTCCACTAAAGTGGCCACCGAGTGTAAATTGTGGCTGTCATGGGCTCTTACGTTTTTAATCACTGTGGTGACTATTTCATACATCCATTTTAAAAGAATGCCTCATGATTTGAATTCTCAGTACGTGTTTTTGAGATTTTTTGCTAATCATCTACATTGCTAATTTGGAAATATTGAAGAAAATCTCCTTTACAGAATAATTATGGGGGAAAAGAACTAAAATTTAATCAGTAGTGGGGTCCACTATCAACAGTTGATGAATAAAGCTCATTCTGCTTGAGAATCTCAAGTTAAAACTATATAGTTCTTGTTTCGCAACTTTTGAAGTATCTTAAATAGTTTTGAAAGCTGAGGGGAAAGCTTTTATACTTGTGTTGTTTCTGTCATGAGACTGATTTCAAATTGGGCCCCATTGCTGATAAAATTTCATGTTTTTCATAATCTGTAAAGGAGATTTTTTTTGTCACAACCCCCCCAAATTAGCAAGGTAGCAAGGCAAAAAGTCCATTTGTCGGCATGTTTGAGCATCTCATTGTATGCAGAGAGAGAGTACTGTGTTCGCAATTACTGTTTTTAAACCTTACTTTCCATTGTTCTATTTTCTATAAAAGTGCAAATAAGTAAAGGTGTTAAGTATTACAAATCTCAAATTCTCCCTAAGATCAGTCTTTTTAGGTCAATGCGTCTTTGCTCATTTAGCAAAACAAAATTTAACTTTTTCTTTCTCCTCTCTGTAATTAAGCAGGAGCCAGAACACAACTTATCAGAACCCTCGCTGTGAGAATACACCTCTGATTGGCAGAGAATCGCCTCCTCCTTCTGTAAGTTATTTATTTAGTTTTAGGTGTTTTTCTGTACTAAAATTTGTTTTAAATCCAATGTAAAACCATTTCAATAGATTTAGTCAAACAAAAATGTAATTTGGAAATGCCATAATCAATTTTTGGTTGTCTAATATACTTGTGTTGAACATTTATTGCATTCTATATTGATTCTTGAGGAGTGTAGACAATAGAATTGGTAGTTCTCCCTCATGTAGGCTTCTCAAGCTGTATAGATTTTCTATATCAGATCAAACAAAAATGAAGGCACCATTCATCAAAAAATTACCTCATAGTTAGTAGGATGTGTAGACATAGACAGTAGGATTAACCACACTATGTCCTTATGTTACGTACCCCGTAACTGGGTTGCCAAACCAGCAGAAATGGATCACTCAGTTGGAGTCTGGAGTACTAGAACTAAGAAAGTTTTATTAAAGAAACAAGCAACACAGTAATCGAAAGGATAATAAATGCAACAGTTCAGCGATGATAAACACACATGTGCACAGAATTAAGATAACAGCATCAATCAAACTCTATCGTTGTCTAGGGGTAAATGACCAAATTTCAAAGTGACTCAAAGTTCAGTCCAGTTTAGTAGTTCAGTTCGCAGTAATCGTTGCCATGGCGATGGACAACGTGGGGGGGGGGAGAGAGAGATAGAACAGGAACAACTGATCATTCAGACATGGCTTCACTCACAGACCGGCGAGATGGCTCATAAGCAGCTTTTGGGTGGGTCTTTGGTGATGTCACCTGAGGTCACCGACTGTGACCCCTCCTCCAGATGCGGTCGATCCTCTGCAGTGAACCCGGCACCCAGGCAAGGGCGGACACACACCGGGTTCCCGCTGATCGTACCTTTCCACCCTGGCCGTTGTCTGGTACTTCCCACCGACTCGTGAGAAGCGTATCGCTTCCAGGGTCTCGTTACCTCGGGTGGCGTGTGTCCTGCCTTAGCGAACCGGTCCCTTTTTATCCCCCTGCTGGGGCATCGCCTGTCCATCACTTCAAACAGTTCAAGGTTCAAAGGGGGGAGCCGCTCCAGACAGCTCTCTCTCCCCCGTCCCTTCATTACACATCTCCAGACGCTGCTCCATTGTTCCTTATCTCTCCTTCCCCTGAGGGCAGGTGGCAGACCACTTGCTGATGTCACTGATGCTAACCCAGGCCAGCAAACATCTTAATTTTATGTGTATTCTCGTCACACTTACTATAACATTGTCTGGTATGCTGCAATCTCTCATAATGCACATTCCTTATGGCTCCCTTTCTATAGTGGAACCATATAAATGGCAGTCTACACTCATCTTTATAGTGAGCTTTTTGTGTGACTTCAGAGAAAGCTTTATAGAGAGGGTCTAATGTGTACTGGGAAGTGGTGTTTATTTTGCCCAGTATAATGCAGATTATTTTCTATATGAGTTGTATATTACTAGTATTCCTGTAGCTTCAGCTTTATCCTTTAAGTATTTAGTAGTATTTTGCAATGGTTAAATTTTTCATATCTAAATATCCAGAATAAAATTAGCTGCAATCTTTCTAATCAAAGTTTAATTGGATTTTATTATTCTTAATATACATATTGTAGTGGAATATTATTGTCCCAGATATTTTAATGATGCAGAATAAAAGTTTTGAAGGATTGAAATATCTAAAATAATGCCCAGATAATGAAAATCAAAGTCTTTTTCATCCGCTTCCTTCCTAAAAACGGACTTGTGCTGTAAGTGAAAATTAATTTCATAGTATTTACTAACAAAATGCTGCAAAAAGACTCTTGTATTTTATAACAGGTCAGCAAACAATGCAGGAATTAAAATTTATCTAGCACCTTTAAAAAATAAGAAATATTTTCATCTTGTGTCATCAACAAAAAGTTCTGATGTGGTATTGGAATACTTTATTATAGATCTCCATGTGTTTTGTCGTTAACCTCGTTTCTTCTTGCCCTTTGATAGAGTCTTGTCTCTGTTACTTTCACCATTTCTTTTTCTAATTTCTATGCTTTATTTTTTTCAGCTTTGAAGGCCAATATTTATTTTGTACTCATTCTGTTTAGAGTCTTGATCAGGTTTTGGTTAATACAAATTACCCAAAGAACCTGAGGGGGCTTTAGAGCATTTTCTATTAAATAGGACTGATTGAAAGCAGATGCAACTATAACTGATTAACAATCTGATAATGAATGAATATTTTGCAAATAGCGAGCATAATATAAATTAATTTTATATTTGGTTTGTGCGGATACATAGAGAGGTATTGGTTATAAATTTACAAACAGAAATTTCAAAAAGAATTAGATATAATCCTTGAAATTGCTAATGCAAAGACCTATTGACAGTATGGAGTATTCAAAAGAAAATACTTGCAATAGAAATGTTCTTCATGCATCTAAAGAAGAAGATCATTACTTGTATTGTGAAGCAGCATTTGGGCACCTACTGAGTTACAGTGCCCCCACAGTATTTCTATATTTTACTATTTTCTAAATTTAATATGTATTGAAGTAGGATTTTTTCAACTAATCTACAAAATATTGTGCATTATGTCAAATGAAAATAAAAATTCTAAAACCGCTCAACAATTTACTAAAAATTAAAAACCAAAATTGTGATGCTAAAAAAGTATTCATCCCCTTTGTAATTACTACACTAACTTTCCTCAGGTGGAATACTGTGTATTACCTTACGAACTCACCCAATTTTTTTGTAGAAAATGGAGGATCACCTGTTTCAATGAAGTCATAATAAATACCCCACTTTCTCTGCAAGGTCCAACAGTATGCTAGGTTTAGAACAGTCCAAACCAAAATGAAAACGAAAGAGCACCAAGACAAGTCAAGGAAATGATAATAGAGAAGCACAAATTTGGGGAAGGGTACAAGAGCATCTCAAAGGCACTGAACGTATCTTGGAGTGCTGTGCAGTCCATTGTGAAAAATTGGAGAAATATGAAAGCACAGCTACATTGCCTATGTCAGGCCGCTCCTCTATACAGAGTCATTTGAGAAGTATGGCACTTGTAAGAGAGGGTACTGTGATGCAGTCACTCTAAGTGAGCTGCAGAGGTCAGTGGTTGCAACTGGAGAATAAAGTTCATGGATCCACACCCTCTTCAGGCCTTGCACAAAAAGGGTGTTCATGGAAGAGTTGCAAAGAAGCAGTCCTGGCTAAAAATTAAAAAAAAAACATGCTTGCCTGTCAAGACTTTGCAAAGCACCACTTTGAAGATACCGTCCATATGTGGAAGAATGTCTCATGGTTCGATGGGACTGAAGTGGAACATTTTGGCCTTAGCACTGAGCAATACATGTAATGTAAATCAGATATTGCACATTGGCCAGGTATTGAAGTATGGTGGAGGTAGCATCATGCAATTGAGATACTTTTTAGCTTCAGGGACTGGAAATCTGGTCAGGATTGATGGGAAGATGAATACAGAGAGATTCTGGATGAAAACCTGCTCGCCTCTGCCAGAAAGCGTAAACTGGGTAGGAAGTGTCAGCAGGACAATGACCCAAAGCACACTGCAGAGTAACCATGGCATGGCTCCAAATGAAGAAAATTGATGTACTTGAGTGGCCCAGAGTCCTGACTTTGATCTCTTCGAACATCTCTGCAAAGACCTCAAGATTGCTGTCCACCGCCACTCCCCAACTAGGTTGGCACAGCTTGAGCAATTTTGCAAGGAGGAATGGGTAAATCTTGCTCCATAAGTTGTGCAAAGCTGTTGAGCACTGCTGCCTGTAACAGTTGCGACAGGTGGCTCATCTAAGTACTGAGCTAAGGGGGATGAATACTTTTGAACTGCTGACACCTCAATCTTTGTATTTTTAGTTTTTTATGCTTTACAATTTATCCTGTTTTTGAGCTCCACTGAGGGGGAGAAAAAGCAGCATGTGGTTCACAAATAAAAATTATGTTAAATTGATCAAAGACATCTCTGTGAGCAAAGCATCGGGGGCTGGATACTTTTACAAGGCACTGTAAGAGACAGTAAAACTAAATGTTTTCATAAATAGAAATAGTGACCATTTAGTTAGGATAACTATATATCAAAAGATATCAGCAAAGAATTGTGAAGTTTTAAGTGCAGAAAGAGTATTTGTTTTGGGGGAAGGGGGAAAAGATTATAAATAAAGAGGCATTCTCAGAAGAATAAAACAAACAGCCAGAACGAGTAAAATGGAGATGGTAGTTTACTGAGTGAATAATTCATATTGGCAAATCTACTTTGGTTGGAAAATGCAAAAGTTTCTTTTTAAGAAGGAATACAGGAACCATGTAATTATATTAACTTGGCATCATTTGTGGGAAAGATGCTGGATATTTTATAGGGCACAGAGACTACGTATTTGGTCAAATAGGAATTTGTCAGCATCATTGTGGACAGTTGAGGTGATGCACATGGTGCATAAAATACTGACTTATGTTTGAGGATATATTAGATTTTATTAACATGCATGAAATGGAAGTAACCTTGTACCATACATTGTTAATTACTGGGTATACAAGGCTTTGAAAAGTAAGGAGAAAGGGAAATTGATTTTATTGGTCAGATGTGATAAGTAATTGTCTAATGTGATTGATGGCGGGGACTCCCAATTTTCCTAATGCATCATAATGATTTTGAAAGCATAGAATTGCATATCCTAAGTTTTCAAGTTATATAGCACCATAAATTTTCTAGAAAGGACCAGGAAGTTAATTATATAAATTGGTTAATTAAACAGATCAGTTCAGAGAATTGCGATCATCTACCTAGAATCTGAAAGAAAGAAGGCAGAATGCACTCCACCAAGTATTTTGAGACTCTAGAAGTTAGTGCACAGGCCTAACGAACAATCAAAATAGATGAATAATGGTTTGTATAGGGAAAATATTGCAAGGATAGATTAATTAAACTTATCTTGTACTTCCCTGACTTTAGAAGGTATGTGGTTGATAGAAAGATGTAATGAAAAGTTCAGTTTAGGGAAGAAAACATGCAGAATATACTCTACAAAGTATTCTACAGAGCCTCAAACTTGCATCTTGTTCTTAAATTCACTTGGTCACTTGTGACACCTCTCTCCCTTTGGTCTCTCTGTCTCCATTTCTGGAGCATAATGTCCACCCATAAGCCTACCAACTCCCATGGCTATCTTGACTATACCTCTTCCCGCTCTGTCTCCTGTAAAAATGCCATTCCCTTTTATTAGTTCCTTCATCTCTGCCGTATCTGTTCCTTTCTAGAACTTGAGATGTCCTCCTTTTTTAAAGAACAGGGTTTCCCTTCATCCACTTTTGATGCTGTCTTCACCTGCATCTCCATTTCTCAGACATAACACCCTCACCCCACCTTCCTGCCAGAGATTTCTTCTTGTCCTCATCTACCACCCCGCTTGACCTGTGCATTCAACACATCATTCTCCGCAAGTTCACCATCTTCAATGAGATCCTACCACCAAACACATCTTTACTTCCCCCGCCCCACCCCCATTCTCCGCTTTCTGCAGGGATTATTCCCTCTGTGATTTCCTTATTCATTCTTCTCCTCCCACCAGCGTTCCCCCCTTTTTTTTAAACAGCTGTGTGGACCATCCATTGCTCTGAGCAGGAAATTTTTGAATGGCCTGCGTGGTACTTTATATTAACATTATGAAAGAAAAATTCATCCACATGGTAACAAAGGGTATGTGCATGGGAGCATTTCGGTTACTACGTGTCCATGCACCGGCACAGCTTGAAGGGAACAGTGCTCGCCACTAATTTCCCTCCTGGCATTTATCCCTGCTGGCGAATGAAGTGCTTGTACCTGCCCATTCACTTCATTTTGGGCCCCAGACAGTCCTTCCAAATGAAGCAACACTTCACCTGCGAATCTTTTCGGGTCATCTATTGTATCTGGTGCTGCCAATGTGGTCTCCTCTACATTGTTGAGACCCAGTGTTAATTGGGAACCACTTTGTCGATCACCTTCATTCCAGTGGCGAAAAGCGTGATTCTCTATGGCCAACCATTTCAATTCCAATAGCCAACACATTGTTCCAACACATTGGTCCATAGCCTCCTCTACAGCTACGATGAGGCTATTGTCAGGTTGGAGGAGCAACACTTCATAATCTGGGTAGCCTCAACTGGATGAAATGACCATAGATTTCTCTAACTTCTGATAATGTGCCCTCTCCCCCTTCAGTTCCCCACTCTGGCTCCCATCATATCTCTTCTCTTCTGCTCACCTACAGTACTTGTTACATCCCCAAGTGTCCCTCCTCCTTCCTTTTCTCCCATGGTCAACTCTCCTCTCCTATTAGATATTTTTTTCTCCAGCCCTTTACCTTTTCTACCTATCACCTCTCAGCTTCTTACTTCAACCTCCTCCCCACCCCACCGCCATCTTCTTATTCTAGCATCTTCCCTCTTCCTTTCCAGTCCTGATGAAAGGTCACGGCCCTAAAATTTAACTCTTTATTCATGTCCATGGGTTCTGCTTGACCTGCTGAGTCCTCTGCATTTTGTGTGTGTTGCTTTGGATTTCTTGCATTTGCAGAATCTCTTCTTTCTAATAAAGAAATACTATCTTTGCACCTGTGGACTTTAGAGCATGATGGCAATTTAGTCATATGTGTGATATCAGGAAATGCTTAATACTGAAACATCAGTGAAAAAGGTTTTCTAAAGTTTTTGAAGACCGGTTGGTGGATGAGCTGAAATTTTCATGACTTGAAATTAACATTTTTTTTCACATGGCCATTAAAGGAGATGGAGAAAGGTAGGTGAATCTAATTGACGTACAAAGTGGTCAAACAAAATGACGCATTAAGCCACTCACTTTCTGTTCCTGGGTGTCAATTCTGAATCTACCAAGGTCTTGTTTATGCACATAGAGCCCAGTGTTCTTTAGAAAGGCAAGCCATTTTCTTTTCGAATATGTACCCGCAGCTTGATCAAGTTGGGTGTCCTTTTTGTCCCTAAAGTTGGCAATTTCAGTATTCATGCTTTATTTTAGTGTTGCAATAATGCAAAATAAAATATGCATTGAAAATTATCATAAAAGTTAGTGTTTTATTATTTTTAAACCAGTTTTTTTTCCACTATACATTCTTGAAAAACAAAGTTGAACAAAGACAACATAAATTGAGGGAATATGTATGCTTTCTGAGTTTATTAAGAATATTACATGGGGCAAAAAGTCATTAACCCGTAATGAATTTCTTTTGACGTTTTATTTCATTGTTGTTGACTTATGTGTAGATATATATTAAAACAAATTATAAACCGCGTTTCTCCGAATTGTTCCTTTGTTCCGTTATCCTGTTCTGGGAGTGCCCCTGGGTATTTTGTGGGATTGTTCTTCCCTTGCTTGCACTGGATTTCTCTTTTGAGGCTGCACTCTATTTCTCTCTCCTACAATGCCACAGCTGTATTTGGCTGCTCTGGACAGTGGCAGCCATCTGAGCTGGCAGCCAAAGAACTCCAACAGTGCAAGGACGAACTCTTACTGGTAAAGGAGGCAGCAAACCAGAACAGGTACTGAAATATGGCTTTGTATCCCATTCCCTACTGCTTTCAGTTCCTTAAGTATTCACCCCTGCTCAATAGCATTATTTTGGATGGGCGATCCTTTCCTCACTGTCTAATTCCCAAAATTAGCACTCTTTAGACAGCACAGCATTTTGAATGGACACTGGAACATTTGATTGTTGCTCCATTCCATGCTGCTTGCGATTCTCTTTAAAACGTATATTCTGCTAAATAACACAAAAATAAACTTTATCTTAATTCCCAATTTCTTTCAGCTCTCTTAAAAATGACACCTTGCTGAATAGCATGGATGCATTGGGCTGTGGTACTAGACACTACAGACTAGCAGGAATGTCACAACATCATATTGATCTGATTTTGAATACCAATATATAATTGTATTTACTGTTTACATTAATCACAGTTAAAATTCTCATAACAAGTATTAATTATCTTATTCAACTGGTTATGTATTTGAGCACTGGTTTCAGGTTCTATGATGCTTTAAACGTATCTGTTTGCCAGTATTGCCTGGGAACTATCTTAATTCCCTTTTTTAAACATTTATCTTTAAGTAATTCTAAACTGTTTAAGATAATTTTGTGAGAAACATGGATTTTTAATAAAATTAAGATGGTATTATGTGCCTATTATTGACGTCAATTCTAATTTTCAAGCATGTCATGAAGTTATCATTCTGATCATGTGACATCCCTGTTATATGCTTGCTGCAATTATTTGAATACCACAGGATTTGGGTGGCTCCTGAAGCATATCCCGAGCACTTTGAGCACTGTAATAGCCGCCTTTTGCACCAAACATTATTTTACTTTCATTCTTTTCAGCTTGCTCAGAGAATGCAACAAAAATAATATTTCCCTGTTTTTCTGTGTGATTTTTGAAAATGTAATATTTAGATTTGCAGAACATAATTTATTATTTTGAATTGATGTAAAGGGTTCTTTTTACATTTCATTTTGACTTCCAAAAATAAATGCTGTGCTGCATATCTGTGTTTCAAATAGAAACTGAACGTGCCTCTCGTCACCATCTGCCTTCTTTTCTGATAGTAAATTGTATTGGATTGGTGCAGTGTCTTCAATATTTTATTAGAAACACATGGTGAAGTGGACATGATTTATGCATCATCGTGGTTTTTAATGGCATACATTGTGCTGTGCTTGACTGACATTTTTAAGGAAAAGCTTTGATATTTGGCAACTAATGCATATTACTACTACTCTGTATTCTTTAAAATGCCTGTTTGCCTACTGAACATAACAAAAGAGAGGTGGAATCTTTGAGAGGAAAAAAAAACAGAAGTAAACAATTCCTTTAAAATGAATGATGATGTGAAGGTTGTGCAAATTGATTTATTATTTTGAGTATTAAGAGTACAAAAGGGCAATTTAACTAAAGTGAGTGCAAGTTTGCAGTCTATTTAATGATGCTGGCAAATCCAGAGATTATTTTGAAACACTCTTCGTCCTACCTGTGTTAGTTTTCCCTGGTGCAAATCTAAGGGAAGGAAGCAAACTGTATTTGCGCCCCCTCTGGGGAGTTGCTATGCTGCTGCTGGAGTCTGAAGTGTCCTGCAATGCAGTAGGCAGTCAGTTCAGGCAGCTTCAATCTCTGCAGCACACATAAGTGGACTGAGTTGTGTCAAAACTGATAGCTGGCAATTCAGCCCAGTCTTAGGAAATAGTCATAGTCATACTTTATTGATCCCGGGGGAAATTGGTTTTCGTTACAGTTGCACCATAAATAATAAATAGTAATAGAACCATAAGTAGTTAAATAGTAATATGTAAATTATGAAATAAGTCCAGGACCAGCCTATTGGCTCAGGGTGTCTGACCCTCCAAGGGAGGAGTTGTAAAGTTTGATGGCCACAGGCAGGAATGACTTCCTATGACGCTTTGTGCTGCATCTCGCTGGAATGAGTCTCTGGCTGAATGTACTCCTGTGCGCCCCCAGTGCTTTATGTAGTGGATGGGAAACATTGACCAAGATGGCACGCAACTTAGACAGCATCCTCTTTTCAGACACCACCGTGAGAGAGTCCAGTTCCATTCCCACAACATCACTGGCCTTACGAATGAGTTTGTTGATTCTGTTGGTGTCTACTACCCTCAGCCTGCTGCCCCAGCACACAACAGCAAACATGATAGCACTGGCCACTACAGACTCGTAGAACATCCTCCGCATCATCCGGCAGATGTTAAAGGACCTCAGTCTCCTCAGGAAATAGAGATGGCTCTGACCCTTCTTGTAGACAGCCTCAGTGTTCTTTGACCAGTCCAGTTTATTGTCAATTCGTATCCCCAGGTATTTGTAATCCTCCACCATGTCCACACTGATCCCCTGGATGGAAGCAGGGGTCACCGGTACCTTAGCTCTCCTCAGGTCTACCACCAGCTCCTTAGTCTTTTTCACATTAAGCTGCAGATAATTCTGCTCACATCATGTGACAAAGTTTCCTACCGTAGCCCTGTACTCAGCCTCATCTCCCTTGCTGATGCATCCAACTATGGCAGAGTCATCTGAAAACTTCTGAAGATGACAAGACTCTGTGCAGTAGTTGAAGTCCGAAGTGTAAATGGTGAAGAGAAAAGGAGACAAGACAGTTCCCTGTGGAGCCCCAGTGTTGCTGATCACTCTGTCAGACACACAGTGTTGCAAGCACACGTACTGTGGTCTGCCAGTCAGGTAATCAAGGATCCATGACACCAGGAAAACATCCACCTGCATCGCTGTCAGCTTCTCCCCCAGCAGAGCAGGGCGGATGGTGTTGAATGCACTGGAGAAGTCAAAAAACATGACCCTCACAGTGCTCGCTGGCTTGTCCAGGTGGGCGTAGACATGGTTCAGCAGGTAGACGATGGCATCCTCAACTCCTAGTTGGGGCTGGTAGGTGAACTGGAGGGGATCTAAGTGTGGCCTGACCATAGGCTGGAGCAGCTCCAGAACAAGTCTCTCCAGGGTCTTCGTGATGTGGGAGGTCAATGCCACCGGTCTGTAGTCATTGAGGCCGCTGGGGCGCGGTGTCTTCGGCACAGGGACGAGGCAGGACGTCTTCCACAGTACAGGAACCCTCCGGAGCCTCAGGCTCAGGTTGAAGACATGGCGAAGTACTCCACATAGCTGAGGGGCACAGGCTTTGAGCACCCTGGTACTGACACCATCCGGTCCTGCAGCCTTGCTTGGGTTGAGACACTTCAGCTGTCTTCTCACCTGTTCAGCTGTGAAGCCCAGCGTGGTGGTTTCGTGTGGGGAAGGGGTATAGTCATGAGAGCAGGGTGGGGGACTGTGAGGATGGGTAGGAGGGGAGAGTGGAATATGTGTTGGTTGGGGGCCGACAACAGATGGCTCATGTGAGGGATGGGCAGGGGCCACAATGTCAAATCTGTTAAAGAACAGGTTAAGTTCGTTGGCCCTGTCCACATTGCCTTCTGCTCCTCTGTTGCAAGTTTGCCGGAACCCAGTGATGGTCCTCATCCCCCTCCAGACCTCTCTCATGTTGTTCTGCTGGAGTTTCCACTCAAGCTTCCTCCTGTACCTGTCTTTAGCCTCCCTGATCCTGGCTTTCAGGTCCCTCTGTATTGCCCTCAGCTCCTCCCTATTTCCATCTCTAAACACCCTCTTTTTAGCGTTCAGGATGTCCTTAATGTCCTTTGTCACCCATGGTTTATTATTTGAATAACAAACGACAGTTCTTGTCGGAACATTGCAGTCCACACAGAAGTTGATGTAATCAGTGATGCACTCTGTGAGCCCATCAATATCCTCTCCATGTGGCTCACAGAGTGCCTGCCAGTCTGTCACCTCAAAACAACCCTGGAGCTCCTCAAAAGCCTTCTCCGACCATTTTCTCACTGTCCTCTAGGTTGCAGGTTTACTCTTCACCAGAAGCACGTAGCAGGGTTTTAGATGCACCAGGTTGTGATCTGACCTTCCCAGTGGGCGGAGGGGAGAGGAGCTGTATGCATCCTTAACATTAGCGTACATCAAATCCAGAGTCCTCTCCCCTCTGGTTGTACAGCTCACATACTGCGTGAAGTTGGGCAGTGTTCTAGCCATAGTAACCTGATTGAAGTCACCCGAGATGGTGATGAGGGCACTCGGGTGCTGGGTTTTTAATCTGGCTATGACGATGTAAGTTATGTTACAGGCCGACGTCGGGTTGGCAGAGGGAGGGATGTACACAACAACCACAATTGCATGCGAGATTTCCCTTGGCAAATAATATGGCCGGAGTCCAACAGCAAAAAGTTCAATATCCGGGCTACAGACACGTTCCTTGATCGTAATATGCCCAGGGTTGCATCATCTGTTATTTACCAGAACCGCCAGCCCCCCTCCTTTACGCTTACTGCTCTCAGTGCTATGGCAGAGTCATAGTAAGAAATAGTAAGATTTTATTTAAATGTTGTTTTGCAGTTACCATAGTTCACAAAGTGAAACAGCTGTTTGCATTGTGGACAGGAAGGTTGCTTGTCAGGAACAATTGTCATAGGATTAAGGTGTACGTACTTTTGACTGCAAGACCATTCCTGCGGCATATTTAGTGTGAAAACATAGCATGTTTTTAATAGACCCTTCAACGGAGTGAGGCTTGTTGTGCAATTCGCATTGGTCATTTGCTGCTAGCCAGACTGCATCAATGAGTTGAAACTGGTCTTAACTATAACTTGATTGTAAAGTAGAAAGTTTGTGGAGGACACAACCAAGCAAATACAATGCTTTGCAACTTTTTTTGACACCACACCAAATAAATTTAGGATTAGGAAAATCTTTACTTGTGCTCTACATAGTGAAGTTGTTTCACCTAGGGACTTGAATAAATTCAATGGTTACATAATCTTTTCCAAAATGCATGACATTCTTCTGCAGCATGAACTACAGGAAGATAATGAATTTCTTGAACTTATTTTGTTTCCCTTGCTCTATATTCCTATTGGAATGTATTGTAAATTTTTAGTTTGTTGCTGCTTGTGAAACTCTTTTGGTGCCCTTTTGAGGGAGGGGGGAATTGCAAGTTGAAGCAGTATGTTTATTTTGAAAATGGCAAAGATCACTTGCTGATTTACACCCATCGTTGACTGCTTGGTGTTAAAATACACAATGTATTGTTGCTTGAGTTAGAAAATTTGAACTGGTTTATATTTTAATTCCATTTCTCTCTCTCGTATGTTTTACTAACTGAGCAAATTTGCTTTGTTTCATGCAGCACTTCGTTCAAATCTTTTTCATTTTGGGTTAAGTACTTTGTGAAGGCATTTGTCCTTTTGTCTTGCTAGTTTTTAGTAGAATCAACTTAAAAAAAAATCTCCTTGTATTGAGTTAGCTCATGTTAATTTTATTTGTCTAAACAGTAACAGGTTTCAGCTCTTTTGTTTCCTCTATCTCATTCCTGAATTTTGTGCTGGTCTATAATTACTTTGTACTAAAGTATGAAAGTGATTGTTGTTTTGCTTGCAGTTATATCATGCCTTCCATGACCTTGGCATTCCAGAATATTTTACTGCAATTTAAGCGTAATAGATGTAGTCACTTAAGTACTGCAGAGAAGTATTGCAGCCTGTTCATGCATTACAAGAGAAATTAGACAACTGACTGGATAATCTGTTTTGGTTTAAGTCTTGAATCTTGGAAACTGGGAATTGCCCTATTCAAGTATGATATTCTGGTTTTATATGCAGAAGGAGTAAAGGCGAAGATGAAATGGGGAGAAAAATCAGAGACCAGAGGTGCAGAGGGTAGTCCTTGCACAATATTCCCTAAAGGTTAACTTGCAGGTTGAGTAAGTGGTGAGGAAGGTAAATGCAACTTTAGCATTCATTTCAAAAAGACTAGAATATAAAAGTAAGGATGTAATGCTGAGACTTTATAAAGCATTGAAGTATTTGGAGTATTTGAGCATTTTAGGCCTCCTAAGACAAGATGTGCTGGCATTGGAGAGGGCCCAGAAGTTCTAATTTAA
This sequence comes from Mobula hypostoma, assembly GCF_963921235.1. NCBI lineage: Eukaryota > Metazoa > Chordata > Chondrichthyes > Myliobatiformes > Myliobatidae > Mobula > Mobula hypostoma. The sequence goes on along the minus strand of NC_086105.1, from coordinate 108,005,054 downwards.
CTTCATCAGTCCACAGGACTTGTTTCCAAAATGCATCAGGCTTGTTTAGATGTTCCTTTGCAAACGTCTGACGCTGAATTTTGGCCGCAATGAGCAAAGGCATGTTTGGAGAAAAAAGGGTGCAGAATTTCATGAAAAGAACACCTCTCCAACTGTTAAGCACGGGGTGGATCGATCATGCTTTGGGCTTGTGTTGCAGCCAGTGGCACGGGGAACATTTCACTGGTAGAGGGAAGAATGAATTCAATTAAATACCAGCAAATTCTGGAAGCAAACATCACACCGTCTGTAAAAAAGCTGACGATGAAAAGAGGATGGCTTCTACAACAGGATAATGATCCTAAACACACCTCAAAATCCACAATGGACTACCTCAAGAGGCGCAAGCTGAAGGTTTTGCCATGACCTTCACAGTTCCCTGACCTAAACTTCATTGAAAATCTGTGGATAGACCTCAAAAGAGCAGTGCATGCAAGACAGCCAAGAATCCCACAGCACTAAAAGCCTTTTGCAAGGAAGAATGGGCGAAAATCCCCCAAGCAAGAGTTGATAGACTCTTAGCTGGCTACAAAAAGCATTTACAAGCTGGGATACTTACCAGAGTACTGACCATGCAGGGTGCCCAAAAACTTGCTTTGGGCCCTTTTCCTTTTTTGTTATTTTGAAACCGTAAAAGATGGGAATAAAAAAGTTTTCTTGCTTAAAATATTAAAGAAATGTGTCATCTTTAATTTTATGCCTTTTGGAAATCAGGTCATCTTTTACTCACTTCTATTCACAGTAACAGAAAGTTTGAAAAAAAAATACACACATGCACACGTGTGTGTGTGTGTGTGTGTATATATATATATATATATATGTGTGTGTGTATATATGTGTGTGTGTATATATATGTGTGTGTGTGTATATATATGTGTGTGTGTGTGTGTATATGTGTGTATATGTATGTGTATGTATGTGTATATATATATAGTTAGTAGTGGCTCCATATGTCACTACTACAGGGCGTGGCGACCCCGCCTTACACGAGTCTCGGGCTCAGCTGGCTCCGGCTGACAGTACCCAGTATGGGATCCTATCCAGGGTGACGAATCCCACTGTCTTGTGGGTATCTTCGGGAGAAGAGAAAGCTAAGGAGTGAACCCTACACAAATCTGGAGTGGAGCCCGGAAGGCGGTTGGATGATGTATCACGTTACCTCCAGGCAGCCCCTGCAGCCAAGCTGATGCCAAATTTACCGCTTCGCATTCCTTTGGACCTCATCCGCGAGGCCGAGGGTTTGTACACACACACACCATAAAAATGCAGGAAAAAAAGATTTATTTGATTTATAAAAGGAAATTGAATAAACATGTAAACAAATCTAAGAAAAGTGTGATGGTTGGATTATTTGTGTAACTCCGAGAGAAGCTGTCCATGTGCTGTGGGTTGAATGACCTATCATTAATTATTGTTATTAATTTACTATAATTACCTTTGGTATTGCTGAATTCCAATTTTGTTTTGTCTTTTGGGTTCACTCAAAAGGTCTTTTGTCACTTTGCAAAGAAAAACAGGGTACTGTGTTCTGTCTTTCTAGTCTGCATTAATTTCTTAAACTCCATTACTTAAAGCATTATCTGGTTGTTTACATCTTTGCTCTTAATGTGCGCGTATTTCCTGCTGCATTTACTGAGGTTGCAGCATTGACTACACTTCAGTAAGTCCTTAATTACCAGTAAAGCGCTTTGGGATTTACTGAGATTATTTAAAATGCAGTATAAATGCAAATGATCCTTCCTGAAACCTAGTACCTTATTTGTATTCACTGTATAGCGAAGATCTCTTTCCTGACAAGTGCTTCGTAGGATTACCCCACTTAGCATACACCACCACTTTTAGTTAGATTTTGTACAGAATTAACATTCTGCACAGGCACAGCATTTGCTGTCTCCTATCTTGGTTACTAAACATCTCTGTACCTAGTTGAATGGTTATTCATTATTTCCACTGCCTGCTGTGGTTATCTGCAAACCAGTAGATAATTTAAGAGCTAATCATTATCCCAGTGGAAAATGTACCTTAAAGCAATAGTAAAACAAAAGACTTATTTTGGCCAATTCCATGATGAATTTTTAATTACACATTTCATTAATAACAATCATTTTATTAAATACAGTGCCTATAAAAACTGTTCTTCCCCCCCCCCCCCGGAGATTTCAGAACATTCAATCACAGTGGATTTATTTTGCTGCTTTTGACATTGATCAACAGAAAAGATTCTTTTGTGGCAAAGTGGAAACAAATTTCTACAAGCTTGTCTAAATTTATTATAATTATTAAACACAAAATTGATTGCACAATTACTCACCTACTTCAATTCAGTATTTAGTCGATGCACCTTTGTAGCAATTACAGCCTTAAGTCTGTGTGGACAGGTCTCTTTCAGCTTTGCACATCTGGACATTGCAATTTTTCTTTCACAAAACTGCTCAAGCTCTGTCAGATTGAAAGAGGATCGTTAGTAAACAGCTCTTTTTAAGTCCAGGCACAAATTCTCAATTGGATTAAGGTATGGACTCTGACTTGACCACTCCAGGACATTAACTTTGGTTTTAAGTCATTCGTGTATAGCCTTGGCTTTATGCTTGGGGTCATTATCTTTGTGGGAAAAGGAATCTTTTCCCAAGTCACAGTTCTCTTGCAGACTGCATTAGGTTTTCCTCTAGGATTTCCCTGTATTTTGCTGCATTCATTTTACCCTCTGCCAGAGCCTGCTGCAGTGAAGCATCCCCACTACATGATGCAGCCACCACCATGCTTAACGGTACAGATGGTGTGTTTTTGAAGATGTGCGGTGCTTGGTTTACACCAAACGTAGCATTTAGTCTGATGGCCAAAAAGCTCAATTTTGGTTTCATCAGACCATAGAACCACCTGACTTCAGAGTCTCTGGCAAACTCTAGCAGAGATTTCATGTGACTTTTTTTTTCCCCAACAGTAGCTTTCTCTTTGACACTCTCCCATAAAGGCTGCAACTGGTGAAGCACCTGGGCATCAGATATTGTCTGTGCAGTGTCTCCCATCTCTGCCAGTGAAGCTTGTAACTCCGCCAGAGTTGTCGTAGGTTTCCTCATTAGTCCCCTTCTTGCCTGGTCACTCAGTTTTTTGAGGATGGTTTGCTTTAGGCAGATTTACAGCTGTGCCATACTCTTTCCATTTCTTGATGATTGACTTAACTGTACTCCAAGGGATACTCAGTGACTTGGAACTTCCCTTGTATCCATCTCCTGACTTGTGCTTTTCAATATCCTTTTTATGAAGTTACTTGGAGTGTTCTTTTGTAGTTTTGCCAGGATACTGACTCACCAGCAGTTGGACCTTCCAGATACTGGTGTATTTTTACTACAATCAATTGAAACACCTTGACTGCACACGTGACTAATGATGTGACTTTTAAAACCAACAGGCTGCACCAGTGATGATTTGGTGTGTCATATTAAAGGGGGTGAATACTTACAGAATCCGCTATTTTGTGTTCTATATTTGTAATTAATTTAGATCACTTTGTGTCACTTTGACACGATTCTTTTTCTGTTGATCTGTGTCATAAAAAAAGCCAAATTAAATCCACCATGATTCAATATTATAAAACATGAAAACTTACAAAGAGGGCTGTATATTTTTTATAAGCACTGTGTATTAGCCTAACAATATGTTCACCATTTTATCTTAGCTTCTGATTCTTCTAGTTTATTATTGATGCGAAACTTAGTCAAACTTCTAGAAAGGGACTCTGCTGCCATACTGACAGATTTTCTGGATCATTGGATGTTACTCTTAATGAATATCCCAATACTTTTTTTGATGTTGCATAGCATCGTATTAAACTTTCCAGTAAACCCAGTCAGTTGAGTTGGAAAGTAGGAATCAGGAGGGGCTGGTATGTTGAACATCATCTTGTGAACCACATATTAAGCCATTACAATTTCTAAATAGTAGATTATTACAGTTGTGTTGATTTTTTTTTACTGTGATTCAACCAAGTACCCTCAGATTCAAACTAGATTAGTTTATTATCATATACACTGGGATGCATTGAAATTCCTTGTTCACTTTAAGCTAGCAGACTGAACTGTATACATAGTAATAATAAATATACATGCCACAATAAATATAACAATGAGTGCAAAGCATCAGAATGGTGCACAGATTGTAGTGCAAGAAGAAATTTTAAAGTAGCAATAACTGAAAGAGGCAGTGTTAAGAGTCGGAGAATGTATCAGCACCATGAAGGAAGGTGATGTGAATGGGGTTCAGAAGTCTGATAGCAGTGAGGAATAATTTGTTCTTGAGTTTAGAGTACCCTGGTATTGCCATTCTTGTCACCTACCAGTCCTAATATTTCTATTCTCCTCATTGTAAACAAAACCTTTGAGGGTCACCATTGCACAGAAATTTATTGAAATTTCACAGAAATGCCCTAAAGTTCAGATCAGACACTGGGTATTTGCCATAAGATGATTCCGTCCCCCCCCCCCCCCCCAAAGACGTTCCATCATCTGCAAAGCACATTCCTCTCTACTTAATTAAATGAATCCAGCTTTAACAAGATTCAGTAAACTTGACCCCATCGAGGACAAAGCAGTCGAGACATTCAGCGCATCTCCCACTCTACACTATGGCTACATCGTATTATTACAACACGTCCTCTGGCAACTCATCAAGACTTCAATAGCAACTCCTAGACCAACTTCACAAGCTGTTGGCAGATGTCAGTGCCACTACCTGAAAATTCCCTTCACATTTTGATTTGGACTTTGGCCGAAGTACTGTCATTCTCTACTGAATGACACCTAAAGGCACCTTCAGTGCATGATTCACCACCACCTACTCAAGAACACTAGGGGCAAATATTGATCCTCCAGTGGTATCCACATCTTGCAACTAAATTTTTAAAGAAAATGTAGTAATTGCCCTATTCTTCTGAACAAAGTATTCATCTAACTTTTACAAAATTCGTGCAGGTTCATGTTGCATTTAACTTGAGTAAATTATTTAAAGAAAACACCTTTACAGGAAAATGATTTAAATTTCATCGCAGCACATACAAAATGCTGGAGGAACTCCACAGGTAAGGCAGCATCTATGCAGAGGAATAAACACTGGACGTTTTGGTTGAGACCCTTCATCAGGACGTTATGATATTTCATCATATATGCCATAATTTTGTAAATGCTTGTTCATTTATTGATTCTTTTTCTGTAACATGTTTGAGAAGTTTTCTTTTGTAACTGGTTATTTCCTTTATAATCCTTTATTGAAGTATTTTACTACAATTCCTTGGCTAAACCTCACCTGCCTTTTCAGTTACCAGTTTACCAGTTAACTAGTACTTACAGCTGCAATGAGGGTATTGGAATACATTGAGACATGGGGAGACAAATGGAAAAAAAGCAATACACAAATATACAGACATCATACTCTGTCCAGTGATCTGTCTTATAGGGTTGCTTATAATTTTCTTTCAGCAGAGAGTTGTAAAACCCAGTGTTCACATTTCTTGTACAAAGAAAACTGTATATTATCTAACTGAAGCTGTTTTGCAATTGAAAGAAATCCTAAAGGCACATTTCAAGAAATTAATTTGTTGAAAGTACTCATTGACAAAATAATAATTGATCAATGGAGTTTTGTAAGTTGGCAAATCCTTGCATGATTTGCTAACTGCTAGGCTAAGGAAATGATTTGGGAATGTTAAATCTCATGCCTTCTCTTCCATCTGTTTTTCTTTTTGTCTCAAAACCATTGCATTATCTTAGACTAATCTGCCCAGATCTGCTTTGATCTGGTGGCCAATTATGCCCATAACTGGGCTATTGTTAAGCATTGTTAAACTCCTCAGCAGTATTCTGGTCACCGTGTACGTGCACTTCACAAGTTCATTCCTAATGGAGCCTAAAAACATAACATAAATGCTTGCCAGAATAATTAATGCCTTTTAATATTGTTAATTTAAATATTGTTATAATAAGCCATGTTTAGTCTTTATTTAACTTCTAATATTAGGTACTTTTCAATAGATTGCATTATTTGAATGTGAATGATTTATAGCATGAAAGTATTGTCAGCTATTGAGCCTGAGATGGGAGCTACTGGCTGTAGATACACTTTTGAACGGTTGTCCGCTTGCACTAGCTGAGTCCCTGGACAGTGGTGATTTTCTGCATGCGCAACCCCTCGAGTGTGTTGTACGTTACACCAGATAGGTCCAGAGCGCAAGTGACCAGTGATCTCGGGTTAGTGGATAATCTAACTCAATATTTCTACCTTTTTTAAAATTCATTTTGATGATCCTGTGGAAGTTATTTGGGATAGGAGATGCCAAAGGAAATTTGAAAGAGGACTATTATCCCATGAATGTCACATTGGTACATTGAATTCATAGACCTCATGCTGTACATTTAGAAACCTCCAGTAGTGTTCAAAATCCACATTCTGATTATGATGTTGATATGCACTAGAATAGTTTTTTTGAATTTTGGAGGAAATTGCATACCATGTTTGCAAGTGTGCTGTTGAAACAATTTCCTGGGATATTAGTGATACATGCATCCCTGGTCTTAAGGTGGCACTGGAATGTGGAGACTTGCAATCTTCCAGATTTACTTATTAATTCTATTAGAATTGTTCTACTCTTTTAATTATTTTCCTTTTATTACTTAAATGTGCTGATCTGATGAAATGCTCTGTATGGAAAGCAAAGGTTTTCATTGTACCTCAGTACATGTGATAATAAACCAATTTACCTTCTTGTACTGTCTGTGTTGTGATTCAAATCTGACTTGTATCAAAGAAGTCTACAGTTCTATATTCTTATTGTTTAATGGAACTGTATTCAATGTACTATATATTTTTAAAAATGAGCATTATCCTTCGACAGCAGGTCCCATGCCAGGTTCTTAATTGCGTTAGATGTCATTTGTACTGACTCCCAACATTTTTTTTAAATTTGTGTGCATTGAACACTATGTAGTTTTTATCTATTCTAGGTAAATGGAGTTGCAGTAGTTTGAATAACATGCAGGACGGTTTTTACATTACACAACACTCCAAATATCCTACCTACTTAAGACTATGATTCAAATAATGGAATTTAAAGATGTAATCAAGTGTAGATTTCAAACTTATTTTAGTTTTGTTGTATTTCAATACAGGATGTCTGCACTGGTTCTAGTCCTTCTGTTGAGAAAGTTGATCATAGATTTGTTTTATCTCCTCATCAAAGCTGATATTTAGAATGTCCTCTGTATCTTATTTGCATTCGGATTTCATGCTTTCCTTCCAGTTCAGTGGTAAGTTTGATATTAAAACTCTACGTCACAACAGATGGCTCAAGAATACATCTGTAGACTGGGGTTCAGTATCAAAATAACACTTTACTGCAGCTGGGTCATGTTTTTGAAATTATGAATTGGAGAATTTGAGAGGATAGTCTTGCAGCATTTAAATTCATCTCTTCAATTTTTCCACAGTACTCGAACAGCATGAGAGCCAAATACCTCGCCACAAACAGGCCTGAAACCAACAGCGTCCACTAAGACCACAGAAAGAGGAAAAACTGGAACTTTGTGTCAAATGCCATTAATACAGTTTTGCTATCTTGAGAGTAGCACTATTCTATCAGTTGTACATTTGTACTGTAAAAGGTAGATTGATTACAAGGAATGAACAAACTCTGCTAATGTACTGTAGATTGTGTGTTTGAATGCTTAGGGGATGTGTATTGTTAAATCTGCAGACCCTGCACAACCTTATCTGTACCAATATCACAGTTTACATTATTCCAGTTCACTTCAGTTTAAGGTTCTCTCATTTCTAGATTGCAACAGACATGCCAAGATGTGTGGGTGTGCCAGTATGCAATCATCTGAGCAAAATCACAATTGGTTTGTGCCTGTTGTAACAATTGTAAAGTGCACCAGTCATTGTAGATGAAAATACAGTAGTTCAGATCAATGCAGAATTTATATTTTCTGGAAAAGTTCACAGATGAAATGCCAAAATATCAAACTACATTTTTGCTATTTTTTTTCAGGAGATTTAAAAGTATCACAGAAACCCCCAAAATGACAGTGACAGAAATATAGAAAAACATTATTGATTATCAACAAGTTAAAATTGAAGCCTGTGGTCTTTTAAATTTACTATGGTTGTAATATAACTTTAACCACTCAAAAGTTCACCATATACACTGGTGTTCTTTCTGTAATAAGGGTATGTATTGCCACAGACATCTTGTGTAAATATTGGGGTAAATGCACTAAAATTGCTCTGAAAGTTTGCCAATTTAGGTAGCTAATCAATGATCAATGTGGTTAATCTGATTCTAGTTATCACTGGTATTACATGTTGTTGTCTTCTTTAGGGATTGCTTACAAAGCTCAAAAACCTCATCTGTAAATGTCCTGTCTTGACAGATGCATGTTTTAATATTGATTGGCAAATGTTTTACTTTGTTGCACATAAAGACATTTTAGCCTTTTCTTAAAGTATGTTGCAGTACTGCACAGTTACTGTGGTTTTACTACGATTTTTGTTTTAACTTTATTTAACATGTAATTTCTTGTTTTGAAATTAGACTTGCATTTTTTTTTGCGTGTGTTTTACCCTGCATGGGCAATTTTATACTTTTAGTTTAGAATTTAGAAAGTTTAATTAGCTCAAGGTTGTACATTACTGGAAACTTACAAATGCATCTAATCACTTGAGGATAAATTACATTCTTGCAGGTTATAAAATAATCCTGGAAGATGCATTTTGTGGAATATTACAAGTCTTAAAATAATATATCAATGATGGAGTGATTTACCCATGGTTTCTGTTAAATAAATTGAAACATTGTAAAATTTCTTATTAATTATTGCTGTCTTGAGTAAAAAGTAGACACAAGCTTAAGTTGTGACAATCCACCCACTGTGTCTGCTCATGTTTTAGCAATGGTGCTGTTTAATAATTGAATCAGTTGCATATAGAGCATACTAATTCGGTTCTATTGTTTGACTTCAGGAAGAAACATTCCTGCTTTTGAGTTTGAGGGACTTTATTTGGTGTTAAAAGGACGTCTGAAATTAAAGTACTTAAATTTTACACTGCAGTCTCTAATCTCTGGGAGACTTTTTAAAACAATCTTTTTGTTAACTTTCTACTTTACAATATTTGGCAGCTGAGCAATAGCTACTTAAACATGACTGAAACATTCCAAAAGTCCAATCTTTCATTCAAGTCCGTGTTTAACATGTTCTTGTGAAAGATATGCATATGAATTAATTCTAATGCTACCCTGTCATTTATCCTGTTTGGTTCAAACATATTTATTTCCAGCATCTTTGATACCTGGCATTAGTCTTGGAAACAATAACGGCATTGGTACTTTCCAAGAGTCATGTGAATTATGCTCTGATTTACCAAATTAGGAATAATTTGTTCCATATGTGCTGTTAGTCACATGTCCTGAGTATTTAGGGAAAATATTAAACTGTGCTTAATGGCTTCATGTCTAAGTCTGTTACTGTTGTTTTTGCAGTCACTCAGCACTGAGCACAATGGAAAAATTTCTGTGGCAGTTTGTATACTTTATAAATGTGAAACTCTAAAATGAGAAAACCTGAAATTGAAAGTTCTAAACAGAAAATGCACACTCTCCCCACTTAGTGAAGTCCACTTTTGTGTTACTGTGATTGTATTACACCCCAGTCAACCTCAATCCTTCGATCAGACGTAATTACCTTAACATGCCTACATGTTCCAAATGGGTAGCCAGAAGTTAAAAATTTGATTTGGCTTTCAGAGAGCTGAATGATTGAGTATGTATCTTACCCCATATGTATCCCCCATATGTCCTTCAGCACGGAGCTGTGCACTCAAATTATGCTAGAACCTGAGCCACAATCCATCAGCAGCTAGGCACAAGATCTTCTCTATAGAAGCAAACATCACTTTACTCTGTCAAAAAATAGCTTGTTTATTATTCACCCTATGAATTATATTAACTATTTTGCTTTGAAGTTAGATGCTTGAGTTAATCAGTATGAACTATCTGTTTGGCTGACAGCTTTTTTAAATATAAAGTTTGAGAACTTAAGAAAATCCATCCAGTTAGCAACAAGCAAGGATTGTCACTAAGCCTAACTAATTTTCTGCAAGATATTCAAAAGGACTATGGTGTGTTCAGCTGCATAAATGAGCTCCCTTGCTCTCTCTCTTGCTTGCTCGCTGGCTATCTCTCGCTTTCTTACTTGCTCTTTAGAAGCACAATCTCATCTTAATTTTGTAACGTAGGTTTCCACAGTTAGTTTTTACACCTTGGAAAGCACACATCAACCATGCAACCTTGAAAATGTGAATGCAGGAAACACTTGGGTGTAAAACTGACCATCAATCAGGAAGAATCCTGTAATGATACGATATTTACTGTGAATTTACTAAGCACTGCAGGTTTGTGTCTATATTGGCATTCTCTTCATGTAGTACTTAAAGTATTTTCTTGCTAGCATGTGGACTTGCACTGAATTTGCAGCGAGTGTTTTTGTCAAAAAATTATTAGAAGTGAGTATCTAACTTTATGACCAGTGAAAATGAGTGAAGATAAGAGTTTGTAAAACCTGCAGTAGGCTAATGTTTAGATTTATTTTTTCATCAACTAACTGTTCCTTATACTTATTAACTGTATTGCCAGAAAGCCTGAAGATTAAAATTGTAACAAAAGTTCTCAGTCTTGGCCCTTGCATTTGGTTCTGAAACTGTGCAATAATGTGATTTTGTCGAGTGACATATTCTTGCAAAACAAATAATCAATGCAAACTGATTCTAATTCTAAAATCATGGAATGTGATATCTGCCAGTACAGCAACAAGAAGGAATGAAAACTTGTTTTTTTTTTACTAAAACTATTCGATTAAAAATAACTCTTCCACCCCCTATTTGCATGATATTAATCCCAAAAGCTTTGTTCTAAAACAACCTCGTTTCATAACTGATATTTTTCCAATGCTTCCTGCCTTTCTCTGAAGCAGCAAAACTCTCTACTTAACACTGAACACTTTAGAAGTGTTTAACATAAGGTTATTGATCTTCAGTTTTGTTCGAAAGTTAAATGCAGTCAAAATTGAAAATTAGTTTTAAATGTCATTGAAAGCGCATCTGAAAATTTTATCGGGAATGCTGGCAGGTGAAGATTTGAAGTGTAAAAGCAAACTGAGTCCAGTGAAAACTATTTAGTTACGTTGTGAACCAGAGTTACTCTGTTGTATTAGTGAGACAATCCTTGAGTGTTTTCATGGAAATTTTACCATTTGTAGAAAACTATATCCACAAATGAATAACTTGCACGATCAGTGGGCATTGATTGGTAAAATGTAATTTGCCTTGTAATGCCCTTTTTTTAACCATTTCAAACAATTGTGTACCATACTGCTTCAATTTTTACTTACATAATAACATGTAACAAAACTGGTAATTGTAGTACATAGTAATAGTGTAGTTTTGTGAAGCCTGTTTTTAAAACAGCATTTTTTATTCAAAGAGGGGAATGATCCTGTGTACTATTGTTCATTATTATTTTTGCTAAAATTGCTGTAGCTCTTAATAGATTTATAACATTTTAAAACTTCTTTTTTCAATGAGTAAAATGTTGCAAATGTCAAACCTGTGGTTTTCATGAGCTTGAACTAAATGTTTTCAAAATGAAACTAATAAAGTTTGTTGGCTTGCCAACTATATTTCTTGCTTATTTCTATTGCCAAGGGAGGAAGACTTTCCAAAGCTAATAAACAAAGACCCATCTGATGCACACTGGCACTCCTCATGGACAATGTGTTAAGATGTACTTCTAACAGGGAAGGGATGAACATGGGTTTACTTCTCATGTTTACTGCATTCTACAAGCGATTACCACCACACAAAAGTAGATGTAGAATGACAAGTTCCACATAACCTTTATCACAGGTGGACTCTGGGTTTAAAATCTTGCTGCTCATTATCTGACAGGGAAGTGAGATTTCCTTTCGCCTGCAGACTACTGCAGTTCAGGAAAGCACCCAGCCCCAACCAGTTTAGCTGCTCAGTGCTGGACTTTGCAGGCATCATTCGTGTCTAGCTTTCTGTCAGTCTTTCCAAAGTAATGTGGCAGGATTATAATGAACTTGACCCAATCAATACCTGTGTGCAAACAGAAAATTTTCAATTAGCTGCAAACATACAATAAGGAAAAATGAGTTGTGCAACACATTACCTTTCATTTTATATATCCTATATACAGTGGCAAGCAAAAGTTTGGGCACCCCGGTCAAAATTTCTGTTACTGTGAATAGTTAAGTGAGTAGAAGATGAACTGATCTCCAAAAGTCAAAGTTAAAGATGAAACATTCTTTTCAACATCTTAAGCAAGATTAGTGTGTTATTTTAGAGTGGAGAAAAAAGGAAAGGAGCGCCATGCAAAAGTTTGGGCAACCCAACAGATTTGAGCTCTCAGATAACTTTTACAAAGGTCTCAGACCTTAATTATCTTGTTTGGGCTATGGCGTATTCACAGTCATCGTTAGCAAAGGCCAGGTGATGCAAATTTCAAAGCTTTGTAAATATCCTGATTCCTCAAACCTTGTCCCAACAATCGGCAGCCATGAGCTCCTCTAAGCAGCTGCCTAGCGCTCTGAAAATTAAAATAAATGATGCCCACATGGTAGGAGAAGGGTATAAGAAGATAGCAAAGTGTTTTCAGGTAGCCGTTTCCTCAGTTCAGAATGTAATTAGGAAATGGCAGTTAACAGGAATGGTGGAGGTCAAGTTGAGATCTGGAAGACGAAGAAAACTTTCCGAGAGAACTGCTCGTAGGATTGCTAGAAAGGCAAATCAAAACTCCCGTTTGACTGCAAAAGACCTTAAGGAAGATTTAGCAGACTCTGAAGTGGTGGTGCACTGTTCTACTGTCCAGTACCACCTGCACAAATATGACCTTCATGGAAGAGTCATCGGAATAAAACAGTTCCTGCGTCCTCACCATAAAATTCAGCGTCAAAGTTTGCAAAGGAACATCTAAACAGGCATGATGCATTTTGGAAACAAGTCATGTGGATCGGTGAAGTTAAAATAGAACTTTTTGGCCGCAATGAGCAAAGGTATATTTGGAGAAAAAAGGGTGCAGAATTTCATGAGAAGAACACCTCTCCAACTGTTAAGCACGGGGGTGGATCGATCATGCTTTGGGCTTGTGTTGCAGCCAATGGCACGGGGAACATTTCACTGGTATAAAGAAGAATGAATTCAATTAAATACCAGCAAATTCTGGAAGCAAACAGCACACTGTCCGTTTAAAAAAAAAGCCGAAGATGAAAAGCGGATGGCTTCTACAACAGGATAATGATCCTAAACACACCTCAAAATCCACAATGGACTACCTCAAGAGGTGCAAGCTGAAGGTTTTGCCATGACCCTCACAGTTCCCTGACCTAAACATCATCGAGAATCTGTGGATAGACCTCAAAAGAGCAGTGCATGCATGATGGCCCAAGAATCTCACAGAACTAGAAGCCTTTTGCAAGGAAGAATGGGTGAAAATCCCCCAAACAAAAATTGAAAGAGTCTTAGCTGGCTACAGAAAGTGTATACAAGCTGTGATACTTGGCAAAGTGGGTGTTACTAAGTACTGACCATGCAGGATGCCCAAATTTTGCTTTGGGTCCTTTTCCTTTTTTGCTATTTTGAAACTGTAAAAGATGGAAATAAAAAAGTAATCTTGCTTAAAATATTAAAGAAATATGTCATCTTTAACTTTACGCCTTTTGGAAATCAGGCTATCTTTTACTCGCTTAGCTATTCACAGTAACAGAAATTTTGACCAGGGTGCCCGAACTTTTGCATGTCACTGTATTTGACACTCACCAAATGAGCAAAAACAATCCAGTTTGAAGCTAGTTTACTGTATGAAGTTAACACAATAATGGTGCAGATTATTTTTCTTTATATTTTAAAACAAAAGCTTGTTTTTAGTCTAACCCATTTGAGAAAGCTCTTTTTGTGTAGCCACCTAATACCATCATTCTCACTCTCGATCAGGGGTTCTCAACCTGCGGTCCACAAACCCCTTAGTTAATGGTGGGGGCCCTCTGCTCTTCCAGATGACTGGAAGATAGTCCTTTTCAGGAAAGGCAGCTGGGTAACTATAGACCTGCAAGCCTAACAACAATGGTAGAGATGATATGGGGAGGGGAGGAGAATAAAAATTCTGAGGAGAGGTGTTTCATGATCACTTGGAAAGGTAAGTTCTATTCAGAAATGACCAATGTGTGACAGATCGTGACTGACCATTTTATCAATTTTATTTAAGAGGTGACAAATTGTTTTGATAAGGGCAGGGCAGTACATGTGATTTATATGGATTTTAGTTAAGGCCTTTGACAAGTTCTTGCAAACCCCATTTCCAGAAAAGTTGGGATTTTTTCCAAAATGCAATAAAAACAAAAATCTGTGATATGTTAATTCACGTGAACCTTTATTTAACTGACAAAAGTACAAAGAAAAGATTTTCAATAGTTTTACTGACCAACTTGATTGTATTTTGTAAACATACACAAATTTAGAATTTGATGGCTGCAACACACTCAACAAAAGTTGGGACAGAGGCATGTTTACCATTGTGTTACATCACCTTTCCTTTTAATAACACTTTTTAATCATTTTGGAACTGAGGATACTAATTGTAGTAGATTTGCAATTGGAAGTTTTGTCCATTCTTGCTTGATATAAGACTTCAACTGCTCAACAGTCTGTGGTCTCCATTGTCTGATTCTCCTCTTCATGATGCGCCATACATTTTCAATAGGAGATAGATCTGGACTGGCAGCAGGCCAGTCAAGCACACTCACTCTGTGTCTACAAAGCCACGCTGTTGTAGCCCGTGCAGAATGTGGTCTGGCATTGTCCTGCTGAAATAAGCATGGACATCCCGGGAAGAGACGTCGCCTTGATGGCAACATATGTCTCTCTAAAATCCTAATATACGCCTCAGAGTCAATGGTACCTCCGCATACATGCAATGCACCCATGCGTGGGCACTGATGCATCCCCATACCATCACAGATGCTGGCTTTTGCACCATTCGCTGATAACAATCTGGATGGTTGTTTTCATCTTTGGCACGGAGAACTCGACGCCCGTTTTTTCCGAAAACTAGCTGAAATGTAGACTCGTGACCACAGCACGGTTCCACAGTCTTTCAGTCTATCTGAGATGAGCTCGGGCCCAGAGAACTCGCCGGCGTTTCTGCATAGAGTTGATGTATGGCTCCTCCTTGCGTAATACAGTTTCAAGTTGCATTTCTGGATGCAGCGACAGACTGTGTTGAGTGACAATGACTTTCCGAAGTACTCCCGAGCCCAGGTGTCTATAATTGTCACAGTAGCATAATGGTTTCTTAGGCAGTGCCGCCTGAGGGCTGGAAGATCACGCGCATTCAACAGTGGTTTCCGACCTTGCCCTTTACGCACTGAGATTATCTCTGGATTCTCTGAATCTTTTCACGATATTATGTACTGTAGATGTCGAAAGACCTAAATTCTCTGCAATCTTGTGTTGAGAAATGTTCCTTTTGAACTAACAATTCTCTCACGAATTTTGGCACGAAGAGGTGAGCCACGACCCATCCTTGCTTGCAAAGACTGAGCCTTTGATGGACGCTACTTTTATACCCAGTCATGATACCTCATCTGCTACCAATTAGCCTGCTAAATGTGGAGTCTTCCAAACTGGTGTTACCTGAATATTCTGTGCACTTTTCAATCTTATTTTAACTCTGTCCCAACTTTTGTTGAGTGTGTTGCAGCCATCAAATTCTAAATTTGTGTATATTTACAAAATACATTTAAGTTGGTCAGTAAAACTATCGAAAATCTTTTCTTTGTACTTTTGTCAGTTAAATAAAGGTTCACGTAAATTAACATATCACAGATTTTTGCTTTTATTGCATTTTAGAAAATATCCCAACTTTTCTGGAAATGGAGTTTGTACATGGGAGACTGGTTTAAAAGGTGTGGGTCTTTGGGATACAAAATAATTTGTCAACTGGATCTAAATTGGTTTAGCCATAGGAGACAGTGAACGATGATAAAATATTATTTTTTTGATTGATTACCTGTGACTATTGGTAGCCGCAGGGATCAGTGTTGGGGCCCTGGCTGCTTGTAATATGTATAAATGATTTGAATATGGATGTGGGAGGCAAGATTAGTAAACTTGCAGATTCTCCAAGAATTGATAGAGTTGTTGATAGTGTGAAAGGTAGTCTACAGAGACATATCAAACTATTTGTGAAATGGGCTGAAAAATGGCAGATTGAGGTTAATCCAGACAAATGAGAGGTGATGTACTTTGGAAGCACCAATAAGGCCAGGACATAGATCGTGAATAGCGGGGTCCTGGGGGTCATTGAGGGACCGAGGGACCTTGGAGTGCAAGTGCATAGATCTTTGAAAGTAGAAATGGTGGGAAGGCATAGGGGATACCAGCTTTTGTTAGTTGGGGCATTGAATGCTGAAGTAGGGAGGTTCTGCCCCAACTTTATAAAAGCTTGGGTAGCCTTCAGCTGGAGATATTCATGCAGTTCTAATCATCAGGATTTAGGAGTGATGTGATCGCACTGGAGAACCAGAATATTGCCTGTGGTGGAGCGATTCAGTTACGAGGGGAAATGGTAGAAGTTAAGTCAGTTCTGTCTGATATGGAGAAGGTAAGTGGGTATGTAACTGTGGTATATAACATTGAGAGGGATAGATAGAATAGATATCAGAAAACGTTTTGCCCATATCAGAGGCAGATGAAAGTAGAGGACATAGATTTCGGGTAAGGTGAAACATATTTGAGGGGTCCTTCGTCCAAAGAGTAGCAAGTCCCAGGAATGTATTGTATTGCCTGAGAGAGTGGTTGAACCTTGGTCACTGAAAGCACTTTTTGAAAAAAAAAAGGGTCCAGATGAGCACTTGAATTGCTTAGGCATAGGGGGCAATGGACCATTTGCTGGGTGTTGAGGTTAATATGGAAGAATACAATCTGGTTTGTGTGGATGATTGGGATGAATGACCTGGCGCTGGATAAAGGATTCTATGGTTCTGGCCAGACTTCCAGTCAGAGCTGCAATATGACACTTTAGTGCTTCCCTGTATTATCACCTTCCTGAGATGCAGTGTGGGCTCATCATGAATGGGTTGTCCTCCTTTGCCTGCAGACTTGGCTTCAATGTAGCATCAAGCCTATCCTTAATCCTTTCTCGTCCCTGCTTTTGCTGTCTCTTGGCACCAGTATCTTGCATCCTAAAGCCTTCTCCTTTGACTTCTCGACTTTCTATTTGCTTTTAATTCCTTTCCATAATTTCTCTCCCCTTGTTTATTTGCGACTTCCCCCTGTATAATTCTTTGATCCCTTTAATTGATCTAAAAGTACTGTGTAGATTTAACTTGATGTATGAAGGTAAAATTTTGAGGGGATTGTTGTGGATGTCATTATTTGAATCACCTGCTGCTTTCTTCAGAAGAAGAAACTAATAGACATCTCAGTTAAAAGCATGTGATATGGGTACAGTAGCAAAACTACCTTCAAGGAAATGTTGCAGTCAGTGTGGTGAAGGTACTGTCAAGGTGGTAAGTTTCAGGATTTTTAGCCTGGTGAGGACAGAAGGTACGCCCAGGATATAGTGGGCTGGGTAAATGGTGGGAATGCTACTGAATCTGAAATAGAGATAGATAGATAGATAGATACTTTATTGATCCCAAAGGAAATTACAGTGTCACAGTAGCATTACAAGTGCACAGATGTGCAAATATTAGAAGAGAAGAAAGAAAAAATAAGTTACCCCAAACAGTTTAACAGAAGGGGGTCATCACTTATTATAGAGCCTATTGTCCGAGGATAAGAGTGACCTTATATAGCACTCTTTGGAGCAGCGTGGTTGTCTTAGTCTAATACTAAAACTGCTTCTTTGTTTAGCCAAGATGGCACGCAGAGGGTGAGAAACTTTGCCCAGAATTACCAGGATTTTCGATAGGGTTCATTGTTCTACCACAGCCTCCACAGGAAACACACGCATTCCGTGGAAAGGATGTACAGAGACCTCTTACAGCGGACACCGAGGTTGAACTCCGAATTCCGACGCCCCGAGCTGTAATAGCGACACGCTAACCACTAGGCTACCACGTCTTCTCTTAAATGCTGCAATCAAACCCAACTCCACCCCTTCCACCGGCAGCTTGTTCCACACTCACACCACCCTCCAATAAAGAAGTACCCCCTCAGGGTCCCCTTAAATCTTTCATATTTTACCCTCAACCTATGACATCTAATTAGGGAGAGTTTGCTGTTTTGTGGATTGGACATATCCGACTAATATTCTGCATTGAAGGGTGGTTGCTGGTGCTGTTCTTGAACAGCATAACTAAAGTTGTAAGTGGTTCTGAATTGTCTTCAGTGTTACAGTCCAGCAGCTTAATAGCATGTTGAGTGAACTGGATGCATTCATGAACAAGAGAAAATCTGCAGATGCTGGAAATCCAAGCTACACACACAAAATGCAGGCCAGGCAGCATCTCTGGAAGAAAGTACAGGTCCAGCTGAAGTGTCTCGGCCTGAAACATCGACTGTACTCCTTTCCAGAGACGCTGCCTGGCCTGCTGAGCTCCTCCAGCATTTTGTGTGGATCCATTCATGTGCGGAATGACCTGAAGAATGGTTTCTATGGTGATGATCTCAGGTGGTGTCCAAAGATCACCTCTAATTAAAGATGGTTGCAAATGATGGAGGAGGAGAAGATGGCAATGTGACACAGCTTGCGCGGCCACTCCGGTGAATGATATCTGTAATCTGTCAAGTGGGGTGCCATGCACAATCCTGATTTGATGGAGACAGACGTGAGAGAACGGAGGAACATCTGGAGAAACTTCTGAAATGCCTTTTTCGCTGCCGCTGTTACTGTGTGATCCTGAATCTCTGGAGGGGAAGGCCCCGAATCCTTGGCTTTGGTTGTTGCTCAGCGGCTGGGACAGGGTTGAAGCGCTGGGCAGAGATGGTGCTCGGTGCTCAGTGTTGAAGGGCTGGTAGGAGGCTCAAAGTTTTCGGACCGACTCAGAGTCGGCTATGGTTGGTTGCTTCCAATGCATCAACAGTTGTCGGCGCCTGGAGATTTAAGGCAGAGAGAGTTTCTCCCTTCTGCTGTCTGCTACTGGGGACTATCGGGAGTCGATCGGAACTTTGAGACTTTTTTTTTACCATGCCCATGGTCTGCTCTTTATCAAATTACGGTATTGCTTTGCACTGCTGTAACTATATGTTATAATTATGTGGTCTTGTCAGCGTTAGTCTTTGGTTTGTCTTGTTTTTTTGTTATATCACTCTGGAGGCACATTGTATTGTTTCTTAATGTATGCATGCGTTTCTAAATGACAATAAATGAGGACCGAGTGTCCTCATAATCTAACCTCATCTTTTGCATTATTATGGAAGAAGGAATGTTGATTATGCCTCACATTTACAAATCTGACCAGTTAGTGGTGAGTTTCTTTAGCACTGTCTTTAAGATATTATTTCTGCTGTCTATTGCACGCATTGTCTTATGTTGTAACTTCACCAGTCAACACCTGGTGCTGTTCCAGGTGTGTTACCTCAATGAACTAATGTTGTTCCCCTAGTTTGATGAAAACGGTCAAGAGAGACGTGTGATGAACCATATGGTTACTGATTGTGATGACTTTAATTTCTGCTACAGCTTATGGTTCACAACACATCGTGGTTCCTTAAATTTTGTGAGATACTAGTTCTGTTCTCGTTAAAGTTTTTGAAAACTCAGCATCGATGTGTTCCTGGAGGTTTTATTTGCAGGATTTCTCCCTGTTCTGCAGCGTGAAGATGGGTCTTTTATCATCACACAATCAGACAGATGTTACTCCTATTGATACTGTAGGTGTTTAGTATGGTTCAGCATTCTGCCTGCAATTTTGAACATTGTAATTTTATTTAGCTAAAGGTTTAATAGCGACTATATTCACCAGCTTAGCAGTACTGAAATGGAATGATGCATCTGTGACAGAACAGCAAGGACTAAATGCTCTCGATCTGCTACAATTTAGTCAGTAGTGGTGCTACCAATTTGTTGTTGGGGTGGACATTGAAGTTCCATACAGTGCACCTGTCTGTGTCTTGTCCTGCTCTACACGTTCCACGACGCTTGCAGAGACCACCTTCTTGGTCGTTGGACCTTCCATTGGTCTCGTCCGCTCAATCCGCCAGAGTCTGTCTTCACATGCTGGGATAGACAACTCCCCAACTCACCGAGGGTTTGAGACCCGTCGGCTACCCTCACCTGGTTTAGCCAGCTTGTCGAAGCCGTTGCCCGGGGTGTGGCCGCTGTCGCATGCAAACAGCTACGGGGAGCCACAGGTGAGAGCTGAGTGCCAGGTGGGGACCAAAGGTGGACAAACCGCCTGAAAAGGACACGACATGTTCCCCCACCAGAGGTGCTACCCCTCCCTGACACCCCATACACCACTGCACCTAGTCCCATCTCCAGCCATCTCAGCTCTGTCTTGCCACTGGATCCAGATGGGAATTGGGAAGAGAGAGTGAGGCTGATGCTGCGCAACTCTCCCTCACTTAAATCCAAATCACACGCTAGTCTCGACACCGTCGTAATGGTGTCGAGGTCCTCATCGACGTCGGTGATGGACAAACACATACAGTGTATATTGTACCCTGGGCAGCACACTCAAAATGCTGGAGGAACTCGGCAGGTCAGGCAGCATCTATAGAGGGGAATAAACAGTTGACATTTCAGACCGAGATCTTCTTATGTTGACCTTTTTACCCATCCACAGATGTTGACCAACCTGCCGGGCTCCTTCAGCATTTTGTGTGTGATGCATAAGATTTCCAGCATCTGCAGAAACTCTTATATCTGTACTGCACCCTGATATGTTCACACAAAATAAGTTGTTATATTACAGTGAGCCAAAGCTGGGATGCAAATAAAATGATCTACTTCTATACCTGTGGTCCAGTTTTACATGTTTTTAGCAAGATTTGGTTTCTTAGGAATTCAGCAGTTTTGAGTGTTCTGTGGTCCATTTCTCCAAACTGACACCAGAGGGCAGCAGACACAATAAATCTTGCAATCGAACTTTAGTTTTCCTTATATTATGATTGGCCATCTGTCCCGTAAAAATCAACTTACCACGGCTGCAGTCCACCAAGAAAAGCCAATTAATGTTCACAAATACCTCCCAGCAAAAGCTTTGGATGCTTGTTTTAATTAATCAAGTTTGAAAAGAACAAATGTTTATTTAGTGCCTTTCATGACCCGAGGACCATCTATTTCATGCACAATGAAAGGGCCTTCAGCACAATATATTATCACATGCAAAATCAGACAAAATTTAACAAGACAACAAAGGAGATATTAGAATAGACATCAAAAGACTCGGATAATATGAAATGGCCTGCTAGGGGAGCATGTGATTGAGAGGACTGGAGACAGAATTCGACATGCACAGAGACAATAGTAAGGCAGGATGGAAGATGGAAATAGACAAGTGGCCAGAACTTGAGGATAGCTAGGGTCCTTACAGAGGAAGGGAGAGATGACAGCTTGGAATGATTTACAATTTAAGGTACTGATATATAAGGAGTCAGTGACACTTAGGGACTGAAAATGAATGTGATATCACGAGTGACTGCAATATAATGTCCAATTGCCCTTGTGAGTTTAAGCTTGAATGTATGGATGTACTTCCCTTCAAGTGGGCAGATAATTTCTCCAAAACTATGAGGTAGCACTGTCAGGAGAGCTGGTGTCTCCCAGTGACAGAGACCCAGATTCAATCCTGACCTCTGGTGCTGTCTCTGTGGAGTTTGCCCATTTTCCCTGTGACTTCCAGACCCACAACCACTACATCTAGAAGGACAAGAACAGCAGATCCCCAGGAGCACCACCACTTGGAAATGCTCCCCCCCCCCCACCAGGTCACTCACCATCCTGACTTGGAAACATATCGCTATTCCTTCATTGTCGCTGGGTCAAAATCATGGAATTCCCTCCCTAATAGCACTGTGGGTGAACCTACACCTCAGGGACTGCAGCAGTTCAAGAAAGCAGCTCAGCACCACCTTCTCAAGGGCAACTAGGGATGGGCTATAAATGCCGGATTAGCTGGCGACACCCATATCCCATAAATGAATAAATTTTTAAAAACTGCACAAGTTTGTCCTGGGTGCTTTGACTTCTTATGGTCTTGTGGTGTGGTCTCTGACTTGGTCCAACATCCCAAAGATGTGGGTGCTTAGGTTAATTAGCTGCTGTAAATGATCCCCGGTGTGTAGGTGAGTGGTAAAACGTAGGATGAGCATATGGGCTCAAAATCTCATGACCTGTTCTGGCAGCTCAAATGCGCAGGAACGTAAGAAGTTGCAAGGAGTAGTGAACTCTGCCCAATACGTCACTGGCACATCTCCCCCCACCGTCTGAAGTGCCGCCTCAAGGCAGTGTGATCGATCATCAAAGGTCCCCATCTTTCAGGCCTTGCTGTCTTCTCACAGCTACTGTCAGGCCGGAGGGCCCAGATTCAATCCTGACCTGGTTCAGAAACCGTTGCTTCCTTTCAACCACTCAGTCCTTGAACCACACAGCACAACCCAATCACTGCCTCCATATAGAAACAATATGACCACTTTCTGCAACAATTAATTTTTTTTTGGTTCTAATTGGCTTCTTTCTTGGATAATTAATGATTAATGTATGTTTTTCTTGTGAATGTTGTGTGACATTAATGCTGCACCGTGTAGATACGTACTTGTGCATATGCTAATAAACTCAATTTTGGATTAACGTCGGTGGGTAGTTGCAAGTGTGGACCCAGTGGGCTGAACAGCCTGCTTCTGTGTTACATCTCTCCATGACTCTGCAATTAATTTGATTCAGAAATAATTGTTCCAAAGAGCCTGTTATGAACGTTATAATTTTCTTAGAATTATTTACGTGTTACTGCAATCTTGGAGGCAAAGAGAAAAGCTAAGCTAACAATGACGAAGTTAATGGATTGGAGAGCCTATCTGATCCACTTGGGTGGGCAGGGAGGGCAGCACAAGCATTGGCAATGCCAGGGACATGGGGAGGACAACTGGAGCTGAGCAGGCTTGTGAAGGATTCTCCAGGAATACATGCATGCTGAGCTGGCAAACTTTGAATTGTCCCTAACCCAGCCAAATTTAAGATTCCTAGCTCTGGCCGGAAGATTGGAGATCCTGGAAGTAAGTTCTGCGCATCTGGGGAGTGGGCTTCATACCCTAGAGTTAAGGTGGGAACATATTTTTTTAAGATGTTTTTGACAAAATAAAAATATTATAGTGCTCATTGAATACTTTGATCACCTGAAAGTGCTTTTTAGCCAATTAAATATCAACTTTGCTGTGATGTAGGGAGTGAAGCAACTGCCTAAACATAGCAAGATAGTCCAAAGATCAATGAGTCAATGGCTGGTTAGTCTGTTTCTTAGTGACACTAATTGAGGGATAAATATTGGCCAGGGAAACTGAGATAATGCAACTTCTCCGGCTCCAGATAGTGGTTCAATGCAAACACAAGGAAATCTGCAGATGCTGGAAATTCAAGCAACACACGCAAAATGCTGGTGGAATGCAGCAGGCCAGGCAGCATCTATAGGAAGAGGTACAGTCGAAGTTTCAGTCTGAGACCCTTCATCAGGATTGGTTCAATGGTCCAGTTTAATATACAGTATACAACCTGAAATTCCTACTCTTTGCAAAAATCCACCAAACAGAAGGAAAAAAACAAAGAATGAAAGACAGAAAGTCATGAGAGCCCCAAAGCCGCCCCCCTGTGCTCCCACACACAGCAGCACAAAATCATCAACCCTCCTCCCACTTGCTCCAGCAAAAGCATTTACCCCCACTATGGTGAAATCACATGTCACGTGTAAGAACGTGATTGGACAGAGTTGGCAGCATGCGCAGAAATGACAGAATGATCTAGAAAGCATAGCTGTAGGAAACGTGCTTGCTGTTTGCTGATGTAATTAAATGTTCTAGTTTTAATTCTTCCAGAATATGATCTGTTCTTAGTAATCCACGGTACGTGTAAAGGACACAACATGGTGTCAGAAGTCGGTCTGGAAGAATAATACGGAAACGGGAGAATCGAAGATAATCAAAAAAAAGAGCGCGCGAACTGTTTTGGTGTGCTAACAGTTTTTAAAATGGAAGTTTTGCAACCCCCATCGAAGCTTCAGCTGACTGGAAATGTAGCTGAAAACTGGAAAAGATTTAATCAGCGTTTTGAAATTTATTTTTCTGCAACGGAACAGATAATAAAACAGAGAAAATGAAGCAATTCTACTCCACATGATAGGGGACAACACAATTGAGGTATATAACCATTTTACTTTTGAAAATGGAGATAATTTGAATCAGAAAGCAATAATGGACAAATTTGATGCATTTTGTATACCAAAGCGCAATGTGACGTATGAACGGTACAATTTTTTCACATGTCGGCAGAGACCTGGTCAAATGATTGATCAATTTGTTACGGAGTTGAGAAACCACAGTAAAAGATGCGAGTTTGCAGAGCTTACAAACTCTCTCATTAAAGACAGAATTGTTTGCAGCATTCTGGATAATGGTCTGAGAGAAAGACTGTTAGAACAAGATTTGAATTTGGAAAAAGCTGTGGCACCCTGCAAAGCTTCTGAGACCGTGATGTCACAGGCTAAAGAGATTTTTATTGAGAACTGCAATGTACACGCTGTGCGCGAACATATTAGAAAAAATAATAAAACGGCAACGGAACCGACAGAGAACAAAACGTCATCTGAAAGAAAAAACTTTGTGATCGCTGTGGGCGGGAGCACTGACCTAAAAGGTGTCCAGTGTATTGGAAAATGTGCAACAACAGTAGTAAGTGTAATCATTTTTCATGCTGTTGCAGAAGTAGAAAGAAAATAAAACACGTAAATGCAGTGCTTGAAAATGAATGTGAGGAGTTTTATATAGATGTGCTTTGTGAAAACAAACAAAGTAAGAATGACCGGACTATTCCATTGCAAGTGAATCAAAACAATATTCAATTTAAACTTGATACTGGAGCACAAGTAAATGTTCTTGCAAAATCTGTGTTTAATGCATTAAAGCCAAGACCAAAGTTACATCATAGGCATCCATTAGTCTCATGAGACCATGGATTTGTGCCTTAGAAGGTTTCCAGGATGCAGGCCTGGGTAAGGTTGTATGGAAGACTAGCAGTTGCCCATGCTGCAAGTCTCCCCTCTACACGCCACGGATGTTGCCCAAGGGAAGGGCATTAAGACCCATACAGCTTGGCATTGGTGTCATTGCAGAGCAATGTGTGGTTAAGTGCCTTGCTCAAGGATACACACGCTGCCTCAGCCAAGGCTCGAACTAGCGACCTTCAAATCACTAGACGAACACCCTAACCACTTGGCCACATGCCAACACAAAAGTTACATCAGACAAACATAAAAGTGACTGGGTATTCAGGTGTAGACATTCCAGTTGAAGAAACATGTGTGGTAAAAGTATTTCACAAAAATATGGTGCACACGCTTTCATTTGTGGTAGTGCCAAAAAATGTACAGTCAATAGTGGGTCTATCTGCCTGTGAGAGACTGAATTTGGTGAAAAGAGTGTTAGTCCTGGATAGCGACACAGAGTCGGAATACAGTGACTTGATGAAGGAGCAAAGAGAGAGCAGAATTTGATTGCAACACGGCAAAAGTAGAAGAAGTCATAAAGGAAGATCCCAGACCTGTCCCCTTGTTACCAGCATCTGACAAAGCTTTGCCACCAAAACCAAATTTGTTGGTACAGTACAATAGTGATCTGAAGCCAAAGAGTGACACGAATCAGGATCCAATTGAAGAAGTGAAAGCACAAGTGAAGGAATTGAGAAGTTTTATTGAAATGATGAAGTCTCAGAATAAAAACGAGATTACACAGTTAATGAATAAATTAGATGAAGAAAAGAAGATTCGTATTTCATTACAAATGGAAGTGGAAGGAATTAAGAAAGCTACAGCACTTGATGTACAACCCATATCATACATGGTCCAAGCAGAAGAAGGAGCAGTGTTAAGAAGGAATCGCAAGGACCTTAAGAAAGAGCCAACTTTAGAGTTTCAGTTAACTGATGCAGACCAGATGAAACAAAGAAATAACAACGAAACCCAAGAACTGTGTGAACCACTTAGAAGGTCTACTCGTGTTCATAAACCCCCAGAGGGACTGATAGAGACATGTTAAATTATGTATTTGTTCTGATCAATGTTGCTAATTGTTTTTCTTTTTAAGGAAAGGAAGATGTGGTGATATCACGTATCACGTGTAAGAACGTGACTACTCAGAGTCAGGAGAATGCGCAGAAATGACAGAATGATCTAGAAAACTGTATGTTAAAGACGTGTTTGCTGTTTGCTGTTGTAAATAAATGTTCTAGTTTTAATTCTTCCAGAATATGGTTTGTTCTTAGTAATATAAGGGGGTTTTGACTTTTATATTACTGTGGAGGCTAATTAAAATGGCGTCTTTGTTATGTTAATCTGGGGAATGCGGCTTTGTTGTGTTAAACGCTGAGAAAGTTTGCGCTAGCAGCTTGTTTTGATTTAGAGTGTGATAAGAGAGTACTATTAGCCAATTGGGATAGTTGTTATGGTTTTGGTGTATTTGAAGATACTGTATGTGCGGGGTTTTGGGGCAGAAGGCGGGAGAGCGAGACAGAGGATGGACGATGTGCTGTGATGTCCGCTAACGGGGTTGGACCCCGAGGAGGGCGTTCGGCGAGGAGAGGGAGACGGACTCGTGTGGAGCGTCTGGTCGACCACCGTTGTTGGTCCCAGGCGGCCGGTCGAGGTGGTCCGAGGGGGTCGCAGGGTGAAGAAGAAGGTCCTTGAGCTCCAACGGTTTTGTGCACGAAGAGATTGAACTTTGGTAAGTGTGGCATCTTTTATTTTCCTTTTATATTTTATTCTCTATTAATTATATAGTTCCAGTTATATCTATAAACTGTAAATCATTTAATCATATCTGGTGTATTGTCTGTTATTTGGGTGGGGTGGGGTACATCACACAGCATCCACACAAACGAATTAGCCAGTTTGGCAGGGTCGAGGCTGTTTCCCTAGACGACAGCGAGCCGAGCGAACCTGAGAGTGGTCGGGGGGGGGCTACATTGTGTGGGCTTTGTCCGGGATTGAGTCTGCTGGTATGCTGTGTGGGTGCCCTGTTTAAATCTGTAATGTGTGTCCCTGTGGGTTATTTGCTGGTTATTGCTGCATGCATGGTGGGTGAGGTCTTTGTTCGAGTTCAGACTGGCGTTGACGAGTTGGTGGTGGGACTCGGGGCTGTCCATGCAGTTGGGAGGGAGAGGAAAGAGTGGTCTGATTTGGAGGTAGGGTCTGCGGATAAATGTTCCAGCTATGGCAGGCTCCCCTGGCGTTTGGGATAGTGTCCACCCCAAGAGGGGCGGAGGCGTGCGAGACGTGGGTGGAGCGGATCTCTCAGTTGTTAGATGAGTGGCAGTGCTCGGTTGAGGGAGAGCGACAGGGATTGGTTGAAAGTTTAAGTAGGCGGGCTGGTGACGGTGTTAGAGCTGTCAGGTTCACTTACACCGTAGTGACAGCTGTCAGTTATCTGAAAGAGGGGGGAAAGTTTTCAGTGCGTCTTCTCTGGCTAGGAGGGCGGCTAAATTGCGTGCGGTGCCAGGGCGATCATTTCAGGGGATCAGCCCCTCCTTCAGTTGTTCAGCTGATCAGAGAGGGATCGAGAAACTTAGTGGCGGCCCAGTGGGGGACCGGCCTGGGGTCTCTGGGGAAGCATGTTCCCAGCAATGTACCAATGTACTTCCGAAAGGAGAAGACCCTATTCCTGAAGGCTTAGAGGGACCTTGCCCCAGGGTGTCGTTACGGATAGATGGAAGCGATGCTAAAGCCATCCTTGACCCTGGGGCGCAGGTCAAGTTGTTGTACAGTTCGTTTTACAACCGGTGTCTGAAGCATTTACCCTTGACAACCGCAAGGGCACCAGAGACTTTGGGTACTAGTGGCAGTAGTTATCCAGATGACGATGATTGGTTAATGACCCTGGAGTTTATGGGGGCATTGTCTGTACACCCAGTGTGTCGAGTTGCTTCTGAGGACGTGCGTAGCAGCCTTGAGCCGGTACCGAATTTAAACGAGACCCAGCGGTGGTACGGCTTGGGGAAAGTAGCTGAGGGTGAGACCCTCTTAGTAGACGCTCCAAACTACCATGAGGGAGGGGAGTTGACCGCTGAAGACACCTCAGTGAGAGAGAGGTCACGGCAACTGGACCCTAGCAGCGTGGAAGAGGAAGGCAGCGTGTGTGTGGATGATGCAATGTGGTTTAATGTACTGCATCTAAGGAGTGGATGTTGCCAGATCCCGAGGAGTGCGGCTGTTGAGCCAAAGGCGGCCGTTACTAGTTTCCTAGGATTCTTCCGATCCGAAAAGATGCCCAAGGGCGTATCCGGAGCCCCTGCATCCTTCCCGCGGGGCATGAGGAAGACCATGGGGGAAGTGAAAGCGTGTGGAGTTTTGGCGTATGTGGATGACCGCCTGGATCTTGGATTCGCCTGGGGGGGACTATGAGGTGAGGCGAGTGGCTGAGCCCGGGCGACCGAAGCGAAGTGTCAAATGTGGAGGTGTTTTTGGCCGGAGGGGTTTGGTATAATGTGAGAAAAATGACCCGACATACCAGTTGAACTTCCTGGTGTTGGGACAGACGGTGGTGGACCAGGGGGATGGAAACCCAGGTCGTCAATCTGAATGAGACACAGGGAAACGAGGGGATTTGCACCGCACTGCGGTCATGTACCGATGAATTAATCCAGCGAGAAGAAACAATGACCCACCTTCGAAGGGATCAACAGAAACTCAAGACGTCGATTCAGAAAAGATTGAAAGACTTACAAGGTGGGGAAGATCAAGGAAGTGTTCTGACTAAGGTCAACAGAAAACTGAAAGCCCAGGGAGGGGAGTTTGACTACACTCCCAAGGAGGTGAAGAAATGGAGGACAGATCTTGGAAAAGGGAGGCGGATGCTTGAAAGGAACCTGAAGATGACAATCGCGAGTTTAAATGAAGTGGAAAAACTGCAAGTTGACCTGGAAGACGTCATCAGGAAGAAACAACCGGAGGCTGAACATTCTTTAACTGTTGCTTTTCAGGTCAGGATGGAAGAAGCTGGTGGGGTAACTGCGTCCCAGATTGAGATGGCCAGGAACCCTGAGTCAGAACTGTGGAGGCTGTGGCGAGAGTTGAAGGAGTCCCCGAAGAAGCTGACGTCTCGACTGCAGGAGGCTGAAGGGGTAGTCCCAGCTAAATGTTTCAGTTTGGAGAAACTTAACCAGGAGCTATCGATCGAGGGAATGAGGAAGGATATGGATTCGAAGGATGATGTGCTGCACATGTGGAACATGCTGCCTTTCGCTAACTTCCCCGTGATTGAGGAAGAGACCTTTGGCCCTTCTCCCACTGGGCCAGGTGTAGTGGGGAGGGCTAGCTGTGGGCAGTCTGAGTTACGGCAGGATCAGGAAGGAGGAGAGGCGGGGCCCCGGATACGGGACAGGGGGCTCCGAGCTGTAGTGGTGGCCTGAGTAAGTCAGGAGTTGGCAAGCAGGCCCGAGGTATCCCTAGTAGTGTCTGAGCCTTTTGGGTTTAGGTGAGGGGGTACGGAGGTCTCAGAGGGTTAAGAAGCTCCCAGATTAGTTGGCCTATGTAGCGCCCGTGGGATGGGAGTAGGGTCCACTGTTTGGGGAGCACTGTCACTGTGTGTGTCTGTGTATGTGTGTGTTGTGTGTCTGCAGGACTGGTTGGCGAGTTATTTAGAAGTCATGAGGACATGACTTTATTTGGTGGGGGGAGAGTGTAAGGGGGTTTCGACTTTTATATTACTGCGGAGGCTAATTAAAATGGCGTCTTTGTTATGTTAATCTGGGGAATGCGGCTTTGTTGTGTTAAACGCTGAGAAAGTTTGCGCGAGCAGCTTGTTTTGATTTAGAGTGTGATAAGAGAGTACTATTAGCCAATTGGGATAGTTGTTATGGTTTTGGTGTATTTGAAGATACTGTATGCCTGGGGTTTTGGGGCAGAAGGCGGGAGAGCGAGACAGAGGATGGACGATGTGCTGTAATGTCCGCTAACGGGGTCAGACCCTGAGGAGGGCGTTCGGCAAGGAGAGGGAGACGGACTCGTGTGGAGCGTCTGGTCGACCACCGTTGTTGGTCCCAGGCGGCCGGTCGAGGTGGTCCGAGGGGGTCGCAGGGTGATGACGAAGGTCCTTGAGCTCCAATGGGTTTTGTGCACTAAGAGATTGAACTTTGATAAGTGTGGCGTCTTTTATTTTCTTTTTATATTTTATTCTCTCTTAATTATATAGTTCCAGTAATATCTATAAACTGTAAATCATTTAATCGTATCTGGTGTATTGTCTGTTATTTGGGCAGGGTGGGGTACATCACACAGCATCCACACAAACGAATTACCCAGTTTGGCGGGGCCGAGTCTGTTTCCCTAGACGACAACGAGCCGAGCGACCCTGAGGGTGGCCGGGGGGGTGGGGCTACAGTAACCCGTGGTATGTGTAAAGAACACAACACCCACCACCCACCATGCAAGCAATTGAAAAGCCCCAGAGATCAGCCCATCAAAAACTACTGTACATCCCAATACTTCGACATGTCAGACAGATTCACTCCCTCACTAGCAAGGGAGAGAGTGAGTTTGCTCCTGCCACAATGAAAGGGCAGAGCAGCAGCTCGTTGTTTCAATGTTACAATCTGCCACTTCACTTATCTGATTTGCTTCTTGAGGACCAGCAGACTCTCACCATCGAGAGAGAGAGAGAGAGATTGATTGATTGATTGATTGATTGTTTGTTTGTTTGTTTGTTCGTTCGTTCCAGTGCAGGGGCCTTCTTTTGGCAGCAGTGTACCCCGCCTGCCTTGTGCCTCAATGTTTCAATCTCCTGAGATGCCTCAGTGGTGACATCGGCGAGGGATCAGTCATCCACAGGGCTGCATCCTGAAGGCGCAAATATTCCAGGCTGCACCTGGAGATATTGAGACGCCAAGCCTCTTGGCGAGTTCCGGGCGAGGATCCACTGCCTGTGAAGAACCGTAGTTTGAGCTGCAGCTGTAGATCACGGACTCCAACAGGACTCCAGCCACCTTGAAAAAGAAAAAAAAGAGACGTGAGAAGAGAAAGATTGTGCTGTTTGCAGACGAACTGGAAGAGGTCGCCCAGATCCGCAAAACGCTCTGGTGCCATCTGGAGAGGAATTTCTACAAAAAGAACAAACCGAGCCTTCGATTTCTGCATCACCTTCAACAAGTGCATCTGTCCCTCAGGAACGGAGTGGAGCATCAGGCTAGGCTTTTATAATCAACCTACTGACTTGGAATTCAAACCCATAACTTTGCAACTCAGAGGCAGGGCTGCTACCTCAATAAACACCAGGATATTTACAATCAAGTTTTTCTATTATAGCTATATACCTTTGTTGCTCTGGAGGAAGTAAGTAACAGTAAGTAAAGTGGAATCTGCAGCTATTTTGATTTTCCTTTTCCCCTTTGATTGATGTTTATTGAATAACAACAGTGGATTTCCTGGATAGTGGTTTGATTTCAGCCTATACTTTGTCAATTTACAGAACATTTTGAAAAACAATGTTATAAAAATACTGTTACATATGGAGGACGAGCAGTAGCATAAATAATCTGAGGCTCTTTGACACAACATGGCGAATGATCCCACTTCCAACCCTGCCAGGAGCACAAATGAGTTCCAGTCCGAGGTAAAATGCAATGAGGTATTACACTTACAAACCATTAAAGGCTAAACCTTATTTTCTGTTTTACTGAAAATGGGAGAAGGGAGAAGACTGTGGCTGAGAGGAAAATTGGATCAGCCATGATGAAATAGTGGAGCAGATTTGATGGGCTAAATGGCCTGATTCTGCTCCTTTATCTTGTGGTCTAACATACTGTACATTTTTCGTCACTAACTGTGGGTATTTGTGAGAAATTCCCAATATTTTAGATAATGCAGCAGTATCCTGATGATAGATAATAATTGACTACGTTCACATGGCCGTTACAGAGACTTGGATGTCTCAGGGGCAGGAATGGCTGCTGGGTGTGCCGGGCTTTAGATGTCTCAAAAAGGACAGCAAGGGAGGGAAAAGAGGTGGGAGAGTGGCACTG
This sequence comes from Mobula hypostoma, assembly GCF_963921235.1. Classification (NCBI taxonomy): domain Eukaryota; kingdom Metazoa; phylum Chordata; class Chondrichthyes; order Myliobatiformes; family Myliobatidae; genus Mobula; species Mobula hypostoma. The sequence goes on along the minus strand of NC_086105.1, from coordinate 107,972,737 downwards.
CTAATGAGGGATAATATCATGGCTGCAGAAAAGGAGGAAGTCATGGAGGGATTGTCTACTGACTCGGTGTGGGTGGAAGTCAGAAACAGGAAGGGGGCAATAACTCTACTGGGTGTTTTTTATAGACCCCCCCCCATTAGAAACAGAGACATCAAGAAGCAGGTAGGGAGGCAGATTCTGGAGCGGTGCAATAATAATAGGGTTGTTATTGGGTAATTTTAACTTTCCTAATATTCCTTAGAGTCAGGAGTTTAGATGGGATGGAGTTTGTTAGGTGTGTTCAGGAAGGTTTCCTGATGCAATATGTAGATAAGCCAACTAGAGGAGAGATCTGGTATTGGGAAATGAACCTGGTCAGGTGTCAGATCTCTCAGTAGGGGAGCATTTTGGAGGTAGTATTCACAACTCTATCTCCTTTCCCTGGATGCTGGAAAGGGATAGGAGCAGAAAATTTGGGAAAACATTTAGTTGGGGTAGGGGGAAATATGATGCCATTAGGCGGGAACTTGGGAACGTAAATTGGGAGCAGATGTTCTCAGGGAAATACACTGCAGAAATGTGGCAAATATTCAGGTAATATTTGCATGGTGATCTGGATAGGTATGTTCCATTGAGGCAGGGAAAAGATGGTAAATTAAAAGAACCATGGTGTACAAAGCATGTAGAAAATCTAGTTAAGAAGAAAAGATAAGCTTATGAAAGGTTCACGAAACTAGGTACTGTCAGAGTTTTAGAAAATTACAAGGATGCCAGGAAAGAACTCAAGAATGAAAGTAGGAGAGCTAGAAGGGGCCATGATAAGGCCTTAGTGAGGAGGATTAAGGAAAACTCCAAGGCATTCTGCAAGTTTGTGAAAAGCAAGAGGATGAGCCGTGTGAGAATAGGGTCCATCAGGAGCGAAAGTCAAAACATGTACATGGAGCCAGAGGAGGTACTTAATGGATACTTTGCTTCAGTACTCACCAGTGAAAAGGATCTTGGCAATTATGGGGATGACCTACAGTGGACTGAAACTCTTGAGTGTAAAGACATTAAGAAAGAGGATGTGCATAAGCTTTTGAAAGTTAGATAAGTCACCAGGACCAGACGAGATACACTCCAGGCTACTGTGGGAAGCGAGGGAGGAGATTGCTGGCGATGATCTTTGCAACATCTATAGTGTTAAGGATAAGCACCAGAGGACTGGAAGGTTGCAAACATTGTTCCCCTGTTCAACAAAGGGAGTGGCGATAACCTAGGAAATTATACACCAGTGAGTCTTACTTTAGTGGTGGGCAAGTTGTTGGAGAAGATCCTGAGAGATAGGATATAAGAGCATTTGCAGGGATGTAATTTGATTAAGGAAAGTCAGCATTGCTTTGTCAAGGGCTGGTCATATCTTATGAACCTGATTGAATTTTTGAGGATGTAACAAAACAGACTGATGAAGGTCAAGCAGTGGATCTAGTGCAGAAGGATTTCAGTGAGGCATTTGATAAGGTTCCCCATGCAAGGCTCATTCAGAAAGTAAGGAAGCATGGGATCCAAGGAGACTTTGCTTTGTGGATCCAGAACAGGCTTGCCCACAGAAAGTAAAGGGTGGTTGTAGATGTTTCCTATTCTGCATGGAGGACGGTGACCAATGGTATTTCGCAAAAATCAATTCTGGGACACCTCCTCTTTGTGATTTTTATATATGACTTGGATGAAGAAATAGAAGGGTGGGTTAGTAAGTTTGCTGATGACACAAAGGTTGGGGGTGTTGTAGATAGCTTGATGGATTGTCAGAGGTTGCAGTAGGACATTGATAGGATACAGAACTGGGCTGAGTAGTGGCAGATGGAGTTCAAGCCAGATAAGTGTGAAGTGGTTCATTTTGGTAGGTCAAATTTGAAGACAGAATATAACATTAATGGTAAGACTCTAGGCAGTGTGGAAGATCAGTGATATCTTGGGTCCATGTCCATAGGACACTCAAAGCTGTTGCACAGGTTGACAGTGTTGTTCAGAAGGCGTGTAGTGTGTTGGTATTCATCAACCATGGGACTGAGTTCAAGAGTCATGAGGTAATGTTACAGCTTTATAAGACCTTAGTTAGATCCCACTTGGAATACTGTGTTCAGTTCTGGTCACCTCACTACAGGAAGGATGTGGATACTATAGGGAGACTGCGGAGGAGGTTTACAAAGATGTAGTCTGGATTGAAGAGCACGTCTTATGGAATAGGTTGAGTGAACTTGGCCTTTTCTCCTTGAAGCGATGGAGGATGAGAGGTGACCTGATGCGGGTGTATAAGATGTTGAGAGGCATTGAACGTGTGGATAGCCAGAGGCTTTTTCCCAGGGCTGGAATGGCTAACATAAGGGGGCACAGTTTTAAGGTGCTTGGAAGTAGGTACAAGGTGGATGCCAGACGCAATTTGTTCACACACAGAGTGGTAGGTGTGTGGAATGCACTGCCAGTGATGGTGGTAGAGGCGGGTACAGTAGGGTCTTTTAAGTACATGGAGTTTAGAAAAATAGAAGGCTATGTGGTAGGGCAATTCTAGGAAGTTTCTAGAGTAGGTTACACGGTCGGCTCAACATTGTGGGCTGAAGGGCCTGTAATGTGCTGTAGATCTCTATGTTTCTATTTCAAACTTCAGGATTTCCCCATTTCTTTTACTGAAGATATAGTAGTCCAACTGCAGTCGACAAATTAAGAGGTGCTTACAACAGTTGTAATGCCTTCTCAAGACATCATAGCTGTCCACTTATTGACGAGACTGATTGAAGTGAATCGTACTGCAGAGGTTAAAGTGAAGGTGATGAGCAGGGCAGAAACCCTCCATCAGCACTAAAATAGCTTTCTCCCTTGGAAGGGTCTGCAGTAACTGTTCACTGTTTCAGTGTTGAAGTTTAGCAAAGAATTATAAAAATACCTAACATCGAGGCCAGTGAAATATTCAGCTGATGTGCTGTTACAGTTGCAAGTCATGTCTTGAAATTCTAATAGCATATTATCTGAAAAATAATCTGAGAGATAATTAAGACTTGGTTTATCATGAATGCTTTATCACATCCTTTCGATGGTTCTAACACTACAGGGTAATGTGTTATAACATCTCTGAAATTTAATACACTAAAGCCTTTGTAATGAAGTTCAGAGGCAGAATGCAAAGCACATATATTGCATTGTACTGCTGCAGCTAAGTTACCGAATTTCATAACATACGCCAATGGTATTAAACCTGATTCTGATAAAATAACTCACCATTAAGATAAACTCATATTCATGCTATATCATAAACATAATATGTCTCTTCAAAGGAGCGACTGTCTTGCAGAACATCTGCGTTCCATCTTTATTGTGATGTTGAGCATTCAGTCACTTGTTAGTTCCATTCTACACCCCACTCCCAGCCTGGCCCCAATATTTCTGGTTCGTACACTGTTCTAATAAAGTACAACGTAAGCTCATTGTTCAATACTATCTGCACATCATACCCTTCACCATTCAACATTAAATCCAACATATTCTGACAGCCAGCTTTCAGCTTTGTGTCAGAATTGACCTCTTCAGCTGGAAGGTAGTCAGCTTGCAACCTTAACTCAGTTTTATTCTCTCTCTCTACAGGTACTACCTGACTAGCTGGGCACCTCTGGGCATTTTCTTTTATTTTAGGTTTCTGGCCTTTGTATCCCACAGTCCCAGTCCCATTTCTTTTCTCTCTCCTTAGTTCTCATTCATCTCCTTCTACCTGCACCTCCAGACAGATCAGCTGTGAGTCACAAATCTCTATCACCCTTTCTCAGCTGACACCTCCACCACTTGTATCAGCTGTATTGCTGGTCTGCACCACATCCCAGTCATTGCCTGTATTCTCTTAACCTTTCCCGTTAGCACTTTAAACGTGTTTGATTTCTAACTTTTACCAGCTCTACTGAAAGGCCATCACCAGAAGCAAATGCTCCAGTATGTAAATGGATTCTCTCTTTACAGACACTGCCTGACCTACTGAGTATTTCCAATGGTTTCAGTTTTCCTTTTACTTTGCAGGAACATAATCCCATAACAATACGTGCAGCACAACAGGTATGCTGTTGATATCAGTTTCAAAGGCCCGGGTTCAGTCCTGGACTTGGGTGCTGTCTGTGTGGGGTTTGTATATTTTCCTTGTGACCTTGTGAGTTTCCTCCAGGTCAGGAATTCCCAACCGTTTGTTTTTAGCTGAGGACTGATGCCATTAAACAAGGGATCCATGGACCCCAGTTGGAAACCCCTGATCTTGGTACTCCAGTTTCTTCCCTCATCCCAAAGATACAGTATGTGGGTTTGTGATTTAATTGGCCACTGTGAATTCCTGCTGGAGTAGCTGGCTGGAAACTGATGAGCCTATAAGAGATAACAATTAAGGGGAAATAAGTGGGTGAATGGGAAAGATAGGATTAGTCTGAGAACCAGCTTATATTGATGGGCCAAATTTCCTCTTTCTATGTTAGAAGAAAAGAAAACAGGATAATTTGATAATGAGATCCCTGAGACATGAAACATGACAAGAGCAACACAAGTGAGGTCGACTTTCTGTCTTCAACTCTTAACTTAACACAACAGTGATCAAAGAGACAGTTTCTATGGAATGTCGTAACAGCAGCCACAGAGATAGAGTGGCACAGAAAACAGATTATAGATCATTTCAGTACAGTACAGGATTCTTGGCCCACAATGTTGTGCAGATAATACTCCACAATCAATCTACCTCTTCCCTTCTACATAACCCATAACTCTCCATTTTCTTTGCATCCATTTCTTAATTGAAGAGCCTCTTAAATGTCCCTATTGTATCAGCCTCTACCACCACCTTTGGCAGTGCATTTGACTCACCCATGCACTTTCTGTGTTAAAAAAACTACCTCTCACATTTCCCCTAAACTTTCCTCCACTATAAATGGATGCTCTCTGACATTGGCCATTGGCACAGTGGGAGAGTGGTGCTGGATGTCCATTCTATCTATCCCTCTTATAATCTTATACTCCTCTATCAAATCACCTCTCATCCTCCTTCGATGGCAAAGAAAAATTCCTTAGCTTAATCAATCTTTCTTCATAAGAAATGTTCTCTAATCCTGGCGTAGGGAGTAATTCTTTAGAAAGTTTTGGGGAGTAATTCTGGGGCTTAGTCCAGCAGAGGGAGGGTGGTATCCAGGAGACCAATGTGCTTATTAAAAGGACCCACTGAAGATGTTGTTGATTATTCTGGGTTGGGGTGGGTGGGAAAATAGGGTCACTTTCTTCTTAGTATTGTGCGTTATGTCACTTTACTTGATAATTCGATCATTCCTGTCTCCTGGGAAAGAATGAACGACTAAGCACTTCCTCAAGTAATGACATCGTAAAAATCCAAAATACAGCCTAGCCAACAAAACAGGAGGTTCAGGTCTGCCCCCTGCTGGTGTGCACTCAAAATGAAAGCTGGCATCACTCTGTATAATTAAGTTTAAAGAATGTGTACTTCTGCTCAAACTCTGCAACACAGAGACTCAGGAAGATTACTTGTGTTGACATTACTTTTTCGTTGGCTGAATGTTTTCACACAGTTCCTCCTTGTATCGGTGAGACTCAGGAGCTGAGAAAGAGGATGTAGATCTGTGCACTTTATTCCTCTTCTTGCCCAAGAAAGAATTTCTCAAACACAATGGCCTCAGATCATTGTTGTAGTAAGTTAAGAGTTCAAGACAGAAGGCTGATTTTGCTTGGGTTCTTTTGCTACCCATAATTTGGGACTTTGTGTGAAAGTCTGGATCCTCTTATTCAATGTTAATCCCTGGTTAATAGTTTCAGTGAGAAAGCTGGAATGTTAACCTTATTGAAATGTCTCATTTCCTAATGTTGGACAGACTTGGTATGATAGAGAGGATTACAAACCCCAAAGGACAGATTACTGATACTGGCCACCTCCCCTTCATCTTTCGGTCAGATCCTTTCATCTCAACCCAAAACATCAACTGTCCATTTCCCCCCACAGATACTGTTTGACCTACTGAGATTGTCCAGCAGTTTGTTTTATCACTCCAGCAGGACAGACTCTTCAATAATGGTAAACATTATTCAAGATCTTCTTGTATAAATTCACTAAAATAATGGTAGTTCTTTGAAGCCCAGCAAGTACAGTGTCTCCCCACCAACCCCCAGGGTTTGAACCTTCTTGTTCAGAATTTGGTTCTTGGCCAGTAATGTAATCATAACTTTAATTTACACTGATCAATATGTAAAGCCACATAAATTACTAGACTTTAATGGTTACAAATACAAATATGAGAGAAAGTGAGGAAAAAGCTTCAAGGTAATTTCTATTATTAATCAATCATGCTGATGTAATATGGGCAAAATTGATGTAGCCTGAAATAAATGTAATATCAGAGAAGCTAAAAAAGTTTCTGCAGAGTTTGTAGATCTGAAATTAAAGTAACTAATTTTCCCACCCTGTGGATTATGTGTGCTTTACCACTTCTCAACAGGACACACAACATCAGCGGGGAGAAAGTAGGCTAAATATTTTACTCATTCAGCAAACCCAGCATTCATTACCTGTCCTTCATTGCCCTTGCAACGGTGGTGGTGACCAGCCATGTTGGACCACTGCACTGTTTCTAGTGAAGAAACACCAGCAGTGCTCTGAGATGACTGAGCACCAACTGTATGTTTCCAAGTCAGTTTGGTGGAATTTTCAGATGGTGGTGTTTCCATTTGCCCAGCTCTTTTGGTGTTAGAGGTCTCAAGTTTGTGAGGTACTCTTGAAATAACAGAGTTGAATAATTGCAGCACAGTTTGTAAATGGAAAGTACTGCAACTATAGGACACTGGTAGTGGAGAGAATTAATGTTAGGATTAATTAGGATCCAGTGAATCAGAATCTAATTCAACAAAAGTAGTGAGGTAATGTCCATGGGTTCATTGTCCATACAGAAAAAGGATAGCAAAGGGGAAGAGGCTGTTCTTGAATAACCGAGTGTGTGCCTTCAGGCTGCTGTACTTCCTCCCTGATGGTAGCAACGAGAACAGAGCATGTCCTGGGTGATGGGGGTCCTTAATGATGGATGCCACCTTTTTGTGGCATTGTTCCTCAAAGATGTCCTGGATACTCTGGAGGCTAGTGCCCATGATGGAGTTGACTAAGTTTACAACTCTGTAGCTCATTTCAATCCTGTGCATTGCCCGTTCCCCCCATACCAGACGATGATGCAGCCAATTAGAATGCTTTCCATGATATAGTTGTAGAAATTTGCGGCTGTCTTTGATAACACACCAGATCTCCTCAAACTGCTGATGAAGTATAGCCACTGTCGTGGCTTCTTTGTAGCTGCATCGATATGTTGGGTCCAGGATAGATCCTCCGAGACGTTGACACCCAGGAACTTGGAACTGCTCACACTGTCCACTTCTGATCCCTCTGTGAGGACTGCACATGTTCCCTTGTTGTACCCTTTCTGAAGTCCACAATCAGTTCTTTGGTCTTACGGGTGTTGAGTGCAAGGTTGTTGCTGTAATACCATTCAACTAGCTGATATTTCTCGCTCCTGTGTCTTGCCTTGTCCTGAGTGGAGTCAAGCTTCTTCAGTGTTGTAGATGCTGCATCCACTCAGGCAAGTCAAGAAAATTCCATTACACTCCTAACTTTGCCTTGAGCTGATGGAAAGACTGGAGTGCCATTCACCACAGTCTCTATACTATGCAGCTGGATCAGTTGTGTTTTTGGTTAATGTGATGGCAGTACTAATGACTGTCAATGGTGGGGATTAGACTCCTTATTGGGGTTGGTCATTAGTTCTGATATACATGCATAGATGTTGCTTGTCACCTGTCAGTTTTTTTTTCTGAACATTGTCTAGGTATTGCAGACATGGGCTCCTTCAGTTTGTGAGGAGACGTGAATGGAATTATGTAATCATCACTGAGTGATCTTGCTGTGGAAGGATGGTTAATGAGGCAGCTAAAGAGATCTGGGTCTAGGACACAGGACACTGCTCTGTGGAGCTTCTACAGTGAGATTCTGGAGCTGGAACCCACTTTCTCTGGCAGCTCATTCTGGGTACTTACTGCCCTCTGTGCAAAGAAGTTACCGCACAGATTTCTTTTAAATCACTCCCATCTTTTCCAGTTTTGGGCTCACCAACCCTGGGAAAAGACTTATGACCATCCATCTTGTCCACACCTGTTATGATTTTCTAAAATGCTATGAGGTTGCCTCTCATTTTGTTGTGCCTCAGGAATAAAGATGCAGTGTAGCCAACCTCTCCCTATCCAGGCAGCTTCCTGTGAATCTCTTCTGAACCCTCTCCATCTTGACAATATCTCTCCTATACTGGTGAGACTGTACTTAGCACGCTGGCCTTCATCAACCAGGGCATCGAATTTAGGGCATTACGTTGCAGTTATCTGTGGCATTGGTGAGACCGCACTTGGAGGATTGTGTACACTTTACATGCATCAGTGTTTACACAACATCAAGAGTTTGATCACAAACATCACAGCTTTTGGCTTGCGCTGGTAAAGGCTGAGGAGTCGTCAGGGGAAGGTCAGTTCTTAAAATCAGGAAGAGTGATAACATTGATATTGTGTCCTGCCTTGACTCCTTTGCTTAACACATTGGTATGACTTTCAAGTGTCAGCTACAATCCTCACTTCTGCTTTAAAGTTTGAAGGTCTGAGGCCTACTCATGCCCATATATTGTAGCCTGGTATTTCAGTGCATTATGGAGGACTAACTGAACGATTAACAGACTTACCTGTTAGATGAAATACAAAATGCCTTCTCTCTCAGGGAGATAAATTCTATCCCATGACACCATTTCAAAGAGATTGGCAGAGTTCCCTAATGTCCTGACCAATATTACCCAATCATAAGAAGTTAAATCATGCTATTAGATTGTTCTACCAGTAATGGGATATGTTGAGGACTAACTGGCTAATTGTTCTTTCATGTTGCTGAGTGCATTCTGAGTGTAACTAGCTTTTAAAAGATTTTTAGCAAACCTGAGAATTCTCTAGGTTAACGTGAAGTTGTCTTTGATTTATAAATATGAACCAAGAATTGCGTAAGATTTAAATCACTCAAACACGTGGAAATCTGCAGATGCTGGAATTTCATGCAACACACATAAAAATGCTGGTGAACGCAGCAGGCCAGGCAGCATCTCTAGGAAGAGGTACAGTCGATGTTTTGGGTCTAGACTCTTCTTCAGGACTGATTTAAATCACTGGAGTTTTAGGCCTATGTGTAACCCGAGGTGTGACGTTCAGAGTATAAGGTTTATTGCTGTGAATGCACTTGGCCACAAAATGCTCCACTGGTGTCAATTGCCTTGTCTGGTGTAAAAACTCCGGGCTGTGCAGTTTTAAAAAAGATTTGTTGGAATAATCGGAAGTCACGTTCCACAGTAAATTACTGAAAGTCTATTTTTTTCAGTTTTTTAGTACTGATTAAATAGCAAAGAATCTGAAGATCTTAATCCTTAAGTAGAGTAATGAAATCTGTAAAGGTGGATACCAAACACAACAATTCTAAAAGCTAGGGGAAAGTAAAATGCTGGAAATCTGAAACAAAAACAGAAAATGCTGGAAACACCCAACCTTTCAGTCGGTAACTTCGAAAGGAGAATCAGTGTTAAATGTTTCAGGCCAGTGTGAAATTTTAGTTTTGCTTATCTCTCCACAGAAGCTGACTGACCTGCTGTGTGTTTCCAGTATTTCCTGTATCAGTTTCCCAAAGCAGGATGGTACTTTATCACCGGCACAAAGTCAAGGCTTCACCATGTTGGAGAGAAATATTGAACAAAACATAATGGTAGCTGTGAGCTGATGCAGTTTCAACATAAGATATACACTGACCAGTGAAGTGAATCACAGTTTTTGTTACTGAAATCTGGACCTCTAATAATAAGATGGTCACACAAGAGAGATCACAGATGCTGAAGTCTGATGAAGAGTCTCAGCCTGAAACATCAATTGTTCAGTTCCCTCCATAGATGCTGCCTAACTTGCTGAACTTCTCCAGCATTTTGTGTGTGCTTTTAATAAGATAGTTTGCATCTTTGGAGTGATATTTTCCTTCTGGGTTTTGTGCTTTGAACTAAGCCAGCAGTGATCCAGAGTGACAGTGAAAATCGGGTTCATAATCTAAAGTGTGTAAGAAAATGGGCTTATTATTCCTCTGCAAACTCACAACCTGTAGTTGTAAGCATTATTATTGTGAGTCATGAGTAACAGGAGCTATATCTAAAGCAGAACAGATTGTAACCTGTCTTAACTTCATCTTTCAGCAGCATCATTTTAAGACATTTAAAAAATCTATCGATACACACAATCAATGAACCTTGGATGGCAGAGTTGGGTCGCAAGTGCAGTTCCCTTTAAGAAATCATAAGCTGACTACAAGTTCAATTGAAACACAGAGCTTTAGATTTCCACTCCCAACTATCCTCCTGACAAATGTACAGAGTCTGGAAAATAAACTTGAAAACCTCAGAGCAATATAGTACCAGAGGGACATCAGGGACTGCTGTGTACTTTGCTTCAAGAAACGTGGCTCACGTCCATTGTTTTTGATGCAGCACTGCAGCTCAGTGGCTTCACCATTGTCCACAAACACATGACCCCTCAGTCTTCTAAAGGCAGAGGAAGTGGGTATGCTTTATAATTAACTCATCGTGGTGCATAAACATGGTAGTTCTGTCTCAGTCCTGCTCACCTGACCTGGAACATTTTATCTACCGAAGGAGTTTACTGCCATCATCCTGGAGGAAATGTATATTCCAGGCAGGCTCTGGCGGAGCTGAACAATGTAAACAGTAGGCACAAAACTATTACCTTCTCTATCACTGCAGGAGATCTCAGCCAGGCCAGCTCGAAAAAGTCTCTGAACAACTCCACCAGCGTATCACCTGTGGAACCAGAGGAGCCAACACACTTGACCACTGTTATACCACCGTGCCGTCCCAAACCAAACTTGGGAAAGTCTGATCACCTGGCTGTACTTCTACTCCCAATGTACAGGCAGAAAGTAAAGACTGCAGCATCAGTGGTGAGGACCAAGAAGGTCTTGGAGAAGCACTTACAGGACTGCTTTGAGTTGGTGGACTGGGCAACTTTCAGGGATTCATCTTTGCACCTTTGTGGCATTCAGGACTGGTCATACAAAACTATACAAGAAGTCCAGGTACAGCTTATTCTAAGCGTTTGCATCATCGTCTGGTATGAAGGGGCCACTGCACAGAATCAGTAAAAGCCGCAGAAAGTTGTAAACTCAGCCAGCTCCATCATGGGCACTAACCTCCCTAGCATTGAAGATACCTTCAGAAGGCGATGCCTCAAGAAAGCGCCATCCATTGTTAAGGATCCCCATCACCCAGGACATGCCCCCTTCTCATTACTACCATCAGGGAGGAGGTACAGGAGCCTGAAGCCACATGCTTATCGTTTTAGGAAGAGCTTCTTTCCCTCCACCATCAAATTTTTGAATGGACAATGAACCCATGAACACTTCCTCAGTACTGTTTCCCTCTCTTTTTGTACTACTTCTTTAACATATTCTTTTGTAATTTATTGTTTTTATTATTACGTATTGCAATGTTCTGCTGCAAAACAACAAATTTCAGGACATATGACTGTAATATTAAACCTGATTCTGATTCATGTCTGATTTTTTTTTTGTTTAATTGCTTTAGTGACTGCACAACATCCAAAGGCTGGCTTTTTTTTGGCATCCAATTTACCTCCCTGTAGTGTGTGCATAGCAACAATGACAAGGTAATGTGATAAGTCATTTGCTCTGCACATTTCTGGTCCATTACCATTGGGCACAAGTGGAGCCATTTTTATTAGGAAATAAAATGCTCAGCAAATACAATTAGGCATTGTAATATAATAAACTGCCAACTCAGATTTATTGAACATTATGTTGATATGTCCACATCTAGCATTCAACACTATTCTGTTTCTCAGGCTCTGTGGATTTATCTTTGGAATTTTGTTGAAAACTAGTGAATGTTGGGGAAAAACGGAAAAGATTTTGAAATTAAGTGCCTCCTTGGATGAGCCGAAGAATGGAATTATATCATTTACTGTCTTAAGGAAATTTTTATTTTTAAGAAAAAAATACTTAGAACATTTTCAGCATCTTAAAAATATTTTTCACATAAACATATAGTAATATTGTTTTGAGAAATTAAAATATTTGCAAGAATAACCTTACTATATTGTATCGGGGACAAATTCACTGGAAGTCATTTGCAGGACCTTTAAGGAAGCCAGGAAGTACCTTAAGTGGAAGCACTAGTTTTCCCTTTAATAAATACAAAGCATTACCCTTACTATGGTTTTCCATACTTTTATGGGTATTACTTTGATCTGAGAAAATGTGAATGATGTTACGCATGAGACAAAGTGTGAAATAATAATGTGAATTTAAAAACGTCAGTTAACGAGAAATAGTAAGGTATGTTAGAGTTGGTGTGGCTAATCCTAACCCTGGGTACATGAGTGCTGTATTCAGAAAACCATCTCAACCAGATAAGGAGGTGGAAGAAGGGGAACTTACTTTGAGTTCTTGTAGAGGTCTTTTGAATGCAGCGCACACTAACTGTGTACCCAGGAGTAGAAATGCCCTTCTTCCTTTGGTGAAGAAGAAACAAGGGGGGCATTTACCCTGGAGAAAATAAAACAATAGTACTCTAAGGTGCCTGGAAATAGGTACAGAGGAGATGTCAGGGGTAAGTTTTTTATGCAGAATGTGGTGAGTGTGTGGAATGGGCTGCCAGCGGTGGTGGTGGAGGCGGAAATGATAGGGTCTTTTAAGAGACTCCTGGATGGCTACATGGAGCTTAGAAAAATAGAGGGCTATGGGTAAAGCCTAGGTAGTTCTAAGGTAAAGACATGTTCGACACAGCTTTGTGGGCCGAAGGGCCTGTATTGTGCTGCAGGTTTTCTATGCTTCTATGTTTCTAATGAAGTGCAATTGATCAGAAAACGTTTCTCATTTGTTTGAAACATAAGTTTCCAGAATATGCACCTACTGGTCATTTTGTATATCCTACCGTAGTAAGATCCTCCAAAACGCTTCTCCTTTCAAACGATATGTCTTTGGGATGTGAAGGGAAACTGAATAAAACCCATGTGGTCACAGGGAAAACGTGGAAATCCATACGGTAAGTCTGGATTGAATGTGCGTCACTGAAGTTGTGAGGCAGTAGCTCTACTAGCAGTGTTACTGTGCTGCCAGGTTTTAGCCCTTGCATTCACCTCCACAGCACAGATGTTCGGCAGGTTGTTGGGACTGCACAGTGAAACACGTCTCAATTACCTTGGAGCACATTCAACCGACCAATACCCACTGAGCTGCCTTCACTAACTGCAATAGCCATACCGTCTGGCTGGAGATAAAAGGCAAACTCTGTCTGATAGGTACATAAGGTCATATAGATTTCTAAGGTTCCCAAGCTGATTCCATTCCATGGGCTCAGCCAACAAAATGTAGCAAGCAGTAAAAATAAGGGAAACCTATTTTCTCCAGTTCTGATCTGGACCGAAATCTTTCTCTTCCCCCCTCCCCCCATCTGTTTGTGCAGTCTGGGAACCACGTCAAAGGAACTTGATGCCTCAGTCGTCTGGTATGACGAAGGACAATTGATGTGACCTTGTCAGCAAGAGGAGAATCACTCCATTTCTAGTAGATTCATACTGTCACAAATTAACCGGTTTGCTCTGTAGCCAAATCTATCAAAGATTGTGTCTGGGAATGGACATGGCAATTTTATTAAAGTGATAAATGAACTCAGTGTTTAGCTTGATGCTGGTTTTCTTTGCTTGTTTGTTTTCAGTGAGAAAGTGAATTTACGAGGAAGATAATTCATGTGGACAGATTGTAATTAAATTCATTATGTAATCAATCATTATTGAATGGCTATTCTTTCATTTCTTGATACATGGAACATAGAACATAGAACAGCACAGAAACAGGCTCTACGGCCCACAGTGTTGTACTGAAGTAAGTCAAATGGCCAACTAAACTAGTCCCCTATACTTACACAATGTCCATATCCCTCCATTTTCCTCACATTCATGTAGCTATCTAAATGTCTCTGAGAACTCCCTTTTATCTGCCTCTATCACCAGCCCAGGCACCACATTTCAGGCACCTACCACTACTCTGACCTGGCTGGTGGCGTAGTGGCATCAGCATCGGACTCCAGGACGAAGGATCCCGGGTTCGAATCCAGCCAGCCGGCTCCCCTACACGCTTCCCGTCCGTGCTGGGTTACGAGCTGGTGATCTCTTTGGAAACTCACCCGGCAGAAGGCAATGGCTGTAATTTGCCTCGTACACGACTCCCCACTACGTCAGAGAGGCGTGGAGGGAAATTGTCCGCTAACCGGAGAAACTCCGGATGTGATGTACCCTTCCTTTCCTACCACTGCTCTATGTAAACTTGCCTCTCCCATCTCCTTTAAAATTATCCCCTCTCACATGTCTTCTGGTATTAGACATTTCAACCCTGGGAAAAATATGTTACAATCCCATCAGAGTGATTGAGATCTAACCGTATGGACACAGTGGACAAACCCTCCTTTATGTTCTCTCTGAGTGCAACTGTGATGTTGTCCCTGGTTAGTAGAGCAACATCCCCCACACTCACCCTCTTTTACCTCCCTCTCTATCTTCTCTAAAACATCAGGATCCTGGGACATTAAGCACCCATTTCTGCCCCTCTCTCAACCAAGTCTCTGTAATGGCCACAACATCATAGTTCCATGTACTAATCCATCCTTCAAGTTCATCACCCTTACCCATGACAATCCGTGCACTAGAATCACACACTTCAAGCTATCCATCCTATCATATCTATTACTTTGCTAATGTTTGTTTCTACTGACCCTTGCATCTACCTTCCCTTTTTATCCCTCTACATTCTAAACTGATGCTCTGGCTCTCAATCCCTTGCCAAACTATTTTAAACCCTCCCAAGTAGAACTAGCAAGTCACCCGGCCAGGATATTGGTTGTCCCCTGGTTTAGGTGTAAACCATCCCCTTTGTACAGGTCATCCCTGTCACAGAAAAGATTCCAATGGTCAAAGAACCTGAATCTGTGACCCTTGCAGCCATCACTCATTCATCGGTACCATCATCCTAATTCCTGCCCTGACGAGTACCGATGTCTGTGAGTAATGCGAAGATTGCTACCTCGGAGGTTCTGCTCTTCAACCTCTTTCCTAACTCCCTATACTCAATGCACAGGACCTCTTCCACCTTTTTACCTACGTCACTGGTGCCAATGTGCTCCACGACCTTTAGCTGCTCACCCTCCCTCTTGGGAATTTTCTGCAGCTGCTCCGAGACAGCCTCGATCCGAGCATCTTGGAGGCAATACATCATCCTGGTGTCACTTTCTCAGCCAGGGAATCTCCAGTCCATTCCCTAACTATCAAGTCTTCTATCAGTGTCACTATCTATGCCTTTCAATATTCAATAGGTTTCAATCAGAACCCTCCTCTATCTTCTAACCTCTAGCGAGTACAGGCCCAGAGCCATTAAACATTTCTCATATGTTAATTCTTTCATTCCTGAGATCATTCTTGTGAACCTCCTCTGGACCCTCTCCAATGCCAGCACATATTTTCTTAGATAAGGGACCTAAATCTGCTCACAGTGCTCCAAATGTGGTCTAATCAATGCCTTATAAAGCCTTAGCATTTCACCCGTGCTTTTGTATTCTAGTCCTCTTGAAATAAATACTAACCATGGATAACTCCCAAGTCCTTTTGCACCCCTGATTTTTGAATTTTCCTCCCATTTAGAAAACAGTCCATGTCTTTATTCCTTCCACCAAAGTGCATGACCATGTACTTCCCATCTGTGACATATTTACCCAACCTCCCAATCTGCCTAAGCCCTTCTGCAGGCACCCTGCTTCCTCAACACTACCTGCCTCTGCACCTATCTTCGTATCATCTGCATACTTGGCCACAAAGCCATCAATTCCATCACGCAGATCATTTGTAAGAAGCGATCTCAACACTGACTCCTGTGGTACACCACTGATCACCAGCAGCCAAGCAGAAAAAACCTCTTTATTCCCGCTCTTTGCCTCCTGCCAATCCTCCATCCATGCTGGTATCGCTCCTGCAACACCATGGTCGTTTATTAATCTAAATAACAAAAATCCACTGACTCTCCTTTGTCTATCTTGCCTGTTAATTTCTCAGACAGGATTTGTCAGACAGGATTTCCCCTGAAGTAAACCATGCTGATTTTGGCCTGTTTTATCAGGTGCCTCCAAGTACCCTGAATCCTAATTTCTAATAACCTATTCCAACTATTTTCCAACCACTGACTTACAATTTCCTTTCTTCTGCTTCCCCGCCCCCCACCATAAAGAGTCTTCCAAATGTTATGTGACTAAATTAAATGAAGGATAAATAGTTTAAAGGGTCAGTTGTCATGGTGATGCAGAGCAGAATCAGAGTCCAAATTTTGATCTCAGCTGTTGGCACTAAGGTTTAAAGGGGCAGCAAGTCCGTTCCCTGTGAACCCAGAAACAACTGATGGCGTTCCCATTCCTAATGGAGATTGTGGGATCAGTGATCAGGAGCTCATTTGCATGAGGTTGAAGAATATCCTGACTGCTATCGGGGAATCCAAATTTCCCACCGACCCTTTCAGCAGTCTCTCCTCTGAGTCCCTTTAACAAGAAGAATGATCTTCATTCCCATATCAAGATTGGATTAATATCCAGTATGAAATGACAGACAGGTGCAACACTGGAGACAATGGACACTAGTCTATGGATTTCAAGTTCACTTCACTGAGGTTCTTCATTTCTGGGTATTCCTGCATGAATTTTCAGATAGTGTTCGGGAGTGGAAACTGGGCTGATGTTTTCCTGAATCAGGACATGGTGGCCAATTTCATCAATTTAGTTGTTGCCTTCCTTAAGCAAAAACAAGTAAAGGAAATGGTTCAGAATTAGTTAATCTTTAAGTTCGTAGGGATAGTTTTGGGGGCAATGCGAGGCGTTAGTGGACAGATTAGGGTTTAGATTCAGGGATGAGGGCAGTAAATGAAGAGTCAGGAACAGAAACCGGCCGTCAGATTTCAGGTCGAAGTTCTCCATGGTTGAAGGCCAGCAATCCCCATGAACGCAAGTCAGGTCACCATGCGCTGAGGACCAAAACCAGCAATCCTCATGGTTAATAACCAAAGTCCGCAGCCCTGTAGCTGAGGGCCAGTGTTCCCCCCCAGACTGGTGAGACTCAGGGTTGGAGGTTCATGTGGGAGGGAGCATGAGGGCTGCTGAACCCCAGGATGATGAATTCCAGGATCGAGACCCATGCAAGGCGAGCGGGAGGTTGAGGTCCGGAGGTCAAGTTCCTATGATTGGCAAGTCCTGGGGTCAATACCCAGAGATTAGTTAAGTCTGGAGGTCAAACCCAGAAGTCAACGTCCAGGGATCTATGAGTTTGGATTCAAAGCCTGAAGGCTAAAGAACAAAGGCAGTGAGTATGGAGGTCAGGTCCTAGGCTCGGCATGTCCAGAGATCAGAGGGCTGCAGTTCTGGGCCAGGGACTGGATGTGGAGACAAGATGTCTACAAGTCTGAGAGTCTGGGGTAAAAGACAGGTGGTCAAAGGCCTGGAAGCGACCTTTCCTGGAGTTGTAGGCCTGTCTGTCTGTGTGAGTGAATGTGTGGGTGAGAAAGGGGGCTTGTTTTGCTGTTGTTATTTCTTTTTGTTGTTGCATTCTTGTTGTTGTTTGTGTTGGTCTGCTGAATAAGGTGGGGATGCTACATTAGAAACAGAATGTGTGGCAACTCCTGAGGGCTGCTCTCATCTCATCCCTAGGTTGGATTGGTAGTTAACACAACAGAGCATTTCACTATATGCTTCGATATAGGCATCCGTTAGTCTCGTGAGACCATGGATTTGTGCCTTGGAAGATTTCCAGGGCGCAAGCCCGGGCAAGGTTGTATGGAAGACCGGCAGTTGCCCATGCTGTAAGTCTCCCCTCTCCACGCCACCAATGTTGCCCAAGGGAAGGGCATTAGGACCCTTACAGCCTGGCACCGGTGTCGTCGCAGAGCAATGTGTGGTTAAGTGCCTTGCTCAAGAACACAACACGCTGCCTCAGCCAAGGCTCGAACTAGCTACCTTCAAATCACTCGACGAACGCCTTAACCACTTGGCCACGTGCCCACACAATGCTTCGATATAATTATGATAAATAAGTGAATTAATGAAATGCAATGAGGAAGTGAGTTCAGCAAATGAATGGAAATGAAGCAAGGACCTATAGCTTTGTGTGGCCAAGTCTCGCCCTGAAAATGTTAGTCTACAAAGTTAGTGAAGATTCCCAGTTTGCACATAAGTACAACAATGAAACTCTCCTAATCTTCAAAATCAATCTAATAGACAATAAAAATATATATAAATTATTCAAACAGATGAAAAGTAATTTCAAAGGTTCAAAGATTCATTTATTATCAAAGTATGTATCCATATACAACTCTGAAATTTGTCTTCTCCAGATAGCCACGAAACAAAGAAAGAACATGAATGTCATTCAGAGAGAAACATCAAACCCCCTCTCCTGTACAAAAAAGGACAGCATCCCAATAATCAATCCCCCAAACCCTCCCCCGGACAAAACAGAACAGGAACATTGACCCCCCCAAAAACAACCCCTCCCCCACACTAACAAAATACTAACAGAACATCAACCCCCCCAAACATTCTCCCCTTGCAAAACAAAATGGAAAAGGAATGGGCGATATAAAAAGACAATATAAAAACCAGAAGTCTGAGAAAGTCCACAGTCTATAAACGCAATAGTTCAATCTATAAATGCAGAGCCACGATACCATCCTATGGTACCATCAACATTCATTAAAAGAGAGGGATGCCACACAAGGCCTACCCATTTGCCATAGTGAACTACACAGCGACAGACCGCTCATAGACTCCTTCTCCAACAGCGATTAAAAGGTAGGCGCTCAACGCTGAAACTCTCGCTCGCCTTCTGCATTCACCTCAATGTCTCAGTCTTCCTTGGCGATTAATAGATGCTTTAAATGGTGAAACAGAGTCCAACATTGGCTCACGCATGCTGTCTCGAAGTTTCTTTGCATCAAGGCCATCCCAGTATGGGCTCTCTTCCTGGAATGTTCTCAGAGCCAGCAAAGCGCTGGATCACTCAAATGATCTCCAAGTTATAAATCGCAGGCTCTAACAGTACCAGAAACACATTTAAGGTGAGAAACAGACATAAGACAAATAAAAAAGCAGTTTTCATTTGTTATCTGGAAGCTGTTGACCGAGGGAGCATCTTGACTGGATGTTCCTCCTTAAGAAGAATAATAGTTTAATAATTTAAACTATTTATCTTTAAATCAATAAAATTTCATGCCTTTGAATGCACAAAAAAATGAGACTGAATATGAAGATTGGCAACAATATCACAGCCTGACTTTAGTTCCCCCTGCTATGTTGGTGAATTGGGAAGGTGGAGAAGCCATGTCCAAGGCTGCTTTTTATTTTGTATTTTGCAATCTTCCTCGGACTGCTCTGCCTATTAATTAGTTAATGGATCACTAAGTTTGGGAAACTGTTAAAAACTGGAGTAAGCTGGAGGGGAGAGATTTAATGCATTAAAAAGGTTCCATCTCTGTTATATAACCAAGGGAGAATCTGGGCAGTGAGATCATCTTGACCTTGCATCAACTGTACATAATAAAACAAACCTGGACTAATGGGCCCTCAGGAGTGTGTACAAAGCAGCAAACTATCCAAGGCATACAACGACAGTGGAAACCTCAATAGCATAGCAAAACTAGTTTATAGTAATAATCTGAAATCAGAGCCTTGAATATTGTCTTAAAGCACTCCCTGGGGTACGTTATTCATGTTTTGTTTAAGTATTTAAATTTCATGTGTGGTTTTACTTTAGTCTTGATGATTGTAATACTGTTAGCAGCTGTCAGCGCAGATGTTGTTGGCACCATACTATTTTTCAATATGGTTTTGGCTTTCAACTTGGGATTATTATTGCGACGAACCTACCACAGGTTTGCTCAGTTATGACAGCCGATTCTATTGAAGGCATCAAAATTAGTGGTGCAGCCTCTGGCAAGAACACAGAAATAGTGGTGAGCAGTCTCTGGAGATGGAACAGAACTAGTGGTGGGCACTCTACAGCTAGGGAGTCAGAATTAGTGGCGGTGAGTCTCCAGCTAGGGAAACAGTATTAGAGGTGGGCAGTCACTGGCTAGGGAACAGAATTTGTGCTGGGGAGTCTCAGCAGAGGGAACAGAGTTAGTGATGGGCTCTCTCCACCTTGGGAATGGACCCAGTGGTGGGCACTCTCTGGCTAGAGAACAGAATTAGTGATGAGTAGTCTCTGACTAGGAACAGAAATAGTGGTGGACAGTCTCTGGGTAGGGAACAGAATTAGTAGAGGGCAATCTCTGGCTAGGGAACAGAACAAGTCGTGAGCAGTCTTGGACTAGGAAGCAGAATTAGTGGAGGGCTCTCTCTGCCCAGCATACAGAACTAGTGGTGGTCAGTAACCAGTTAGGGAACAAAACTAGGGATGAACGGTCTCCGGATAAGGAACAGAACTAGTGTTGAACTGTCTCCACATAAGGAAAAGAAGATATTGCGGACAGTCTCCAACTAGGAATCAAATTAATGGTGGGCAGTCTCCGGCAAGTGAACAGAACTATTGTGGGCTGTATCTGGATCAGAAGTAGAATCGTAGTAGCCTGTTTCAGGCTGGGAACCAGAACTTGTGGTGATCAGTCTCCTGCTAGAGAACAGAACTAGTGGTGGGCAGTCTCAGGCTGGGAAACAGAACTCGTGGTGGGTGGTCTCCTGCCAGAGAACAGAACTAGTGGCAGTAAGTCTCCAGCTAGGGAAACAGTACTAGTGGGGAGGGGGGGCGGTCCGTGTCTAGGAAACAGAGTTATTGGTAGGCTTTTGCTGGCTAGAGAACAGAAAAGTGTTGGGCAGGGTGCACCTAGGAAACAGAATTAGTGGTGGACAGATTCTGGATGGGAAACAGAATTACAGATAGGCAATCTCCAGCTGGTGAACTAAATTAATGGTGGGCAAAACCTGACTAGGAAATGATTACTGGTGAACGCTCTCCAGCTGGGGAACAGAATTGGTGGTGGTATAGGGTAACATAGTTGGGAGAAATGTACATAATTCACAACACCGATATTGAGTTGCGGTTTCACTTTAAGACTGACGTGATGATGTTTTTACATAAAATTTTTAGCGCACTTTTATGGTGTAGGTTTTGGAATTCTGTAAAATGTTATTAAACATAAAACGCCTCACTTTTATTTGCGAAAACATACATTGTGACCCCAGTGCTCTAGAACGATTCCAGAGTTGTTGAACATGTTGCTTTGACACTGCTGGAGTTTCAGGACCAAAATGCCATTGCTTGGTTCGTACAAGTCGAGGCCAAGTTCACTCTTTGAGAAAGCTCCACCGATACTACTACGTGGTAGTGTTGCTCAGCAATTCTATGGCTGTGAGAGTGGTGAGTCCGCTTGAACACGTTAAATACCGAAACGTTGACTATACCTCTTCCTAGAGTTGCTGCTTGGCCTGCTGCGTTCACCAGCAACTTTTATGCATGTTACTCATCTTTTACAGATTTTTGGACAAACGGAGTCTGAGTGCACCAAACAGCTACCCTCCTTACCCTGTCTAATGGACCACATGCTGTCTCTCCTAGGAAGTCACCATCCCTGTTTTATTTTTAAAGAACTGTTCATGCAGCAAATGCCTGATTCAGTTCATGTAGCCTTCACTAACACACCTGTGATGGACTAT
Organism: Mobula hypostoma; assembly: GCF_963921235.1. Classification (NCBI taxonomy): domain Eukaryota; kingdom Metazoa; phylum Chordata; class Chondrichthyes; order Myliobatiformes; family Myliobatidae; genus Mobula; species Mobula hypostoma. Next base: position 107,950,889 of record NC_086105.1, on the reverse strand, counting down.
AGGGAGCTTCCTAAAATAGCTGATAATCTACATCAGTGTTTCCCAACCGTTTTTAGCTCAACTCCCCCCTAAAGCAGTTTCGTACTTGCCAAATGCCCCCTAAAGCACCATCACACTTCCCAATGCCCCTCTTAGGCGCAGTTTAATTTGCAGTGCCCCCAAGTCAACCATATGGTAACATGAGAAAAATGGTTCAGTTTTAAATTTTTATTGGTTTTTAAACCAAGTTTACAGAGTACCTGTGCACTGTACAACATCTTTGATGTCAATGTGATCCTTGAGCTGGATGGTTTTTAGCAAGAGTTGAAATACTTGGTTCAAGTTGTGACAGCAAAAGCCTTAAGTCCTTATGCATAGCAATGTCCAAGTGATTTCAGTTTTTAGTGAGTATATGGTTCACTGCACTGAAGCCTCTTTCAACAAGGCAGGATGATGGAAATACAATGAAGAGCATTTTGGCTCTTCTCAAAAAACCAGGAAACTTCATATAGAACATAGAACATAGAATAGAACAGGCCTTTTGGCCCACAATGTTGTACAGACCCTTAAACCCTGCCTCCCATATAACACCCCACCTTAAATTCCTCCATATACCTGCCTAGTAGTCTCTTAAATTTCACCAGTGTATCTGCCTCCACCACTGACTCGGGCAGTGCATTCCACGTACCAACCACTCTCTGAGTAAAAAACCTTCCTCTAATAGCCCCCTTGAACTTCCCTCCCCTTACATTAAAGCCATGTCCTCTTGTATTGAGCAGTGGTGTCCTGGGGAAGAGGCGCTGGCTGTCCACTCTATTCTTCTTAATATCTTGTGTACCTCTATCATGTCTCCTCTCATCTTCCTTCTCTCCAAAGAGTAAAGCCCTAGCTCCTTTAATCTCTGATCATAATGCATACTCTCTAAACTAGGCAGCATCCTGGTAAATCTCCTCTGTACCCTTTTCAATGCTTCCACATCCTTCCTATTGTAAGGCAACCAGAACTGAACACAATACTCCAAGTGTGGCCTAACCAGAGCTTTATAGAGCTGCATCATTACCTTGCGACTCTTAAACTCTTATCCCTCAACTTACGAAAGCTAATACCCCATAAGCTTTCTTAACTACCCTATCTACCTGTGAGGCAGCTTTCAGGGATCTGTGGACATGTACCCTCAGGTCCCTCTGCTCCTTCACACTACCAAGTATCCTGCCTTTTACTTTGCACTCTGCCTTGGAGTTTGTCCTTCCAAAGTGTACCACCTCACACTTCTCTGGGTTGAACTCCATCTGCTACTTCTCAGCCCACTCCTGCATCCTATCAATGTCTCTCTGCAATCTTTGACAATCCTCTACACTATCTACAACACCACCAACCTTTGTGTCGGCTGCAAGCTTGCCAACCCACCCTTCTACCCCCACATCCAGTATATTAATTAAAATCACAAAAAGTAGAGGTCCCAGAACTGATCCTCATGTGACTCCACTAGTCACAATCCTCCAATCTGAATATACTTCCTCCACCATGACCCTCTGCCTTCTGCAGGCAAGCCAATTCTGAATCCACCTGGCCAAACTTCCCTGGATCCCATGCCTTCTGACTTTCTGAACAAGCGTGTTGTGTGGAACCTTGTCAAATGCCTTACTAAAATCCATGTAGATCACATACACAGCACTACCCTCATCTATATGCCTGGTCACCTCCTCAAAGAACTCTATCAGGCTTGTTAGACACGATCTGCCCTTCACAAAGCCATGTTGACAGTCCTGATCAGACCATGATTCTCTAAATGCCCATATATCCTATCTCTAAGAATATTTTCCAATAGCTTTCCCACCACAGACGTAAGGCTCACTGCTCTATAATTACCTGGACTATCCCTGCTACCTTTTTTGAACAAGGGGACAACATTTGCCTCCCTCCAATCCTCCAGTACCATTCCTGTGGACAACGAGGGCATAAAGATCCTAGCCAGAGGCTCAGCAATCTCCTCCCCCACCTCATGGAGCAGCCTGGGGAATATTCCGTCAGGCCCCAGGGACTTATCCATCCTAATGTATTTTAACAACTCCAACACCACCTCTCCCTTAATATCAACATGCTTCAGAACATCAACCTCACTCATATTGTCCTCACTGTCATCAAGTTCCCTTTCATTGGTGAATACCGAAGAGAAGTATTCATTGAGGACCTCGCTCACTTCCACAGCCTCCAGGCACATCTTCCCACCTTTGTCTCTCATCAGTCCTACCTCCACTCCTGTCATCCTTTTGTTCTTCACATAATTGAAGAATGCCTTGGGGTTTTCCTTTACCCTACTCGTCAAGGCCTTCTCATGCCCCCTTCTTGCTCTCCTCAGCCCCTTCTTAAGCTCCTTTCTTGCTTCCCTATATTCCTCAATAGATCCATCTGATCCTTGCTTCCTAAACCTCATGTATGCTGCCTTCTTCCACCTGACTAGATTTTCCACATCACTCGTCACCCATGGTTCCTTCACCCTACCATTCTTTATCTTCTTCACCAGGACAAATTTATCCCTAACATCCTGCAAGAGATCCCTAAACATTGACCACATGTCCATAGTACCTTTCCCTGCAAAAATATCATCCCAATTCACACCCGCAAGTTCTAGCCTTATAGCCTCATAATTTGCCTTTCCCCAATTAAAAATTTTCCTGTCCTGTCTGATTTTATCCTTTTCCAGGATAACGCTAAAGGCCAGGGAGCGGTGGTCACTGACCCCAGATGCTCACCCACTGAGAGATCTGTGACCTGACCCGGTTCGTTACCTAATACTAGATCTAGTATGGCATTCCCCCAGTCGGCCTGTCAACATACTGTGACAGGAATCCATCCTGGACACACTTAACAAATTCTGCCCTGTCTAAACCATTGGAACTAGTCAGGTGCTAATCAATATTAGGGAAGTTAAAGTCACCCATGATAACAACCCTGTTATTTTTGCACCTTTCCAAAATCTGCCTCCCAATCCGCTCCTCGGTATCTCTGCTGCTACCAGGGGGCCTATAGTGTACTCCCAATAGAGTAACTGCTCCCTTCCTGTCCTGACTTCCACCCATACTGACTCAAAAGTGGATCCTGCTACATTACCCACCCTTTCTGTAGCTGTAATAGTATCCCTGACCAGTAATGCCACCCCTCCTCCCCTTTACCACCGCCCCCATCCCTGTTAAAGCACTGAAATCCAGGAATATTGAGAATCCATTCCTGCACTGATGCCAGCCAAGTCTCTGTAGTGGCCACTACATCAGAATTCCATGTATGTATCCAAGCTCTCAGTTCATCACCTTTGTTCCTGTTGCTTCTTGCATTGAAGTACATGCACTTTAGCCCTTCTACCTTTACACCCTTTATTCTGCTTCTCTTTCCTCAAAGCCTCTCTGTATGTTAGATCTGGGTTTACTCCATGCACTTCTTTCACTGCTCTATCGCTCTGGGTCCCATCCCCCTTGCAAATTAGTTTAAACCCTCCCGAAACATACTAGCAAACCTACCCGCAACGATATTGCTTTCCCTCAAGTTCAGGTGCAACCCATCCAATCTGTACAGGTCTCACCTTCACCAGAAGAGATCCCAACGATCCAAAAATCTAAAACCCTGTCCCCTGCACCAACTCCTCAGCCACACATTCAACTGCCATCTCCTCCAATTCTTACCATCACTATCACGTAGCACTGGCAGCAATCCTGAGAACGCCACTCTTGAGGCCCTGTTCTTCAGCCTGCTGCCTAGTTCCCAAAACCCACACTTCAGGACCTCATCCCCCTTCCTGCCTATGTCGTTGGTCCCAACATGTATCATGACTTCTGGTTGCTTTCCCTCTTGTACTAGGATGTCGTGCACCCGGTCAGAGACATCCCAGACCCTAGCACCCAGGAGACAACAAACCATGCGGGTGTCCTTCTCACGTCCACAAAATCTCCTGTCTGCTCCCCTGACTTTAGAGTCTCTAATGACGACAGCTCTCCTCTTCTCTGTCCCACCCTTCTGCACCACAGGGTCAGACTCAGTGCCAGAGGCCCTGCCACCGTGGCTCACACCTGGTCGGTCATCCCCGCCAACAGTATCCAGGACAGTATACTTATTATTTAGGGGAATGGCTACAGGGGTGCTCTGCACTACCTGTCTGCTCACCTTTGCTTTCCCCCCTCTGACAGTCACCCAATGACCTGCTTCCGACAGCCTAGGTGTGACTACCTCCCTGTAGCTCTCATCTATGACTGCCTCATTCTCCCTTATGAGTTGAAGGTCATCCAGCTGCTGCTCCAGATTCCTTACACGGTCTTCCAGATCGCCCAGCCGCATGCACTTCTGGCTGATGTGACTGCGGGAGAGGGGTGTTCCCCCAAGACTGCCACATCTCACATGAGAGGCACATCACCATCTCAGGAGGCATTGTAAAGCCTAACCTGGAGTAAGCTCGTCTTCTGCCTCTTCTCATCGAAGCCTCTCGAGTCAAAGCCTCAAAGCTCCACTCCTTCACTGGCCCACTCACTCACATATGACAGTGTAGCCACATACCACAAAAACATTTTTGTGAAGCATTTTTGCTTCTTCATCTTTCTGAATTTTGATAATTTCTTCTTGCATGCTCTCTTCCTGTTCTTCTACCTTGCAAAGAAATGGGTTAAATACTCACTCCAGAATTCAGATCTTGGAATTGATTCTGAAAATCCTTCTTCAGTGACTGCAAGTGCAAGCAGTACTCTTGCAAATCACCATCTGTGAAAGAGAGTGCCATATTTTCCATGCAGGGAAACATTCTTCTCCCAATGTTTTGCTTATATACTTCCAATTGTCCGATAAAAGTGGACACTGCACTTTTTGTCTGGATTAAAATGAAATTCTCACCCTGCAGTTCCATATTTAGAATGTTTATTTCATCATACAGATTGACTAGATATGCCACATCTCCATGTAGAAGTTCAATCTTGTTTCCCAAGCTCATGTTGACTTTGACCAAAAATTCAACCAATGTCAAAAAGATCAAAGAAACATTTTTAGGCAGTGGCCTTTTGACAGCCATTGCACTTCAATGTGAAGAAGCAAGTGTTCAAACTCTTCATCGTTATCTTGGCCTAACTTGCAAAATATTTTGCTATTTAATGGATGAAGTTTAATTTTGTTGATAGCAGATATTACAAGAGTCATGCTTGAAGGAAGTCACTGGCTGAAGTCTTTGGCTGCAAGGTGTTGATGATGAATTACACAATGAATTGCAAAACTTGGAATTGCTTTTTTCATAAATGCCACTAAACTAGCATGGTGAACTGCCATGTATGGTGCTCTATCTGTTGCCAAAGAAGTCATGTCCCTAATTGGAATACTTTTATCCTCAGTATATATTTTAAGCTTGTCATATATTGATTCTCCATTGATATTTGTTTTTAACTTTTTACACAAGAGAATCTCTTCATAAACGTTTCCATTTTTGATAAGCCATCTGCAATGCTTCTTGTCTCGCACAGTTGACTCATCCAGTTGTATCCCAAATTCTGTGTTTTGTAATGTTGTGCATAATTGATACTCGACGTCTTCATTCATTTCATCAATACGTTGAGCTACAGAGTTATTACTCAGAGGAAAAGATTTTAAAACACTGGTATCCATTTTGAGAACAGTGGTGAGCACGTCTGATACGGCAGGCATTATTAATCTATGACCAATTGTATGAGATTTTCCACACTTTACTATCATTTTGGAAATGTTATAAGAAGCAATGAGACCACGATCAAGGTTATTTTTTGCGTTCTTGGCAAATGACTTGAGTGTGCAACACTTTTCAAACGCAAACAACAGGAATTCTGCAGATGCTGGAAATTCAAGCAACACACATCAAAGTTGCTGGTGAACGCAGCAGGCCAAGCAGCATCTATAGGAAGAGGCGCAGTCGACGTTTCAGGCCGAGACCCTTCGTCAGGACTAACTGAAGGAAGAGTGAGTAAGGGATTTGAAAGCTGGAGGGGGAGGGGGAGATGCAAAATGATAGGAGAAGACAGGAGGGGGAGGGATAGAGCCGAGAGCTGGACAGGTGATAGGCAAAAGGGGATACGAGAGGATCATGGGACAGGAGGTCCGGGAAGAAAGACGGGGGGGGGGTGACCCAGAGGATGGGCAAGAGGTATATTCAGAGGGACAGAGGGAGAAAAAGGAGAGTGAGAGAAAGAATGTGTGCATAAAAATGAGTAACAGATGGGGTACGAGGGGGAGGTGGGGCCTAGCGGAAGTTAGAGAAGTCAATGTTCATGCCATCAGGTTGGAGGCTACCCAGACGGAATATAAGGTGTTGTTCCTCCAACCTGAGTGTGGCTTCATCTTTACAGTAGAGGAGGCCGTGGATAGACATGTCAGAATGGGAATGGGATGTGGAATTAAAATGTGTGGCCATGGGAGATCCTGCTTTCTCACAGCTATCTGGACTATTCCTCTTCTCACCCTGTCTCTTGCAAAAATGCCATCCCCTTCTCGCAATTCCTCCGTCTCCGCCGCATCTGCTCTCAGGATGAGGCTTTTCATTCTAGGACGAGGGAGATGTCTTCATTTTTTAAAGAAAGGGGCTTCCCTTCCTCCACTATCAACTCTGCTCTTAAACGCATCTCCCCCATTTCACGTACATCTGCTCTCACTCCATCCTCCCACCACCCCACTAGGAATAGGGTTCCCCTGGTCCTCACCTACCACCCCACCAGCCTCCGGGTCCAACATATTATTCTCCGTAACTTCCGCCACCTCCAACGGGATCCCACCACTAAGCGCATCTTTCCCTCCCCCCCTCTCTCTGCATTCCGCAGGGATCGCTCCCTACACAACTCCCTTGTCCATTCGTCCCCCCCATCCCTCCCCACTGGTCTCCCTCCTGGCACTTATCCGTGTAAGCGGAACAAGTGCTACACATGCCCTTACACTTCCTCCCTTACCACCATTCAGGGCCCCAAACAGTCCTTCCAGGTGAGGCATCACTTCACCTGTGAGTCGACTGGGGTGATATACTGTGTCCGGTGCTCCCGATGTGGCCTTTTATATATTGGTGAGACCCGACGCAGACTGGGAGACCGCTTTGCTGAACATCTACGCTCTGTCCGCCAGAGAAAGCAGGATCTCCCAGTGGCCGCACATTTTAATTCCACATCCCATTCCCATTCTGACATGTCTATCCACGGCCTCCTCTACTGTAAAGATGAAGCTACACTCAGGTTGGAGGAACAACACCTTATATTCCGTCTGGGTAGCCTCCAACCTGATGGCATGAACATTGACTTCTCTAACTTCCGCTAGGCCCCACCTCCCCCTCGTACCCCATCTGTTACTCATTTTTATGCACACATTCTTTCTCTCACTCTCCTTTTTCTCCCTCTGTCCCTCTGAATATACCTCTTGCCCATCCTCTGGGTTCCCCCCCGCCGTCTTTCTTCCCGGACCTCCTGTCCCATGATCCTCTCGTATCCCCTTTTGCCTATCACCCGTCCAGCTCTCGGCTCTATCCCTCCCCCTCCTGTCTTCTCCTATCATTTTGCATCTCCCCCTCCCCCTCCAGCTTTCAAATCCCTTACTCACTCTTCCTTCAGTTAGTCCTGACGAAGGGTCTCGGCCTGAAACGTCGACTGCGCCTCTTCCTATAGATGCTGCTTGCCCTGCTGCGTTCACCAGCAACTTTGATGTGTGTTGCAACACTTTTCAAATGCTTCTTTCATTTTCTGGAACTGAGTAATACCATAAGAGACTTTATCAGGGTGTCATTTACAATAGACAATAGACAATAGGCAATAGAGAATAGGAGCAGAAGTAGACCACTCAGCCCTTCGAGCCTGCACCGCCATTCTGAGATCATGGCTGATCATCTATTATCAATACCCGGTTCCTGCCTTGTCCTCATAACCCTTGATTCCCCTATCCATAAGATACCTATCTAGAAAGCATCCAGAGAATTGGCCTCCACTGCCTTCTGAGGCAGCACGTTCCACACCTCCACAACTCTCTTGGAGAAGAAGTTCCTCCTCAACTCTGTCCTAAATGACCTACCCCTTATTCTTAAACCATGCCCTCTGGTACTGGACTCTCCCAGCATCTGGAACATATTTCCTGCCTCTATCTTGTCCAATCCCTTAATAATCTTATATGTCTCAATCAGATCCCCCCTCAATCTCCTTAATTCCAACGTGTACAAGCCCAGTCTCTCTAACCTCTCTGCGTAAGACAGTCCAGACATCCCAGGAATTAACCTAGTGAACCTACGCTGCACCTCCTCCACAGCCAGGATGTCCTTCCTTAACCCTGGAAACCAAAACTGCACATAATACTCCAGGTGTGGTCTCACCAGGGCCCTGTACAAATGCAAAAGGATTTCCTTGCTCTTCGTGTCTAACAAGCCTGATAGAGTTCTTTGAGGAGGTGACCAGGCATATAGATGAGGGTAGTGCAGTGGATGTGATCTAAATGGATTTTAGTAAGGCATTTGACAAGGTTCCACATGATAGGCTTATTCAGAAAGTTAGAAGGCATGGGATCCAGGGAAGTTTGGCCAGGTGGATTCAGAATTGGCTTGCCTGCAGAAGGCAGAGGGTGGTGGTGGAGGGAGTACATTCAGATTGGAGGATTGTGACTAGTGGTGTCCCACAAGGATCTGTTCTGGGACCTCTACTTTTCGTGATTTTTATTAATGACCTGGATGTGGGGGTAGAAGGGTGGGTTGGCAAGTTTGCAGACGACACAAAGGTTGGTAGTGTTGTAGATAGTGTAGAGGATTTTCAAAGATTGCAGAGAGACATTGATAGGATACAGAAGTGGGCTGAGAAGTGGCAGATGGAGTTCAACCCGGAGAAGTGTGAGGTGGTACACTTTGGAAGGACAAACTCCAAGGCAGAGTACAAAGTAAATGGCAGGATACTTGGTAGTGTGGAGGAGCAGAGGGATCTCGGGGTACATGTCCACAGATCCCTGAAAGTTGCCTCACAGGTGGATAGGGTAGTTAAGAAAGCTTATGGGGTGTTAGCTTTCATAAGTCAAAGGATAGAGTTTAAGAGTCGCGATGTAATGATGCAGCTCTATAAAACTCTGGTTAGGCCACACTTGGATTATTGTGTCCAGTTCTGGTCACCTCACTATAGGAAGGATGTGGAAGCATTAGAAAGGGTACAGAGGAGATTTACCAGGATGCTGCCTGGTTTAGAAAGTATGCATTATGATCAGAGATTAAGGGAGCGAGGGCGTTACTCTTTGGAGAGAAGGAGGATGAGAGGAGACATGATAGAGGTGTACAAGATAATAAGAGGAATAGATAGAGTGGATAGCCAGCGCCTCTTCCCCAGGGCACCACTGCTCAATACAAGAGGACATGGCTTTAAGGTAAGGGGTGGGAAGTTCAAGGGGGATATTAGAGGAAGGTTTTTTACTCAGAGAGTGGTTGGTGCGTGGAATGCACTGCCTGAGTCAGTGGTGGAGGCAGATACACTAGTGAAGTTTGAGAGACTACTAGACAGGTATATGGAGGAATCTAAGGTGGGGGGTTATATGGGAGGCAGGGTTTGAGGGTCGGCACAACATTGTGGGCCGAAGGGCCTGTACTGTGCTGTACTATTCTATGTTCTATGTTCTATGTACTCAATTCCCTTTGTAATAAAGGCCAACATTCCATTAGCCTTCTTCACTGCCTGCTGCACTTGCTCATTCACCTTCAGAGACTGATGAACAAGTACTCCTAGATCTCTTTGTATTTCTCCCTTACCTAACTCCACACCGTTCAGATAATAATCTGCCTTACTGTTCTTGCTCCCAAAGTGAATAACCTCACACTTATTCACATTAAACGCCATCTGCCAAGTTTCTGCCCACTCACCCAGCCTATCCAAATCACCTTGAATTCTCCTAACATCCTCATCACATGTCACACTGCCACCCAGCTTAGTATCATCAGCAAACTTGCTGATGTTATTCACAATGCCTTCCTCTAAATCATTGATGTAAATCGTAAACAGCTGAGTCCCAATATCGAGCCCTGTGGCACCCCACTAGTCACCACCCGCCATTCCGAGAAACACCCATTCACTGCTACCCTTTGCTTTCTATCTGCCAACCAGTTTTCTATCCGTGTCAATATCCTCCCCCCAATGCTATGAGCTCTGATTTTACCCACCAATCTCCTATGTGGTACCTTATCAAATGCCTTCTGAAAGTCAAGGTACACCACATCCACTGGATCTCCCACGTCTATCTTCCTGGTTACATCCTCAAAAAACTCCAATAGATTAGTCAAGCATGATTTGCCCTTGATTTACAGAAGTGTTCCTGCAATGTTGATGGTTTCACGGCTTCATTAGACAGCACAATATTACAAATAAGACACATGGGGTGTAGCTGATCTGACGGGAACGGAATAAAACCATACTGCAGGTATGTAACATTGTATTGACACATCTCTGGAGATTCTGTTTCTTAGCCGGATGAGAATTCAAAGCTTCACCGACTTTAGACTCATAGAGATTGTGCCATACTTATTTATCCACCATTAAAGAGGCTAAGTTAAAATAAAAAATTAACACAAACTGGGAATGCTTATTGGATGTTGACACGGTCAGTCAGGTCTTGTGCCTCAAGTTAGGGTGCCGCTTACTGTTCCCACCCCCACCGCCAAGAATCTTGAATGCCCCCCCACCCCCTGACGACTTCTATTTCCTCTACCACCCCCTGAGAACACATAGCCACCTCTGTTGGGAATCACTGGTTGACACTCAGCCAGGCAGCAATGCATCACTCCTCCTCCTTTCTCTACGTCAATAAGGCCCGTCAGCAAGGTCCACAACATAAGGATCCCTGCGAATGTGAAACAGATGAACACAGGCCTGTGCTTTACCACGCTCACCTTGGTAAAAACACTAGGAAGTACTGAGCACCTTGCAGTTTCAACAGTGCCAGCGCATCAGGGCATCAGAGGTGTGTGAACTCCGTGGGTTCCAGCTGCCAGGGTCGTCTACTGTTCATTATGGACACCCTTTCAGGGTGACGCTTCCTGTGTGACACGGGTGCTCGAGTGCGTGTGCTACCGGAAGCACCTACTGATGAGAAGGCAAAGAGTGACAAAACCTTGCTGGAGGCTGCCAGTAGAAGCAGGATCTGTCTTATGGGACATGATGAGTAGTGCTCTGCTTCAGTGGGCAATGTTACACATGGAACTTTGTCCTGGCTAAAGTGGCTAGGCCTCTGTTTGGTGCAAATTTCCTGTGGGCCCAGGACTATTTGTTGATCTTAAGAACTGCCAGCTTGTGGATGTCAAGAACTTTGGGTTGTTATCCTGCTCCCCCAGTAAGTTCCCCACAGCGACTCTGTCAAGAGCATGCACCACTGCATGTGAGTTTACTCGACTGCTGGGCAAATTCCCAAACCTCACCAAGTCCACATTCTCCCCCACAGTCACAAAACATGGGCTCGAACACCACATTCTCACAACTGGCCCAACAGTCCATGCCCGCACACGGATACTGCACCCAGGAAAGCTGACAACCTCAAAGGCTGAGTCTGCCAACGTGGAAAGACTCAGAACTGTTTGCTGGTCAAATAGCCCCTGTGCTTCACCCCTCCATATGGTCGCTAAGTCTGATGGTGCTTGCTGCCCATGTGGTGATTACCGATGTCTTAACAAAGCCACCACCCCCAATTGTTATCCAGTCGCACACGTTCAAGACTTTTCGGTACATTTTGCCGGAAAGTTAATTTTTTCCAAAGTCAATCCAGTAGAGGCTACCATCAGGTGCCCCCGTGCTCAGAAGACATTCCCAAAATACAAGGGGTGATTGATACTTTTGTGGCCTAAGGTAGAAGGAGACAAATTTAGAAAACCTAGCACATTTTTTTCCAATATAATCCCCTCCCACATTTACACACTTAGTCCAGTGGTCGTGGAACATATGGATCCCTTCTTTGTAGAAGTCGGCGTCTTGGACCTCCAGAAAGTGGTCCACAGCAGGGGTGATTGATAAGTTTGTGGCCTAAGGTAGAAGGGGATAAGTTATACAGCTCTCGTTACATGCCCGTGCAGTTCAACTCTTTAAGTGTTTATGCAGAAAATTTAAAGTTAATAACTCATCTCTTTCTACTTTAGGCCACAAACTTATCAATCACCCCTGCTGTGGACCACTTTCTGGAGGTCCAAGACGCCGACTTCTACAAAGAAGGGATCCATATGCTCTAGGACTGCTGGACTAAGTGTGTAAATGTAGGAGGGGACTTTGCTGAAAAATAAATGTGCTAGGTTTTCTAAAATTGACTCCTTCTACCTTAGGCCACAAACTTATCAATTACCCCTCGTAGCTGTGATATCCCCGGTTTGGCCTTTTTGAGTTTCTGTGCATGCCGTTTGGACTAAAAAATGTAGCACAGAACTTTCCAATGGCTGATGGACTCTGTATTAAAAGACTCAGATTTTCTTTTTGTTTACCCGGATGACATACAAACATACTTGTCATCAGTGCGATCAAATCTGAACACATATCCCATCTTCGCAGACTTTTGGCTTAAGCCAACACTGGTTGATTATTAACCCTGCTAAATGACAGTTTGGGTTGTCAACCATTGACTTTTTCAGCCATCGCATCTCCACAGAAGGTTTGAAACCCTTCCCATCAAATGTAGCCGCACTACTAAAAAACTACAGGAGTTTTTAGACATGGTGAATTTCTATCACTGCTTCATCCCATTGAACACATGCGCCCACCCCACCTGCTCCCCAACGCACTTGTAGCCATTGCTACTGACACTTCAGATTGTGCCGTGGGTGCTGAGCACGAACAGTTGTTTGGAAGCTTGTGGCAGCCGCTCACCTTCTTCAGCTGGCAGTTCCGTCCCTCCAAAAGGAAGTACAGCACACTTAACCGTGAGCTTCTCAGTCTCTATCTGACTCTCCGCCATTTTTGTTTTCTTCTAGAGGATCGCCATTTCACAGCGTTCGTTGCCCGCACGCCAAAATGATGGCCAAAATATCAGACCCTTAGCCTGCACGGCAGCAATACCAGCTGCCTACATATCCGAGTTCACCACAAGTGATATACGACATATTAAGAGGGAAAATAATGCCGTGGCTGAATGCCTCTCACGGCCAGCTGTTGAGGCTATACACAATGGAGTTGACAATACAGGCATGGCAGCCGGCCAAGCTACTGACCCAGAGGTTCAGGCTTACCGAACAGCAGTCATGGGCCTGACGTTAAGTTCGGGGAAAGTGGCGTTTCTCTCCTGTGCGATGTCTCAACCTGTCACCTTTGCCCCACTGTGCCCGCAAACTGGAGATGGACTGCTTTTGACTCCATACATGGTCTCTTGCATCTGGGCCGGAATGATTGTGTGGCATGCCCTTAGTAAGGATGTGTGTGATTGGACTGCAGCCTATGTGGAGTGCCAGCAGGCAAAAATTAACCGTCATGTCCAGGTACCATTGGTACCTCTTGAGTCCCTGAGGATGGTTTGACCATGTCAATGTGGACCTTGTTGGTCCTCTTCCCCCCTCATGCAGTTTCAGGCACTTTCTTACCATGGTGGACTGTACCACCAGGTGGCCAGAAGTCGTTCCTCTAGCATCGATGACAGCTGTAGATGTGGCTTGGGCATTTATCAGCACCTGGGTTACTCAGTTTGGCCCCTCATCTGATACTTGCTCTGACCACTGTCCCCAATTCATTTCAGAACTCTGGGCTGTGATGAGCCAGATCATCAGCGTTAGGCTACATCACACCACAGTGTATCATCCACAGTCCAATGGCCTACGCGAGTGGTATTACTGCTCCTTAAAGGATAATCTGAGGGCTTCCCTGACCGATGCGTGTTGGCATGATCTTCTCCCATGGGTCCTGCTGGGGCTCAGAACAGCTCCAAAAGAGGGCCTGCTGTCATCTGCGGCTGAGTTGGTAGACAGGCAGCCGTTACGAGTGCCAGGTGATTTTACTCCTGACACCACGATCGCTTGGTCAGCCTCTCAACAGTGTTCAAACCTCCTCAATAAAATTCGATTCCTTTTCACCTGTCTCCGCTCCCATCATGGTGTACGGCACTGTTGGGTTCCTGACCTAAATTCCACTTCGTTTTCTTTTGTCTGCCACGATGCACACCAACATCCCCCTAGATTCCCTTACGATGGCCTGTTCTGCATTTTGGAAGAGGGAGAAAAGATTTTTGTCATAGGTAAACCTGAATGTATTTCAGTAGATCATCTTAAGTCATCCCACCAAGATTTGGAGGATTCTACTACCACGCCCCTGGCATCACAACATGACCATGAGCATGTCAACGCACATCTGGATGAGCCAGAGGTGCCTGTGGTTCCTCCACCCATGGAGAACAGGAGCCGAGCTGGGCGGCTCACCCGAGCTCCAGACAGGCTCACAATGCCAGTTTTAGTGAACTCTGGGCGGAAAGGTGCGGGGTAACATAATTGGAAGGAATGTACGTCATTCACAACCACCGACTTTGAGTTGTGGTTTCACTTTAAGAGGCTGGTCTGACATGATGACATTATTATGCAAAAGGTTTTTAGTGTACTTTTGTGTTTAGGTTTCGGAGTTCAATAAAATGTGTTACGGGTTTCGTTAAATATAAAATGCCTCACCTTGTTTTATTTGCGAAAATCTACAGTGGCAATCTCTGTCAAGGAAACAGAATTAGTGATGGGCAGTTTCTGGCTAGGAAACAGAGTTAGTGGTGGGCTGACCCCAGCTGGGGAACAGAATTGATGGTGTGTTGTCTTTGTCTAGGCAACAGATCTATTTGGTGGGTTGTGTCCGCCAAGAGAAACAGAATTAGTGGTGGTCGGTCTCCGGTTATGGGAACATAATTAGTGTGGCTGTCTCTGGTTAAGGAAACAGAGCTCGTGGTGGGCAAACTCTGTCTAGGTGACAGAATTAGTGGTGGGCAGTCTCTGACTAGCTATCAGAACTAGTGTGGGCTGTCTTTGGTTAGGGAGCAGAGTAGTGGTGGGCTATCTCTGTCTAGGGAACTGAATTAGTAGTGGGCAGTCTCCAGCTAAGGAACAGCTGTAGCGGTATGCAGTCTACTGTTCAGAAACAGAACTAGTGATGATCCGTCTCTGGTTAGGGAACTGAATAGTGGTGTGCTGTATCTGGCTAGGAAACAAAACTAGTGGGAAGATTCTGGCAAGCAATCAGAATTACTGGTTAGCCATCTATGACCTGGAAATAGAACTAGTGGGATGCAGTCTGCAGCTGGCAAATATACAGTGCTGTGCCAAGGTTTTAGGCACAAAATCTGTGTATCGGTAGGGTGCCTGAGACTTTTGCACAGTACTATATATTGGTTATAATTGGAAGGTTGTTGGAAAGAGTACTTAGTTTTGTATTAGCTAAGGAACAGAACTGGTGGTGGTCTCCTGTTTGAAAACAGAAGTAGTGGTGGTCAGTCTCTGACTCAGATACAGAACTTCCAGTATGCAGTCTCAGGCTAGGAAACAGAAGTAGTGATGGGCAGTCTCCGGCTTGGGAACAGAATTAGTGCTGGCCAATTTCCGGCAGGGAACAGAACTAGTGGTAGGCAGTCTCCGGCTAGGAATAGAACCAGTTGTAGGAGGCTGTCTCTGGATAGGAAACAGAACTGGTGGTGGGCAACCTCTGGCTAGGGAACAGAAGGAGTGGTGGGCAGTCTCTGGCTAGCTGACAGAACTAGTGTGGGCTGGGAACAGTGACCGACTAGGTTAGGTGCCTGCACAGGAAGGATTTCTCAAATTACTGTATGTAAATCTATAAATGTGGGGCAGTAAAGGGTGGAAACACCAAGATTTTTCTGATTTTTTTTTCACAAAGCAAACTATGGGAATAAATTGATTGCTTTCAAAAGGATAACTTCGGAGTAACAGACAGAAAAATGCTTTTGTGTTAATTTCATCAACAGCTATTTTATTATGTAGGTCACTGGTATGAAGGAAACAAAATAATCAAAGAACAGGGAAAATATAGAATCAATTAGAAAGCCTAATTAACGGAGCAGTAACATTAAGTTTTATTCTGTTCTCAGTCGAATTACAGTTACTGTGAACAATACTGCATGATTAATCGTGCAGTCACTTAAAGAAAAACTGTGAAAAGGTACAGAGCGTTGGTAATTAAATTGTATAATGAGGAAGAATATGGGAACTGATGTAGCATCAGAAAATCTTTTGCATTTTCAACTAAGATGCCTTGAAATTATTCCATGGCCCTAAAGATTGATACCTTAATTTGGCCTTGGATGGAGGTTGGGGCTATGCGTGGGAGAGGGGTAGCAAATGCAGCATTTTGATTCATATAGATACCAACAGAATCAACAAACTCATTCATAAGGCCAGTGATGTTGTGGGGATGGAACTGGACTCTCTGACGGTGGTGTCTGAAAAGAGGATGCTGTCTAAGTTGCATGCCATCTTGGACAATGTCTCCCATCCACTACATAATGTACTGGGTGGGCACAGGAGTACATTCAGCCAGAGACTCATTCCACGGAGATGCAACACAGAGCGTCATAGGAAGTCATTCCTGCCTGTGGCCGTCAAACTTTACAACTCCTCCCTTGGAGGGTCAGACACCCCAAGCCAATAGGCTGGTCCTGGACTTATTTCATAATTTACTGGCATAATTTACATATTACTATTTAACTATTTATGGTTTTATCACTATTTATCATTTATGGTGCAACTGTAACGAAAACCAATTTCCCCCGGGATCAATAAAGTATGACTATGACTATGACTATAAAGCCCAAAGTAGCTATGTAATATGTATTAGTCTTACGGGATGATGCACCAGGGTGAGAGGTGTTGGGCTCCTTCTGCACTGACAGAGGGTGTGTGTAAAAAGAGTTCTTCACAGAGAAGGCACTGTAAGTTCCAGAACCCTGTGCCCCCACTGGCTGGTGGAAGCTGGACCATTGGAAGTATTTAAAGAGGAGGCAGATGTGGAATAGAGGTGTGTGGAGAAATGACACAGAGGAGGAGTTAAAGCCTACATAGATCAACCATGATTAAAGTAAATGCCGGGACAGGCCTGTTAGTTACTTGTGTTTCTGTGACAAAGAGTGCTATTCTGAATATTCCTTCTTGATTCTGATTGTTCATGGGCCTGTGATTCTCATGAGCCAGTAAGTATGTTACACTCACCATGAATCTTCTTGGATAAACTGATTCTAGTGTCAGGGATATGTATTTTCTGTCAGACTGCCAATCAAGTTACCGAAACCCATTATTTGGAAATTAACGAGTCTTGAGTACAGGTTCAGCATCATGTCATGCCTTTCGTCATTAACTGGTTTGCACAACAGATGTACTGAAAGTGCTTCCTTTGATTTAAACTTACACTACTAATTAAGGAGGGATTTTGAAAGTTCAGTTTCAGCAATGATCTTGCTGCTTTCTGTTACAGAATAAGATTTGACACTTGGGTCAAGTTACTGTTACGTTGAATGGGGTGGGTGTGGGTGATGCATTAGAAGAATTTGTACCCCTCATGCAGAACTTTGTCTGCTGACTAGTGGATGTTGAGATTTGGAAATATTCAGCCCATGTTGAGTGGCAATGTAGACCTTCGAGCAACGCACATAAAAATTGCTGGTGAACGCAGCAGGCCAGGCAGCATCTCTAGGAAGAGGTGCAGTCGACGTTTTGGGCCGAGACCCTTCATCAGGACTAACTGAAAGAAGAGATAGCAAGAGATTTGAAAGTGGGAGGCGGAGGGGGAGATCCGAAATGATAGGAGAAGACAAGAGGGGGAGGGATAGAGCTAGGAGCTGGAAATTTGATTGGCAAAAGGGATACAAGGCTGGAGAAGGGAGAGGATCATGGGACAGGAGGGCTAGGGAGAAAGAAAGCGGAAGGCGAGCTCAGAGGATGGACAGCAGGCAAGGAGTTATAGTGAGAGGGACAGAGGGAGAAAAAAGAGAGAGAGTAAAAAAGGAAAAAAAATAAAAAATAAGAAATAAATAAATAAGGGATGGGGTATGAAGGGGAGGAGGGGCATTAACCGAAGTTAGAGAAGTCAATGTTCATGCCATCAGGTTGGAGGCTACCCAGACGGAATATAAGGTGTTGTTCCTCCAACCTGAGTGTGGCTTCATCTTTACAGTAGAGGAGGCTGTGGATAGATATATCAGAATGGGAATGGGATGTGGAATTAAAATGTGTGGCCACTGGGAGATCCTGCTTTCTCTGGCGGACAGAATGTAGGTGTTCAGCAAAATGGTCTCCCAGTCTGTGTTGGGTCTCACCAATATATAGAGGGCCCCACCGGGAGCACTGGACGCAGTATATCACCCCAGCCGACTCACAGGTGAAGTGTCGCCTCACCTGGAAGGACTGTCTGGGGCCCTGAATGGTGGTAAGGGAGGAAGTGCAAGGGCATGTGTAGCACTTGTTCTGCTTACAAGGATAAGTGCCAGGAGGGAGATCAGTGGGAAGGGATGGGGGTCACAAATGGACAAGGGAGTTGTGTAGGAAGCAATCCCTGCTGAAAGCAGGGGGGATGGAGGGAAAGATGTGCTTAGTGGTGGGATCCCATTGGCGGTGACGGAGAATTTTATGTTGCACCCGGAGGCTGGTGGGGTGGCAGGTGAGGACAAGGGGAACCCTATCCCTAGTGGGGTGGTGGGAGGATGGGGTGAGAGCAGATGTGCGTGAAGACCTGTATTATTAATTTGTAAGCTCTCTTAGAATCACTGATGCAATATTCCCATCGTCTTGATGCTGGATGGAAGTATACGCTCCACGCTGATATTTGTTCTGGTGAAGTTGCTGGTGGAAGATAAAAGATTTGCTGCTCTACACCACTTCACACAGCGGCCAGGTACCCAAAGTGCTTCCCTGTCGGTGGATTAGAGTGCAAGTTGTTATTTTTCATGTAGTTTAACTTTCTTTCTGCTTGCTTATGTGTTTATATAATTACACATAATTTGTAGTATAGCTGGTTCTGTACTTCTTTGTTTGTAACAATTTGTTATGGGGGTTTAGTGACCTGTGGGTCAAAAGCCGCTTCCGTCATGCCAGCCATTGATTGGCCTGTTTAAAGTATATAGCAGCTCTTTCCCATTGGTTATCTTATGCGCCATGGTACCGATGTCCAGTTTCAGGCACGTCAGACGTACAAGAATAGCATGTGCAGGAGGCTCTCTCTCTCTCTCTCTTCCCTTTTGTCTCCTGTGGCTCTTCACACTGAGGTCATGGCCAGTGCTGAAGAACCATTGGGAAAGTATACTCCAGACTTAGAGGACCTGCGTGCACTCTTAGCTAAATATCTGTTTGTTGAACATTTAGTTTCGTAGCCTCTGTAACTTGGAGGGACCTCGATGTTTAGTTGAATGTTTTGTTGTCTGTAAATAAATGGTTAATACCCTTATTTGTAATCAGTGTCTTCTGCCTCACTCACCAAACCCGTGAAGCTACTTCCATGTTACATTTGGCGCTGCTTTGGCTGATTGAGGAAAGTTATTTAAGAAAGGACTCCCCCCACCCCTCTCGGATGAGTAATGTTGAGTCCCGGGGTAGAGCAATAACAATCCGGGATTTGGGGCTCTCGCCAACCTACCGATGGGTTAGGGAGCCTGTAAGTTGGTCAGACCAGTTAGGTTTCCCTGGGGTTGAAACTGGACACCACATTCTGCCCATTCTTAACATGCTAGGATTCCCCAGGAGGAAGGATAGCTGAGGGGTGCTCTCTGGCTGTTTGCAGCCATCATGAGGCATCAGCACCAGGCAATCGCAGGCCCGAGGAATGAGGAGGAGGAGAAGCTGTTCCACTATGAGGGCTGCTCTGTGGGTTGGCCCAGACCCAGGCCATAGAGTTAGAAGACAAGAAAATGGAGATAACCTGTCGGCTAATGACTGTACAGCAATTAGAGGTGGGCTGGCGGATTAATCGGCAACTGGATCCCATTAAGGCCTGAGCCTTTGATACGGCAGGGCAATGGTCCTACTGTGTGGATGGGGTTTGGGGGTGGGGGTTTCCAGTTGGACGGTGAAAATGGGGAAGAGAGGTTAGAGTGGTCTCCCAGGATTCTCTTTCGAAATGATCATCCTTTCCCCTGTGTACCCAAAACAGTATGGGCCAGGCCAGTTGTCACGTGGTTACCTACCCACCATGCTGTGGGGCAATGGCCCACAGGTTTTTCCTCCCAGAAGAGAGGGGAGGAGGAATTTAGGGAATGTGTTGGTGGGTGGTACAAAGGGCCCTTTAAAGACAACAGATCAGGTTCTCTGCTAAGGAGTTGCCAAGACTGGCAGATAAGTATAGACAGAAGCCTGGAGAGTCTCTGGCTGCACGATTGTTGAGCATATGGGATGAGCGGGGAGTGGGGCTACCGGAGTGAGCCTATCCAACAGAGAGATGGGTGATTTAGGGAGCCTCTTGCCCCAACACGCAATCAATAATGCCCTGAGGATACTGCTCACTTCCCCTGAGCATAATGCATTTTATGGGATTGAGTGGTAGTGGTAGTTCAGGTTCAAGGACCCTTCTCTCTTTGAATAGGATTTAAAACCCCGAGTGGAATGGAGAACAGTAGAGGGAGGCACTAAAGCCCTTCACCAGTGGGCTCTTATTACAGAATTATACAGTGATAGTGATAATCTACCAGAGGATGTTGAACTGGGTATCTGGTTATGGCAGCAGCTCCCCACTTGAAAGGAGCAGCCCTGTCTGTCGGTCATGCCGCAAATGCAGCCATTCAGGGTTTGGAGTATGTAGAAGATGGTGCAAGCAGCCAGGTACAGAACTCTGATCAGCATACAGTGAGTGGGGGATCCCACATCACCAGTAAGGAAACAGTTTTGGCTTCCAGAAGGAGCAGGTAAATGGGGGTTCCCACTCCTGCCCTCCATGCAATATGGAGGGGAGTACTGCCAGAAGGAGAGAGGTCAAGAGGCCATTAAGGGAGGATCATTCTTCAAGCCCTCTCCCGACAAGAGCTCCTTTTGTCCTCTGCTGGATCTCATATTTCATCCAGGATATCCCATATCTCTTGCCAGAGGTTCTGCAAAAGGCAGTGGTCAGCCTTCAGCGGCAACAAGTGTCAGGAGATGGTTAGTGCCTTCACGCCTCATCACCCCCGCCTCCCGTAGGAGGGGGTGATTCAGCCTGCATCCCTCTTCCCCATAAATAGAGTATGAATAATTTGAGTGCGGCAGAATTGTTGGGTGCAGTGTGACCACACATCAGTTCGCTTGAGTGTTTGTGTGTCTGAGTGGTTTGTCTTTAAGAGGCTGTGTGAATATATCAGCCCCGCCCAGTTATTCTTTCCCTTTTCCTTTGTTCTTTAGAAAGTGTGTTAATTTTTCCCCTGTGGGATGTAACTGTTTACAGTCACATCCGAGGGTACTAAAAGAAGAGAAACTTTGAACCTCAAGATTCGTGTCTCATTCTTAACTTCCGAAGAACCTTCTGGACAATATAATCTCAGGATGTAACACTGCCAAAGGAATAATTTTGAGGTACAGCTGAGTCACTATGGTCATGTGGGAGAGTCTGGCTTCCATTTTGTACATTAGTAATTTCTTCTCCAGCCACTGGGAGGAGGAGCTTGAGGACGATGCTAGTGATAACTTTCCTTCTGGTGAAGGGCAGAAGGCCTCTCTGTAGTTACCACAGTCGAACTTGTTGCCTTTCTTGTAGGCAGTCACAATTATGCTTACTTACAGGTTCTGTGCCATATCCATTTTTTCAGTGATACAACATGGAATAGGCCCTTCCAGTGCTTCAAGCTGTGCCACCAACTGTTGTATATTTAATATTTCAGTAATATTTGAGTAAGCTTCTAAATATATTGTTTGATTAAGCATTCTTTGTTACTTATGTAATTCATTTTCATTATATGTAAAAATACGTGAACTGCATAGGTCACGACAAAACCAAATGATATGTGCATGCTGCGCTTAAAATAAAAGATGATGTTAGACCTGCATCTCTTACCTCCTTTTTCTTCCAATTAGTTAATGCTTTGGAGTTACAAAACATAACAGGGGCGGTAAGGTATTTTTAAAATGAACTCAATACAGTTACTTATCTGTGGAAGCCACTGAGACATTTGAGTTTTAAAAAAGAACACAGCACATGTTCTTCAGAAGGTAAGACACGATTGAGTTTAAAAAAAGGCAAAAAGCAAAAGAATTCAGGGTTCCAAAACAGTGAGTACTGGGTAATAATAATCATAGAAAAAGTGCAGAAATGGCTGTCTACATCGGAAAGATAGAAGGACTTGATTGATCAATGGGTAACTGGCTCATGCAGACTGAGCTAATTGAACAGTATTTTCAAGCAAATTAATTAGCCAATGCGAAACAAGTAACAACTTTTCTGAGTGCATTGAGTTTAAAAGCATATATCTTGCTTTGAAGTTTGACTGCTCCAACCAAACTAGCAGAAATGAGCTTTGCTGATATTGTGAAAGTAATGCAGAAACATTTAGAACCAAAGCCATTGTTGATTTCAAAATGCTTTCAGTTTCATAAATGGAATCAAAAGGAAGGAGAGTCTATTTCAATGTGCATGGCTGCAATGAAGAAATTGTCAGTTTAGTACTGGGTTTAATGAAGCACTGAGAAATTGTTTAGTTTGTGGAATCCTGCAAGAAAGCATTCAAAAATGGCTTCTAACTGAAACAAAACTTGCATTTTAAAAAACAGTTGAAATAGCTGTATCAACGGAAACCACAGGGAACCCCCTGAGATGCAATTGCATTGCAGTCAGAAAAGAAAGTGAGCGTGAAGAAAATTGCAATGTCAACACAGAAACCTGCCTTGTCAAACAAATTGTGTTACCTTTGTGGTGGGGGCTCAATGCAAATTGCAGATTTGCAACAATACACCAGATCAATGCAGATTTAAAGGTGAAACTTGTAGAAAATGCAACAAAATAGGACACATATAAAGAACACGACAGGCAGACAAAAATAAATGGACTGCACAGAAAAGAGAATAAGATAAAAAGTCAAGTTGCAGTTTCTAAAAGCACTATTCTGTGTGTTGATGAAAAAAATCTGATAATGCCAAGATTTACACAGGACTGTGTAGCCCTAAGATTTACAATGTGAAAACTAACATTGGACGAGAAATATGACATAAACCAGAAGTGAAAGGCAAATTAATTTAAATGGAATTGGACACTGGCTCACCTGTTTCAGTTATTCCAACAAAGTGAGTTTGAATGGCATTTCAAAGATACTGATACTGGCAACACCAGTGGTCCCAGTAGGCAAGAAGAATAGGTCTGTCAGGATCTGTGGTGATTTTTAAGGTCATCATAAACACAATACTGAAAGGAGATCAATATCTTCTGCCCATGGTAGAGGATATTTTTGCAGCCTTTCTGGAGATGTAGATAGAGATGGAAGAAGATTCCAAGCGTTTCTCACCGTAAACACTAACAAACGGCTTTATCAATATAAAAGGCTTATTTTTGGAGTAGTATCTGCACCTGAACTCTGGCAGAAAACTATGGCCTGGGTGCTGCAAGGCTGCCCAGGCACTCTGTGTTACGTGGATGGCATCATTGTTACTGGTAAGGATGACAAGGAACATTTCCAAAACCTCAGAACAGTGTTAAAAAGATTAGAAGATTATGGGCTCCGAACAAGATGTGACAAGTATGAATCCTTTAAAGCAAGCATCACTAACCATGGGCACAGCATTGACACACAAGGATTACACAAGTGTGCTGAGAAAATTCAAGCAGTGGTGGATTCCCAAAGACCAAAGGACGTGTCTCAGTTGCAGTCTTTTTTTTTCGGATTT
The DNA here is from genome assembly GCF_963921235.1 of Mobula hypostoma. Taxonomy (NCBI): domain Eukaryota; kingdom Metazoa; phylum Chordata; class Chondrichthyes; order Myliobatiformes; family Myliobatidae; genus Mobula; species Mobula hypostoma. Next base: position 107,927,152 of record NC_086105.1, on the reverse strand, counting down.
TTCAACTACTAAGACAAGTTCATGTCTATCCTGGCTACTGTGCTCCAACTCTTGAACATTACTACAGATCAGGAAGAAATGGCAATGGACAAAGCAGTGTGAAGTGGCTTTCAAAACAGTAAAAGAAATGGTGATGTCAGACATCGTCCAGTGAAGGTTGCCTCTGTCCTATGGAATAGGTGCAGTCATATCAAATGTTATGAGTGATGGAACATTAGCCTTTGCATCATGTTCTCTTACTAGTTTGATGAAGAGGACTTGAGCCTGGTTTGGGGTGTAAAGTGTTTTAACTAGTTCTTGTATGGGAGAGAGTTTACCCTCATTACTGATCATCAACCACTAGCGTCCATTTTCAATCCACAGAAGGATGTTCCACTAAAAGTAGCAGCACAATTCCAGATAAAAACGGTGGAGGCTTTTATGTTTAAGAAAAATCGTAACAACTTATTTATTGTACTCCAAACACTGAACACAAAGTGCGGTAAAAGTACTTAACGATACTACGTCATCACATCAGCAGTTATAATGGGTGACTTCAACCTACATGTAGATTGGGTGAACCAAATTGATAAAGGTGCTGAGGAAGAGGATTTCTTGGAATGTATGTGGGATGGTTTTTTGAACCAACATGATGATGAACCAACTAGAGAGCAGGCTATTCTAGACTGGGTTTTGAGCAATGAGGAAGGGTTAATTAGCAATCTTGTCGTGAGAGGCCCCTTGGGTAAGAGTGACCATAATATGGTGGAATTCTTCATTAAGATGGAGACTGACATAGTTAATTCAGAAACAAAGGTTCTGAACTTAAAGGAGGGTAACTTTGAAGGTATGAGACGTGAATTAGCTAAGATAGACCGGCAAATGACACTTAAAGGATTGACGGTGGATATGCAATGGCAAGCATTTAAAGATTGCATGGATGAACTACAACAATTGTTCATCCCAGTTTGGCAAAAGAATAAATCAAGGAAGGTAGTGCACCTGTGGCTGACAAGAGAAATTAGGGATAGTATCAATTCCAAAGAAGAAGCGTACAAATTAGCCAGAAAAAGTGGCTCACCTGAGGACTGGGAGAAATTCAGAGTTCAGCAGAAGAGGACAAAGGGCTTAATTAGGAAGGGGAAAAAAGATTATGAGAGAAAACTGGCAGGGAACATAAAAACTGACTGTAAAAGCTTTTATAGATATGTAAAAAGGAAAAGACTGGTAAAGACAAATGTAGGTCCCCTACAGACAGAAACAGGTGAATTGATTATGGGGAGCAAGGACATGGCAGACCAATTGAATAATTACTTTGGTTCTGTCTTCACTAAGGAGGACATAAATAATCTTCCAGAAATAGTAGGGGACAGAGAGTCCAGTGAGATGGAGGAACTGAGCGAAATACATGTTAGTAGGGAAGTGGTGTTAGGTAAATTGAAGGGATTAAAGGCAGATAAATCCCCAGGGCCAGATGGTCTGCATCCCAGAGTGCTTAAGGAAGTAGCCCAAGAAATAGTGGACGCATTAGTGATAATTTTTCAAAACTCGTTAGATTCTGGACTAGTTCCTGAGGATTGGAGGGTGGCTAAAATAGGAAAACAGATTATTATCTGAATGGTGGCCGATTAGGAAAAGGGGAGGTGCAACGAGACCTGGGTGTCATTATACACCAGTTATTGAAAGTGGGCATACAGGTACAGCAGGCGGTGAAAAAGGCGAATGGTATGCTGGCATTTATAGCAAGAGGATTCGAGTACTGGAGCAGGGAGATACTACTGCAGTTGTACAAGGTCTTGGTGAGACCACACCTGGAGTATTGTGTGCAGTTTTGGTCCCCTAATCTGAGGAAAGACATCCTTTCCATAGAGGGAGTACAAAGAAGGTTCACCAGATTGATTCCTGGGATGGCAGGACTTTCATATGAAGAAAGACTGGATGAACTAGGCTTGTACTCGTTGGAATTTAGAAGATTGAAATGTATAAAATCCTAAAGGGGTTGGACAGGCTAGATGCAGGAAGATTGTTCCCGATGTTGGGGAAGTGCAGAACGAGGGGTCACAGTTTGAGGATAAAGGGGAAGCCTTTTAGGACTGAGATTAGGAAAAACTTCTTCACACAGAGAGTGGTGAATCTGTGGAATTCTCTGCCACAGGAAACAGTTGAGGCCGGTTCATTGGCTATATTTAAGAGGGAGTTAGATATGGCCCTTGTGGCTACAGGGATCAGGGGGTATGGAGGGAAGGCTGGTGCAGGGTTCTGAGTTGGATGATCGGCCATGATCATAATAAATGGCGGTGCAGGCTCGAAGGGCCGAATGGCCTACTCCTGCACCTATTTTCTATGTTTCTATGTTTCTATGTTTCTATCACATCAGACCAGCCTCTCACAGTGAAACCCAACTCAGTGTCTGGCTGTGAATTCTGTATGTTTCCACCAATGATATTACCCTACACAGGCTCCCCCAGAGTTCACTGGAATCAGCAGTGAGAGCCTGGCCGGGGATCAGACAAATTGCCCAGCTCGGGTTCTATGTTCCATGGGCGGAGGAACAGCAGGTGCATCTGGCTTGTCCTGAGGTGTGTTAACACACTCATGGACGTGTCGTAATGGCAGAGGCATAGTCGCAGAATCCTGCAAAATGTGGTGGGTCAGTTCAAGGCGATCTACCGAAATACGTTTAGGTTAACCACTCACATCTATGGTAAAAATCTTTTCTCTCCATTTCAAAATGCAGAACAGTCCCTCATAAGGGGGCCTAAGGGGATGCTGGTGTGCCTCGTAGTGGACAAAAACAAACGAGGTGGAATGTAGGTCAACAGGAACCCAAGAGCGCTGTACACCATGGTGGGAGGTAGGAACAGGTGCAAATGAATTGAATTTACTGCGGCGGGGGGGGGGGGGTGGCACGCCTTTGAGAGGCCGTCCAGGCAGGCATGGCATCAGAAAAAAAATCACCCGGCACTTGTAATAGCTGCCTATATGCCAACTCAGCGATGGACAACTGCAGGTCCCCTTTTGGAGTTGTTCTGAGCCACAGCAGGACCCAAGGCAGATGATCAGGCTAACGCTCTATGTTAGGGTAGCCCTCAGAGCAGCTTTTAAGGAGAGGTCAAACTGCTTTCATAGGCCATTGGACTGCAGGAGATATGCTGTGGTGTGATATAGCCTAATGCCAATGTTCTGGGCTATTGCAGCCCAGAGGTCTGATATGAAATGGGGGCCACATTCAAAGGAATTATCAGATAGGGTGCTAAATGAAGCAACCCTGATGCCAATGAATGCCCAGGCCATGTCTGCAGCCATCACTGATGTTAGACGGACTACCTCTGACCACCTGGTGGTATAGTCCACCATGTAAGGAGGTACGTGAAACTGTGGGAGGGGGAGAGGACCAACAAGATTCACATTGACATGGTCAAACTGTTGGTCAGAGACCTCAAAAGGTGCCAATGGTGCCTGAATATGATGGTTAATTTTTTGCCTGCTGGCACTCCACGCCGCTTGCCATCTAATCATGCATGCCCTAAAGCTGTGCCACACAAACCTTAGTGCAACCAGTTTCTATGAGGCCTTCTGGCCCGGATGTGAAAGGCCATATATGGAGTGAAAAACTGTCCGCTTCCAGTTCGCGAGGGCGACCAGTTGAGACATCACACAGGAGAGAAACCCTTGCTTCCCTGAATTTAATGTCAGCCAAATGCAGGCCTGTGACTGCTGTTCAGTAAGCTTGGGCCTCTGGGTCAGGAGCTTGGTCAGCTGCCCTGCCTGCATAGTCAACCCCTATGTGTATAGCCATGAGGGGCAATCACCATGGCATTAATTTCCCCCTTGGTATCAGTTGTGAACTCTGATATGTAGCTCAGTTGGCGTTGCTGCTGTGCAGATCAAGGGTCTGGTACTTTGGCCATCCAAGAGGTTTGTGGTTAATGAACGGTGTGAAATGGTGACCCTCTAGAAGAAAATGAAAATGGTGGACAGCCAAATAGGGAGCGAGAAGCTCAGAGTCAAATGTGCTGTATTTCCTTTCGGTGGGATGGAGCTGCCAGCTGAAGAAGGCAAGTGGCTGCCTCACGACTCTGAATAACTGTTCTTGCACACCACCCACAGCATAGTCTGAAGCGTGGCATTCCCTTTTACACAAAATGTTATGCACACATAATGACAAATACTTCATGGTGAACTGTTGACAGATGCTTCTACTAATTACAGATGGTATTATTATGGACTGTTTTATATGCAATACAAATAAGTCCTTAACATTACAACCAGGGAAGGGTAATAAATTTAAAGCCGTTTATAAGCTCCAATATGAAATATATGATTTAATTAGAGCCACATAATCCTTCTATTCTTTCAGTAAAACTCATTAAAGTTCCAAGATCTGGAAAATGCATTGAAATAATTGGAAGAGCTTTAAAGACTATGGAATTTTAACGTGAGGAAATTAAAGTTAGATTTAACAGAGCATTCAGTTGATTGTAGTTGTATCAGCCTTTCCTTAGAAAGCCTAGAATTACATCAGTAATGATAAGCTTGAACTACAGATACAGATGCGTAGCAATTTTCAGACACTGTTGTGTGGAGACCAGCTGGGCACATGCTTTATGCACAGTCCTGAGTCTTCCTCCTTTAGTACCAGTCCATTCCTCACTGATTCTCACACATCCCCATTTTAAATTGACAAGAGACTGCACATCCTGGTATCTGGAGTCACACACAATCTGCTGAAGGAACTCAGTGGGTTCAGCAGGAAAGAAATTACCGAAACTCTGCATCAGGACTGAGGGTAGAGAGATGAGATGGGCAACAGGGGGAAGGGAAGAGAAATGGCAAGAAAGGTCTTCAAGGTGATTGGTGGACCGTGGAATAATGTAAGATGATAGGCAGGTAGTGCCATGAACACGCCCTCCTTCATCACCATCCAGGGACCAAATTAGTCCTTCTGGGTGAGGCAGAGGCTCACATATATCTCCTCCAAACATGTCTACCACATCTGGTTTTCCTCGTGTGGTCTCCTCTGCATTGGCAAGACCAAGTGCAGATTCAGTAACTGTATCACAGGTCCATGCTCTGCCACAGTGGTCATCCTGAGCACCCAGTTGCTGACCATTTCAACTCCCATTCCCACTCCCACACTGGCCTTTTCTACTGCTGGATGACACCTAACAAACTGGAGGAGCAACATCTTATATTTCTCCTGTGTAGTCTGCAAGCTAATGGCATGAAAATTGAACACAAGAGATTCTGCAGATGCTGGAAATCCTGAGCAACACACACAAAATGCTGGAGGAACTCAGCAGGTCAGGCAGCATCTATGGAAATGAATAAAGTCAATGGATGAAGGATCTTGGCCAGAAACATTGACTGTTTATTAATCCACAGAACCCGCTGAATCCCTACAGCATTTTGTGTGTGATAAATACTATATGAAATATTCATTTGGTACAAATACAGAGTTTTCCAATTGTAGGTAACCCCCATTTTTCTTTTCTTCCCCCTCTCTGAAACCGTCCCATCTCCTTTTCATCCTCTGATCCTCCTATTTTTGTGCCTTTTCCCACCTCCAGCCCTGCCTTCACCTACCTTTGTCCCTTTCACTCCTCTATCTACCCACTTCACACACAGGTTTACCACACTATCATACCTCCTATAAGGTTTCAACTGTTATTCACCTTTTCTTTCTCCTTTGTTGGTTCCCATTCTCACCTCCATTATTTATCCAAATCCAGCACTGCTATTCCTACTTAACTCCTTCCAGCAACTTTTTTTCCATCTCCACACTCCCCTCCCCACACCTTACTCCATCTGTTGTCTTTTTTCTTTTCTCCTTGTCTGCCCCCATCTATCATTCACCTGCCATAGTCTTTCGGCTCCACACTGATCATCCCTGACCTGCCTGTCATCATATACCCTTCCTCACTCCATCAATCCCCTTGGATTTCTTTCTTGCCACTTCCCCTCGCTCTATGTCGGCCATCTTGCCTCTGCTCTCTCAGTCCTGACGCGGGGTCTCAGCCTGAAACTTTGACAACTTCTTTCCTCCCACTAATGCTAATTTACCCTTGGGTTTGTCCAGCAGATTGTTAGCGTGTCTCCTGCATTTTTCAAATGGATGCTTCACTGCTGATGGAGTCCTGAGGAATACCTTCTGTCCTCTTCATCCACACCCCTCCCTAATTATCGCTGCTCTGGCCTTTCTGTGCACAGGAACATAGCTAAACCTCCTCACACAATTTCAACAAGCCACTTCCATGTTTCTTGTTTAAGATGATTTATGAAGAGCAGAAGGTCTTGTCTCAGTACACATGCCAGAGGAGGATCAATGACAACTATGACCAAGGTGGAGATAGGGAACACTCACCCAAAAGATAACTATGCTGTATCTGATGAGATAACCCAAATGATTAGCCTCTCTGACACCCTCAGATAGCTCAGTAATCTCTATAAGAAAGGGGACACTTGATCCAGAGAATAACTTTTCAGTAAATTCCCTGGAGATGAGAAAGAATTGTTGTTTGCCTGGAGGTATAAATTGGCAGAGAACTTGGATTTCATCTTCATGTAAGGAATATTCCTACCACTTGCTTAGCTATGTGGTTCTGAAAATCTGAGATCTGATTAGGTCATTTAATATGCCTGTTTTTTGGGTGCTCATTTAGTATGGCAATAGCAAAATAGCTTTACCACAAGTGACACCGGGGACAGTTTCTGCCATGTAATCACGCACATGCTGGAGGAACTCAACAGGTCAGGCAGCATCTATGGAGAGGAATGAACAGTCGAAGTTTTGGGCCAAGATGGTAGGTGGAGGGGAAGGAGTACAAGCTGGAAGGGGGAGAGTGGATGAGGAAACTGGGGGAGGGGTTCTGATAGGTGGAAGAGGAGAAGGGATGAAGAAGAAGAAATCTGATAAGAGAGAAGAGTGGACCATGGAAGAAAGGGAAGGAGGAAGGGAACTGGAGGGAGGTAATGGGCAGGTGAGGTGAGAGGGGAACCAGAATGGGGAATGAAAAATGAGAGAAGGAGGGGAGGGTAAAACTCCACTCCCAGTTTTGCTCTGCCATGTATGAAAAATCTGTGCAATTTACCACCTTAAATCAGCAAACTCCTCCTTTCATGGTAAGTACTGATGGTCAGAGGCAATTATTCACAGATGTTGGTGGAGGGTGTGATGAGATGTGGAGTGTTCACAATATTGAGATATGTATAGTTTGCAACTTAGATTAAGGGAGTTTTGAGGAAATGGAGACATAGCATGATAGTCAAGATCATGGAGTATGGTCCAGTAATTGTTTTATAGTGGGAATGCTATCCCAGAGCTTGAGAAAGAACATGGTTGAAGTCTTTCCAGACATTACAGTTGCAATAAAGATTACTAATCAAGGTATACTCACTCTAGGGTTCTTCTTATACAGATCTACACTGAGATTCAAAACTGGAACCAACAGATGACCTTACACGGTGCCATTTCGGCTTGAAACTCATCATCACAGAGGCAATCACTCAGAGAAGTATCATTTAGGATGGGACAAAAGGTGAGGCATGGTGCAAGGATAACCGAGGTCAGAGGCCATTAGTAGTTAGAAACGAAATGCCGTATGTTTCCAAATTCTGATTTGTTCAACTCTGAAAAGGAGGACTGGCAGCTGGGTGTCCAACCAGGGCAGAGATGGATTCATGGCATTAGACACCTCAGCTTAAATAAAACTAGTGGGTCCAGTCCTACCAATTAGAGGAATAGACTGAGGATGATGGCCAAAATCAATATGTAGTCAAGAGAGCTCTCCCACAGTATCACATCCGTGTCAGACTCTGTGCTCCAGACATCCATGGGGTTCTTTGCGAAATCCCAAGACATATCTCTGCTCCATACAATGAGAACCATCTGCACAAAAAATGTTTCAGATGAACTTTTCTTTTGAAAGGATCATAGAAACATAGAAACATAGAAAATAGGTGCAGGAGTAGGCCATTTGGCTCTTCGAACCTGTACTGCCATTCAGTATGATCATGGTTGATCATCCAACTCAGAACCCTGTACCTGCCTTCTCTCCATACCCCCTGATCCCTTTAGCCACAAGGGCTATATCTAACTCCCTCTGATCATTTAGAACAGACTTGAAGCTGTCTGTTCAGTCACTTTGGACAACAAAGGAAGATTGGATTGACTCAAAATGACAATATTATGCATTGTATCAGTGATATGGGACACAGCAGGATTCCATTTACATTGCTCCAACTGCCTTTTGATTGCCAGTGGGATCACTCTGCTGCCAGAGACGGGAGACTGATTTTTGGTCACTGATGGGATCCCTTTGCTGCTGAAGAGGGGAGACTGCCTTTTGATCACTAGTGGGATCACTCTGCTGCCGGAGAGGGGAGAGCCTGCCACTGTGTCTGGAGAAAGTTACCCAGGTTTTCTGTGTTTTGGAGATGAACTGGACTATGGAAGTTTTTTTCAGTCTTATAGTTTTTTTATATTCTGTGCTTTTCGACTGATCTTTCTCATTTATTTGTGTAAGGGGGATTTGGGGGGGGGGGAGTCAATGTGCCTATTCCATTTTTGTTCAGTTTTTTATGCGAGGAGGCTGGATTTGGGGGTAGATGATTGTGCAACCGTTCTTCTCTTTCTTGGTTTCATAGCTATCTGGAGAAGAAGAATTTCAGATTTACAGCATATACTTTGATAATAAATGAACCTTTGAACATTTAAACCCTTAGGCATTTAATGTTCTCTAAGATTGAACTATCAATTTTTATGATACTGAAGTAGTTAAAAAGAAAATAACTTTTAACATAAACTGAAACCAGTATGAGTGTGGAAGTGTTGAAATTCTAAAATTAAAAGTTGTGAGTGTATTCCCTTCTCTCCTGTAGGAAATGCATTGCTGGCAATTCTCCTGTACTTTCCCAAAGTGGCAAGTATTGGCCGTGACAAAGAATGTCAACGTGCTATTTGACTGGCAAAGATTAGTAACTGATGTTATCTGTCTAGACTTCTCGCTGCTGCTATAAAGCAGCCAGCATAATCAAAGACTTCACCCACCCTTGACAGTTTCTTCTCCCCCCATTGGGCGGAAGACACAAAAGCCTGAAAACACATACCACCAGGCTGAAGGACAGCTCCCATTCCACTGTTATAAGGCTGCTGAACAGTTCCGTACAACAATAAGAAGGACACAATGACTTCACAATTTAACCCTTTATTAGCTTGCACCTTATTGTCTGCCAGCACTGCACTTTCTCTGTAACCGTAAAACTTCATTCTGCACTCTGTTGTTTTCCCTTGTTCCACCTCAATACATTGATATAATGAATTGATCAGTATAAACAGTATGCAAGTTTTTCACTGCACCTTGGTACATGTGACAATAATAAGTTGGTTTACCAATTTACTAATTTACCCTCTAGCAGGAGTTATTGGGCAGATATCAGATATGAGTTTGGGATTGTGGGAACAGCAATGTGTGGAGTCTTGCGTCAGATTTAAAAAGCGGGCAGGGTTTGTTGGGACTTTCTGCTGTGCTTGAGGTACTTTGAATTATTAGGCAACTGGCAAAGGCAAAAAACGAAGTTAGATTTAAGCGAAGTGGCCATTGTTGCAGCAAAATAGATTTAGAGTGGGGAATTGGGGCTTTAGTTCAAGAGCCTTTGGTGAGAAGAGGCAGAGTCTAGGTTGGGGTTTCTCTTTTTTAATTAATGCCTAGTGAGAGTAGTGACAGTGGATTTCAGGTTAGGGATGGGCTTCTCATGCAAGGTGTTGGAGATCTGGGAGACCTCCAGTCTCTCTGATTGCTACATCTGTGAGAAGTGCATTTGGGTCAAGCTCATTACAGACCTTGTAAAGGAACTGGAGCTGGAGCTGGAGCTGGATGACTTCCAGCTCATTTGAGAGAATGAAGTGTTCATATATAGGAGTTGCAGAGAGGTAGTCACCTCTAAGTTGCAGGAGGCAGGAAGCTGGGTGACTGTCAGGAGAGGGAAAGTGAATAGGCTAACTGTGCAGAATATGACTTTGACTGCTCCCCTTAATAACAAGGGCATTGCTTTGGAAAGTGTTGGGGGGTGGGGTGAAGACCTACTGGGGATAACCGCAACAATAAGGTCTGGCACTAAGTCAGTCTCTGAAGCTCAAAGGGAAGGAGGAGAAGAGGAGAGAGGTGCTCATAGGAAAACAAACAAGACTGATGAAGGGTCTTGGTCCGAAACATTGACTGTTTATTCATTTCCATAGACGCTTTCTGACCTGCTGAGTTCCTGCCGCATTTCGTGTGTGTGTTGCATTCCAGTTTCTGGTACGTTTTTATTGCTATTAGCTGCTAATTACAATGAAGATCCCCAGTGTATGGTGCAGAGCTGCTGGCATAAAACAAGTCCGGGGTTATTAGTGGGCCCTATATGGAAATTTACATACAACTCGTCAATTGTGTGACATGCAGTAGCAATTTGGTGGCTAATTGTCAACTTGTACGTTATTTCCTCTTCTACCTTTGAGTCAGGAAGAACTGAGCCAAGTGCTCTTGTGCTCAATAACACTGAGGCAATGGGGCTTCTAATCAGAATTTCCTCAGGAGAAAGAGAGGAGTAGTGAGGGAGCCAAGAGTTACACAATGCTTAGAAGAGGGTATCAGACATTTATTTTTTAAAATTTCATTGTTTTTTAATTGACATACAGCCTTTCGGCCCTTCGAGCTGCACCATTCAGCAACCCCCAATTTAACCCTGTCCTAATCATAGGACAATTTAAAATGACCAGTTAGCCTACCAATTGGTACGCCTTTGGACTGTGGAAGGAAACTGGAGCACCCAGGGGAAACTCATGCAGTCACGGGGAGAGCGTACAAACACTTTACAGGTAGCAGCGGGAAATGAGCCCGGGCCGCTGGTACTGTAAAAGCGTCGCGCTAACTACTACGCTACCGTGCTGCCCTGAAACACATTCATATCAGGCAATGACCATGTAAGAATTAGCATGTGTGCTAAACTGGTAAACATCAAGATGGAAAGGTGCTGCAGGAATACCTTTAGTGAAAAGAATGCATACGATATGCTTGTTAAATGCTGCCTCAGTCTTCCTCCCAGGTCCTTATGTGGCAGGATTACAGGATGTCATGGGAGGGACAAAGACGCAGATTGGCATTGGAGCAACACACATCAAAGTTGCTGGTGAACGCAGCAGGCCAGGCAGCATCTCTAGGAAGAGGTACAGTTGACGTTTCAGGCTGAGACCCTTCGTCAGTCCAAGGGTCTCGGCCTGAAACGTCGACTGTACCTCTTCCTAGAGATGCTGCCTGGCCTGCTGCATTCACCAGCAACTTTGATGTGTGTTGCTTGAATTTCCAGCATCTGCAGAATTCCTGTTGTTTGCGAGATTGGCATTGGAATTGGAACTGGGATTGGGTTATTATTGACATGATCTGAAATACAGTGAAAAGCTTGTCTTGCTTACTCTTCATAAAGATCAATTTATTACGCAGTACAAGTTTAAACAATAACAGAATTGCAAAATAAAGTGCAATAGCTACAGAGGAAACGCAGTGGAGGAAGTCAATAAGGTACATTCATTAAAAGGTAGATTGTGAGGTCAAGGGCCCATCTTTTTGTCCTAGGGACCTTTTTAGTAGCAGTATTACAGCAGGGTAAAATCTATCCTTGAACCTGGTGCTTTCATGCTTGTAGCTTTCACCCACTGGGAGAGGGGAGAAGAGTAAATGTTTGAGGTAGGTGGGGTCCTAGCTGTTTTACTGCAGCAACGGGAAACATAGACACGGTGGATGGAGCGGAGGCTGGTTCTGATGATGCTGTGAGCTGTGACCACAACTCTGCAGTTTCTTGTGGTCTCAGGCAGAGCAGTTGCCGTACCAAGCTGTGTTGCTTTCAGATAGGAGGCTTTCTACATGTATCAATAAAGATTGGTAAGGGTTGATGGAAACATGCCAAATTTCTTTTGCCTCTTGATGGAAGTAGAGACATTGGTGAGTTTTCTTGGTTATGGTCTACATGGTTGGACCAGGACATGATGTGTCTGCATGGTTGGGCCAGGACATGATGTGTCTACGTGGTTGGCCCAGGACATGATGTGTCTACATGGTTGGACCAGGATATGATGTGTCTGCATGGTTGGACCAGGACATGATATGTTTGCGTGGTTGGACCAGGACACGACATGTCTACATGGTTGGACCAGGACATGATATGTCTGCATGGTTGGACAGGACATGATGTGTCTACATATTTGGACCAGGACATGATATGTCTGCATGGTTGGACCAGGACATGATTTGTCTGCATGGTTGGACCAGGACATGATGTGTCTACATGGTTGGACTAGGACATGATGTGTCTGCATGGTTGGACCAGGACATGATGTGTCTGCATGGTTGACCAGGACATGATATGTCTGCATGGTTGGACCAGGACATGATGTGTCTCCATGGTTGGACCAGGACATGATATTGGTGATATTCATTCCTAGGAACTTGAAGCTTTCAACCCCTTCAACCTCGGTACCATTGATGAATACAGAAGCATGTTCTCTACTCCTTTTCTGAAGTCATCGACCAGCCTTTTTGTTTTGCTGACGTTGAGGGAAAGACTGTTGCCATAACACCATGGTACTTAGCTCCTTTTCTCCTTCCTGTACTCTGACTCATCATTATCTGAGATACATCCCACTATGGTGGAATCATCTACAAACTTGTAGTTAGAGTTAGAGCAGAATCTGGCCACACAGTCATGAGTGTACAGGGTGTAGAGCAGGAGGCTGTGGGCACAGCCTTGCAGAGCACCAGTGCTGAGAATAATTGCAGTGGAAGTGTTGCTGCCCATCCTTACCAATTGTGATCTGTTGGTCAAGAAGTCATTTGATTTTATGCATTTAGTAGAAATCAGAGCTGGAAATACTCAGACAGTTAAGTGAAGAAAGGAACAGAGTTAATATTTTGAGTCACTTTATTCATTTAGATTTATCACCTTTAAGAGTTAGATCCAGTGTCAGGACAATTATGAGCTGGAAGTTTGTCCACATTACATAAGTGAGGCCTGGGGAAGGCCAACTGACAACCACCTGGATGGAAAATACAAATACAGAATCCTGTCCTAGCTGTAGTTTGATTTTCTGACTCTCTGAAGCTTGAAGCTCAGCATTCCTGCACTATCAGCTGAACAGTTATATTTCTAACTTCCTCCTTCCATGCAGACGTTCTAACCTAGGTCAGCAGATTCGAACACTCACTCAGAAATGTGATGAGGTATCATACATATTGGTGAATTTTGATTATTACTTTTGTGTCTGTTTGTGAAACCTATTGGACATAGTAGGGTTTTACTTCCTACTAATAAGATGATCTGAAGTGTACAGACCAGTAATCTCAACTATTGTGTTTGGCTTACAGTTTGTCTAGATCTAGTCTAAAGGACTGATGTGAAAGTTAGTCTTTTTGACTGACTCATAAATTGCACATTATTTCTGGAGATGTGAGGTGGGCAATCAGAGGATTTGGGGAGTTATGTGGGATTAGAACATTCTATAGATGGCCTCTGCAATCCATCTCTCATTAAACCTGCACAAGTTGATGCACTAAGTCAATCTTACCATCCATAAAGTCTCGGCAAGTTCCACTGGCTGCCAGGCCCCAAGACCAGGTTCCACAGCCTCATTTTCAAACCACTCTACTGCCCAATTAATGAAGGGAGCTGCTAGGATTATACCCCTTTTCTAAATTAATGAAAGCCGCACAGAAGCACATCACGATTTGTGCTTTATGTGTTGGTACCATGGCATCCACACACTCTTATATTGCATAGTGTTAAAACAATTTTAGCCCGTTTCCCTCATTATTTTGTTTATTTACACTTGTTACTATTTACCTGAAGAGAAGGTTCCTGATCACAGCCCTAAAGTTAATTTCAACTTTTTAATTAGTCTTATGTAACTAATCCCAACGAGAAAGTTCTGAATTCTCCTCCACACTTAGCAGTCTCAAATTATTTGCCCATCACTTGCTGGAAAAGTACAATTAGCCATTGACACTCTCAACTCAGTGCTCTGTGAACCTTTTCTCTAGCCTCCCTCAACACTCTCAAATAAATGCAATCTATCCCATGGTTTTGACTTGTTTTGAAACCAATTTTGCAGTTTAGGATTCTCATCTGATTAATGATTAAGTCATTGTTTTTATGAGTGACAGGACATGATACTCACATGTATCATGTGAATCCTCTGATGCAGAAAAAATTCCAGCATCTGCAGATTCACTTGTGTTTACTTCTCCACTGAGAGGTCCTTTCTTGTTCCGATGAAGGATCTCGGCCCAAAACGGCAACTGTTTATTGTCCTCCACAGATGCTGCCTGACTTGAGGAGTTCCTTCAGCATTTTGTGTGTGTTGCTCTGGATTTCCAGCATCTGTAGAATCTCTTCTGTTTATGATTTCAAACGTCAAAGTAACTTTATCATCAAAGTATATATATGTTACCATATATAACCTTGAGATTCATTTTCTTGTGTGCATACAATAAATCTATAATAGAATAATAACTGTCAATGGAAGACCACATTGACTTGGGCGTTCAACCTGTGTGCAAAAGACACCAAACTATGCAAATAAATAAACAAGCAAACATACAAATAAATAAATAAATATTGAGAATATGAGATGAAGAATCCTTGGAATTGAGTCCATGAGTTGAGAGAACTTTTCAACAACGGGGCAAGTGCTTTCCTGTGACAATGTTCATGTAGATGTGCTCAACGGTGGGAGGGCTTTACTCAAGATGGACTGGACTTTATCCATTACCTTTTGTAGTATTTTTCATTCAAGGGCATTGGTGCTTCCATACCAGGCTGTGATGCAGCCAGTCAATATATTCTCCACTACACCTCTGTAGAAGTTTGTCAAAGTTTTAGATGTCATGCTGAATCTTCGTAAACTCCTAACGAAGTAGAAACGTTGCTGTGCTTTCTTCATAATTGCCCTTATGTGCTGGGCCCAGGACAGGTCCTCTGAAATGATAAGACTGAGGAATTTAAAGTTGCTGACTCTCTCCACCTGTGATCCACTGACGAGGACTGGTTCATGGACCTCCGGTTTCCTCCTCCTAAATTTAATAGTCAACTCAAACACAAGGAAATCTGCAGATGCTGGAATTTTAAGCAACACACATAGAAGTTGCTGGTGAACACAGCAGACCAGACAGCATCTATAGGAAGAGTCGACGTTTCGGGCCAAGATCCTTTGTCATAACTAACTGAAAGAAGAGCTAGTAAGAGTTGCCAATCAACTGTCCAGCTCTTGGCTCCATCCCTCCCCCTCCTGTCTTCTCCTATCATTTCAGATCTCCCCCTCCCCCTCCCACTCTCAAATCTCTTACTAGCTCTTCTTTCAGTTAGTCCCGACGAAGGGTCTCGGCCTGAAACGTCGACTGTACCTCTTCCTATAGATGCTGTCTGGCCTGCTGCGTTCACCAGCAACTTTTATGTGTGTTGCTTAATAGTCAGCTCCTTGGTCTTGCTGACATTAAATGAGAGGTTGTTATTGTGGCACCATTCAGCCAGATTTTCAATCTCCCTCCTATATGCTGATTCATCACCATCTTAGATTTGGCCAGTGGCGGTGGTGTCATCAACAAACTTGAATGTGGCATTGGAGCTGTGCTTAGTCACACAGCCGTAAGTGTACAGTGAGTAGAGCAGGGGACTAAGCACACAGCCTTGTGGTGCACCTGTGCTGATGGGGATTGTGGAGGAGATGTTGTCGCCAATCTGAACTGAATGGAGTCTGCAAGTGAGGAAATTGAGGATCCACTTGCACAAGCAGGTATTGAGGCCAAGGTCTTGAACCTTATTGATTAGTTCTGAGGGAATGATGACATCGAATGGTGAGCTGTAGTTGATAAAGAGCATCCTGAGTATATACCTTTGCTGTCCAGATGTTCCGCGGTTGACTGAGGAGCTGACGAGATGGGATCTGCTCTGGGCCTGTTGCCGCAGGAGGCAAATTGCAGCAGATCCAAGTTGCTTCTCAGGGAGGAGCTGATATGTTTCATCAGCATCCTCTCAAGGCGCTTCATCACAGTGGATGTAAGTGCTACTGGACAATAGTCATTGAGGCAGGTCACCATGTTCTTCTTTAAATTTGTTCTACATTTCATCCCATTAATCCCTTTTATTAATAATACAATAAAACAGGTAAATGTCCTGGGTTAGGTCATTTCTATTCTCAGAATATGTTAAGTACTTCCATTCTCCAGATGAGAAAATCTGTAGTAATGTAAGTTGCTTACATGAGCTGGCAATGGTCAAGTTGTCAGCATATGTATCTGGCAAGGAGTTATGATTATCTGAAAAAGTGTAATATTTCACACACCATTTCTCTTTTTTGTACTCATTTTAATATAGGGGGTGGTCATACAGCTCCAAAGATGTCCCACATAATTTCTGATAGCTTTTATTCAATTTTACAACAATTAACATACAACATATAACAAAAGCATTTACAAACTATGAGAGTAAGAGATTTCTAACTAGCAGCTGCAAACTTCATTAAGTAGACACCAATCAGGACCTCATTACCAACTGGTTGTTGAATAAAACATGTTCTTTGACCCTCTGCCACTTTTATAATCAACAATACAATTTTGGCAGATGTGGTATGATAATAAGATGTTTCAGTTTCCTGTGCTGAATAATATAACCCAGAATTACAATATGAGGAGCCATGGAAACTAATTCCTAACTCTCTGTTTTCTGGCTAGTCTAAAATTTATGACTCTTTTCCTTGTAATGAATTCCCTCAAACCTATGCTTCCATATGCTTTTCTGAAATACTTTTCCCTTGTGTATTGTCACTGCATCACTGGTGCTGTATTTTGTGTAGCAGGCAATAATTTTCTCTTTAAGGATATTAGCAGAAGTAGAACAATGGGTTGGCAACTGTACTTATGTTAAGTATTTACATTTCCACAAGCAGTAAATGGTTCTATTGCTGAAATGTCAGGGTTTTAATTTTGAAGCAATCTGAATATTTTAATCAGAAGTGTAAAAGTAGAGGAAATCAGGCGGTTAAGTAGAAGAATTTAGTCAGACAGTTAAATAGGGTAGGAATTGAAGGATATAGCCCTAAAGCGGGAAAATGAGATTAGTGTACTGTAGATGGTGCCCATACTGTAGATGGTGCCCATGGATAGCATAGATACAATGGGCCAAAAGGCCTATTTCTCTGTTGTACAGCTCAACTCTGATTAGGGGTATAGAATCTCTAAAGTCTATAAAAGGGTGGACAAGGAGGCCTCTGCTGCTTTTATTGGGAGAACATTATTCTAACTCAAGTAACATACAGATAAGAACCCTTGTACAAAATTGAAGCAATGAATCATTAGCTCTGGGCAAAGTATCATCTTGCTTCTGTGATCACACTTCCTGGTGCGAGCTCTCCAAATCTCACTTCTGATCAGGTTTGGTCCTGGGCCAGGTTGGTAATGATCACATGCACTACGTGTCTCTGATAGTTGATAGAATTTGGCACTGATAGGGGTAGGCAACTGATATTGCGGTGGCCGGCAGGAGAAAGGAGAGGCACTTAATTTTAAGAATGAAGACATTATGACCACTCTGGACGAACGGAATGGAACATTCACTGCCAGATTTCTGCAGGATGGGTAGAAAGAGCATTTTAAGTGACGCTGAAGCTGGCTTTCCTCTTAGATCAAGGCCTACTCCTGGAGGGGAAGCCAAGGGCATTCATGAACTATGTAATCCATTTGGAAATTAGAAAGTGACATCAAAAATACTCAAATATGCCCAGCCATCTCTGTGTGTCAGTGAGTCATGTGCCTGGAAGACTAAACTGCCATTTCCAGCTGCACCAGTGACATTCAGATTGCACTTAGCAATTGGATTTTAGAATAAATTTCACTCAAGGTAGAATTTATAGGTCTCCGTCGTCACACAAAGAAGATACCGTATTAGCTACCGGTTATAGAAATGCAGAATATGTAGTGTGTACATGTGTACATGGCACTTTCAAAACTGGTTTGTATCACATGATATGACTCCAGATTCATTACACCCTTACATTGCTATTTAGTTGAGAATCACTGACTTTATTAAAGGATGTTATGTTTTAACTCTTCATATGCTTATTTGCTAACATAGCGTGCAATTGATATTTACTTTTCACCTACAGTGGGGGGAGCTGACTACTAAGAGGTGTGGTTGAAAAGTGAAGTGACTTGGAGAGTTTGTCTCTGCGTTAACCAAATGCAGTGCCATAGGAGCAAGTCACTCAGTACATCAAGCATGGTTACAAGTTGGATGTTTGTGTACTCAAAGCCTCAGTTGTCATGACATTTATTCTAGGTGTCAGGGATCTCTGTCTCTGGATGCTTTTAAAACCATCTTAAAGTTACTTTGTCCCAGTTAAAGAATCTGGAAAACGTCACATGCAAAATCACTATAAGCCGGTGAGTGGAGTAGTGGCAACAGCACAGGACTTCGAAGCGAGTGGTCCTGAGTTCGAATCCCAGCGGACTCCTTGCACGCTTCACATCTGTGCTGGGTTGAGCATCGAGCTAGCAACTCAGCCTCGTAAAAAACAAGCGGGTGCTATGGAAATGGGAAAAAATATCATCTAATGTGCCACATGGGAGAAAATGGAACAACACCAACAACAAAATCACTATAAATATTAGAACTTATTGGGGATTAGGAAATAACAGAATGATGGAGTGACAGAATGAAGAAAGAGAATAAATTGCTCAAATTTTAGTTTCTGCAACGGATGATTGGTTTGTCTGCAACCTATTGGTGTGTTCTTCTAGTTTGGAAGAATTGGAGCTATGTTTGGAAATCCTTGTAGTTTGGAAATCTTTTATATATCAGAAATCTGTGAGTGTCAAGTGTATGTTAAGAGGTATTTGTCTAAACTTAAACACATGTCATTAAAAAGAAGCTAACTGTGTTTAAATTATTTCATTAGTTGGAAGCATCTCCTGCTTGGTGAAGTCGAGCACAACTCAAGCAGTGGGCATAGTCAGCTATCCTTTGGCACAGAGACTAGACAAGGAAGTAAGCTAGCCCTTGAAGAGTAAGTGGATACAGCATAACCTCCCTATAGTGAGGGTACCCCATACATATCTGTATTCTCTATAGTGGGGGTACACATAGATACCTGTATTCCGTATAGTGAGGGTACCCATAGATATCTGTATTCCCCATAGGGACCGTACCCATAGATATCTGTATTCCCTATAGTGAGGGTACCCATAGATATCTGTATTCCCTATAGTGAGGGTACCTCATAGATATCTGTATTCCCTATAGTGAAGGTACCCCATAGATATCTGTATTCCCTATAGTGTACGTACCCATAGATATTTGTATTCCCTACAGTGAGGGTACCCATAGATATCTGTATTCCCTATTGTGAGGGTACTCATAGATATCTGTATTCTCTATAGTGAGAGTACCCATAGATAGCTGTATTCTCTATAATGAGGGTACCCATAGGTATCTGTATTCCCCATAGGGAGGGTACCCACAGATATCTATATTCTCTATAGTGACCGTACCCATAGATATCTGTATTCCTTATAGTGAGGGTACACATAGATATCTGTATTCCCTATAGTGAGGGTACCCATAGATATCTGTATTCCCTATAGTGACCATACCCATAGATATCTGTATTCCCTATAGTGAGGGTACCCCATAGATATCTGTATTCCCTATAGTGAGGGTACCCCATAGATATCTGTATTTTCTATAGTGAGGGTATCCCATAGATATCTGTATTCCCTATAGTGAGGGTACTATAGTGAGGGTACCCATAGATATCTGTATTCCCTATTGTGAGGGTACTCATAGATATCTGTATTCCCTATAGTGACCGTACCCATAGATATCTGTATTCCCTATAGTGAGGGTACCCATAGATATCTGTATTCCCTATAGTGAGGGTACCCATAGATATCTGTATTCCCTATAGTGAGGGTACCCATAGATATCTGTATTCCCTATTGTGAGGGTACTCATTGATATCTGTATTCCCCATAGTGAGGGTACCCATAGATACCTGTATTCTCTATAGTAAGGGTAGCCATAGATATCTGTATTCCCTATAATGAGGGTACACATAGATAGCTGTATTCCCTATATGAGGGTACCCATAGATATCTGTATTCCCTATAGTGAGGGTACCCCATAGATATCTGTATTCTCTATAGTGACCGTACCCATAGATATCTGTATTCCCCATAGTGAGGGTACCCATAGATATCTGTATTCTCTATAGTGAGGGTAGCCATAGATATCTGTATTCCCTATAGTGAGGGTACCCATAGATATCTGTATTCCCTATAGTGAGGGTACCCATAGATATCTGTATCCCCTATAGTGAGGGTACCCATAGATATCTGTATTCCCTATAGTGACCGTACCCATAGATATCTGTATTCCCTGTAGTGAGGGTAGCCATAGATATCTGTATTCCCTATAGTGAGGGTACCCCATAGATATCTGTATTCTCTATAGTGAGGGTACCCATAGATATCTGTATTCCCTATAGTGAGGGTATTCATAGATATCTGTATTCCCTATAGTGAGGGTACCCATAGGTATCTTTATTGGATGGGGCTTCAAGTATTCTTCGGAGTTTAGGGTTTTGTGGACAGGCAATCCGAAGCCATCAGAAGCAGCAAACCCATTTCGATGCTATTGAACTTGAGATGTTGCTGGTTGAAGGAGTGATATGTGAAAGTTCTGGGGTTGGAATTCTGTGTGGACAGGATGAACAAGGTCCGAAGACCCCGGGGTTCATGATTTGGTGAGAGCACGAGGCCTGGTGTTTGGTGATTCTCAGTCCTGCCGAGGATTGAGGCCCATGGGTTGAATCAGAGGTGCGAAGTTGAGGTCTGTTAGCCAGAGTCCCTGGCCTGCGAACCTCCGTGAGTCAACTGAGATACTCAAAGACCCAATATCTTCCTGGCCAAGTCTAATTCAAGTCTGAACCCGAGTCCACTGGAGGCTGAAGATGATGGATCGTCTTGGTTAGTCTATGAAGATTGTGTTTGAGAATGGGAGGCAAGAAAATGGCCTGTTTTGCCTTTGTTTTGTTGCTTGTGCTCTGTGTTGATTATGTTAGAGCAATTCAGAAAGGGAAAGTTATAGGAGATGATTTTGTTACTTCAAAACTAACAGCTATAAAAGGTAAAGATATGATGTCAGTGAGAGAGTCGAGATACAAGGTTATGTGAAAGCTGACGCATGAAGATGAAAAGATTTAGAAAGTACCCAAAATAGAGATTATATTTACAGTATCCAGTAATGTATACAAATATAGTGTGTAATTGTAGCTTATATAATGAGTGGAATCTGTATTAAGCTTTTGTGAATAGATTATTGGATACCTAGAACATGAAAATAAATATCCAGAATGCACAATAAAATGTTTGACAATTATTTTGAGGCCACAAACTTGGAAGGAAACTTGTTGTGAATGAAGCTCACCACACCTAGGAAGTGAAAGACTGATGCTTGGTGTTGATACTTAAATACAGTTGGAAATGAAGAGTTTTATGCATAGTAAACAAGAAATCCCTTAAATGCATATTCTTGAAATTTACAAGTTTGTTTTAATATGAATAGTTATCTGATTGTCTAAGTTTGTAATGTATATATCCAATTGATTGTATGTGTTTAATTCCATGTTACACAGATATCAATATAATATGTATTGAATAGAGTAATTTTAAGAGCTGGCTTGTGTCACAATAGATATGGGCATTTAGTTGGGAGTTTCTACTTTCAATAAAAAATATAGTTATAGATGCCTCGTTTTCAGCTCTATGTTTACTGTCGTATGCAAAGCACCAACACAAAGGACTCATGGAAAGTCGACCTAAGAAGTATCAATACACATCAAATCCTGGAGGCCAAAGCTCTTCATCATCAACTATGAAGGGTCTCGACCGGAAATGTCGACTGCTTATTCCTCTTCATAGGATGTTGCCTGACCTGCTGAGCTCCTCCAGCACATCCAACATCCATAGAATCTCTTGTATGTATCCAAGAAGCATACCATTGAAGCAAGAATGTATAATTCAGAACAATATCAGAATCAGTCATAAGTCGTCTCTTTACCACACACCTGCTCCCTTCTGAATTTTCCAATATTGGTTTTGGTGTTATTTTTTTTTAAATTTGGAAAACATTGATTTACCAGTAGGTTTCACTTTGCTTCCACGTAGCCATGTAAGATGATGTCACCGCATGGGCCTCCTTGCAAGTGGTAATTAGAGTTCTCATGGAGTCTTTTTCCTGATAGATTGCTTTGAAGTATTAAAATGTCACTGCTCAGTCCAAACTCCGGTGGAGGTCTTTATTATGACAATAAGAATGAAATGCTAGATGTCTTGGCATTTATTCAAGCTTATTAATTTATATTCTATTACAAACGATGAGTCAAAGGCAATAACATTTTGAATATACACACTTGTGAAATTTAATGGGCCTTATTGCTTAACACTTGTCCGTATATTCTTTGAAAAACTGATTGCATTATTGTCTGATGAATAAAATGTAGCAATTATCTTTAACTTTTGGACTTAAGGCAACTAATTACCTTTTTTTTTCCCAAATGACTGGTTTCAGCTGGCAGTGTCGTGGGTATAGGAATTCTCAATGAGGAAATGATCAATTCATGCTGCCTTTGACGTCTTTATCTGCCTGAGAGTAGTGCATCTTGGTATTACTCAACCATGTTGCCTTGATCTCAAGTCAATAAAGAAAGAGATCTGCCTATGAGCAACTATCAGAAGTTAGCTATCATGCGCATGCTCCTGTGTGTATGTGTAGGTTGGCAAGGTGGAGGGGGCGAGGTTAAAGAGCTGTGAGCCTGCTTAAGGAATAATTAAGAAATATTGTGTTGCTGATTGAGGCAATCAGTGGCAATTCTGAGTCTTTGCGATAAAATCATGAAAGGAGCAATTTAAAGCATAGAAATTCACCCCAGGTTGGTAACAGTGAAGTGCTGGATGATAGCGGCAACATTTTGCACTTTGCTTCCGAAGCAGAGTGACATGGAAGTCAAGTTAATAGAACAGAATTGTGTGGTGTGAGCACAATTAACTGATCACTACCAACCTAGACAAATTTCAGCCCCCTTGTAGTTTCCTCAACCAAACAGTGTCATTGGGTGAAATTTACAGATTTCAAATCTTCATTTTATTTTCATTTCTATTATTCCACCGCAAACAAATCACAAATAAAAAGCAATTTAAATGCAGCCACACGTGAAATAGAACTAATTTCTACATAAAATGCATTGTCTGAATCATTCGCAAGGATGGTGCTGCAGTTGGTCATTTTCAGAGGATCACATAATCAATCTGGATGAGTCGGGTGCTAGGCTTTTTACATCTTAGGATGGAAATGTGAGCACCAACTAATTACTTTAAGAAAACATTTCTCAGTAAAAATAATTAGCATTCAGACACCAATCCCATCAATCCCTGATGACAGCCCTAGATCTGATCAGTCAAACTTCAACACTTCTGATCTATTCTGTGTGAAAATCTTCCTTCACGATGTCGTCTGCTGGTGGTATGCCATTTCTGGGAGGTGAGAAGCTATCCAACTGGGTTCAGGCTGTGTTTTAATTCAAAGTTCAAAGTAAGTTTATTATTGAAGTAGTCACTTCCCACTACCTTAAGATTTGTTTCCTTGCAGGCATTTGCAAGAGAATAAAGAAATACGATAGAAATTATGAAAAACTGTAAATAACAAAGATTTCAATGGGCTGGAAGCTGCATTATTCCCTGTACTCAAACACATTCCACAATATACTCACTCGCCACTTTATTAGGTACATGAGTGGAATGGTCTTCCACTGCTGTAGTCCATCCACGTCAAAGTTTGATGAGTTGTGTATTCAGAAATGTTCCTCTGCATATTACTGTTGTAATGTGTGATTATCTGAGTTACTGTCATCTTCCTTGTCAGCTTGAACCAGTCAGGCCATTCTCCTCTGAACTCTCTCATTGACAAGCATTTTCACCCACTCACTGCTGCTTACGGGATGCTTTATTTTGTTTTTTTGTACCATTCTCTGTAACTTCTACACTGTTGTGTGTGAATATCCCAGGAAATCAGCAGTTTCTGAGATACCCAAACCACCCTGTCTGGCACCAACAATTATTCCACAGTCAGATTCACTTAGGCCATACTTCTTCCCCATTCTGATGTTTGGTCTAACAATATCTGAATGTCTTGGTCACGTCTGCATGCTTTTCTGCTTGGAGTTGCTGCTACATGATTGGCTAATTAGGTATTTGCATTAACGAGCAGGTGTACAGATATACCTGATAAAGTGACCACTGAGTATATATATAGATAGCCCACCTGGCTTGCTGCTCACGTTCGTCAAGGGGAATCAGCTTTCGGCCCTGCCAAACAGGGTATTCAAGTTTTGGTGGATGCTGTGTAATGTACCCCCGTACAAACCCACAACGCAAAATATCAAACAGTACACAATATGCGATTAAATGATTACACTTTATAACTCTTACTTTAGCTATGTGGTTAGTAGAGAAACAAAATATAAATGAAAAAGGCACCACTTTTATTAAATAGTTAGTGCACAAAATCGTTGGAGCTCATGCCTCAGGTATTCCTCCATAAACAACCTCTGCTGTCTCCGCCATCCAGTGGTCTACCAGCGCCCCCCGCACACATCCTTCCTCTTCCTTATTCTCGAACGAAAACCAGTGAAAACCCCAGCTCCCAGACATACAAGAAAGAATAACGTTTCTCCCATTGGTTAGCCACCCGTTATCTGTAGTTATAACCCAAACATTGCTGCTACAGGAAAACCATTACCTCAGCAGTTAACATTACAGAGAAGCCATTACATATAGCTTTATTATCCGAATACTAAATTCACATGAAGTGACAAACTTCTTCATTTGCAGGTCATAATTTCCCCTCAAATGCAGCTTCTCCATATGCAGCAGTACAGTTGGTATTCAAACACCTTTTTTCCCTTATCTTTCAACTAATTTCCTTGTTGATGTTTTTTGCTAATTAACTATGATGACTTCAAGGCACAGAAGAAACTTCAAATTCACGTTCCTCTGCAAATCACTAGGTTTAAGATGGTTCTGGTGAATCCGAGTGACTACTTACTCGTAGCGAATAAAACATAAGAATACAACTAAATACTTCATTAATAACACTTTTTCTTGTAAAGCTTATGGGAAATGATCACCGCTAACAATGGAGAGGTGAGTGAAGGCAAGGCTGAGCCGAGGGTTGAAGTGTGCAGCTGCGAGGTGAAGTCGAGGTGAGGTTGAGGCAGGTTCGAGGCAAAGTCAGGGCAAGTGGACTGCAGCAAAGTTGGAGTGGTGGGCAGGCAGATTTGAGGAATATCCTCCTACACCAAGACCGAGATTTGATGAATCTCAGTACCAGGCCAGTTTGGAAAAATTGGGGTGAGCTGTAACATGGTGGTGGGGTCTAGGCCCAGAGCATATTGATGTGTTTGGTCCGGGTCCTAGTGCGAGGAACCACCTCATGTTTGGACAATTTAAATGCAGGCCAGATGAATTGAAAAGGCAGGGTGTTGGGACTAGAGGCAAGGGTTGGGCTGGTTCTGCTCGCTGCTCTGTGACATTTACTCGGCTCTGTGCTGAACTGAGGCTGAGGCCGTGGCCTGCGCCAGCTTCTTTGGCCTCTATGTCTGAAATCCCCCACAATATTTACTCAGCTCTGTGCTGAACTGTGACTGACACTGTGACCTGCTCTGGCTGCTTTGGGCTTTGTGTCTACAGACTCACTCTTGTTCTGAATACTATTTGCTTACTTTTATTGTGTGGACAATTAGTTTTTTTTTTGTTCTTTGCACATTGGGTGTTTGATGGCCTTTTTTAATGGATTCTTTTGGGTTTCTTTGTTTTCTGGCTGCCTGTAAGGAGATTAATCTCAAGGTTGTATAATGTATACATAATTTGATAATAAATGTACTTTGAACTTTGATATCTTCTTGCTTTTCTTTTACAATAAAGCATTTTTTTACAATGTGTATAAGATGATGGGGGTCATTGATCATGTGGATAATCAGAGGCTTTTTCCCAGGGCTGAAATGGCTAACATGAGGGGGCATAGTTTTAAGGTGCTTGGAAATAGTTACCAAGGGGATGTCAGGGGTAATTTTTTCACACAGGGTGAGTGGAATGCACTGCCAGCAGCGATGGTGGAAGCAGATATAATAGGGTCTTTTAAGAGCCTCTTAGATAGGTACATGGAGCTTAGAAAAATAGAGGGCTATGTGCTAGGCAAATTCTAGGCGGTCTCTAGGGTAGGTTACATGGTCGGCACAATGTTGTGGGCCGAAGGGCCTGCAATGTGCTGTAAACTTTTACGTTCTACGTTCTAATAATGATTCCACTTGAAATCTAGAATTCTCCATTCAGTGTAACCTGTAATTGAGTTAAAAAAATTTCAAAAACTTCCTATTCTTTCATCCATTCAAATACACAAAGTATAGTGGTCCAAAATAGCTATAGTTTGCATCAATCAGAATGTTGCAGAGTTATTGACTAAGTATACACTTCGCTATAGATTTATCCACACTTCATGTTTTGAGGCCAATTGATTGGTTGAAGGAAAATCATAACCAGTCTAAATCATGTGGAAAATTTAGCCAAGAAGGTGAAAAATACATTTCCGGAAGATGAAGTATATCAATTTGCATCTTCTCTGATTCGTTATTGATTGTATCAGTTTTCCTTCTTGAAATTTCCTGCTTCCAGTTTTATTAGAACAGGGCACATAAGACAGTATGGCACTGGACAGGTCATTCAGCCCACAATATCTTCTTCCTGTGTATCATTCATATTCATCTATTCCTGTCATATTCATGTGTGTGTTGGAATATTTGTAAGATATCTCCAAAGATCACTTATGATACTTTGATGATATAAATGTGTTGGGTTCAGAAGCTCTGACACATCCTCTCATATAACTTCCAGTGTAGACCCTAGAGTTGAATCATCACAGTTATAGAGCCTCCTGGTTTTCAATCAACAACAACCCAATGTGATACTCATCAACTTTCTTATGTTACACTTAGTATATCTGTCATTTGGTCAGTTCATGTAATAATTCTAAAACAATTAATTCAACAAACCTAAAAGTGTAGCTAATCAATGTATCTATTCAAATAGATCAATAGAAATTTGATCTTAGTGCCACATTCCAAACTTGTGGAAGTAGAATACAATGTACATAGGATACTGCTTTATATGTTCAAGGTTTTGTACATGCAACAATGAATTAATTTCTACCCTCACTGCCACTGAAATGAACACATAACGCCAGAATCAGAATCAGAATCAGGTTTATTATCACCGGCACATGTCGTGAAATTTGTTAACTTAGCAGCAGCAGTTCAATGCAATACATAATATAGAAGAAAAAAAGGTAAAAACAAATAAATAAATAAGTAAATCAATTACAGTATATGTAGATTGAATAGATTAAAACTCATACAAAAACAGAAATAATATATATTAAAAAGGTGAGGTAGTGTTCATGGGTTCAATGTCCACAGGAAATCTGATGCTGGTCACCTGCACTAAACACACAACATTGGAGTCCTGTTCACTTTCAAAACCTGGTTACATTGACAAGAATGGAATTGAGCTCCAGAAGTAGAGAACACACAGAGTTCTATTAGTTATTTGATGCTAATGTTTAGTTCCCCAAATGATAGTTCTTGTAAGCTTGTAGTTCTGCATTAAGTTTCAGGCTTCTGATACACATTGGCAGGATCTTGTAGCACCTGCTTTTATATGGTTTTCAAGTGTATGCATAGATTTTAGAGCTTCCCTTTGTGACTTTAAGTGTCTGGCTCAGGGATTAATATGAGACATAATATTCTCATTGAAAAATTGTGTCCAGCTGTCAAGCTCTTCTCTCGTTGAAAGCTAGGAATCCAGAATGCATTAATCAGGATGAGTTTTCCATTTACTTATTCAACAATGAAAGCAACAAGATTTTATTTGGAGAATGTGCTTTTATCATAATGCTTGATCAAGAGTAGAAAAAAATCTTGTGTGATTGGCACTTCATGCATTTTCAAGTATGAGGTCAGTATGAAACAATAATACTGGAATGACTACAATAATTGGCATTGAATCTGATAGCAGTGTAGCAACCAACTTAGAATTAGATATCAAAATAAGTAAACGAGCTATGACTTCACTTTGGCAAGATCAGCACAATCAATGTTGTTTTTTGTTCAAGATTTAATTCTTTTCAGAGGCCACAGTCAATCTGACATGCTTGGCAGTCATGAATAACATCTCTAATGTTAATGTCAAGGGAAGGCTATCATAAGTGCATTATCTTTCTTTTTAAATCTTTTTATTGAATTAGTGCACAAAAGGTAAACCATATAGGCACTGATACACAGTTGCAATATAACTTTGCAAGAGATATTAATACACAAAAAAAAGTTAGTACAAACAGTGCAGTTTAGATATAAAATAACCAGGTAATATAATAGTATACTAATTTTCAAACATGTCAATAAGGAAAAGGAAAAAAAAACAACCCCCCCCCAAAAAAAAACCCACCGTGCAACTAAACTAAAAAGCAAAGCAAAGCAATGGGCTAACTAGGTATCAAGTAGAGTTAAACAACTTAAAACAATCACGTCCTCAAACCCGACCTCCATTAAAAACAGTTAAAAAGCAAGAAGGGAATGTAGATATGACCAGAGAAAGAAAAAAAGTTATATTAAATGAAAATGTTGAATAAAAGATCTCCAAGTCTGTTCAAATTTAACTGAAGAATCATAAAAATTACTTCTAATTTTCTCCAGATTTAAACATAGTATTGTCTGGGAAAACCAAAAGAATGTAGTTGGAGCATTAATCTCCTTCCAATGTTGTAAAATACATCTTTTCGCCATTAAAGTAAGAAATGCAATCAATCTACGGGCTGAAGGGGAAAGATTACTGGAAATTTTAGGTAATCCAAAGATAGTAGTAATAGGATGGGGAGAAACATCTATATTCAATACCTTTGAAATAATATTAAAAATATCTTTCCAAAAAGTTTCCAAAGTAGGACAGGCCTAAAACATATGAGTTAAGGAAGCTATCTCCCCATGACATCTGTCACACAAAGGGTTAATATGAGAATGAAAATGAGCTAATTTATCTTTAGACATATGTGCTCTATGGACAACTTTAAATTGAATTAGGGAGTGTTTAGAACAGATAGAGGAAGTATTGACTAGTTGTAAAATATGCGCCCAGTCATCCACCGGAATAATAAGACCCAATTCCTTTTCCCAATCTGACCTAATCTTATCAAATGGAGCTTTCCTAAGTTTCATAATAGTATTATAAATAATAGCCATTACACCTTTCTGACATGGATTAAGGTTAATTATAGTGTCTAAAATATATGTAGGAGGTAGCGTCGGAAAGGAAGAGAGTATAGTTCCTAGGAAATTTCTAACTTGGAGATATCTAAAAAAATGTATTCTTGGTAGTTATATTTGTTAGATAATTGCTCAAAAGACATAAGGGAACCATCTAAAAATAAATCCAAAAACTGTGAAATACCATTAGTCTTCCAAATTTGAAAGGCACGGTCAGTGGAAGAGGGAGGGAAGAATATGTTAACTAAAATAGGAATCGCAAGCCAAAATTGATTAAGGTTGAAAAATTTTCGGAATTGAAACCAAATACGTAAGGTATATTTAACTATCGGGTTACAAACCAGTTTACAGCGTTTCAAATCAAAAGGAAGATAAGAACCTAAAATGGAGCCAAGTGCATAACCTTGAGCAGATTGTAATTCCAATACTACCCATTTAGGAATGGATAGTGTATCTTGATCAAGTAACCAAAATTTCATATGTCGAATATTAATTGCCCAATAATAGAATCTAAAGTTGGGTAATGCGAAACCTCCATCTCTCTTAGTTTTCTGTAGATGTATTTTACCCAATCTCGGGTTTTTATTTTGCCAAATAAATGAAGAAATTTTAGAGTCAACTTTATCAAAAAAGGATTTGGGAACAAAAATTGGTAGTGCCTGAAATACATATAAAAATTTTGGAAGAATAAACATCTTAACAGCATTAATACGACCAATCAAAGTTAAATAAAATGGAGACCATTTAAATGAGAGTTGAGTAATGTGATCGATTAAGGGTAGGAAATTAGTCCTAAATAAATCTTTATGTTTACAGGTAATTTTACTCCCAAGATATGAAAAATGATTATTAACCAATTTAAACGGAAGATTCTGATATAAGGGAACTTGCTTATTAATCGGAAAAAGTTCACTCTTACCGAGATTTAACTTATAACCTGAAAATAGACTAAATTGTGCTAATAAATCTAAAGCAGCAGGGTTAGATTTTTGAGGACTAGAAATATATAAAAGTAAGTCATCAGCATAGAGTGATACTTTATGGGACTTTAAACCCCGAGTTATCCCAATAATATTTGGAGATTCTCGAATGGCAATTGCAAGAGGTTCTAATGCAATATCAAATAATAAAGGACTAAGAGGACAACTTTGTCTGGTACCTTGAAAAAGAGGGGAAAAAAGGTGAGCTTAAAGAGTTAGTATGGACTGAGGCCATAAGAGGATGATATAACAATTTGATCCAGGATATAAATTTTGGGCTGAAATTGAACATTTCAAGCACCTTAAATAAGTAAGGCCATTTGACTCTGTCGAAGGCTTTTTTCAGCATCTAGGGAAATGACGCACTCAGGATGATTTTCTGAGGGGGTATAAACAATGGTTAACAGTGTGCGAATGTTATAAAAAGAGTAACGACCTTTAATAAAACCCGTTTGGTCTTCCGAAATAATATAAGGAAGTGCTTTTTCTAATCTGTTTGCTAATAATTTAGAAAAGATTTTAGAATCAACACTTAATAAGGACATTGGTCTATAAGATGCACATTGAGCAGGATCTTTATCCTTCTTTAATATTAAAGAGATCGATGCTCTATAGAAGGATTCAGGAAGTTTACCAAGTTTTAATGAGGCCTCCACAACCCTGAATAACCAAGGGATTAATGAAGATGCAAAACATTTATAAAATTCCACGGTAAACCCATCAGGACCAGGAGCTTTCCCTGGACTCATAGAGAAAATAACATTCTTCTTTCTTTTCTTTTTAAATCTTTTTATTGAGTAAGTATACAAAAAAGGTAAGCCATATAAACATTAATACAATGTTAAAGTATAATAAAATTCCAAAAGATAACAATACCAAAAAGAAAATACTACAAACAATGTAATTTAAGCATAAGAAACCAAGATAACATAATAGTATACTAGATTTTATATATATCAATGGAAAAAAAGAAAAAAAAACCCCAAAAAAAAACCCACCGTGCAACTAACTAAAAGCAAAGCAAAGCAATGGGCTAACTTGAAACCAAACAGAGTTAAACTTAAAATCACGTCCTCAATCCCGACCTCCATTAAAACAGTGAAGAGAAAACAAGAAGGGTAAATATTACATTAAATGAAAATATCGAATAAAAGGTCCCCAAATCTGTTCAAATTTAAATGAAGAATCATAAAGGTTACTTCTAATTTTCTCCAGATTCAAACATAAAATCGTCTGAGAAAACCAAAAAAAGGTAGTTGGAGCATTAAGCTCTTTCCAATGTTGTAAAATACATCTTTTCGCCATTAAAGTAAGAAATGCAATCATTCTACGGGCTGAAGGGGAAAGATTACTAGAAATTTTAGGTAGTCCAAAGATAGCAGTAATAGGGTGAGGAGAGATATCTATATTTAATACCTTAGAAATAATATTGAAAATATCTCTCCAAAAAGTTTCCAAAGTAGGGCAAGACCAAAACATATGAGTTAAAGAGGCTATCTGCCCCGAACATCTATCACAGAAAGGATTAATATGCGAGTAAAAACGCGCTAACTTATCTTTGGACATATGTGCTCTATGAACCACTTTAAATTGAATTAGGGAATGTTTAGCACAAATAGAGGAAGTATTAACTAATTGTAAAATCTGCCCCCAATCATCCACAGAAATGGTAAGCCCCAATTCCTGTTCCCAATCTACCCTAATCTTATCAAATGGAGCTTTCCTAAGTTTCATAATAATATTATAAATCATAGCCGATGCACCTTTCTGACATGGATTAAGGTTAATTATCGAATCTAAAATATATATAGGAGGAAGCATTGGAAAGGAAGTAAGTATAGTACTTAGGAAATTTCTAACTTGTAAATATCTAAAAAAATGTATTCTTGATAAGTTATATTTGTTAGATAATTGTTCAAAAGACATAAGGGAACCATCTAAAAATAAATCCAAAAACCGTAAAATACCCTTAGTCTTCCAAGTTTGAAAAGCGCGATCCGTAAAAGAGGGAGGAAAAAATATGTTACCTAAAATAGGAATCGCTAACCCGAATTGATTAAGATCAAAAAATTTTCTGAATTGAAACCAAATGCGCAAAGCATATTTAACTATCGGGTTAGAGACCTGCTTAAGACGTTTCGAATCAAAAGGAAGAGAGGAACCTAAAATAGAACCAAGTGTATAACCCTGAACAGATTGTAATTCCAATGCTACCCATTTAGGAATAAATAGTATGTCCCGATCAAGTAACCAAAATTTCATATGTCGAATATTAATAGCCCAATAATAAAATCTAAAGTTAGGTAATGCTAAACCTCCATCTCTCTTAGCTTTCTGTAAATGTATTTTACCCAGTCTCGGATTCTTGTTCTGCCAAATAAATGAAGAAATTTTAGAGTCAACTTTATCAAAAAAAGATTTAGGAACGAAAATTGGTAATGCCTGAAACACATATAAAAATTTTGGCAAAAAAAACATCTTAACTGCATTAATACGACCAATCAAAGTTAAATATAAGGGAAACCATTTAGATGAAAGTTGAGTAATATGGTCTATTAATGGTAAAAAGTTAGTCTTAAATAAATCTTTATGTTTACAAGTAATTTTAATCCCAAGATATGAAAAGTAATTATTAATCAATTTAAATGGAAATTTATAATATAAGGGAAGATGTTTATTAATCGGAAAAAGTTCACTCTTACTAAGATTTAATTTATAACCTGAGAAAAGACCAAATTGTGCTAATAACTCTAAAACAGCAGGAATGGATCTCTCAGGATTAGAAATATATAAAAGTAAATCATCAGCATAGAGTGATAATTTATGGGACTTTAATCCCCGAGTTATCCCAGTAATATTTAAAGATTCTCGAATAGCAATTGCAAGAGGTTCTAATGCAATATCAAATAATAGGGGACTAAGAGGACAGCCTTGTCGAGTACCACGAAAGAGAGGAAAAAAAGGTGAGTTTAAGGAGTTAGTACGAACCGAGGCTACAGGGGAGTAATATAACAGTTTAATCCAGGATATAAATTTCAAGCTAAAATTAAACATTTCAAGCACCTTAAATAAATAAGGCCATTCTACTCTATCAAAAGCTTTCTCGGCATCTAAAGAAATAACACACTCAGGAACATTTTGTGAGGGAGTATAAACGATATTTAACAATGTACGAATATTATAAAAAGAGTAACGACCTTTAATAAAACCCGTTTGGTCTTCCGAAATAATAGAAGGAAGTACTTTTTCTAGTCTATTTGCTAATAACTTAGAAAAAACTTTAGAATCAACATTTAATAAAGATATTGGTCTATAAGATGCACATTGAGCAGGGTCTTTATCCTTCTTTAGTATTAAAGAAATTGATGCTCTATTAAAAGATTCCGGAAGTTTACCAAGTTTCAAAGAAGCCTCAAAAACCTTATAGAGCCAAGGAATCAATAAAGAAGCAAAACATTTATAAAATTCAACGGTAAACCCATCAGGGCCAGGAGCTTTCCCCAGATTCATAGAAAAAATAACATTCTTAATCTCATCCATTGTAATGGAAGTATCTAATAAAGAAGACATATCCTGTGAAATCAGAGGGAAGTCTAACTTATCTAAAAAATCATTCATATATTTAGAATCTCGAGGAGACTCTGATTGGTATAAAGAAGAATAAAAATCACAAAAGGTTTGATTAATCCCCACATGATCCAATATCAATCGATCATTTTGGTTATAAATCTGATTGATTTGAGATTTAACATAATTAGATTTCAATTGATTAGCCAGCAGCTTGCCAATTTTATCACTGTGAACATAAAAATCACTTCTTGTTTTCTTTAATTGGTTTACAATCGAGGACGAGAGTAGTAAACTGTGTTCCATTTGAAGTTCAGTTCTTTGTTTGTATAGCTCCTCAGAAGGAGCCATAACATATTTCTTATCAATTTCTTTAATCTTGTCCACAATTACCATCTCCTCCTGCTTCTGTTTCCTCCTCAAAGCAACGGAATACGAAATAATCTGACCCCGAATATAGGCTTTAAAA
The DNA here is from genome assembly GCF_963921235.1 of Mobula hypostoma. Classification (NCBI taxonomy): domain Eukaryota; kingdom Metazoa; phylum Chordata; class Chondrichthyes; order Myliobatiformes; family Myliobatidae; genus Mobula; species Mobula hypostoma. The sequence goes on along the minus strand of NC_086105.1, from coordinate 107,892,708 downwards.
GTGTCCCAAAGAGTGTTAACCGAAATATCTTCTGTATGGTTAATTGTAAAAAAAAGCTCAATCTGTTCATTCATAAAATTAACAAAGTCCGAGTCCTGAAGCAACAGCGAATTAAAACGCCATTGTCTATTGTTTGGTATATTGGCCATAATTTTAATAGAAAGCTTAAGTGGAGCATGATCCGAAATGGTTATAGAATCATAATCACATTTAATCACTGAAGAAATGAGACGAGAATCAATGAAAAAATAATCAATTCTTGAATAGGAATGATGAACATGTGAAAAGAAGGAAAAATCTTTTTCCTGAGGATGCAGAAAACGCCAAATGTCCGTCGACCCAGAATCAGAAAGGAAAAAATTAATCAAATTTGCAGATTTATTAGGTAAAGTCCGTAAAGGAGCCGAACGGTCCAAAGCTGGAGATAAACAGGTATTAAGATCTCCGCCCCAAATCAATGAAAACTCGTTCAAATTCGGAAACTGATCAAACAATGATTTATAAAATTCCGGACAATCCATATTAGGAGCATAAACATTAACCAAAACTACTTTTTTATTAAATAATAAACCACTAACCAATAAAAATCTACCATTCGGATCAGAGATAATATCCTGTTGTATAAAAGTAACTGAGGAGTCTATAAAGATAGAGACGCCTCGAATCTTAGCATTGGAGTTCGAATGAAATTGTTGTCCCTTCCAAAATTTGAAAAAACGTAGTCTGTCCCCCCTCCGTACATGGGTCTCTTGTAAAAATAAAATTTGTGCTTTAAGTCTCCGGAACACTTTAAAAACTTTTTTCCTTTTAATAGGATGATTAAGACCATTAGTATTCCAGGAGACAAAATTAATAATAGACTCCATAAATCCTAAAGTCAACCCATAACAAAGAGGATTGACAATAGGCGCGACCCACAGACCCGGAGAGGAAACAGAACATACAAAAGATACCGGGGAAAAGGACGTAACCAATACTTCAATAATGTATATAGCCCAAAGAGAAACAAACTAAAACGTGAAGCCCCTCCCACCGCCCCCCACCCCAGGACCCCAAGGCGAAATCTAAAGCAGACCCGCCAGAAAGAAGCAAGCGCTAAAACTACCCCCATGACTTCCGGTATACGCTCCCTAAAAAAAAGGTATAAATATGAAAAGGATCAGCTAATTGTAAAACAGTAAAAAAAATAAGTAAAAAAAAGTTAACTCAATTAAAATACACACAGAACAGAACAAAAGCCGGAAAGTATATATTAAAAAAAACCACAATAAACCTCAAACTCATGAATAGACACAGCAACAAAAAAAATAGGATTATTAACATAAAATGATTATAAAAAGCAAAACAGAATAAAATTTAAAAAAAACTACAAAATTTAAGGCCGCACAGGAAATACGTAAAATGACAAAAGGGAAGTAACCACCCAGAATCCCCTGGGAAAAGAAAGAAATGACGCAGTTAAAAAGAAAGTTTAGCAGCCATATTAAGAAATCGAAAGTAAACTTTTCTGCCCAAATAGGGCACAGAAAAGTTAAAACCAACCAATTCACAGCCTCCGATCAACGGAGAAAATTAAAAAAAGGCAATTAAGATGTTGAAGATGAAAGTTGATCCAGATAGCTCTGGGCATCCGATGGAGAATCAAAAAAACGAAGAGCTCCATCTAACATGCGAATCCTTAGACGTGCAGGGTACAGCAGCGCTGGTCTTAAATCCATCTTATAGAATTCCGACATCACGGATCTGTAACGGACCCGTTGGTCCCAGATTGGTTTACTGAAATCTTCCACGAATCGGAACTTAAGATCCGAAAAATCAATGAAACCTTTAGATCGAGCGAATCGAAACAGTCTCTCCTTATCTTGAAAGTAATGAAAACGTAAGATAACATGCCTAGGTCTATCTGACCTAGACGAGTATGATGGGATTCTGTGAACACGATCCAGTAGCGGTGGTTGGTCAGGAAATACAGTAGGGAATGCATCTTTTAAAAGTTGGGAGAAATATTTCATAGGGTTGTTAGCTTCCACGGCTTCCCTGACGCCAATCATTCGTAAATTCTGCCGTCGCATTCTAGATTCCAAGTCAGAGTTTTTAAAAGTCAAAAAGTCAAGTTTCTTCTTCATTACATTAATCGTTTCTTCGACTTTCCCCATCTTAAGCTCACTTTGTTGCGCGGATTTTTGAAGACCAGATATAGCCGACTGATGTTCCGCAATACATGTTTGCATCTTATCAATTAAATCGGCAATTTTCTGGAACTTAGTTGAGATTTCCGTATGAATCAGGTCTTTAACAAAGCCCATAATTTCTGTACGAATCATCTCCCTAACAGAGGTTGAAATTTCCCTCTGAATTAACTCCGATATAGCTTCCAAAGTCACCGGTGATTCAGTCGGAGGGAGATCCGTAGCTTTCGGTTTAACCGGAGGTTTACCATCCTTGCCGTCTTTCCCGTTCTTAGACATAGCAGATAACATTCTTAATCTCATCAGCAGTAAAGGAAGTGTCAAGCATAGAAGATATATCATGTGAAATCTTAGGGAAATCTAGGTTATCTAAAAAGTCATACATATATTTAGAGTCTCGTGGAAACTCTGATTGATATAAGGAGGAATAAAAATCAAAAAAAGATTGATTAATCTCAGCTTGATCAGATATTGGTTGATCATTTTGATTATAAATCTGATTAATTTGAAATTTGGAATAGTTAGTCTTCAACTGGTTAGCCAACAGTTTACCAACTTTGTCACTATGTATATAAAATTCACTTCTTGTTTTCGTTAATTGATTTGCAATCGAGGATGAAAGTAATAAACTATGTTCCATTTGAAGTTCAGTTCTTTGTTTATACAACTTCTCAGAGGGAGCTGTAGCATATATCTTATCAATTTCCTTAATCTTGTCCACAATAACCAGCTCCTCATCCTTCAACCTCTTCCTCAAAGCAGCAGAATTCGAGATGATCTGACCACGAATATAAGCTTTAAAGGTGTCCCAAAGGATGTTCTTAGAAATATCTTCTGTATAGTTGATTGTAAAAAAGAGATCAATCTGTTCATTCATAAAGTTAACAAAATCCGAGTCCTGAAGCAACAGTGAATTAAAATGCCATTGTCTATTATATTGTGTGTTGGCCAATATTTTAATAGAAAGCTTAAGTGGAGCATAATCCGAAATAGTTATAGAGTCATATTCACATTTGACCACTGAAGAAATAAGACGAGAGTCAATAAAAAAAATAATCAATTCTTGAATAGGAATGATGAACATGTGAAAAAAAAAAGAAAAATCTTTTTCCTGAAGATGCAAAAAGTCCGTCGACCAGGAATCTGACAGGAATGAGTTAATCAAGGTTGCAGATTTATTGGGTAAGGTCCGTAAAGGAGCCGAAAGATGGAGATAAACAAGTATTAAAATCCCCGCCCCAAATTAGTGAAAACTCATTTGAATTCAGGAACAAATTAAATAATGATTTGTAAAATTCCGGACAGTCCATGTTGGGAGTGTAAACATTAACCAAAACTACCTTTTTATTAAAGAGTAAACCACTAACCAATAGATATCTGCCATTTGGATCAGAAATAATATCGTGTTGTACAAAAGTGATTGAGGGATCTATAAAAATAGAAACCCCTCGAATCTTAGCGTTGGAATTCGAATGGGTTGATCCTTCCAGAATTTGAAAAAACGTAATCTGTCCCCCCTCCGCACATGGGTCTCTTGTAAAAATAGAACATGTGCTTTAAGTCTCCGGAATACTTTAAAAACTTTTTTCCTTTCTATTGGATGATTAAGACCGTTAGTACATAAGTGCATTATCACTCATCTTCTTATCCTTATTGGCCAGGATTTGGACCATGCACTTCTGAAATTTACAGAAGCCATGCAAAGTAAATATCATCTACAATTGAAATTTCATCTCAACATTTTAATTTATTGAAACTGGTGAAACTCATATATCAGGCCATTATTCAAAACATTGCACATAATATTGGACTGTAGAGGAACAGGTAGTGTTAGAAGAAAAGCACTGGGATTTTCGGGGAAGGGGCAGTAGCAACAGATGAACACGGTTCCCTCATCCCCCCAGTGGGCCTATGGCCTGTCAATTGTGTGTGTGTGTATCACATCCGAAGAGGACCACTGACATCCTTCTGTGGGTGTGTTTGTAATTTGTGTGTCTGGAGCTGACTGATGAGTACAATCCGGGCTGGGAGGTACCTCCCACACATGGGGCAAGTGTGTGACGGTCCTGTGATTGAGGTGCCTGCTTCTCATTCTTTCTGCTCTTGTCCTTTCCATTTTTGCTTCAGCGTTACGATTCTTTTCAGCTTTGGTGGCACCTTTATTGAGAAGTCTGCGCCAGGACGAGCGGTTCAAGGCTGCATGTTCCCCAGAAGTGTGATTGATCGCAAGGGCTCTGAGCAAAGTCTTGAGTGCATCCTTGAATCGTTTTCGCTGACCACAAGAGTGTTTCCCTGTGGGCAGTTCCTCTAATAACAACTGCTTGGGGATGTGCTCGTCTGGCATCCTGACGATGTGGCCTGCCCATCTGACTTGATGTTTTGTCAGCAATGTGTGGATGGTGGGCATGTCTGCCACAGACTTCACTCCCGTGTCAGGAATTCTGCCTTGCCAATTGATTTTCATGATCTTCCATAGGCATGGCACGTGGAAATGGTTCGGTCTATGCACACGTCTCATGTACACAGTCTACGATTCACACACGTAGAGGAGGGTGGGTAAGGTGACTGCATGGTAGACTTCCTGCTTGGTCTTCAGAGTAATTCCCCTTCTCACCCAGACAGTCTCCCAAAATTGGCCCCAGCCCTCCCATCAATTGTGTTTACTGAGTAACCAGAGGAGGAGTGCCTGTGACAGAAATCTGACAATAATCCAAGAAGGAAAAAGTGAACAAGAATTTACCTTGAAGGAAATCTCCTTTCTCATTGAAGCTGCAATACCAGGCCTCCTGTCACGTCTCTGGCAGTGGCACATCCTCTCAGTGAAGGAGCAGGCCCAGTTCCAACAGATGACACTTAAATGTGGTCCCTGAGGATAAAATAACCACCTGCAAAGAGATTGTACTTGAAGAGTTGAAGAGATGTCAATGAAATTATGTAAACACATTGCATTTCTTGATAGATTTCCAGCCCGGTACCTTCAATATATATGTCACTAATCACAACTGAAATTCAACAACTCTGGAAACCATTTCCATATGTCAGAATCCTGTTCAAAATAAGGATTGAATATTGTTTAGTGTGACAAATAAAATGTATTGAAATTCCATTTTGAAACTTCCAAATCATAAATTGAGCAGCGCAGCTCTGTATTTTCTTTGAAGAGAGATTAGTTATACCTCAATCACAAGAAAATCTGCAGATGCTGCGAATCCAAACCAACATACGCAAAATGCTGGAGGACCTCAGCAGACCAGGCAGCGTCTATGGAGATAAACAAACAGTCGATGTTTCGAGCTGACAACCTTCATCGGGACTGGATAAAAAGATGGGAAAAAAAGTCAAGTTATATCTCAGTTTTTTAGAGATTTGTATAAAGCTAGAGTTTGGTTAATGTTACATGGAACAGCTGACAATCAAAGAGATAGATGTGGATTATGAGCCTTGTATCCAATCTGTGAGCAACTGGTCTTGGAGGCTATTTAGTGGTGATTTGGAATAGCATGACTAGTCATTGTACCTCTTTCCATTTGAAACAGACCAACAGAGAAAATCAACAGCTCGTTCAGATCATATTGCTACAAGAGACACTTAGTATTAAAACTTCCAGCTATTGAAAATAATGCTAACATTCAGCTTTATGTTCTTTTGCAGGAGCCTGGTTCAGTGGGTGTGTAGTAATTGAAATGTCTGGGGTACAGTTCCTGTAACAATTTCTCAGACACTGTAATGACAGCAAGTCTCTGTTGTTAGTTGGAGCGGGTCCAGAGGTTGTTGCTTTAATTGTTTTCCTTGGTTTATGAATTCCAAGCTTGTTAACAATGAAAGACAAATGAGCTACAGTGTCTACAAAAGAGACCCTGAATCTCGTCACTGATTTATCTTGGATTGGTTTTTGTGGCAGGAATATCAGTGGGCCTGATAGCAATCACCATTAATAAGTAGGACGTAAGAGGGAGCGCGGATTCCACACTCACAGTTACACAACTGGAAATGGAAGTTAGGAAGTCCAATATGCCCTGTGTCTTCACAAGAACCTCATCGTGAGACTCAGCAGTAACAAAGGAAGGCTATGCTGCATAGCCTCAGGATATCCTAATAATCCTTACAGCCTAAGAATGGTCACTATTGTAAATATTCCATTTTATGTTTATATAGTGAATGGCTACAAAAACCTTTGTTGTAATGGCCAGATGGGCTTTGTTGAGGGGTGAACATGGGCTGTGTATTTGTGGATGTAGAAGCTGCACATTTACTTCCTCCTTTAGAATTGTGATTGCTGAGAATTGCTCCCCTGCATGTTTATACCTACTGAGGGGGCAGAGCGGCTCCCGGTTTAACATCGTTCTGATTCAGATTCATTAATTTCTCACAACACAACCCAAGTTTAATCTGCAGGCAACTCGCAAGTGCCACCACACATTCCGGTGCCAACATTGCATGCCCACAATGTTCAGCAGAACAACACAAGCAGCAAAATAGAACAACAGCAACAAAACAACAACCATGAAACAAGCCCCTTTCCTCCCTCCCACTCATACACACGCAGACAATCCTCCAAACTCAGGACAAGCTGCCTCCGATGGACTCACAGACACTGGGCCTCCAGCTTCCACAGTAGACTTGAAGACTGGCAGACCTAAAGCTTTGGCCATCAGGCCTCAACTCCTAGACTCACCGATTTCAGTCTTCAACCATCGGACTTTGAATTTTGGTATCAACTCCAGGATTTGCCTGTAATGGGACCTTGAACTCCAGGCCTTAAACTCAGAACTTGCTGATCTTGTTTAGTTTAGGGCACTCTCATAGTATTCCACTGGACTAGATTTTCATGCTTAAGGTTTCCAAGGTGAGATGTGAATTCATGGCCTTCTGGGTACAACTGAATCACAGCACAAAATATCGGAAAGGTGTGAAGATGGGTTATTTATACCTTACATACCATTAAATGCACCAGAGAAAGGTAAGACAATTTTTAATGGATTATTGAGTTTTAATTTCCATCAAAAAATCTCTTGGCTCTGAAGAATTGCATTTTAGGATTGAAGGCTTGTTCTTGCAGATTTTGATTACTCATGGACTTAGAACCACAACAATATGCAGCACAGCAAAAGGGCCTTCAGCGGCACACATCAAAATGCTGGAGGAACTCAGCAGGCTAGGCAGCATCTAGGGAAAAGAGTAAAGAGTTGACGTTTTGGGTCTCAGCACTGAAACTTCAACTGTTTACTCTTTTTCGTAGATGCTCATTTTGTGTGTGTTGCTTTGGATTTCTAGCATCTGCAGAACTTCTCCTGTTTATGACGACCTTCAGCTCTTTGAGTCTGTGTGGATTATTGTTTGCCCGATTTTACACTAATCCTACCCTACTCCATTTTATTTTTCCCACAATCCCATCAGCTGCCCCTGGGTTCTACTAGTCACCTACACATGAGGAACAGTTTACATCACGAAATTAACCCACTAGCTCACACATTTTTGGGATGTAGAAGGAAACTGGAGCACACAGAGAAAACCCAAGTAGTTGAAAACAGAACCTACGAACTTTCCACAAATACCATCAAAGGTCAGGAGTGAACTTGGTTTGCTGGAACTGAGAGGGTCCCACTAGATACAGTATGTCTCCATGCTGCCAACCACTGGAAAATATGAATAGTAAAAACATTAAAATAGTTCTTTCGTTGTTGTGTCTGCTTTTATCAGGAGAAGTGGCAAGTGATTGGCAAATGAAACACAATGTTGGAAAATGCATGGCCATGCTCTTTGGTAGAAGTTATAAAGGTATAGACTATTTTCAAAATGGGGAGAAAATGCCAAAATCTGAGATGCAAAGGGATTTGGGAGTCCTTGTGCAGAACAACCTAAAGGTTAACTTGCAGGTAGAGTCAGTGGTGAGGAAGGCAACTGCAATGTTATAAATCATTTCAAGAGGTCTAGAATGCAGGGACATGATGCTGAGGCTTTAAAAGGCACTGATGATGCCTCACTTGAGTGTTGTGAATAGTTTTGGGCTAGCATTGGAGAGGGTTCAGAGAAAGTTCACAAGGATTATTCCAGGAATGAGAAGGTTATCATACGAGGAACGTTTGATAGCTCTGGGTCTGTACTTGCTGGAATTCAGAAGGATGAGGAGGGTAGATGTGGAAAGGATATTTCCCATGGTGGGGGAATTTAGGACAAGAGGGCACAGCCTCAGGATGGAGGGGTGTCCATTTATAAGAGAGATGTAGAGAAAATTCTTTAGCTAGAGGGTGGTGAAGTTGTGGAATTTATTACCACAGGCAGCTGTGGAGGCCAGGTCATTAGATGTACTTAAGGCAGAGCTTGATAGGTTCTTTATTGGACATGGCATGCAAGGTTATGGGGAGAAGGTCAGGAAGTGGGGATGAGGAGGGGAAAAAGGATCAGCCATGATTGAATGGCGGAGCAAACTTGACAGGCCAATTGGCCTAATTCTGCTCCTATGTCTTATGGTCTAATACACATTCTGCTATAAATGGAATGTAATCTCTGCGAACTGCTCGCTTCCATCAGGCCCCACTAGTGTTTAATTGCCAGTTATGCACATAAATACAAATCAAAACTGATTCTCTGACAACAGGCTTTGCCTCCACTTCCTTTAATGTTAAATGAATGGTTTGATCATACCAGTATCCTGTTCTTATGATGTTTATTTCTACTGTCATTTTGTTTATTCTATAATTTATGACTGGACACTTTCTTTTCCTGATTATCCTTTAATCCGAAATTTTTTTAGCTTTCCTCAGATAAGATTGAGTCAATGAGTTGGCACAGGAAAGTTTGCATTGTGAATCCTGCTATGTCCTAGACACTTACTTGCCTCTTGAACTTAGAGGTAATTAGGAATGTCCAATAAATATTGGCATTCCCAGTAACAAGTAGATCACATGAACAAATAACTGCAACACACACACAAAATGCTGGAGGAACTCAGTAGGTCAGGCAGCATCTATGGAAAGTCAACGTTTTGGGCCAAGACCCTTCACTGTACTGGAAAGGAAAGGGGAGTAAGACAGAATAAGATTGTGGGAGGGGGAAGGAGTACAAGCTGGCAGGTGATAGGTGAAGCTAGATACGTGGGCAAGGAGGGAATCAAGTAAGAAACTGGGTGGTGAGAGGTGGAAAAGGTAAAGGGCTGGAGAATCTGATAGGATAGGAGAGTGGACCATGGGAGGAAGGACAGGAATTGGAGGTGATAGGCAGTTGAGGAGAAGAGAAGAGGTAAGGGGGGGCAGAGTGGGGAATAGAAGAAGAGGGAAGGAGAGGGGGAAAAATTATGGAAAATTAGAGAAATTGATGTTCATGCCATCGGGTTGGAGGCTACCCAGACAAAATATGAGGTGTTGCTCCTCCAACCTGAGTGTGGTGTCATCATGGCAGTAGAGGTGGTTATACTGGAATGGGAATGGAGATAGGAATTAGAATGGTTGGCCATCGGTAAATTCTGCTTTTTGCAGAAGGAGCAAAACTGCTTGACAAAGCAGTCTCCCAATCCATGTCGGACCTCACCAATGTAGAGGAAGCTGCAGCTGGAGCACTGGATACAATAGATGACCCTAATATGTTCTCAGGTGAAGTGTTGCCTCACCTGGAAGGACTATTTGTGGCCCTGAATGGAGGCAATGAAAAAGGTGAATGGACAGGTGAAGCAATTATTGCACTAGTGGGGTTAAGTGCCAGGAGGGAGATTAGTGGGGAGGGATGAATGGACAAGGGAATCATGGAGGGAATGATCCCTGTGGAAAGCGGAGAGTGGTGGGGAGGTAAAAATGTGTTCAGTGTATGACCCCTTTGAAGATGGCAAAGTTGCAGAGTATGATGTGCTGGATGCAGAAGCTCATTGGGTGGTAGGTGAGGACAAGAGGAAATCTATCTCTGTTAAGGCAGCAGGAAGATGGTGTGAGGGCAGGTGTCCAGGAAAGCAACTACCATAAATGTATCTGTCAGGAACTTCCTTCAATCTCCTCTCATGTCAGGGGTCACCAAGAAAATGTTGATATTAGTTTGTGTACCGGGTTGTGAACTGATGTACTGGAGAGAGACAGAGAATGAGCCAGAAATGGTGGGAGGGAGGGAAATACAGAGGTAGGATTTTCTCTGGATCTCCCCTTTCTTCCATCTGGATTTATGTTATATTCCTGCCCTGATCTTAGTCACTGGCAAGTTCTAAAGTTTACCCATCAATTGGGGTTATTTTCGGTTCATCCTTGGCTCTTTGCACAATGCAGACTCAATCCCATTAAAGTACCTAAGCAATAAGTGGGCTGTCTTTAGTTGCTGAATATCATGAGCATTAAATGGAGATGTAAAGATCGGTAACCAAGGAAATAGTTCAACCTATTTCCTTGATTGGGAATCGCCACATAAACACATTGTCTATATACCTTATGGAACTCAAGATAGTGCCGATAAGCGTGCCTCTTTGATTGCAGCTCCACTGGGAATCATGAAATATTCCCATTCAGGACAAATACAACTGAAATCCACATACACAACCATGCATACTTCAGTAAGCAACATTGTTTTAAAATGTTAGAAAAAAATCTATCAATATTGTCAGACCCTGGACAGCAGACTTGGGTCATAAGTATGGTTCCCCTTCAAGAAAATGGAAGCACGTAAGTGGAACTGGTCTGCAGGTACGATTGAAACACAGAGGCTTTAGAATCTCACTCCTGATGATCCTGCTGGAAAATAAAAATGAAGACCCCAGAGCAAGATTGCTGAGCCAGAGTGACATCAGGGACTGCTGTGTAATTTGTTTATGGAAACATGGCTCACACCCACAATTCTTGGCACAGTGCAGCAGCCCATGGCTTCACCATTCTTCACAAAGACAGGACAGCTCAGTCTTTTAAAGGTAGGGGAAGTAGAGTATGCCCTATGGTGAACTCATTGTAGTGCACAGACCTAATAGTTCTGTTTCAGTCCTGCTCACCCAACCTCAAAAATTCAGTGGTCAAGTGTTGTCCTTTCATCTGCCAAGGAAGTTTTCTGCCCTCAGCCTGTAGCAGTGTACATTCCACTTCAGGCCAATGACAGACAGGCTCTGGAGGAGCTCAGCACCATAATCAGCAGCTATGAAGCAGCACAACCTGATGCCTTCCCTATTATTGTGGGGCATTACAAGCAGGTCAGCATGAAGAAATCTCTTAACAACTACCATCAACATATCACCTGTGGAACAAGAGGAGCCAACAAACTTGACCATTGTTATACAATCAGCAAGAACACGAACTGTGCCAATCTAGGCCAACAACTTGGAAAGTCTGACGACCTATCTGTACTCCTACTCACAGAATACAGGCAGTGGCTAAAGAATGCAGCACCAAAGGTGAGGACCAAGAAGGTATAGTCAAGAGGGGCAGAGGAGTGCGTTATCGGACTTCCTTGAGTTGGTGGACTGGAGAATTTTCAGGGACTCATCTTTGAAACTTCATGAATAAGGCATAGTCATCACAAACTTCATCACGGTCTGTGTGCCTTCAAGAACATACTGGCAGGGTTTGCAGGCCATTACTTCCTGCAAGGTGAAGCCTAATATCATGAATGGCTGTGATGCTTCACTCCCAGATGAGCTCGATGCCTTTTATGCACACTTTGAAAGACTACCTCTGCGTGAATCACTGCAGCATCCGGAGACCCTGTCATCTTTGTCTTGGAGGTTGATGCCAGAACATCTTTCAAGAGGGTGAAACCTTGCAGGGCATCAGGTTCTGATGTTGTACCTAGTGTGGCATTGAAAACCTGTGCCAACCAACTGGTAGGCATGTTCAAAGACATTTTCAATCTCTCACTGTTGCAGACAGGGCATCATACTTCAAAAGGGTGACAATCTTACCAGTGCCCAAGAAGAGCAGGATGAGCTGCCCCAACGACTATCACCCAGTTGCACTCACATCTCCTGAAATGGAGTGCTTTGAGAAGTTGATCATGGCCAGAATCAACTCCTGCTTAAGCAAGTACCTGACCCTCTGTAATTTGCCTGTCAACAATAGGTCTACAGCAGATGCAATCCCATTGGCTCTCCATGCCTTGGATCACCTGGACAATATCAGTGCTTACCTCAGGCTGATGTTTATTGATTACAGCTCCTCATTCAACACAATCTATCCTCAGTGTTAAAAAACAAGCCCCAAAACTTCCCTCTACTACTAGATTCTTGACTTCCTCAGCAGGTGACCACAGTCAGTATGGATCAGAAATAACATCTCCTCACTGACAATCAACACTTGCGTACCTTAAGATGCATGCTTAACCCACTGCTCTACTCTCTCTACACTCGCGACTGCGCAGCTAGGGACAGCTCAAATGCCATCTATCAGTTTGCTGATGACACAACTATTGTTGGCAGAGTTTCAGATGGTGACAAGGAGGTGTACAGGAGCGAGATAGATCAGCTGGTTAAGTGGTGTCACAACAACAATGTCAGTAAGACAAGAAACTTTCTGAACTACTTACTTAATTTAATTTTTATATATACAGTGCCTATAAAAAGAATTCACCTCCCTTGGAAGATTTCATGTTTTATTGTTTTACAACATTGAATCATAGTGGATTTAATTTGGCTTTTCTGACACTGATCAACAGAATAAGACTCTTTCGTGTCAAAGTGAAAACAGATCTCTACAAAGTGATCTGAATTAATTACAAATATAAAACACAAATGAATTGATTTTTCACCCCCTTTAATATGACACAGCTAATCATCACTGGTGCAGTCAATTGGTTTTAGAAGTCACATAATTAGTTAAATGGAGATCACCATGAGGAGTCAGGCTTTTCAATTAATTGTAGTAAACATATACCTGTATCTGGAAGTTCCAACTGCTGTTGAGTCAGTATCCTGGCAAAAACTACACCAGGAAGACAAAAGAACACTCCAAGCAACTCCACAAAAAGGTTGTTGAAAAGCACAAGTCATGAGATGGGTTCAAGAAAATTCCCAAGTCACTGAATATCCCTTGGAGTACAGTTAAGTCAATCATCAAGAAATGGAAAGAATATGGTAAAGCCGTAAATCTGCCTGGAACAGGCCATCTTCAAATACTAAGTGACCATGTAAGAAGGGGATGAGAGAGGGAGGTCACCAAGAGACCTATGGCAACTCTGGAGGAGTTAACAAGTTTCAGAGGCTGAGATGGGAGAGATTGCACATACATTTGTTGTCTGGATGCTTCACCAGTCGCAGCTTTATGAGAGAGTGGCAAAAAAAAAGCCACTGTTGAAAAAAAGTCGCATGAAATCTCTGCTAGAGTTTGCTAGAAGGCATGTGGGAGACTCTGAGGTCAGCTGAAAGAAGGTTCTATAGTCTGATGAAACAAAATTGAGATTTTTGGCCATCAGGCCAAATGCTAAGCTTGGCGTAAGTCAAGCACCGCACATCATCAAAAACACACCATCCCTACTGTGAAGCATTGTGGTGGCTGCATCATGCTGTGGGGATGCTTCACTGCAGCAGACACCAGAAGGCCTGTGAAGATAGAGGGTAAAATGAATGCAGCAAAATTCAGGGAAAGCCTGTAGGAAAACCTGATGCAATCTGCAAGAGAACTACGACTTGGGAGAAGATTTGTTTTCCAGCAAGACAATGACCCCAAACATAAAGCTAAAGCTACACAGAAATGGCTTAAAAATGATAAACTTAATGTCCTGGAGTGGCCAAGTCAGAGTCCAGACCTCAATCCAATGGAGAACTTGTGGTTGGACTTGAAAATGGCTGTTCACTCACGATCCCCATGCAAGCTGACAGAGCTTAAGCAGTTTTGTAAAGAAGAATGGAGAAAAGTTGCAGTGTCCAGATGTGCAAAGCTAATAGAGACCTAGCCACACAGACTCAATTGATGCCAAAGGTGCATCTACTAAATACTGACTTGAAAGGGGTGAAAACTTGTGCAATCAATTATTTTGTATTTTATATTTGTAATTAATTTAGATCACTTTGTAGAGATCTGTTTTCACTTCGATACAGAAGAGTCTTTTTTGTTTGTCGATATCAAAAAATCAAATTAAATCCACTGTGATTCAATGTTATAAAACAAAAAAGCATGAAAATTTCCAAGTAGGGTGAATAGGCACTGTATTTCTTTTGTAATTTAGTTTCTTTTTACCAATTATTACGTATTGCAATGTTCTGCTGCCCCAAATCAACAAATTTTACGACATATGTCAGTGATATAACACCTGTTTCTGATTCTTATTCAGTCTTTTTCCATCATATTTTTCATCTTTGGTCAATGACTTCCTTCCATTTGAGTTCGATGGGTTCTGTGATGACTGACGAGTTTATTGTAAGATATATATAAAACATCTTTGCCTTATATGGGGCATCCGTTAGTCTTGCGAGACCATGGATCTGCGCCTGGAAAGTCTTCACTCTCCAGAGCGCAGGCCTGGGCAATGTTGTATGGAAGACCAGCAATTGCCCATGCTGCAAGCCTCCCCTCTCTACGACACCAATGTTGTCCAAGGGAAGGGCGTTAGGACCCACACAGCTTGGCACCAGTGTCATCGCAGAGCAATGTGTGATTAAGTGCCTTGCTCAAGGACACAACACATTGCCTCGGCTGGGGCTCGAACTCACGACCTTCAGGTCGCTAGTCCACGTGCCCACTATATGGGGCAGAAAGTACTTAACAGGACAGCTGGGTGAATAGTTTGATCCAGTGTGTGCACCATCTGCTATCTGTACTCGGCTTCTGTGTTTACCCATTGAAAAACCTCAAAGTGATCTTTATCTTCCAGAGTGCTTCTTCCCTTTGTGAGTAGTTGGAGTCAGGAACATCCTTAAGTAAATGCTGATACTGAAGGGAACCTGCAGTGTTTACCATGGAAGGATTTTGAACAGAATATGTACTGTATTTTGAGAGTCGGGTTTCTAGAATCAGTACAACGTAGCTCACCTTGTGGAGTTGTTGCGTATGATGTTTGACTTGGGAGAAAATAGTTTAATTGTCCCCTGGTCTTACACCCCAGTCACTGATAATAGTCACTCAACATCTGCTCCATGGGTGCTCATTTTACCAGTGTTGTGCATTCTTCAATAATCATGGACTGGTAGTGAATGCTTTTAATAACTATCTCGGCCTGACCTCATCATTGACTGCTGCATTCCTTGGGGAAGAGACTCACCTGTGTTTTCCAACCCTGCTGACTCCTGCTGGAAGGAACACTCAAAAAATTGAACTACGGTACCATGTATCAAAGCAATGCTACCAGTGAACACTTTGTTCCACAATTCTGGCAGGTTTTGATACGTGAAAATAACGGTGTTTGATTTGGTTAATCATCTAAAATAATATTTCATCTCATCTGTTAAAACTGGTTAATCCCAACCAGATTACAGCAATTAAGCCAACACATGGGAGTAACTGTAGTGAATTCACAATGATCAGGCACTTATAAATCATGATATGTAACATGTATCATGGATGAATATGCATGATTTATAGATGTGCAGTGGAGAGAGAGAGAGAGAGAGTTGAATAAACAAGAGGGACATGTTTATCTGACTCTCCACATCTCTTCACAATTCTTAGTATGCCCTGAACTATGTTTGGTACTCAAGCTGTGATCCGACTGGCACTGTTTCCGGTTGCAGCATCGCTTCCTTTTTCCTACTCTGTAACTTGGCTAATAAAGAAATGCACCCTGTATATATATTTAAACCACTTTATTTACTCATACCTTGCTACCTTCAAGGATTTGTGAAAGTATTTTCTGAGCGCTCCTGTTTATTTCTCCCATTTATTGTATGCTTCTTTATCTTCTTTGCCAAATGTATTACCTCATATTTCTCTAGGTTACATTTTATTGATTTTTTTTTCTCCACAAGGGACCATACAATTGTATCTTGTTGAACTTTAGTACTTTCCTTCTTACTGTCAATAATATGGCCAAGTTTAACACTATCTGCAAACATTTTTATCATTCAGATCAAAATCATTAAATTTTATTATAAAAAGCAAAGGATCAAGTGCTGAGTCTTGTGGAATCCCACTGGTAAAAGCCCTCCATTTGACAAAACGGCCATCTACTTCCTTTATTTCCTGTGACTAATCTAGTTTTGGATCCAGTTTGGACCCCATGTGCTTTTACTTTTTTTAGACCCACCTGCTCAGAGGGACTTTGTTAAACACCTTGTTAAATCCATACAGACGACATCAAATCCCAGTCCTTATTGACCCTCCCCGTTAAACCTTCAAAAATTTCATGAGTTAGTCAGACATGAACTTCCCTTGATAATTCAGACTTACTGGTCCTTGTTAACCTGTCTTCCTAAATCAGATATTGCACAGCTGTGTTTTTTTTCCCAACTCTTTGAATTGATTCCAGCAATAATTCCACTGAAGTTAAACTAACAGGCTTGTAATGACTTGCTGTAATTTCCCCCTTTTTTAAACAAAGGAGCAACATTAGCACTCTTCTCAGTCAACCAGGAAGAACTGCAAAATTGAAGTCAGAGCCTCCATTTTCCTCCTTGCTTCTGTTAACAGCCAAGAATTTATTTTGTCTAGGTTTCATTCTTTAGGTATCCTCTTGCTCTTTATGTATTAAAAACAAAACATCTTTGAATTTCATTTTACTTACGGTATAGTGTATGGTTATATCCTCTTTTTACTCTTCTAATTTCTGGCTACAATCCCAAAGATTATTTTCAGTTTCAGCCCTTCTCCAAAAGGCTCTTTATGTGTTGAGTTAAAAATCTCTCCTGGATACACCACAGCCCAGAAAGCTTTCCTGCTCACCCTCCACCTCCTGGTTACTCCTGACCATTCAATGATATCAATAACCCTGGGGAGAAAATACAGTGCCTATAAAAGTATTCACCCCCCGCCAGAAGTTTTCATGTTTTATTGTTTTACAATATTGAATCACAGGGGATTTAATTTGGCTTTTTTTTACACTGATTAACAGAAAAAGACCCTTCATGTCAAAGTGAAAACAGATCTCTACAAAGTGATTTAAATTAATTACAGATATAAAACTCAAAATAATCGATTGCATAAGTATTCACTCCCTTTAATATGACACACCAAATCATTACTGGTGCAACCAATTGGTTTTAGAAGTCACGTAATTAGTTAAATGGAGATGACTGTGAGGAGTCAAGGAGTTTCAATTGATTGTAGTAAAACTAAATCTGTATCTGAAAGACCCAACTGCTGGTGAGTCAGAACCCTGGCAAAAATACACCATGAAAACAGAAGAAAACTCCAGGCAACTCTGTGAAAAAGTTATTGAAAAGCACAAGTCAGGAGATAGAAACATAGAAACATAGAAAACCTACAGCACAATACAGGCCCTTCGGCCCACAAAGCTGTACCAAACATGTCCTTGCCTTAGAAATTACCTAGGGTTACCCATAGCCCTCTATTTTTCTGAGCTCCATGTACCTATTGAGGAGTCTCTTAAAAGACTCTATTGTTTCCGCCTCCACCACCACCGCTGGCAGCCTATTCCACGTACTCACCACTCCCTGCGTAAAAAAACTTACCCCTGACATTTCCTCTGTACCTACTTCTAAGCACCTTAAAACTGTGCCATTTCAACCCTGGGACTATCTGGGACTACCAGCCTCTGACTATCCACATGGTCAATGTCTCTCATCATCTTATACACCTCTACCAGGTCACATCTCAACCTCTGTCACTCCAAGGAGAAAAAGCCCAGTTCACTCAACTTATTCTCATAAGACATGCTCCCCAGTCCAGGCAACATCCTTGTAAATCTCCTCTGCACCCTTTCTATGGCTTCCACGTCCTTCCTGTAGTGTGGCGACCAGAACTGAGCACAGTACTCCAAGTGGGGTCTGACCAGGGTCCTATACAGCTGCAACATTACTTCTCGGCTCCTAAATTCAATCCCACGATTGATGAAGGCCAACGCACTGTATGCTTTCTTGACCACAGAGTCAACTTGCGCAGCAGCTTTGAGTGTCTTATGGACTCGGACCCCAAGATCCCTCTGATCCTCCACACTGCCAAGAGTCTTACCATTAATACTATATTCTGTCATCGTATTTGACCTAGCAAAATGAACCACCTCACACTTATCTGGGTTGAACTCCATCTGCCACTTCTCAGCCCAGCTTTGCATCCTATCAATGTTCTGCTGTAACCTCTGATAGCCCTCCACACTATCCAAAACACCTCCAACCTTTGTGTCATCAGCAAATTTACTAACCCATCCCTCTACTTCATCATCCAGCTCATTTATGAAAATCACGAAGAGTAGGGGTCCCAGAACAGATCCCTGAGGAACTCCACTGGTGACCGACCTCAATGCAGAATATGACCCGTCTATGACCGCTCTTTGCCTTCTGTTGGCAAGCCAGTTTTGAATCCACAAAGCAATGTCCCCTTGGATCCCCTGCCTCCTCACTTTCTCAATAAACCTTGCATGGGGTACCTTGTCAAATGCCTTGCTGAAATCCATATACCCCACATTTACTGCTCTACCTTCATCAATGTGTTTGGTTACATCTTCAAAAAATTCAATCGACCTGCCTTTGACAAAGCCATGCTGACTATTCCTAATCATATTATGCCTCTCCAAATGTTCATATATCCTGCCTCTCAGTATCTTCTCTTTCAACTTACCAACCACTGAAGTAAGACTCACTGGTCTATAATTTCCTGGGCTATCTCTACACTCTTTCTTGAATAATGGAACAAAATCCGCAACCCTCAGATCCTCCAGAACCCCTCCTGTCCCTATTGATGATGTAAAGATCATCGCCAGAGGCTCAGCGATCTCCTCTCTCACCTCCCACAGTAGCTTGGGGTACATCTCATCTGGTCCCGGTGACTTATCCAACTTGATGCTTTCCAAAAGCTCTAGCGCATTCTCTCTCTGAATATCTACATGCTCAAGCTCTTCAGTCCGCTGTAAGTCATCCCTACAATTGCAAAGATCCTTTTCCATACTGAATGCTGAAGCAAAGTACTCATTAAGTACTTCTGCTAGCTCCTCCAGTTCCATACACACTTTTCCACTGTCACACTTGATTGGTCCTATTCTCTCACATCTTATCCTCTTACTCTTCACATACTTGTAGAATGCCTTGGGGTTTTCCTCAATCCTGTCCGCCAAGGCCTGCTCACGGCCCCTTCTGGCTCTCCTAATTTCATTCTTAAGATCCTTCCTGCTAGCCTTATAATCTTCTAGATCTCTATCATTACCTAGTTTTTTGAAGCTTTCATAAGCTCTTCTTTTCTTCTTGACTAAATTTACAACAGCCTTTGTACACCATGGTTCCTGTACCCTACCATCCTTTCCCTGTCTTATTGGAATGTACCAATGCAGAACTCCACGCAAATATCACCTGAACATTTTCCACATTGCTTCCGTACATTTCTCTGAGTCCATCTGTTCCCAGTTTATGCTTCCAAATTCTTGCCTGATAGCCTCATATTTCCCTTTACTCCAATTAAACGCTTTCCTAACCTGTCTGTTCCTTTCCCTCACCAATGCTATGGTAAAGGAGATAGAATTGTGATCACTATCTCCAAAATGTTCTCCCATTGAGAGATCTGACACCTGACCAGGTTCATTTCCCAATACCAGATCAAGTACAGCCTCTCCTCTTGTAGGCTTACCTACATACTGTGTCAAGAAACCTTCTTGAACACACCTAACAAACTCCGCCCCATCCAAAACCCTCGCTCTAGAGACATGCCAATCGATATTAGGGAAATTAAAATCTCCCACCAGGACAACCCTGTTATGATTGCCCTTTTCCAGAACCTGTCTCTCTATCTGCTCCTCGAGATGGATACAATAAAAATTTCCAAGTCACTGAATATCCCTTGGAATACAGTTTAGTCAGTCATCAAGAAATGGAAAGAATATGGCACAGCTGTAAATCTGCCTAGAGTAAGCAGTCCTCAAAACTGAGTGACTGTGCAAGAAGGGGATAGGGAGGGAAGCCAATTAGAGAACTATGGCAAACACTGGAGGAGTCACAAGTTTTAGTGGCTGAGATGGGAGAGACTGAACATACAACAACTGTGCCTGGGAGCTTTATCAGTCGCAGCTTTATGGGAGAGTGGCAAAGAGAAAGCCACTGTTGAAAAAAAGCCAAATGAAATCTCAGCTAGAATTTGCCAAAAGTCAACAGGAAGAAGGTTCTATGGTCTGATGAAACCAACATTTTAGCCATCATCAAAAACACACCATCCCTACTGTACAGCATCGTGGTGACTGCATCATGCTGTGGGGATGCTTCACTGCAGCAGGCCCTGGAAGGCTTGTGAAGGTACAGGGTAAAATGAATGCAGCAAAATGTGGGGAAATCCTGGAGGAAATCCTGATGCAGTCTGCAAGAGAATTGTGACTTGAGAGAAGATTTGTTTTCCAGCAAGACAATGATCCTAAGCATAAAGCTAAAGCTACACAGGAATGGCTTAAAAACAATAAAGTTAGTATCCTGGATTGGCCAAGTCAGAATCCAGACCTCAACCTAATTGAGAATTTATGGCTGGACTTGAAAAGGGTTATTCCCAATCCCTATGCAATCTGGCAGAGCTGGAGTAGTTTTGTAAAGAAGATGGGGAAAAAATTGCAGTGTCCAGATGTGCAAAGCTGATAGCAACCTATCCACACAGACTCAAAGCTGTAATTGCTACCAAAGGTGCATCCAATAAATATTGACTTGAAAGGGGTGAATATTTATGCAATCAATTATTTTGTGTTTTATATTTGTAATTAATTTAGATCACTTTGTAGAAATCTGTTTTCACTTTGACATGAAAGAGTCTTTTTCTGTTGATCAGAGTAAAAAAAAATTAAATCCACTGTGATTCAATGTTGTAAAACAATATAACATGAAAACTTCCAAGGAGAGTGTTTTTTATAGGCACTGTATCCCATCCTGGAGTTATGTCTGCCTGCACCCCTAACAAAAGTACAGAATCAGAATCAGACAAGAGGAATTCTGCAGACGCTGGAAATTCAAGCAACACACATCAAAGTTGCTGGTGAACGCAGCAGGCCAGGCAGATTCTCTAGGAAGAGGTACAGTCGACGTTTCGGGCCGAGACCCTTCGTCAGGACTAACTGAAGGAAGAGCTAGTAAGAGATTTGAAAGTGGGAGGGGGAGGGGGAGATCCGAAATGATAGGAGAAGACAGGAGGGGGAGGGATGGAGCCAAGAGCTGGACAGTTGGTTGGCAAAAGGGATATGAGAGGATCATGGGACAGGAGGTCCAGGGAGAAGGAAAAGGGGGAGGGGAGAAGCCCAGAGGATGGGCAAGGGGTATAGTGAGAGGGACAGAGGGAGAAAAAGGAGAGAGAGAGAAAAAGAATATATATAAATGTTCAGGGGATATAAGGTGTTGTTCCTTCAACCTGAGTGTGGCTTCATCTTGACAGTAGAGGAGGCCGTGGATAGACATATCAGAATGGAAATGGGACGTGGATTTAAAATGTGTGGCCATAGGGAGATCTTGCTTTCTCTGGCGGACAGAGCGTAGGTGTTCAGTGAATCGGTCTCCCAGTCTGCGCTGGGTCTCGCCAATATATAGAAGGCTGCATCGGGAGCACTGGACGCAGTATATCACCCCAGCCGACTCACAGGTGAAGTGTTGCCTCACCTGGAAGGACTGCCTGGGGCCCTGAATACTCAGGTTGGAGGAACAACACCTTATATTCCGTCTGGGTAGCCTCCAACCTGATAGCATGAACATTGACTTCTCTAACTTGCCCCTCCTCCCACCGTGCCCCATCTGTTATTTATTTATTTATTACGTATATATATTATTTTTCTCTCTCTCCTTTTTCTCCCCCTCTCCCTTTCACTATACTCCTTGCCCATCCTCTGGGCTTCACCCCTCCCCCTTTCTTTCTCCCTAGGCCTCCTGTCCCATGATCCTCTCATATCCCCTTTGCCAATCAACTGTCCAAGCTCTTGGCTCCATCCCTCCCCCTCCTGTCTTCTCCTATCATTTCGGATCTTCCCCTCCCCCTCCCACTTTCAAATCTCTTACTAGCTCTTCCTTCAGTTAGTCCTGACGAAGGGTCTCGGCCCGAAATGTCTACTGTACCTCCTCCTAGAGATGCTGCCTGGCCTGCTGCGTTCACCAGCAACTTTTATGCGTGTTGCTTGAAATTCCAGCATCTGCAGATTTCCTTGTGTTTGCGTTTTTGAACCTGTTTAAATGCACTTTTATGAGCTTTGACTCGCTCGACTAGCTCCTGAAATGTGGTATCCAGCTTCGTGGATAAAACACCATGCTGTCAGCTGTTGCTTAAATTCTGATTCATTCACAGCAACAGGGCATGGTCAGAATCTTGAGGCTTCCACACTGAATTGGCTGTGTATTGCACAAATCAGAGGTAATCTCTTAAACCTCTATTTATTAGATTAAATTATTAAACCTAAGAAAAATATCAGTACACAATTTGCTTTGCGAAAGTCTAAGTTTCATCTTCTTTGAAAGCAGTTCTTTGTGGAATTACTTTACACATTATTTGCTCGTGCATTAACAAAATGCTCCTTTTCTTTTCAGCCCTTAATTTAACAAGCTGGCATAAAGTGCAAGTCTATTTCACTGTATCTTCCCTCTTCAAATATTCTGGATGAGAGTTCAATCAGAATTGCCAGACAAGCACTGAAGAAGCAAATGATGGTGTTCATGGTTTAACAATGGGACATCAGTTAGCATATGTACAGAACAATGTCACATTCCACAAAAATTATCATTTTACTTAGTTACAAATTTGATGTCGAGCCAGAGCATAATTAAACTTAGTCCCACAAAATGTTGAAAGGAGACTACAAAAGAGGCGGTCGAAACAAACAAAATTATGACTAAAATTGTGGAGCGAAATCATTGAAAGAATTTGGTAGATTTCATCTGTTAACATTATCCAACAAATGTGTCACGCAAAAATGGAATCTTGGAATGATATTTGAAAGAAGTCATGCAAAGTGATACCTTGTGAAAACAGGAGATAAAATTAATTAGGGGTATACACATAGATCACTTAACTCTGGCAAGTGAATATCAAAGAGTTATGTGACTATCAGTCTACTCCAGAAGTTGATTCAGTGGAGACTGTGGAATAAACAACATATAGTATGATTCTTATCTTGTCATCTTCCTCAACTGAATTGACATATATCTCTTTGAAAAAGTCAAAGAAACACCGAAAACTTGCAAGAAGCTAAAAGCTGTAAATAATATAAATGTACAAACTGGTCTGTTTGAAAAGGAGAAAACAGCATTGTCTGTACAAACATGTGACATCTATGCATATTCATAAAGTAGTTGGATAAGTAAGAAAATAAAATTTCAGCTACTCTTCACATACCTTCATGAATTTCCCTGTTCTGCCATATTTAGAACGATACAAGACAATCAAAAACAATAGATACTAGAAACCTGAAACAAACCAGAAAATGCAGAAAACACTCAAATCAAGTGCCAGCCGTGAATAGAGAAATAGTTAATCTTTTAAGTGCATGACATTTCATCAGTTCATGGTTATCTATCTAAATGCAACAAATGTTTCAAATCAGTGAACTCATCTGTGGATCTGAATGAATACACCATGGTTATCATGGACTTTATTAAAACAGCTGTAGGTGAGAGTGTCCCCACAAATTCATTCAGAGCCTTCCCCAACCAGAAACGCTGGATGAACCATGAGATTATTGACTTCAGGAAGAGGAAACCAGAGGTCCATGAGACAGTTCGCATCAGAGGATCAGAGCATCAGAGCTGGAGAGGGTGATCAACTTTAAATTCCTCCTGTTATTATTTTGTAGGACCTGCCCTGGGCCCAGCACATAAGTACAATTACAAAGAAAGCACGACAGTGGCTTTACTTCCTTATGCGTTTGTGTACATTCAGAATGACATCTAAAACTTTGACAAACTTCTACAGATAAGTAGGGAAGAGCATATTGACCAGCTGCGTCATAGCCTGCTATGGAAACACCAGTGCCCCTGAATGGAAAATCCAACAGAACGTAGTGGTTACGGACTGCCCAGTCCATCATGGGTAAAGTTCTTCCCACCACTGAGCACATCTATACGAAGGAAAGTAGCATCCATAACGAGTGATCTCCTCCAGCCATGATAGGTACTCTTCTCGCTGATGCCATCAGGAAGAAAGTACAGGAGCTTCAGGAGTCTTACCGCCAGGTTCAGGAACAGTTATTACCCCTCAAATATCAGGATCTTGAATCAAAGGGGATAACTTCACTCAACTTCATTTGCCCCATCATTGAGATGTTCCCACAACCAATAGATTCATTTTCAGGAAGCCTTCATCTCATGTTCTTGATATTTATTGATTATTTATTATTTATTATTTATTATTATTTCCTTCTTTTTGTATTTGCACTTTGGTTGAAGGCCCAAGTTGGTGTGATCTTTCATTGATTCTATTATGGTTATTATTCTATTATGGATTTATTGAAGATGCCCACAAGGAGATGAATCTCAGGGTTGGATATAGTCACATACATGTAATTTGATAATAAATTTACTTTGAACTTTGAAATGTAGTGAAAATTGCAGGTGACGAAGGCATTACTTTTATTAATAGGTATTAATGATTTGGATTTGAGTGCAGAGGCATAGTCTGTCTAAATTTTCATATGACAAGTTTATTAGAGGTGTGGTGAATTGTTAGGATAGTCATAGATTTCGAACTTTCCAGCTCCTCCTGTGAAGGGTCAGACACCCTGAGCCAATAGGCTGGTCCTGGACTTATTTCCATCTGGCATGGTTTGCATATTGTTGTTTGATTGTTTATGGTTTTTGTATCGCTATATTTATGCTCTATTCTTGGTTGGTGCAGCTGTAACAAAACTCTATTTCCCTCGGGATCAATAAAGTATGTCTATGTCTAGATTTCCAGGCGACAGACACAGGCTGGAGGAGTGGGCGTGTTATTGCTGATACTAAAGTAACTAGAACCAGAACACACATGCACACTTACAACTCAAACATATTTTATTTTACTCATGCACAAGGAGAACAGCATGACCCTTTTCACCACATGGTTCTGAAATCTGAGCTGAGAAGTGCCATTTTTATACAGAATTGATTAGCGGGCATGGATATTGACCATTTGATAAACTGTGTACGTTTGAATTCCTTACTTGCAAGATCAATTGCCATTCACAATAGAGGTGTTAAAAGTCAATAGAAATTACAAGTTGACAACCGATGATACTTTGAAGTTAGTAATGTAATTGTCTCTTAGTTGGTGGATGTGCCTTAGATAGCTTATCTGCTCTTTAAAGACCTTTCTAGCCTGGACTGTCCGCACTCCATCTGCAGCCTATCCTTGCCTGGATATTATGTTAGCCCTTGCCTTACCTTAACTTCCCTATTCCTTTCTTTTTGTCTTGTAGAGAGCACAGAAATCTTACTGAATTTCAGAGCCTCTGAAACTCCATGACAGTTTCATCAGGGACAGTGGGCTGTTATTATCAGGGATGTGCATGCAGCATTTCTGGCTAATAATGTTCAAGTACCACCTCTCTTGGACAACAAAAGTCGAGTACTAGTTGATTTTGAAGGGCTACAGTGTGGATTGGCAGCATTTCAGCAGTGATGTCATTGATGGCATGGCTCGTTTCATATAGTGCCAAGCTATATGATTAGCCATTAACTCCAGCGGCACTGAGGATATATTACTGTTCTCTCAAGCCAGTCTGTCATGTCCCCACCATGCAGGCCATACCCTGGCAAGGAACAGGAACACTACAATCCAGAAACGCTCAGACCCCGTAATGCTCCTTTGATGGTGGCCCCACACAGTGTGACGTAGAGAGAGTGTAGGCAGGTCGTACATATAGGCCAGAAAACAACAAACCCTCCATGGCTTTGGTTCAGGCAAAAGATCCCATTTTAGAAGAGGCAACCCTGGCAGCAAATGATTGGCCTGTTGGCCATGTACCCAGTAAGTATCGTTAATGGGAGCCGCTGGGTCACCAATAGTATAGACATTGCACATACTGTTATTTTACTGTAATCCCGTCCTTTCATGGTTATAGTAACATACTTCACCTTGATCCATATAAAGCAGCTTCAGGGCAGGGGGACTATGCAATCGTTGTGAATAGTTGATACGGTCCCTCAATACAGTTGCATTGCTGAGAGGCATTCCAATGGGCAGTGAAGTCCCATTCTCCCTTTACAGTTCCAGTTACATTATCAAAGTAAAACACAGATTCAAACTCACTATGATCCAGGGGTACAAAGTAAAAGTTCAAAGTAAATTCTATTATCAAAGTACATTCAGTATATGTCAGCATATACCACTCTGAGCTTCATTTTCATAGAAACATAGAAACATAGAAAATAGGTGCAGGAGTAGGCCATTCGGCCCTTCGAGCCTGCACCGCCATTCAGTATGATCATGGCTGATCATCCAACTCAGAACCCTGTACCTGCCTTTTCGCCATACCCCCTGATCCCTTTAGCTACAAGGGCCATATCTAACTCCCTCTTAAATATAGCCAATGAACTGGCCTCAACTGTTTCCTGTGGCAGAGAATTCCACAGATTCACCACTCTCTGTGTGAAGAAGTTTTTCCTCATCTCGGTCCTAAAAGGCTTCCCCTTTATCCTCAAACTGTGACCCCTCGTTCTGGACTTCCCCAACACATCGGGAACAATCTTCCTACATCTAGCCTGTCCAATCCCTTTAGAATTTTATACGTTTCAATAAGATCCCCTCCTCAATCTTCTAAATTCCAGAGAGTATAAGCCTAGCCGATCCAGTCTTTCATCATATGAAAATCCTGCCATCCCAGGAATCAATCTGGTGAACCTTCTTTGTACTCCCTCTATGGCAAGAATGTCTTTCCTCAGATTAGGGGACCAAAACTGCACACAATACTCCAGGTGTGGTCTCACCAAGACCTTGTACAACTGCAGTAGTACCTCCCTGCTCCTGTACTCGAATCCTCTTGCTATGAATGCCAGCATACCATTTGCCTTTTTCACCGCCTGCTGTACGTGCATGCCCACTTTCGATGACTGGTGTACAATGACACCCAGATCTCGTTGCACCTCCCCTTTTCCTAATCGGCCACCATTCAGATAATAATCTGTTTTCCTGTCCTTGCCACCAAAGTGGATAACCTCACATTTATCCACATTAAATTGCATCTGCCATGAATTTGCCCACCCACCTAATCTATCCAAGTCACCCTGCATCCTCTTAGCATCCTCCTCACAGCTAACACTGCCGCCCAGCTTCGTGTCATCCGCAAACTTGGAGATGCTGCATTTAATTCCCTCGTCTAAGTCATTAATATATATTGTAAACAACTAGATTCCCAGCACTGAGCCTTACGGTACCCCACTCGTCACTGCCTGCCATTCTGAAAAGATCCTGTTTATTCCCACTCTTTGCTTCCTGTCTGCCAACCAATTCTCTATCCACATCAATAACTTACCCCCAATACCGTGTGCTTTAAGTTTGCACACTGATCTCCTGTGTGGGACCTTGTCAAAAGCCTTTTGAAAATCCAAATATACCACATCCACTGGTTCTCCCTTATCCACACAACTAGTTACATCCTCAAAAAATTCTATGAGATTCGTCAGACATGATTTCCTTTCACAAATCCATGCTGACTTTGTCCGATGATTTCACCGCTTTCGAAATATGCTGTTATCACATCTTTGATAACTGACTCCAGCATTTTCCCCACCACTGATGTCAGGCTTACTGGTCTGTAATTCCCTGGTTTCTCTCTCCCTCCTTTTTTAAAAAGCTGGGTTACATTAGCCACCCTCCAATCCTCAAGAACTAATCCAGAATCTAAAGAGTTTTGAAAAATTATCACTAATGCATCCACTATTTCTTGTGCTACTTCCTTAAGCACTTTGGGATGCAGACCATCTGGCCCGGGGGATTTATCTGCCTTCAATCCCTTCAATTTACCTAACACCACTTCTCTACTAACATGTATTTCCCTCAGTTCCTCCATCTCACTAGACCCTCGGTCCCCTATTATTTCTGGAAGATTATTTATGTCCTCCTTAGTGAAGACAGAACCAAAGTAGTTATTCAATTGGTCTGCCATGTCCTTGTTCCCCATGATCAATTCACCTGTTTCTGACTGTAAGGGACCTACATTTGTCTTAACCAATCTTTTTCTTTTCACATATCTATAAAAGCTTTTACAGTCAGTTTCTATGTTCCCTGCCAGCTTTTTCTCATAATCTTTTTTCCCTTTCCTAATTAAGCCCTTTTTCCTCCTCTACTGGACTCTAAATTTCTCCCAGTCCTCAGGTGTGCCACTTTTTCTGGCTAATTTGTATGTTTCTTCTTTGGAGTTGATACTATCCCTAATTTCCCTTGTCAGCCACGGGTGCACTACCTTCCCTGGTTTATTCTTTTGCCAAACTGGGATGAGCAGTTGATGTAGTTCATCCATGCGATCTTTAAATGCTTGCCATTGCATATCCACCGTCAATCCTTTAAGTATCATTTGCCAGTCTATCTTAGCTAAGTCACGTCTCATACCTTCAAAGTTACCCTTCTTTAAGTTCAGAACCTTTGTTACTGAATTAACTATGTCACTCTCCACCTTAATGAAGAATTCCACCATATTATGGTCACTCTTACCCAAGGGGCCTCTCACGACAAGCTTGCTAACTAACCTTCCTCATTGCTCAATATCCATTCCAGAACAGCCTGCTCTCTAGTTGGTTCCTTGACATGTTGGTTCAGAAAACTATCCCACATACATTCCAAGAAATCCTCTTCCTCAGTACCCTTACCAATTTGGTTCACCCAATCTATATGTGGATTGAAGTCGCCCATTATAACTGCTGTTCCTTTATTGCACGCATTTCTAATTTCCTGTTTAATGCCATCCCCAACCTCACTACTACTGTTAGGTGGCCTGTACACAACTCTCACTAGCGTTTTCTGCCCCTTAGTGTTATGCAGCTCTACCCATATCGATTCCACATCCTCCCAGCTAACGTCCTTCCTTTCTATTGCATTAATCTCCTCTCTAACCAGCAATGCCACCCCACCTCCTTTTCTTTCATGTCTATCCCTCCTGCATATTGAATATCCCTGAATGTTGATCTCCCATCCTTGGTCACCCTGGAGCCATGTCTCTGTGATCCCAACTATATCATATTCATTAATAACTATCTGCACATTCAATTCATCCACCTTGTTACGAATGCTCCTTGCATTGACACACGAAGCCTTCAGGCTTGCTTTTACAACACTCGTAGCCCTTATACAATTATGTTGAAAAGTGTCTCTTTTTGATTTTTGCCCTGGATTTGCCTGCCTGCCACTTTTACTTTTCACCTTACTACTTTTTGCTTCTACCCTCATTTTACACCCCTCTGTCTCTCTGCACTTGTTCCCTTCCCCCTGCCACATTAGTTTAATTCCTCCTGAATAACAGTAGCAAACGCTCCCCCTAGGACATTGGTTCCAGTCAAGCCCAGGTGCGGACTGTTCTGTTTGTACCGGTCCCACCTCCCCCAGAAATGGTTCCAATGCCCCAGAAATTTGAATCCTTCCCCCTTGCACCATTTTTCAAGCCACGTATTCATCTGAAATATCCTCCTATTTCTACTCTGACTAGCACATGGAACTGGTAGTAATCCAGAGATTATTACCTTTGTGGTCCTACTTTTTAGTTTATCTCCTAACTCCCTAAATTCACCTTGTAGGATCTCACCCCGTTTTTTACCTATATCCTTGGTACCTATGTGCACCACGACCACTGGCTGTTCACCCTCCCACTCCAGAATGTCCTGCAGCTGCTCAGAGACATCCTTGACCCTTGCACCAGGGAGGCAGCATACCCTCCTGGAGTCTCGTTTGCGGCCGCAGAAACGACTATCTATTCCCCTTACAATCAAATCCCCTATCACTATAGCTCTCCCACTCCTTTTCCTTCCCTCCTGTGCCGCAGAGCCACCCATGGTGCCATGAACTCGGCTGCTGCTGCCTTCCCCTGATGAGATATCTCCCCCAACAGTATCTAAAACAGTATATCTGTTTAGGAGGGAGATGACCTCAGGGGACTCCTGCACTACCTGCCTACTGCTATGCTGTTTAGTGGCCACCCATTCCCTTTCTGCCTGTGTAGCCTTTACCTGTGGGCATACTCAGCAAATATATAGACCTGTGTTTTCCTTTTCCTGAAGTCTACAATCATTTCCTTGGTCTTGCTGACATTGAGTAAGAGGTTGTTGTTGTGACACCACTCAGCCAAATTTTTTAATCTCCTTCCTGTACACTGATACATCACCATCTTTGATTTGGCCCACAACAGTGGTGTCATCAGCAATTTTGAATATGGTATTGGAGCTGTGCTTAGCCACATAGTTATACGTGTAAAGCAAGTAGAGCGGGGGGTGGGGGGGTCTAGGCACACAGCCCTGTGGTGCACCTGTGCTGATGGAAATTGTGGAGGAGATGTTGTTGCCAATCTGAACTGATTGCAGTCTACAAGTGAGGAAATCCAGATTCCAATTGCACAAGGAGGTATTAAGGCCCAGGTCTTGGAACTTATTGATAAACATGTTGGCAAGCCGCCTCTGATTGTACAGATCCCTAGAGGACACCAAACAAGTCGACTGGTTAGTGCATGATGCATATTCATAACTTAGATAAAGTGTTAAGAGCGTTGGTGTCAAAATAATAATAATGATAATAATAATAATAGTTATTATTATTATTTTACCTTCTGCCTTTTTGAGAAACTCGTTCCTCAGAAACTGATTGGAAAACTGAGCCTACTGGGCCTGAACACCTCCCTCTGTAACTGGATCCTAGACTTCCTGACTGGGAGACCTCAGTCAGTCCGGATTGGAAGCAGCATCTCCAACACCATCACACTGAGCACGGGGGCCCCCCAGGGCTGTGTGCCCAGTCCACTGCTGTTCACTCTGCTGACCCACGACTGTGCTGCAACACACAGTTTGAACCACATCATCAAGTTCACCGATGACATGACCGTGGTGGGTCTCATCAGCAAGAACGATGAGTCAGCATACAGAGAGGAGGTGCAGCGGCTAACGGACTGGTGCAAAACCAACTCCGAATGTCTCTGAATGTGAACAAAACAAAAGAGATGGTTGTTGACTTCAGGAGAACATGGAACGACCACTCTCCACTGAACATCGACAACTCCCCCGTAGAGATCGTTAAGAGCACCAAATTTCTTGGTGTTCACCTGGCGGAGAATCTCACCTGGTCCCTCAACACCAGCTCCATAGCAAAGAAAGCCCAGCAGCGTCCCTACTTTCTGCAAAAGCTGAGAAAAGTCCATCTCCCACTCCCCATCCTCACCACATTCTACAGAGGTTGTATTGCGAGCATCCTGAGCAGCTGCATCACTGCCTGGTTCGGAAATTGCACCACTTCGGATCGCAAGACCCTGCAGCGGATAGTGAGGTCAGCTGAGATCATTGGGGTCTCTCTTCCTGCCATTACAGACATTTACATCACACACTGCATCCGTAAAGCAAACAGCATTATGAAGGACCCCACGTACCCCTCATAAAAACTCTTCTCCCTCCTGCCATCTGGCAAAAGGCACCGAAGTATTCGAGCTCTCATGACTAGACAACGTAACAGTTTCTTCCCCCACGTCATCAGACTCCTCAATACCCAGAGCCTGGACTGAAACCAACCTACTGCCCTCTACTGTGCATATTGTCTTGTTTATTATTGATGTAATGCCTGCACTGTTTTGTGCACTTTATGCAGTCCTGGGTAGGTCTGCAGTCTAGTGTAGTTTTGTGTTGTTTTACGCAGTTCAGTGCAGTTTTTGTATTGTTCATGTAGCACCATGGTCCTGAAAAACGTCTCATTTTTACTGTGTGCTGTGTCAAACTGACACTGAAAAGTGACTTGACTTGACTTGAATTTTTGGCAGAAGGTAAAATATTTCTCTTACCTAAAGGGGAAATCACAAATGATCCAGCAAAATAGCATCCTATTACTTGTTTACAAATTATATATAAAATTGTAATGTCATGCATCTCACAACTAATCACCACTCATTAAGATAACCACAATATACTTACAGAAGAGCAGAAAAGATGCCGTAAGGCTATGAAAGGATGTAAAGAACAACTGATAACAGATTCTGTAATTCTAAATCAAATCTAGCGGAAAAGCAGAAATCTTTCATGTTGCTATATCAACTACCAAAAAGCATTTGACTCTGTCCCATACTCATGGTTAATAAAAGAACTTAATATATATAAACTACACCCAATACTTGTAGAATTCCTTCAACATCTGATGAAGCATTGGTATATTGTAATCACCCTATGTATTAACAACAAAAAAGGAGCAACCGGCGTTATCAAAATAAACCGAGGCTTCTTCCAGGGTGACGATTTAAGTCCACTATGGTTCTGTCTAGCTTTAAACCCATTCTCTAATTTACTAAATCAGACAAAAATTGTGTATCACATCAGAAACAATGAAATGAATTATACCTTGATACACTTCCTATACATGGATGATCTAAAATTAGATTGTCCTTCATCAGTAAAGCTAAAGCAATTGATTCTAATAGTAGAACTATTTTTGAAAGTTATAAGCATTAACCTTGGACTGGATAGATGCAGAACATTAAACATAAAGAACGGTGTAATAGAGCTATTAGAATACAAAACAGCAGCAGGATACAATACAACTGGTGGATGAATATGAAACATATAGGTATCGGGAATATCAACAAGAAAAGAAAATAGATCATAGTGTGACAAAGGAAAACTTTTGACAGAATTTACTTCAAGGCTTAAGAAAATCTGCCAAACAGGGCTTGACAGTAAAAATATAACAAAGGCAATAAACACTTTTGCTATATCCGCATTTATGTATTCTTTTGGCATAATACCTTGGACCGAAACCAATCTGGAAAATGTACAAAGAAAAATAAGAAATGAAATGACAAATTTCAGAAAACATTATGTACACTCAAATGCTCTTAGATTAACACTATCTTGGATAGAAGGGGGAAGAAGAATAACAGACAATAAAAATCTACACAACAGTCAGATAAAACTTCTAAGGACATATTTTCATCAACAAGAACAGGATTCAGCACTCCTTGCAAGCATATGCAATTCTGATAGGAAGTACACACACTAAACCTCAATGAAACCACAACTCAGAAAGACAAAAAAATTATCACCATTGAAGAAAAATAGTGGAAGAGCATGACCCTCTATGGAGGACATTCCCACGATCTGAGCAGACTAGATGTCGACAGGGAAGTGTCGAGCTCCCAGCTCAGAGTTGGAGACCTCTTCCCAGAAGTGGAAGCGTTCCTTGTGGTGATACAGGATCAGGTGGTTAACACAAAAAAAATTATCAAAAATACATAATAAAAGACCAACAAATTCAAGATGATAAATGCAGAAAATGCCAAGAGAAACCAGAAACAATCCAACATATTGCAGGATTTTGCAGCAGATTAACTCAATCTGATTGCTTAGGCACAGGCACAATCAAGTAGCAAACATATTTAATCAAAATCTTGCTTTAAAGTACAAACTCATAAAATCAATTGTACCTTACTATAAATACAAGCCTGATCCAGTTTTAGGGTCAGAATCCCACAAATTATATTATGATCGATCTGCTATTACAGATAGGACAATCCATAAAAAATGGCAAAATTGTACACCCTTGACTGATAAGGGAGGTCAAAGCTAATGTAAAAGCAAAAGGGAGAGCATGCAACAAACCAAAAATTAGTGGGAAGATAGAGGACTGGAACACTTTTAAAAAGCTACAGAAGACAACTAAAGGAGTTACTAGAAGGGAAAGGATGAAATATGAAAGCAAGCCAGTAAGCAATATCAAAGTGGATAGTTAAAGCTTTTTCAAGTATGCAAAAAAAAGAGAGATGAGAGAAGATATAAGACTGCTAGAAAATGAGGCAGGAGAAATAATAATGTAGGACAATGAGATGACTGCTGAACTAAATGAGTATTTTGCATCAGTCTTTACTGTGGAAGACAGTAGCAGTGTGCCAGATGTTGAAGTGTGTGAGGGAAGAGAAGCGAGTGTGGTTACTACTACAAGGGAGAAGGTGCTCTAAAAGCAGAAGGACCTAAGGTTACGTAAGTCACCCGGACTGGATGAATTGAACCCTAGGGTTCTGAAAGAGGTAGAGGTAGAGATTGTGGAGGCATTAGTAATAACCCTTCAAAAATTGTTGGACTCTGGCATATTGCCAGAGGACTGGAAATTGTAAATGTTAAGAAAGGAGGAAGGCAGCAGTAAGGAAATTATAGACCAGTGAGCCTGACCTCAGTGGTTGGGAAGATGTTGGAATCAACTGTTAAGGATGAGGTTATGGAGTACTTGGTGACACAGGACAAGATAAGTCAACATGGTTTCTTCAAGTGAAAATCTTGCCTGATGAACCTGTTGGCATTCTTGGAGGAGACTACAAGTAGGATAGACAAAGGGGATACAGTGGATTTTGTATATTTGAACCTGCAGAAGGCCTTTGACAAGGTGCCACACATGAGTATCAGGCAACAAGTGAGAATAAATGGATCCTTTTCTTGTTGGCTGCCAGTGACTAGTGATGTTCCACAGGGGTCAGTGTTGGGACCACCTCTTTTTATGCTGTGTAACAATGATTTAGATTATGGACCAAGTTAAGAGCCCATGGTATTATAGGAAAGTTCCTGGCATGGTTAGAGCATTGGCTAATTGGTAGGAGGCAGCGAGTGAGAATAAAAGGATCTGTTTCTGGTTGGCTGGCAATGACTAGTGGTGTTCCGCAGGGGTTAGTGTTGGGATTGCTTCTTTTTATGCTGTTTATCAATGATCTAGATGATGGAATAGATGGCTTTGTTGCTAAGTTTGCAGATGATACGAAGAGGGGCACATAGTGTTGAGGAAACAGGTAGGCTGCAGAAGAATGGGCAAGAAAGCAGCAAATGAAATACAATGTTGGAAAATGCATGGTCATGCACTCTGGTAGAAGAAATAAAGGTGCAGAAAATCCAGAAATCTAAGGAACTTGGGAGTCCTTGTGCAGGACAACCAAAAGGTTAACTTGCAGGTATAGTCGGTGGTAAGGAGGCAACTGCAATGTTAGCATTCATTTTAAGAGGTCTGGAATACAAGAGCAGTGATGTGATGCTGAGACTTTATAAGGCACTGATGAGGCCTCACCTTGAGTATCGTGAGTGGTTTTGGGCTCTTCATCTAAGTAAAGATGTGCTGACATTGGAGAGGATTCAGAGGAGGTTCACAAGAATGATTCCGGGAATGAAAGGGTTATTATACGAGGTATGTTTGATAACTCTAGGTCTGTACTTGCTGGAATTTAGAAGGATGAGGGAGTCTTCAATGAAGCCTTTTGAATTTTGAAAGGCCAAGACACGGTTTCCCGTGGTGGGTGAGTCTAGGACAAGAGGGCACAGGCTCAGGATAGAGGAGCATCCAGTTAAGACAGAGATGCAGAGAAATTTCTTTAGTCAGAGTGTGGTGAACTGATGGAATTTATTGCCACATGCAGCTGTGGAGGCCAGGTCGTTGGGTGTTTTTAAGGTGAGGCTTGACATGTTCTTGATTGGATATGACATCAAAGGTTATGGGGAGAAGGCCCGGGGAGGGTTACAAAAAGGATCAGCCATGATTTAATGACAGTGCAGACTTGATGGGACAAATGGCCTAATTCTGTTCCTGACTTATGGTCTTTTAATAACTGTATGGATATAATAATACAGGATAAACATATAGCCTAATATAGCCATTCCAGATACACATAACATAGGAGATACAATAAGAGAAAAACTCCAGAAATATTCTGAATTAAAAGAGGAAATTGAAAGTCTTTGGAAAATGAACAGGGTATACATTGTGCCAGTAGTAATATCTACAAATGGTATAATTCCAAAGTCAGCTAAAAACAAAAGTGTGTTTTAATTTTTCTGCATCTGAAAGGCCAGATTCAACTTTATTTCTAAGATCACACTTTTTTATTGCTACCTACCAATAATCAAAATTTCTGTTTTTCCCTTATTTAGTTTAGGAAAACTCAAACTCATTCATTCTGTAATGCGAGTAAGACATCAGACCAGAGGGTTTAGAGCAGTGATTCCCAGTGAGGGTGGTTACGTGACCTGAAGGAAATGGAAGTTGTCGGGAGACATTGAAGATTGTTGCAGGGGGAGCGGTATGCAGCACCCTAACTTGAGGCATGAGACCTGACTGACTGTTGGTAGAGGAGGCCCTTCCAAAAAAAAGGACGAGGCACTGGAACACGGAAAGAGCCATAACCCTGCAGGTGGTGAGTACTCGTCGTCAGAATGTGTCTGAAACTCAGCAATCTTATCAGACCTTACCAATCGAACAAAAATTATTTGGGATGTATAAGTTAGCAACCAGGGTGCCCAACAGTTCTCCTTGACTCGAGGCACAGAATTTAACAGTTGGTAAATCAAGTACACCCGCTCATCTTTCTCCACAGATCTATGGAAAACAGGTTGCACAATGATACAGCACTGGCTGGATCCAAACAGTGAAATAGAGCCAATCAGTGAACCTGCCAACTCCGAGGATTCCTCTTGAGGTATTCAAAGCGACCTCGGCTTCATATGTGTGGTCAACAACCAACTTTGGGGATTATGAGACCTTAGCTGATGGTTAGTTGGGCTAACTGGAATAGTATAAAGGTAGGACCGAGATTAGGAAAAACTTCTTCACACAGAGAGTGGTGAATCTGTGGAATTCTCTGCCACAGGAAACTGTTGAGGCCAGTTCATTGGCTATGTTTAAGAGGGAGTTAGATATGGCCCTTGTGGCTACAGGGGTCAGGGGGTATGGAGGGAAGGCTGGGGCGGGTTCTGAGTTGGATGATCAGCCATGATCATAATAAATGGCGGTGCAGGCTCGAAGGGCCGAATGGCCTACTCCTGCACCTATTTTCTATGTTTCTATGTTTCTATGTATCTTGCCGATCTCCAGCTCTATCCTGACTAACAATCAATCTGAATCCTTGTCAACACAATTTTCACTGTTCTGATCATCTTCATCTTTGCTTCGCCGTTCCTTTGTGTGGTGATTCCATCACTCAATATCTGATAGGCATTCCCAGTTTGTGTTCACTTTAAAATTTTAATTTAGCCCCATTAATGATGGTTAAATAAGTTTGGCACAATCTCTGTGGGACTGAAGGCAGTGAAGTCCTGAATTCTAATCCTGCTAAGAAACAGTAACTACAGAAAGTATGTCAATACAATGTTACATACCTGGAGTATGGTTTTATTCCGTTCCTGTCAGATCAGAGATGCCCCACGTATCTTATTTGTAATACTATACTGTCTAATGAAGCCATGAAACCATCAAGTTTGCAGGAACTCTTGCACAAAAGACACCCTGAAAAGGCTGCTAATGGTATTACTCAGTTCCAGAAGATGAAAGAAGCATTTGAAAAGTGTTGCACATTCAAATCATTTGCCAAGAAAGCTAAAATGACGATGATAGTGGTCTCATTGCTTCTTATAACATTTCCAAAATGATAGCAAAGTGTGAAAAATCTCATACAATTAGTGAAAGATTAATCATGCCCACTGTATCAGATTCTCAAAATGGATACCAGTATTTTAAAATTAATTCCTCTGAGGAATAACTCTGTAGCTTGTTATAGTGACAAAATGAGTGAAGACACTGAGTATCAGTTATGCACAGAGCTACAAAAAACAGAATTTGGGATACAACTGGATGAGTCAACTGCAGGACCATGAGGCATGACTAATGGCATATGTATGGTTTATCAAAAATGGAAAAGTTTATGAAGAAATTCTCTGTTGTAAGAAATTAAAACAAATATCAAAGGAGAATCAATCTATGATGAGCTCAAAATGTACATTGAGGATAAAAGTATTTTGATTAGGACCATGATTTCTTGTGCAACAGATGGAGAACCATATATGACAGGTTGCCATGCTAGTTCAGTGCCATTTCTGAAAAAAGAAATGCCAAGACCATTTGCAATCCATTGCGAAATTCATCATCAACACCCCATAGCCAAAGACCTCAGCCAGTGACTTTTCAAGCATGATTTGTAATATCTGCTATCAACAACGATAAAGCTCATCGATTAAATAGCAGAATATTTCGCCAGTTATATGGAACTGTTGTATAGTGCTCAGGCACTGTGGAAGTTTTATTTAAAGACAAATAAAAACTTAAAGCAGGATCATTTTTCTCATGTTAGCATATGGTAGACATGTTTTTACACTATGGGAGTGCCGGAGAGTATGTTGTGCCTAAGAGAGATGTTAGCAAGTATGAAGGTGCCCTCGGAGTCCTTGGCAATTATGAAAGTGCTTTAGGGGGGAGTTGGGCTAAAAATGATTGGGAAACACTGGTTTAGAGCCTTAGGGTCATCTGGTACAATAGACAAATAAAGTCGTAAGTCGTCTGCATAGTTGTGGTAATTCACCTTGTGCTTTGAGATAACCTGACCAAATGACAGCGTGTAGAGTGAGAACAACAATAGCCAAGAATTGATCCTTGAGGCACATCAAACCGCTACAGCTAAATAAGAAATTTCCTCCTGTTTTATAAGATTGAAATCAGCTTAAAGGCAATGCAAGAAAGACCTACCCATTGACTAAGGAGTTTATGAGAGCGCTGTGATCTACGGTATCAAATGTTGTTCTCAAATCTAAGAGAACAAGAATTGATGTTTTACCTGCCTCGGCATAAGCCATGAGTCATTAACCACTTTAAGCAATGTAGTTTCTGTACTATGATTTGATCAAAAACCTGACGGATACTTGTTAAGAATAGAATTTTTATTCAAGTAATTATTTAATTATCAAAAAAACTATTTTTCTAAAATTTTACTTAGAAAACGCAGGTTGGAGCTAGGTCTAAAATTGTCCAAAACAGAGCAGCACTCTCGATTATATTTCTCAAGCAGGGGTTTAACTATTACAGTTTTTAAGGAATCCTGCAAAATGCCGGAAACTAGTGAGCAATTAACTACTTCGAGTACACTGTTGATTAGTGTGTTAGAAACTTCTTTTAAAAAGTCTGTGGGAATAGGATCAAGAACACAAGTGGACAGTTTTAGCTGAGTAATTATTTCTTGACATGAGGTAGTTCTGTACTTAGCTAGAAAACAGATGCTCGAAATGTATAATGCATGGTGGCCCAAGTAATGATAATCAAATTCAGAGACAGATGTGAGAAGCATGGAGGAACATCTGGAGAAACTTCTGAAATGCCCGGTTCGCTGCCGCTGCTACTGTGCGATCGAGAATCTCCGGAGGGTGGCCCTGAGACTTTGGCTTTGCCTGTTGCTGGCGGCCGGGGCTGGGGTCAAAGCGCTCGGCAGAGATGGTGCTCGGTGCTCGGTGTCAGAGGGCTGGTCGGAGGCTCATAGTTTTCAGATGTCTCTGAGTCGGACTGTGGTCGGGTGCTTCCAGGATGCTGCATCGGCAAGTTTGTGGCGCTGGAAGCTCATGGAAGAGTTTTCTTCCTTCTCCCGTCTGCATGAAATCATGGGACTTTCGAGAGACTTTGAACTTTTTTTTACCGTGCCCATGGCCTGTTCTTCATCAAGTTACGGTATTGCTTGCACTGTTGTAACTATATGTTATAATTATGTGGTTTTTGTCAGTTTTTCAGTCTTGGTCTGTCTTGTGTTTCTGTGATATCATACTGGAGGAACATTGTATCATTTCTTAATGCATACATTACTAAATGACAATAAAAGAGGACTGCGTGTCCTCATAATCTAATCTAATCTAAAAATTCAGTTAATTAGTTCTTATCATCAAGGTTCTTCTGGCCAGCTGTTCCGGTGGCACCACTGGCTTAATGTGTGAGGTATGTATCCATTTTGGCTTTCCTTGGAGTTGTATATGTGGCCCGCAGCACTTGGAATGGACCTTTCCAGCAGAGCTCCAGGCAGTCCTTTCATCAGTAGGCTCTCACCAGTGCCCAACCTCTTGGCTGGTATGATTGGCAGTTAGCACGATCTTCTGGGCTTCAGGTACCTGTTGATGGGAACCTTTAAGAGCTTATTTTAGTTTTATACAATAATGCAACATGCTTGAATGCTCATGTGTTAAGCCAAAAAAGGAGTGACTTAGAAGTGCATGAGATGTCCCAGAACTATCTCATGTGGATATAGCTCTGTTGTGCAGGTGGAGCACAGTGCCTTGTTGTGAGGACCAGTGGAAGCAACTCTGGCCATTTTATACAATTTAGCTAATCTGCATTTCAGGTCCCTATCTGTCTTTCAGCAGCCCTATAAGATCGGGGGTGGCCAGGGCACGTGAACAACGTTTACATCATTTCACACAAAAAGACTTTTTTTAACTACTATAGAATTTTACCCCAGAAAGTGAGGACTATTATTTAAGGTGAAAGTCAATGATAAGAAATGAAAAGTATTGAACATTGGCAGGAAGAAAGGGAAGGGTCAATGTTAACTTAGGCAGAATTCAAAAGGATACCTGAACAAAGAGACTTGAAGTTATCTGTGTATAAGTCAATAGAAGTAGAAAGGCAAGTTGATCAAGTATTTAAAAATGCACATAGGATCCTGGATGCTGAGTATAAGAGCAACCTAGTTTATTTGACTACCCTGCCTTCTCCTCAGAGCCCTTCTCTTTCAGGTGTTTATCTAACTGAGACAAGTAGCACCAGATTACCCTGTTGACACAATTTGACCTGTAAATAGCTGAAATATGGCCTATGTTGAGCTAGACTGATTTTCAATTCATTACTCTGAAAAAAAAACATGTGGTTGAATTTAAGGTGGTCTCACTTTCTCCTTTTAATCCACAGCATCATTTGGTCTGCAGTCTTCCTGCCACAGAACCATATATCTACTGAACTGCATTCTAGTAATTGCTCAGAAACCAACTCTAAATTTCCTAAGCACTAATTGATGAAATGACAAATTTCCACAGGTTTTTAGAAATAGTTTCTTTTCATTATGAAAGTAAATGCTTTGAATCAACTAAAGAATGATATAGCTTAATGCTTTCATCATTTAATATCTAATGTACTGGGGAGAGAGCCTAGGACAAAAGGGCACAGCCTCAGGATAGAGGGGCGCCCATTGAAAACAAAGATGCAGAGAAATTTCTTCAGTCAAAGGGTGGTGAATTTGTGGAATTTGTTGCCACATGCAGCTGTGGAGGCCAGGTCGTTGGGTGTATTTAAGGCAGAGATTGATAGGTTCTTGATTGGACATAGTATCAAAGGTTACGGGGAGAAGGCCGGGAACTGGGGTTGAGGAGGAGAAAAAGAAGGATCAGCCATGATTGAATGGCGGAGCAGACTCGATCGGCCAAATGGCCTAATTCTGCTTCTATGTCTTATGGTCTTATGGTATTAACTGGGGACTGGGCTTTACAGATTATGAAAACAATTGCTGAAAAATTTACTGAAAGACATCTTGAAATTGTTCTGTGGTGTAAAATTAGTGATTACTGTATTAAGTCCACCTATTGTCTATTTCCATTGAAGCTTTCCATAATAGAAAGAGTTGTGCAAAATGTTTTAGATGTTTTTGATTATCCAATTTGCTCTATCAAATGAAGTCAATGTCAATCCTTGTAAATTATTGCAGTCATCCTTATTGATTAAACTGAAAAATAAAAATAAGAAATTTAAATCCTCTTCAGAAGGGATTAATAGCATCTATCTATGATATAATTATGTCATTACAGCCAGGTATATCTGATAAAATTAAAAATGAATGGGAAAGGGAACTTTTTTTTTGCCTACCTATAGAGAAATGGGATAAAAATTTTCAATTAGTCAGTACTTCCTCTATATGTGCTAAACATAAATATAATTTAAAGTAGTGCATAAGGACCATATTACTAAAGGTAAATTAGCCATTTTTATTCCCATATAAACCCTATTTGTGACAGATGTCACTCTGAGGTGGCTTCTTTAACTCATATGTTTTAGTCCTGTCCTCTTTTGGAAAAATATTGGAAAGATATTTTGACATTATCTCAACAGTCCTGCGTTTTGATTTACAACCCCATCCTATTACAGCAATTTTTGGATTGCTAATGGTAGAGCATAGATTTTTGTTTTCTTCAGCCTGTCGGATGATAGCATTTGTTACTTTAATGGCCAGAAGATCCATTTTATTGAACTGGAAGGAGACCAATTCTCCTACTACATTCCAATGGCTTTCCCAAACTATATTATGTTTAAATTTAGAAAAAAATTAGAAGTGATATTTTTGATTCTTCTGTTAAATTTGAAGAGACTTGGAAACCATTTATTCAATATTTTCATATGATGTAATTTGACCTTTCTGAATCTTCTTTATTAACTTAAAATATATGAATAGAGGAACAGAGTTGACGACATTATTGAACGTGTTCGATTTAAGATAAAGGTCTAGCCTTGTTTTGTTCCATTTGCTTTTTTGGGTTTAGTATTTAGTTCTTTTTTGTTTCTTTTTGGGGTTTTTCTTTGTATTTTTTTCTTTTTATTTCTTTTTTCTCTATGATTAAATACATCATGAGTTTGGAAGTCTATTATACCTGTGTTATTTGAAATCCTTTCTGTATATGCTTATTAACAATTAGATTATTCCAATCTCTCTGTATCAATATTGTTATTTTGTTTGTAACTTTGGAAAATTAATAAAATGATTTTAAGAGAAAGAAAGAAATTGTCCCCTACAGATGCCAGAATTGCAGCTGCTGTATTTTACATCTCAGAATAAATACATATGTATTCCTCAAGCATGCTGGAGATTCAAGCAACACACACAAAATGCTGCTGAACGCAGCAGGCCAGGCAGCATCTATAGGAGGAAGTACAGTCGACGTTTCGGGTCAAGACCCTTCGTCAGGACTAACGGAAAAAAAGAGACATTAAGAGATTTGAAAGTGGGAGGGGGAGGGGGAGGAGGAGACCCGAAATGATAGGAGAAGACAGGAGGGAGAGGAATGAAGCCAAAAGCTGATTGGCAAAAGGGATACAAGGCTGGAGAAGGGGGAGTATCATGGGACGGGAGGCCTTGGAAGAAAGAAAGGGGGAGGGGAGCACCTGCGGAAGATGGAGAATAGCCAAGGAGATACTGTGAGGGAAAGAGAGAGGAACCCCCAATAAATAAATAAATAAACAAATGAATGAATGAATGAATGATCGGGTAAGAAGACGAGGAGGGGCATTAACGGAAGTTAGAGAAATCAATGTTCATGCCATCAGGTTAGAGGCTACCCAGACGGAATATAAAGTGTTGTTCCTCCAACCTGAGTGTGGATTCATCTCAACAGTAGAGGAGGCCGTGGATAGACATATCAGAATGGGAATGGGACGTGGAATTAAAATGTGTGGACACTGGGAGATCCTGCTTCCTCTGGTGGACAGAGTGTAGGTGTTCAGCGAAGCTGTCTCCCAATCTGCATCGGGTCTCGCCAATATATAGAAGGCCACACTGGGAGCACAGGACACAGTATATCACACCAGCAGACTCACAGGTGAAGTGTCACCTCACCTGGAATGACTGTCTGGGGCCCTGAGTGGTGGTGAGGGAGGAAGTGTAAGGGCAGGTGTAGCACTTGTTCCGCTTACAAGGATAAGTGCCAGGAGGGAGATCGGTGGGAAGGGATGAGGTTGGGGGGGGGGGGAAGCAAATGGACAAGAGAGTCCCTGCAGAAAGCAGAAAGTGGGAGGGGGAGGGAAAGATGTTCTTGGTGGTGGGATACCGTTGGAGATGGCGGAAGTTACAGAGAATTAAATGTTGGACACAGAGGCTGGTGGGGTGGTAGGTGAGGACAAGAGGAACCCTATCCCTAGTGGGCTGGTGAGAGCAGATGTGCGTGAAATGGGAGAGATGCATTTGAGGGCAGACTTGATGATGGATGAAGGGAAGCCCCTT
This sequence comes from Mobula hypostoma, assembly GCF_963921235.1. Lineage (NCBI taxonomy): Eukaryota > Metazoa > Chordata > Chondrichthyes > Myliobatiformes > Myliobatidae > Mobula > Mobula hypostoma. The sequence continues at coordinate 107,848,621 of NC_086105.1, read as the reverse complement.
TCTTTAAAAAAGGAAGACATCTCCTTCGTCCTGGAATGAAAAGCCTCATTCTGAGAGCAGATGCGGTGGAGACAGAGGAATTGAGAGAAGGGGATGGCATTTTTATAAGTAACAGAGTGGGAAGAGGAATCATCCAGGTAGCTGTGAGAGTCTGTGGGCTTACAGTAGACATCAGTAGATAAGCTGTTTCCAACGATAGAGACAGAGAGATCAAGGAAGGGGAGGGAGGTGTTGGAAATGGACCAGGTAAATTTGAAGGCAGGGTGGAAGTTGGAGGCAAAGTTGATGAAGTCAACGAGCTCAGCATGCGTGCAGGAAGCAGTACCAATGCAGTCGTTGATGTAGCGAAGGAGAAGTGGGGGATGGATACCAGTATAGGCTTGGAACATAGATTGTTCCAAGTCCATATGTATTCCTGTTTGCTTCTTATAAGCCTTGAAGATGCATATTTTAAGAACTGATCCTTGCCTTAAATTGACTTCTTTTATACATTTATGAGATATGTGCGTTGCTGATAAGACCAGAATTTATTGTCCATCCCTTAGAATATTAGATTAGTTTTAGCTTGAAAAGATAATCCTAAGTGAGCCATCCTTCATTTCATTGTTACTATAAGGTAGAACTATTTCTTTCATTTAACATGGAAAATACCACAATCCATGAAAGAGAAGTTATTAAAATCCTTGACACTACAGTTTTATAGTTTTTAAGCAACTCATAAGGTTATTTTATTGTTCTTGACGCTAACTCTAACCCCTTGCCAAATGTGAACACTACATCATAGCAGAAATGTAGGATATGACAGGAAGAGGCAATCAAAAGTCCAAGCACAAATTCTAATATAGAACAGAAAAGAAGTAGATGGAGTAAAAGATAATCAGCAGTTTATGCAGGTCTGTATAGGTTATTATTGCTCATGAAAGCTGCTTTAATAAAAACTGGTGAATTGGGTTAAAGGCAACCATAAACAGAATTCAGCTAACACTGGTGGTTGGTATAGAGCAATCAATCACAATGACAGTCAGATAAAGATTCCAAATGACTTTGATATCAATCAAAGCACCTTCAATGACATCATGAAAAGTTTTGCTTATTTATGTCCAGCATGGATTGTATTAATTAAATGAAATTCAAATCACTGGCGACAGCTCTGGACAAATATGGTCCTCTTGGTAAACCTTGAAAGGAAAAGAAAAAGCTACTTTTGACGTACAACCTTTTCACAACTACAGGGTGTTCTAAAGGACTTCATGTACTATTAATGACTGTGGAAATGCAATTGCTGTCAGTTCATTGGTAAATATTCCAGGGGCATCAAACAGTAATTCTCCCAACTTCATTATTTCACTGGGTCCAAGACGCATGAAGATTATAATTGCTCTTACCCGGCCACCAGAATTTCAACTGGAACATAACAGAAGTAGAAGCAGGAGAAGGCCCCAGTACAGCCCCCTTCACTTGCTATCACCAAAGTAAATTGATTGGCAGAATATGAGAAGCATAGTGGCCGTACCAGAGATCAAAGTAAAGAATGCAGAGGATGAACCAAGCAAGTCCACTGGGCAGAGCAGATAGTCAGGTTACGAGTGGGGGAGGACGGGTATGCTCAAGTGCAAGAAGTCTCACTAGTAAGGCAGATGAGCTTAGAGCTTGGAACTATGGTTATTTCAATCATAGAAACATGTGGAAGTGCAAGACTGGCAGTTTAATGTTTGGAGATAGAGGGACGAAACAATTTGATGGAAGTAGAGCAGTTGATTTGGTGAACATGGATTTTAGCAAGGTGTTCAACAAGGTACCCGATAGTAGGCTCATCTGACATGGGTTCCATGGAAACTCAGATTGCCTACGGAAGACAAGAGATGCTAGTAAATGGAGCATGTCCTGTCTGGAGATCAATGACCAGTGGTGTTCTGCAAAGATCTGTTCTCGGACCCTCGCTCTTAATGATTTTTATAAATAACTTGGATGAGGAAGTGGAGGCATGGAATAGTACGTTTGCAGATGACACAAAGGTTGGTAGTGTTGTGGATAGTGTTATGCTGAAGTAGTGATTGGAGTCAAGCTTTTCGAGTATGGGATCCATTTTGTAGCCAGAAGTAGTTGGAAGGAAGTCTTCATCTATTTTCATTGTCATTGTTTGAGGAATCCCTGATTTAAGTGTTACTTTTATAAATGCCACAAAATACTTCTCAACCCAAAATTTTACCTTCATTCTCAATGCTTGCAATCTTTCCCATTATGGTACTTCTGCAGGACACACCCTTCCAAATGAGCTGACCTAGTGGAAGTTCTGTCCCTAACCTGGCACTGAGTATTATCAGAGTGGTCACTGAACTGGGAGTTAATTGGTGCAGTCCCATTACTGATATTAACATAACTGGACAGCTCTGGGCAGACCTGGCCCATTACCCACCTGGGTAATAAAATATATGAACATTTGTCTCAAAGTCTTGCCTGATTATATCTTTCAGTAATGAGTTGTTATAAATCTGTGGAGGATGAACAGAAAGACTGTTGCCAAGTGCATTGCCTGTTTGTGTAGCCCAAAGAGGTTTTTGTTGGCTGTGGGATCAGTGTTGGTCCAGATACACAATATTCCATAGGGAAGCCCGGAATATTGAGCATCCACCTTAATCCAAGGGTTTTCCATCAACATGCCACTTTCATCTCAGTGGGGAATGCAAACCCATGTTTTAACTGATTTCTTTTCCTTTTTAAAGTTATTGTGTTTCCCCCATCATCTCAGACAGAGCCGTTATGTCCAAAAATCTCTGATTCAATACTTTCTCTCGCAGTGATGCTCTTCAATTTACAGTAGTCTAATTATCAAACTATAAGCAGAACAAATTTTCGACTGATTTAATTCTTAAATGTCTCTTTTCAAATACATATTTGTCTCATTGTACCAAGAGCTCTGATTAATAAAACTCAGGGTTCATAAATGCTTCCTTAAGTAAAGAAACAGTATGATCACCTTGTTCTTGCACTTAAGGTTTGTGAAATTGAATCCTTTGGCATTTCTGCTTTAATTCAAGCTTTGGCAACATAATGTTTGTGCACTCAAAAGATAACATTTTCACTGTAGGGAGCAATGATAAGAAACAGAGTTCATACTCCATGGGGAGTCACATTTTCTTCCACAAGTTTTTATGTGAAGTTACACTTACTCAAATAAAATGTGTAATTTCCTGAAATTACTTGAAGATTAAAATGACTGTTTTAAATTGATATCAATAGCACTGAACTCTCCACACTGCTGGAGCTGAAAATTGCTGCAGTTGAAATACAGCAGATGGAAATAATTTCAGGAAATTTTCCCAAGTGAATACTTGTATGTTATTACTGCAAGAAAATGCACAGCATGTATTTTAAATTGTTTAGTGGAGGCAATAGGACATAAAACCAGAAAATTCTGTAGATTCACAGAACTAAAAAAGAATAATCATCCTGTGCCGTTATTTCAGTTTCAGGTGACAGGGTTTTGGCATAAATCAGGTACATGAAATCATTAGACCATAAGACCATAAGGTTTAGGAGCAGAAATGAATCATTCGGCCCATTGAGTCTGCTCTTCCATTCCATCATGGCTAATTTATTATCTTTCTCTACCCCCATTCTCTTGCATTCTCCCTGTAACTTTTGACACCCTTACTAATCAAGAACCTATCAACTTCTGCTTTAAATTTACCCAATGAATTCCACAGATTCGCTGTTCTCTGGTTAAAGAAACTTCTCCTCATCTCTGTTCCAAAGGGACCTTCCTCTATTGTGAGGCTGTGCCCTCTGGTCCTAAACATCTCCACTATAGGAAACATCGTCTCCACATTTGCTCTATCTAGGAAATTCAATATTTAATAGTTTTCAATGAGATCCACCCCTCATTCTTCTAAACTCCAGTGAGTACAGACCTAGAGCCATCAAATGCTCCTCATATGTAAATCCAGTCTTTCTCTGAATCATTCCTGTGAATCTTCTCGGAACCCTCTCCAATGCCAGTGGATATTTTCCTTGATAAGGGACTGAAAATTGTTCACAATACTCCATGTGCAATCTAACTAATGACTTAAAAAGCCTCATTATTACATCCTTGCCTTTATTTTCTCATCCTTTCAAAATGAATGCTAATACAGGTCGACCTTCACTAATCCGACTACCTGTAATCCGGTTCCTTCGATAATCTGGCACTGATTTCAAATTTTCCGCGCAACAGTAATTTCAAATTTCCCGGGCCACCATGCCAATCTGCTGCGCATTGTTTTGGTTGCGCTGTATCTGCTCACGTCTTGGCGCACGCTTTTAAGCACAGACAGGCGATTCCTGCTTGATTTCCTGCATTTATTAATATCATTGTCTCTTTTTTAGCCCTAATTATGGCACGAGTGAGTAAAGGAAATGCACCTTGTGCTGTGAAGCGAAAAGACCGCACATTATCCATTAAAGATAAGGTTGAGCTCTTGAAAAAACTGGACAGTGGTGTATCGGTGAAAAGCTTGTGCAAATGTTACAACATTGGCTCTTCCACAGTGTACAATATAAAGAAACAGAAAGAAAAACTGCTACATTTTTTTGCTGATAGTGGCTCAAAGAAACAGATGTGTGTAAAAAAAATGAAAGACAGAAGAAGTTTGGAACTAGATAAAGTGCGGATAACGTGGTTTAATCTTCGTGTAAATGAAGGTGTTGAACTATCTGGAGATATGGTGAAGGAACAAGCAAAAGTATTTCATGAAGAACGAGGACTAGATTATGAGTGTGACTATAGTGAAGCCTGGCTTCATCGGTTCAAGCAGCATCATGGCTTACAGTTTCTTGCAGATTGTGGTGCAGCAGCAGAGTTTGTTGACGAGTTCGCCAAATTAGTCCCCGATGAAAAATTAAGCCCCGAGCAGGTGCACAATGCTGATGAGGCTGCTTTGTATTGGAGATGTACACCAAGAACACTAACAACAGCAGATGCAGAATTGCCAACAGGCTATAAGGCATCGAGAGATTGTGTGACTTTGCTAGGCTGCTCTAATGCTGCAGGAACCCACAGATGTGAGTTACTGGTCATTGGCAAAAGTTTATTTACGTTCCAGAGCCTTCATAGGTATGACGCAATTTCCTGTAATTTACCCTGCTAACAAAAACGGATGGATTACAATCAGCATCACACTAGAATGGTTTGAAAATTATTTCATTTCCGAAACACGAGCTCACTGTGACTCTGTTGGCCTGCACCACATCTGTAAGATGTTGATGATCCTGACAACCCCACACTTGCAGACATGTAACTTTGCCTGAAGGTATATTAAATGACTCACTTTAGAAGCGGAAGTGCTCAACTTCTCTGTATAAGATAATTTCTGTACATTTCACTGTACCCTTTATTTTATCTTGAGGTAGTGGGTAGTGGCTCCATATGCCACTACTACAGGGCGTGACGACCCTGCCTTACACGAGTCCTGGGCTCAGCTGGCTCCGGTCGACAGTACCCGGTATGAGCCCCTGTCCAGGGTTACGAATCCCACTGTCTTGTGGGTATCTTCGGAAGAAGAGAAAGCTAAGGAGTAAACCTTACACCAATCTGGAGTGGAGCCCCTAAGGCAGTTGGATGACGTATCACGTCACCTCCCGGCAGCTCCTGCAGTCAAGCTGATGCTAAATGTACTGCTTCGCATTCCTTTGGACCACATCCGTGAGGCCAAGAGGGGGATCTTGATGTCTTGGCAGCCCCGGATCTCCATATTCATCGCCCAGGCCTGCACCCCGGAGAGGTCACTGCTGCAAAGCAGCAAAACCAACACGGGAAAACGAACTCGACTGTGGTCGGACAGAAGAGAGAGAAGGAAAGCTGTGGAAGTGACTACCCAGCCGCAGCCATCAGCCTTCCTGTGCAGCAGCTGTGCCAAGGACTGCCGCTCAAAAATCAGGTCATTCAGCCACAGCCGACGCTGTTCCACACCCAATTGAGTCCTAAACCGGGTGCATCCAATTGTCTACTTAGACAGACGGAGCTATTAATTTATTTTATCTGTGCATGTACAATATATCATTAAAATTTCACTTGCTACATATTTAATATTTCTGTTTCATTATTATCTAACTTGTACTGACTTATATGCTATTTTAAAGGCTGTTAGCTATTGCTTAATGTGATCCTTCTGTAATTTGGCATCTTCATTAATCCGGCACTCCTCAAGTCCCAGTGGAACCAGCTTAGTGAAGGCCAACTGTATTGTATCTTCCTTCCTTACTACTGAGTCAATTTGCAATTAAACTCTTCGGGAATCCTACACAAGGATTCCCAAGTCCCTTTGCACCTTTGCTTTCTGAATATTCTCCCCATTTAGAAAATAGTCTACACCTTTATTGTTTCTATCAAAATGCATATTCATACACTTCCCAAAACTATATTCTTCTACCACTTCTTTGCCCATTCTCCTAAACTGTCCAAGTCCTTCTGCAGACTCCCTGCTTCCTTAGCACTACCTGCCCCTCCAACTATCTTATATCATCTGCATCTGCAGATGTGGCCATCTGATGGCCACAAAGCCATCAATTCCATCATCAAATCATTGGCATACGTATGGCGTGAAAAGAAACGGTTCAACACTGACCATCGTGGAAAACCACTAGTCACTGTCAGCCAAACAGAAAAGGCCATTTTATCCCCTCGCTTTGGCTCCTGCCGGTTGACCAATCTTCTATCCATGCTAGTATCATTCCTGTAATACCATGGGCTCTTGTTTAGCAACCTCATGTGCGGTACCACGTCAAAAACTTTCTGAAAATCCAAGTGAACAACATCCACTGACCCTCTTTTGCCTATCCTGTCTGTTATTTCCTCAAAGATTAGTTAGCAAGATTTCCCCTTGAGGAAACCATGCTGATTTGGCTGATGTTATTGGCTGAGGAGTGGCCAATGTTACTGCACTTTGAAACCTCATCCTTAAAAATGAAGTCCAATATCTTCCCAACCATTGAAGTGCGGTTAACTAGCCTATAATTTCCTTTCCTTTGATTCTTCCCTTCATAAACAGTGGAGTGACATTTGCAATTTTCTAGTCCTCTGGAACCATTCCAGACTCTAGTGATTCTTGAAAGATCACTGCTAATGCCTCCACAATCTCTTCAGTTACCTCTTTCAGAACCTTGGGGTTTAGTCCACCTGGTCCAAGTGACTTATCTACCTTCAGACCTTTCAGCTTCCCAAGCACCTTCTCAGTAATAGCAACTATACTCACTTCTCACCCAGCACTCACAAATTTCTAGCTTACTGTTGGAGCCTTCCACAGTGAAGATTGATGCAAAATATTTATGAAGTTCATCGACCAATTCTTCATCCCCTATTACTACCTCTCCAAGGTCATTTTCCAGTGGTCCGATATCCACTTCGCCTCTCTTTTACTCTTTATATATCTGAAAAATTTCTCATATCATCTTTTATGTTATTACTTTATATTGAATCTTTTCTCTCCATATTACTTTTTAGATGCCTTCTATTGTTTTTTAAAAGCTTTCCAAAGCTCTAACTCCCCTCTAACTTTTGCTATATTATTTGCCTCTCTTTTGCTTTTATGATGTTTTTGACTTCCCTTGTCAGCAATAGTTATCACATCCTCCCATTATTTCTTCTTTGGAATGTATCTATCCTGCACCTTCTGAATTGCTCCCAGAAACTCCAGCTATTGCTGTTCTGCCGTCATCCCTGCTAGTGTCCCCTTCATATCAGCTTTTGCCAGCTCCTCCCTCATGCCTCTGGAATTCCTTTTATTCCACTGTAATACTGATACATCTGATTTTAGCTTCTCCCTCTCAAACTTGAGGGTGAATTCTGTCATAATATGATCACTGACTCCTAATGGTTCCTTTACCTTAAACTCCCTAATCAAATATGGTTCATTATACCACACAGAATTCAGGATTGCCTTTTTCCTGGCTGCTCAGCCACAAGCAGCTTTATAAAGCCATCTTGTAGGCATTCTACAAATTCCCTCCCTTGGGATCCAGCACCAACCTGATTTTCCCAATCTACCTGCATATTGAAATCCCCCATGGCTATTGAAACATTACCCTTTTATCTTGCCTTTTCCATCTCCCATTGTAATTTGTAGCCCACATCCTGGCTATGGTGCAGAGGCCTGTATTTAACTCTTGCAGATCTTTTTACCCTTGCAGTTTCTACAACTTCGGATCCTACTGTACGTATCCTCTTTGTAAGCATTTGTTCTCATTTTTTAACAACAGTGTCACGCCACCCCCTATGCCTACTTGCCTGTCCTTTCAATACAAGGTGTATCCTTTGATGTTAAGATCCAAACTACGATCTTCTTTAAGCCATGGATCATTGATATAGTATAATTTCACAATTACGGAATATTACAGTATAATGTTATAGCTCAGAAGAAAATTCAGCTCGCTGAGTTTCTAGCTGCTCTTTGAAAACTGTCCAGGCAATTTCTTTATGCTGTCCATTTCACAGGGCCCTGCAAACTTATCATCAAGCATAACTATAAATAATGTATCCATAAATTTTGAAAGAGGGAAAAAAACAATGTATAAGCCTGTGGTAACAGTTTTACAAATTAAATCTGAAAAGTAATACAAAACTAATAGTGAAAATATGTTTTATTATTTCTCACACATAATATGTTAAATTATATAATCAATAAGAAGTTGGAAAGATAAATCAAGTTTGAAGTAGGTTTTCTGCTATGGGCATAATTGAAGAATGTAAATCAAAATGTGCTCAAACTTTTCATTCTCAGTACAGTTCATGGTTTCAATGGAATGATCGTACAACATCAGAAATGGAATATTTTTCACACATCAGCTTAAAGGAAGCTAAACATTCCTTGGTGTATCATAGCTTCTTGGATTTTCAACAGTTGCATTAATACAGATGAAAACGAGTCACTAAAAATAAGTATTTTTAATAAATATCCACCCAAGAATAAGCTGAATTTGAATCTGAAAATGGGTCTGAAAGACTACACTCCAGTTGTTATTAGCCAATGTATATTCAACAACATTTTAGAAAATTAAATACCTTTGATCAGCAAAAGATTTCCAATGTCTTTCGACTTAGTGTGTGGGAATATGTATAGCCTGCTTGAACAAATGCAATTAGTGGAATCTTGTGATGTTGGCAGTGAGGTGAGGTATATCTGCATAAATTGAAACTTGAAGTATCGTGAAGAATTATGGCAAATAAAAACATAAATGGGCTTGTTTAAAGTTTCCTAATCTTTGTGCTAGTTCAGCACATTAAACCAATGCTGTGGAGATATTGCTAATATAAATAAGCAGAAAGCTCACTTATTGATTCTTCGAATCCACATTTCTTTGGTAATAATGGATATGAATCTCTAGAAGATGCTTCCTCAGAGGGTGGTAATTATTGGGAATAATTAAAATGCTGATCAATAAGTATTTAAAAGATTGATGAATTGAAGGTTATAAAGAACTGGCACAGATGAGTTGCGACTACCATAAATCAGCTATGATTACATCAGGCTTGAGGGGCCTGATGTCGCATTTCTGTTCCTATTTTTGAGTGTTCTTATGCATTCAGTTTCCCACCCATAACATTTATTATTGTTATCAGAAGTTTTATATGGTTATTTGGAGTTATTATCCAGCACAGATGGCTGACACTGGATATCCTATTAGATAACTTGCATGGGAGTGCATATTGCATTCTTAGAGCAGTACCATGCAATATTCAAGATTATTGATTGGCCTGTTCACTATTCCTTTTTTACAGTTTTTCCCATATTTGGTATCAATTATCATTCAACCTTTTTCCTGGTTATGTTACAAACAGAACTAGTTGCCTAGCTCATTATCCTAAACAAAAATAAAGAGAATTTTCAATTAAAATTTGTGACGCAAAGCAACTATTTGATTTATTTTCTGTTATGAAACAGACCTTATTATTTAAATTCCATTTGCAAAGCTTTTTCTGAAATATTTATTTATAACTCGGGGAATTTCCTCTGCTGACTTTGGTCCTATGATTAATATTGATCTTGGTAAGTTTCTACAATGAATCATTAATATCTAATATATAATGAAAAATAGCATAATTATAAAAACATAATTCCAGTCATTCACCATTAGATTAACTTTCCAATTAACTATGAATTAATAAATATGTCTGTGAAAAGCAATGTAGGGATAGGTAATCCTGTATAATTTTAGCTGATAATTCTATTAGAATAAAAACCACAAGGCCAGTCAGTGCAAGAATTTGCTCACTCTTTCCTGTTGTCTCTATTCATGTATGAAGTTTAGGCCTTATCATACCAATAATGAACAGATGGAAATGATCAGCTTCAATTAGTTGTCAATACCAGCACAATACTGTCTCACATCATTGGGAATTTGGAAAAGAAAACTAGCATTTCATTTTAACACCCATATTTTTCAGTTCAAGCTCTGACTCTGTGTATTATGCTTGCTTCCTGATGGAGTTAGATCCCTTATCTGACATGTGCGAGGTTTGTTACTCTCTTCCACCTACAAATGAAAAGCGTCATGTGAGCATTTTCTTTGTCTAAGAGAAGTCCTAGTATAATGCTTTAAAATATGAGTTTGAAAATATGGTGCATGAATAGATACTCTTGAGTAGATACCACATGAATATAATAAACTGTATCAAGTGCAGCAATTACAGTGATCTGCCAAAACCCTCATCTGAGAACGAATGATGACAGATTTGATGCATAAATGGCCAAGTTTAGCCAATAACATTCCGGATATACCTGGAGGGGAGAAGGAAGAATAATCATCATCACAGCAATGAGTAGGATATGCCTGTTGTGAGCATGCAAAAAGCTCTGCATACACAGTTGTCTATTCAAAGTAAGGACATCCTCAAAGTAATTGTAGCTATTGTGTTGATCGCCCCCATCTCAGGGCACAGCACTAAAAATATGTGAGGAAACACTAGGTGCATGCAACATGCTATCATACAGATAATTTGTGATGTTCCTCAAGATTTGATCACTGTTATTAGTAACATGTGTTTACTTAAGTTTAATACTGGGAAAAATAAACCGGCTTGTTGAATGCATTACTTTTTGGCTCTCAGATGAGACATTGAACGTTTTGGCTCTCAGATGAGGTCTTATCTGCGCTTTCAGGATGAAACATCTGTGGCACTATTCTGCAGAGGAGTGGGGAGTTTTTCCACTCTACATTCCTCAGTATGTCAGTTGCCATCAACTACAGTGTAAATGGTTATCTTTTTACTGTTATTTGCAAGTTTTTTTAATGCCAACATTGCAGTTACAGCTCACTATACAACAATAAAAAGTGTTTTCTTATTTGTAAAGCATTTTTCAATATACTGGGGTCATAAAAAGTGCTTTTCAAGTTCAAATTCTTTCTTATCATTCTTTCCATTCGGATGGTTCAAAGTAGACACTGAAATCAGTTTGCCAGGTCTCAAATATGAGGGATGATTGATAAGTCCTTGGCCTAAGGTAGAAGGAGTCAATTTTAGAAAACCTAGCACATTTATTTTTCCTACATTTACACACTTAGTCCAGTGGTCATGGAGCATACGGATCCTTTCTTGGTAGAAGTCGGCGTCTTGGATCTCCAGAAAGTGGTCCACAGCAGGGGTGATTGATAAGTTTGTGGCCTAAGGTAGAAGGAGATGAGTTATTAACTTCAAACTTTCTGCACTTTCACTCAAAGAGTTGAACTGCACATGCATGTTATGAGAGCTGTATAACTCATCTCCTTCTAGCTTAGGCCACAAACTTATCAATCACCCCATGTACAAATCCTTCACAATTGTCTGTTCTTTCAACACTTCCCTCAGCTTTCTCAGGAAAGCAGTTTCACATTCAAATATGGATTTCACCGAGCTTTGAAAGGTAATTAATTTCACTTTTCTGTTCAATGATTGAGGCCTTGTTCCCTCACAACTGAGTGCGCTACCTTCAACCAGTTGTTAGGACTCAAACAAATCAATAAAAACTAATAAATCAGCATACATTGAACATATGGTGCTTCCCTTGATCCCGCAGTATCTCAAAGTATCTTAAAGCTAATAAGATACTTCAGAAATGTAGGGTCTTTTATGTACTCAGGACAATGAAATCACATGAAGAAATAGTCAGATGTTTTTCATGTTATGATTTAGCTTAATCAGTTTTGGACAGAATAGCACCCTACCTTTGTGGGAATAAAGAACTTTCATTGATTATCTTATTGAAAATACATTGTATGTCCGTTCGGTATTTCCCCATTAAAATTTCTGCCCATATCATAAATTCAAAGCATACAAAATCTGAGCTTAAACACGTCATTATGTCCATGCGACACTAAAGTAATTGTCCAATCAATTATGAAAATAATTTAGTAAAGAGACATGTAGGTATAGCTAACCCTGTATGATTTTAACTAGTAATTGTATTCAGAATAATGATCAGAAGACCAATCATTATGCAAATTCGTGCTCACATTTTTATCTTGTCTCTATTCATGCAATGCACCTTTGGGATACAAATTTTCAGCTTCAGTTGGTTCTCATTAACAACATAACAGTGCTGATTGAAATCTTAATGTTTCAATAGAGACAGTGAGGTAAAATTTAGTGTAAAAATCCATATATTTGAATGTAAGCCATGAGGCATATTTGGCAAATGTGACATGTACTCTAACCTTTTGCCTTCTGCATTTGTCGCCAGTTATGAGACTGATTTTTTTTACCACACCCTCTGGGCAAGCAGATTTTATTTTTAATGGCATTCTGGTTGTAGTTCAACATCAGCTCAGGGGGCTTTCCGGTCCTCCTGAAATTAGCCAATGAATGCCAGGCAAGTTTGCAGGAATGATTTAAGGGAAATGAATAAACTTCAAGGAAACATCCCCACAAATACTCAGCAATATCTGTAGTTTTCTTACCTGTTAGTGAAAAAGGACAGTTATGTTGTTTTAGAATGAATTTCTTTTTTTTTAGTTTTATTTTTATTTGGATAAGGAATTCACAATTATCATGTACTTTTTTCACACATATAACCTTTTCCATTTTTTTATATGTATAAAACTACAATTATTTATACATTCTTAAGTACACATTGAGATGATATAAAAGGAAAATAAACATTTAAATAGATAATTATGTACTGTGGTAAATCTAACCTATTAGGCTAAGTAATGAAATTAGTTGTTAAGAAAAATGGTAGTAATAGTTTCCATACAACCCTTCTGGACCATTTCCACTGGTCCAAAACGTTGCATACAAGCCTATATACCAACCATTATAGGTGTTTATATCCCAATTTGTTCGTGCTTGTTCCTGCCCGCAGACATAATTATCCAATCCCTATGTACTTATTTACTTAATTTTTTCATTTTTTTTATCCCTTTCCCAAATCTTTCCCTTTACTTGTGTTAATTCTCTATTTTCCAAAAAAAACAAACATTTAGACTAGGGGTACTTACGTTAGCAATATTACTGTGTTGATGAGAAGAGCAATATAAATCATTAGGAGAGTCATCTAAAGTCTGCTCGCATTGGGGTTATATATTCAATCCATTTATTCCAGATTTGATAAAATGTTTCTTTTTGAGTTCTCAGGGAGTAAGTCAACTTTTCCATTTTAAATATTTCCAAGATAATTTCGTACCAATCTTCTAATGTAGGTGGTATTGGATTTAGCCATTTTCTAGTGATTGATTTCTTACTTGCTGCTAAGAGGGCCTGCAGCAACTTTATATCTTCCTTCTGTTCAAGGAACAACACATGCCCCAAATAGAGCGTCTCAAAGTTCAGAGGTATCTGGGACCTAAGTACCTTAACTAATGTTCTATGAATACCTTCCCAAAATAGACTTAATTTAGGGCAATCCCAGAAAATATGAAAATGATTTGCCTCCTTGGAGCCGCACCTTCTCCAACACATTACATTTGTATCTTTATATTTTTCCTGATATGGGGTCTTGAAGTATCTTATAATGTTTTTCCAACAATGTTCTCTCCAAGTCAAAGAATTAGTCGAGGACCATTGAAAGCTGCAGATTTTCCCCCAAGCCTCCTCTGAAAGTACCAACCCTGCTTCTTTCTCCCACTTGTCTTTAATATACAATGTATTTACATTTTTAGCATGGGAGAGTGCATTATATAGGCGAGAAACTGATTTACTAGGTATTGAACTGCAAGCCGAATTCAGAATCTTGAAAAATTCTAATTCTACTGTTGATAGGTCTGTATATCTACAACTCTGGTTAACATAGTTTCGTATTTGAAGGTACCTAAAAAAGTCATTATGTTCTAGGCCATGTTTGTCCTGCAGGATTTGGAAACTTTGTAATACTCTTTTATCTATAAATGAGAGGTAGGTTGTAAGACCTTTCTTTATCCATAGCTCAAATCTTTTATCTCCTCTGTTGGGAAGGAATTCGGTATCATATGCACACCCTCTAAAGAGTTTTAACACGTTATTAATTCCACATGAATTAACCACCTTCTGCCATACTTTTAATGTAAGATTTATCCAAGCATTATTAAATTTTTCCAACTGGTCCATCAATCCTTTGTCAGCTATTGAGGCCTGAAGAGGAAAACTGTCAACTAATCCAAATTCTATTTCCTTCCATCTAGCCTTATATTCCCTATTACACCAATATAACAGAGGGGTTATCTGTGAGGCATAAAAATAATTTCTCAGGCAAGGAAGAACCATATCTCCTCCTTCCTTCCCTAACTGTAAGGTGTTATATCGAATTCTAGGTTTCCTTCCTTGCCAAATGAAGCGGGAAATCCATTTGTCCCATTCCCTGAATTGATTATCATCCACCTCCACTGGTAAAGTACAGAAAAGATATAATAACCGAGGAAGAATATTCATTTTTATAGTATTTATCCTTGAATTTAAACTTAAAAAGGGGATAAGATTCCATCTATGCATATCTGCTTTTATCTCTGAGATTAATGGCCCATAATTTACCTGTGACAGTGTTGAAAGATCCTTCGGCAGGGTTATTCCTAAATATTTTAATGATTTAGCTTCCCACTTAAGATCGTATGTATCCTGCAATTTTTTGGATGGTGTATAATTTAGGGACATAACCTGCGTTTTCTTTACATTTATTTTATAACCTGATATTTTCCCAAAGTCATCCAACAGTGTAAACAATCCTATAAATGATTTTTCTGGTTCACTCAGATAGACCAAAACATCATCTGCGAATAACGCCACTTTCTGTTCAACCCCTGCCACCTTGATACCTTTTACGATTTCGCTCTGTCTTATTAGTTGGGCAAGTGGTTCAATATATAGCGCAAAAAGGAGAGGAGAAATTGGGCATCCCTGTCTAGTGCCTCTCTCTAAAATGAAGGAGTCAGAGAAGTCCCCATTTATCTTAATTCGGGCTGTAGGGCTGTCATATAGAGTCTGAATTACTTTAATAAACCTTTCTTGAAAGCCGAATCTTCCTAACAATCTGTATAGGAATGCCCAACTAACCGAATCAAAAGCTTTCTCAGCATCCAATCCTACTACCATTGTCTCTGTCTCGTTCTTATTAACCTGTTCTAATATGTGCAGAGTTCTCCTTATGTTGTCCTGTGTTTGTCTTTGTTGAATAAATCCAGTCTGGTCTAAATGGATTAGGCCAGGTAAAAGCTTTTCCAATCTGTGTGCTAATATAGATGTAAATAGTTTGTAATCTAAATTAAGAACACTAATTGGCCGATAATTGCCACATTCTAGTTTATCTTTACCCTCTTTAGGAATAACTGAAATAATCGCTTCTCTCCAGGAAGGTGGAGTTTCTCCTCTCTGCAAGATCCAATTAAAGGTGTTAAGTAGTAATGGGGCTAACTGTGTCTTCAGGGACTTGTACCACCCTGAGGTAAACCCATCAGAACCCGGGGACTTTCCAGCCTTTAACCTAGAGATGGCCACGTTCAGTTCTTTGACAGTTACTGGTTCTAATAAACTTTCATTTTGTAAATCTGTAAGTTTAGGTAGATCTAAAAAATTCAATACACTGTCTATATAGGGCTCATTGGGGGCCCGGGTTGGAAGTACAGCTCTCGATAATATGTTTCAAAACTCTCTTGAATTTTCCCTATTGTACTCTCCACAAGCTTTGTCTTTGGATTCTTTATTTTATGAATTGTATTGTCTGCTTGTTGTTTTCGTAATTTATATGCTAATAATCTAGCTGATTTACCTCCTACTTCTTAATTCTTTTGTCTCAATTTCTTTGAGTTTCCAACGTATAAATATCATCAATTTCACTTTGCAATTTCCTAATTTCCTGTTTTCGATTTGAATTACTTTTGTTGCTATCTCCAACTTGAAGTTGTTTTAATTTTCCTTGAAGGTCTGCTAATTTTTGTGCATTGATTTTTTTCATGTGAGTAGTAATGGAAATAATTTTCCCTCTCAGTACAGCTTTCAATGTATCCCATAAAATCACTGGTGATGTTTCTCCCGTGTCATTAAGGTCTAGATATTCTTTGATTTCTCCCCTTAATCTCTCCATTACTTTCGAGTTATTGAGTATATGTGAGTTTAGCCTCCACAGTGTTTTCCTCATTTTCCTTTCCAGGATTAGAGACATAGAGACTGGGCTATGATCCGACAGATCAATTGTTGCAATATTACAGTTTTTTATCCTGAGTCTATCTGTATTAAAGATAAAGAAATAGTCTATCCTTGAATAGGCTGAATGAGGGAAAGAGTAATATGTATAATCTTTACTAGTAGGGTGTAATTCCCTCCAGACATCTATAATTCCCAACTCCTCCATCAATGAATTCACTTTCCGAGTCAGAGGTTTATTCTGAGTAACTATTCTTGAAGAATCTAATATAGGATTTAATCTAATATTAAAATCCCCTCCACAAATTACTACCCCTCGAGAACTGACCATTAGGTCAAAAATGTGTCTATAAAATGACCATTTACTACCTGGAGGAGCATAAACATTCAGCAATGTTATTTCTGTACCTTCTATTCTTCCTGTGATTTTTACAAACTGTTCTTCTTTGTCTCTAGTCTCTGAAATATGTTCATAATTAAGAGTACTTGATATTAAAGTAGCTACCCCTCTTTTGTGACTCAATTTATATGATGAATAAAATACATGCTTAAAGCCCATTCTTTTTAATTTTCCATGTTCAGATTGGCTCATATGTGTTTCCTGGAGGAAAGCTATTTGTGCCCTCTCTTTTTTCAATTTAGACATAATCTTATTTCTTTTAATTGGATTCAAAACCCCATTAACATTATAGGAAATTATTTTTACCAACTCAGTTTGCATTTTTCTCTAGTAGAAAAAAAACACTCTCCTTTTCTAACCAAACAGTAAGCAATCCCTTCTCAACAGTAAACCAAGACATATAACCACACCCTAGACATTTCTGAACGTATAACATTTGAAAATTTTTCCCGACTTCCCACAGTGAGGCCTGAGCACCGACCCGCCTCAGTTCAGAGGGATAACCTCTATCTTCACCCTGTGTTAGAGGGCCCGCAGCAGTTTGAATAATCATAGAGAATTTTCTCCTATTTATGTCTCGACCATATTGCTATCATTCAAGTTATTCCGCCTAGTTTATTTTCAGTTACCAGTTTTCATTTTACTTTTAAGTCCGATTTACTCTTTTCAGTCATTTCTCTTAATTAATCTGTATTCTCTGTACATTCGCGTCTGAATATTTGCAGTTTTTCCTTGTAGTTTGACACTCTGGTTCGAGTGGAGCGTCGTCGCCCCACTAACTGCCACGACTTCTGCCGAATCCTCTCCAGTAGCGACTCCGGTTGGGTGATAACTTTAATAGGTAGTCCCCGGTCCGCCAGGTCCAACGTTGCCTCCTCCACCGTAGCGTAAGTTTTTGTCCCTTCGTCGTAAAAGACTCTCAGCCGAGCTGGATACAGGGTCTGGAATCTGATGTTGTTTTCCTTCAGGACTCTCCGTGTTTCCGTATATTCCTTCCGTCTGGCAAGAATCCCCGGTGCGTAGTCGTGGTCTAAACTGATTTTGCAGTTGTTCCACATGAAACCTTTCTTTTGCCATGCTCTTTTAAGCACCTCTTCCTTCGTTCTGTAACTGAGAAATCTGATCAGAATTGATCTGGGCTGGGCGCCTGCCGGAGGCTGTGGTGCCAACGCGCGGTGAGCCCTTTCTATCTGTAGGTCTTTTGCGGCCGGTATATCAAGAGGGAATCATCAATCTGGGTTTACCTTCGGTTCCTTCGGGAACTCCGTAGATCCTCACATTTTCCCTTCTTGAGCGGCCTTCTTGATCTATTAGTTTCCACTGGAGCTGGTCTTGTAGCTTCAGCATTTCTGCTATCACTTCCTCGGCGTTTTGTAGCTTCTCTTCAATTCCAACAATCCTCGCTTCGGCTTCATCTATCCGCGAGTTAGTTTTTACTATTTCTCCTTTAATATCTTCCAGCTGTTTGCTGTTATCTTGTCGGAACTCACGAATCTCTCCGAGAATCAAAGACAGAGTCACCGATTCCTCCTCATTATCTCCGTCCTGGCTTGCCGTGGGGGAGCTAGGCCCGTCGCCTTGCTGCATCTCTTTATGTTTATCAGCCTTCGGAGCGGACTTTTTATTCTTGTCCTTAGACATCATCCTTGCCCCTTTTATTAATATAGTTATGCAATATTAAGTATTTGTCTAAATTCGATTTTGGGGCAGTTTACCTTCTTTTTTGTTGAGAGACCTTTTCCTTACGCCGCCATTCCCTTGATGACCCGGAAGTCCCCTGTTTTAGAATGAATTTCAAGCATGAAAAAGAAAACTAACAGCGTGTACAGACTTGTCTCAGCCATCAGAAGCTGCACTGCAGAGACTGGTCCAGCAGAGAGATAACCAGATGTGGAACGACTCTTCTCTTCATTGTCACTTCTCCGAATAATGATGCCCATGTTCAATTGAGCAGAGCGAGGGATAGGTTGTGTCACCCGAAACAGAGGCTCCACTGCTGTCCCAGCCTCCACTACCTACCCTTGCTTTATTGTGTGGTGTGGGTTACCAGCTGATTGCTTAACTACCTGGTACCATCGTCCAGCTGAGGTGGATTTGCAATGGTCCTTAGCCTTGGAGTGAACATGGCAGTAAAGGGCTCAAATCATCCATGATTTCTGCCATTCTTCCTACTGCCATTAAAGCTGTGGAGAGTTTGAATTAGCACTGGAAGAGTAGGAAAAAGAAGTTACTCTGATGAAGATTATCATACATCATCTTTTTAACATGGGGATAAGATGTTAGTAGCCTTTATTTAGTTGTGAAACCATCTTCCTAACTTCAGTAATTAACAACACTGTAGACCTGCTGATGCCTTTTACCTCCTTCTCTACATTAATCTGAGAGACGTTGGAGGGGGTGGGCTCCCCTTCTCCCACTGGTGCTCTGTGACTTCATATCCCACAAGGAGGGAAAGAAGGAGAGGACAGTTTTGATGGTGCAGGATATCCAAAGGGAGGGGAGCATTTGACGATGGTGTAATTGTGGGAATGGGAATGCAGAAAGTAGGGGCAGAAGGGGTGTAGAGGAGTGTGCACCTCTGTGTGCAAAATGTGGCAAGGTGGAATGATGGAAAGGGCAATGCTTAGAGAATAATGTGGCTGGATGTTCACTAAGATCACCCATCCTGCTCTGTTAAGATTAAAGCACATGGTGCAATGAATCACATGTTCCTTCTGGTGACCTCTGCAAGCACACCTTCTTGGCCTCCACATAAGCTAATTCCACCTAGAGCTGGGGAAGGGTATCTTTCTCTGAAACCAACAGATCCTTTAAGGGGTCAATGAAACACATCCTTGTTGTGATATCTGCTTCACTTTTCCTCTGAGTTCTAATTTCCTCAACTTACCACTGTAGTAGCATCCCAGAGTTCTCATCTGTTGGATGTGTGGTAACAAACTCCTCCTTTTTATACCTATGGTATTAAACCAGGTCACTCAGTGTCCTACAGTACAAATCTTTTTTCACTGTTGGCACACGTGCTGGAAAGATGTAGACTCAAGTTTTACTTCACAGGCTAAAGCATGTGGTTCTGATGCAAAATTTTCAGAATGCTACACCATCTGAGGTTCTTTATTTGGACAAAATATTAAACTGACCCCTGTGTGGTTTGCATATAGAGATAGTGCATCTAATTATAATATCAGAGGGGAAAAGCACATTCTTTTACTTCGAGCAACATACATCAAAGTTGCTGGTGAACGCAGCAGGCCAAGCAGCATCTATAGGAAGAGGCGCAGTCGACGTTTCAGGCCGAGACCCTTCGTCAGGACTAACTGAAGGAAGAGTGAGTAAGGGATTTGAAAGCTGGAGGGGGAGGGGGAGATGCAAAATGATAGGAGAAGACAGGAGGGGGAGGGATGGAGCCGAGAGCTGGACAGGTGATAGACAAAAGGGGATACGAGAGGATCATGGGACAGGAGGCCTAGGGAGAAAGACGGGGGGGGGGTGACCCAGAGGATGGGCAAGAGGTATATTCAGAGGGACAGAGGGAGAAAAAGGAGAGTGAGAGAAAGAATGTGTGCATAAAAATGAGTAACAGCTGGGGTACGAGGGGGAAGTGGGGCCTAGCGGAAGTTAGAGAAGTCAATGTTCATGCCATCAGGTTGGAGGCTACCCAGACGGAATATAAGGTGTTGTTCCTCCAACCTGAGTGTGGCTTCATCTTTACAGTAGAGGAGGCCGTGGATAGACATATCAGAATGGGAATGGGATGTGGAATTAAAATGTGTGGCCACTGGGAGATCCTGCTTTCTCTGGCACACAGAGCGTAGATGTTCAGCAAAGCGGTCTCCCAGTCTGCGTCGGGTCTCACCAATATATAAAAGGCCACATCGGGAGCACCGGACGCAGTATATCACCCCAGTCGACTCACAGGTGAAGTGATGCCTCACCTGGAAGGACTGTTTGGGGCCCTGAATGGTGGTAAGGGAGGAAGTGTAAGGGCATGTGTAGCACTTGTTCCGCTTACACGGATAAGTGCCGGGAGGGAGATCAGTGGGGAGGGATGGGGGGGACGAATGGACAAGGGAGTTGTGTAGGGAGCGATCCCTGCGGAATGCAGAGAGAAGGGGGGAGGGAAAGATGTGCTTAGTGGTGGGATCCCGTTGGAGGTGGCGGAAGTTACGGAGAATAATATGTTGGACCCGGAGGCTGGTGGGGTGGTAGGTGAGGACCAGGGGAACCCTATTCCTAGTGGGGTGGTGGGAGGATGGAGTGAGAGCAGATGTACGTGAAATGGAGGAGATGCGTTTAAGAGCAGAGTTGATAGTGGAGGAAGGGAAGCCCCTTTCTTTAAAAAATGAAGACATCTCCCTCGTCCTAGAATGAAAAGCCTCATCCTGAGAGCAGATGCGGCGGAGACGGAGGAATTCCGAGAAGGGGATGGCGTTTTTGCAAGAGACAGGGTGAGAAGAGGAATAGTCCAGATAGCTGTGAGAGTCAGTAGGCTTATAGTAGATATCAGTGGATAAGCTGTCTCCCGAGACAGAGACAGAAAGATCTAGAAAGGGGAGGGAGGTGTCGGAAATAGACCAGGTAAACTTGAGGGCAGGGTGAAAGTTGGAGGCAAAGTTAATAAAGTCAACGAGTTCTGCATGCGTGCAGGAAGCAGCGCCAATGCAGTCGTCGATATAGCGAAGGAAAAGTGGGGGACAGATACCAGAATAGGCACGGAACATAGAGGAGACCACTTTGCTGAACATCTACGCTCTGTCCGCCAGAGAAAGCAGGATCTCCCAGTGGCCACACATTTTAATTCCACATCCCATTCCCATTCTGACATGTCTATCCACGGCCTCCTCTACTGTAAAGATGAAGCCACACTCAGGTTGGAGGAACAACACCTTATATTCCGTCAGGGTAGCCTCCAACCTGATGGCATGAACATTGACTTCTCTAACTTCCGCTAGGCCCCACCTCCCCCTCGTACCCCAGCTGTTACTCATTTTTATGCACACATTCTTTCTCTCACTCTCCTTTTTCTCCCTCTGTCCCTCTGAATATACCTCTTGCCCATCCTCTGGGTTACCCCCCCCCCCCGTCTTTCTCCCTAGGCCTCCTGTCCCATGATCCTCTCGTATCCCCTTTTGCCTATCACCTGTCCAGCTCTCGGCTCTATCCCTCCCCCTCCTGTCTTCTCCTATCATTTTGCATCTCCCCCTCCCCCTCCAGCTTTCAAATCCCTTACTCACTCTTCCTTCAGTTAGTCCTGACGAAGGGTCTCGGCCTGAAACGTCGACTGCGCCTCTTCCTATAGATGCTGCTTGGCCTGCTGCGTTCACCAGCAACTTTGATGTATGTTGCTTGAATTTCCAGCATCTGCAGAATTCCTGTTGTTTTCTTTTACTTTGAGATGAGGAGCAAGGTGGCAGGAAATTCATTAGCTTTCTTGTTTTTAATTTTCAAAATATTCAGTGGTCATTCTTGATTGGTCTGGAAATATGATATTTTAGCTGGTTTAATATATACCAATAACTGGCAGAATGTGACAAAGTACAATTTTTTCACTTATGCCATTATGGGACATCATTGATGTGGCTTAGATACTGTGACTAGATAATGGCTAATTAGACAAATGCTAAAATGATATGGTAATCCTCCCTCATTCTGGGAAAGTCCAAGTCTAAAACCTTTGATTTTAGGTTTTTGCTCATAATCACTTTCCAAAGGTCTCTGTTAGAGAATACTTCTGTGTCAGGTGAGGACAGCAAGGGGTTTGGTTATTATATATTTTTAGCTGGACCAACCACTAATGCTTGTCATTACAATTTACAACAAGACCTATGGGAAAGGAGTAAAGAGAAATAAACAAATAAAATATCTAACACATTGAATTTAAAATTAAATTATGTGCTGCAAACCAAGGTAAGAGTAGAGTATACGCTGTAAATGTTGCAATGACAATTTAGCTAAAATGATATTTATTTAAAATGAAACACTATACCCCTCAGCATCAGCTCACGGTATACCATTCCATTTATGGAGTCTTACATTTTTTCGCAGAAAATCTAACTTATATTGCTATAGTTTACAGTAATTGAAAAGAGTTTACATATCTAGAGCTGATCAGTGGCATAATTAAGTAGAAATCAATTTTCAAAATTTGCACCACAAACAACATAAACCAGATTGAATGATTATTTTCCAAGTTGCCTGACAATCCCGTATGATCATGTCTTATCTACGCTGTCCTCCACTCCTCTTCTGTGCCAGCTCCTCAAAGCCCTGAATTCCTTTAACTATCTCCATCTTAAGTATGTCTCATAATCAGCCTCCTCCACCCTTGGGGGCAGAGAACTCCAGAGATTCACTACCCTGTAAGAGAAGCACGGAAGGTATAACCAGTTGCACTCAGACACTCTGCAATAATAATCAAATAATAACAACCAGCCTGCTTTCATATTCTAACACTCAGGTATTGAAATGGCCTAAGGCGTACAACAGAAGCGCTTACAAATGAGAGAAATGACACAAAATTGACTCAAAAAGAGCTATCAGAGCAGATGGCTGAAGATTTACACAGAGGTATAGTCTGTGAAGGTAGGGCATCGTGAAGTTTGAAAGAGGGGGGTGGCAAGGTGGAGAAGTTGGTTGTTTACCTTGGTGAAGACTCAGATATTGTTATGCAGCATACAGTATATTATTCATAGTCTCCCCATTTTATAGTGCACTGTATACAGCTGAATACATGTAGAAACGTCACATCAGGGTCGACCTGGAGCTGTAAACCTTCAATATTTATTATTTCTCCAAATAGAATGCAACTCAATGGCACTAATTTGTCCTTTATAAACTGTTATGAATGATCTTGAAGATTCATTAATGCTGTTGCCGTGCCAGCCATTATCCTGGCAGACTTTGAACTACAAATGGATCACTCCTGTATAGGGCAAGAAAGTTTCTTGACCCTGTGTGAAAGATGTAGCATTTGCCTGTTCCACGCTGGCCTATTTCACTCTTAACACTGGAATATTTCAATCTGAAGGCTGCTGGGTGAAACACAAGAAGTCAAACTCCATCACATGTTGGCAGATTAATTTAAACAGAGGCTCTCAACACACCTTATGTTATGAGTGTTCCCAGAGGATGTCAGGGATGATTTTGATGTTATGTCAAATTGACAGATGAAAGTGTTAGTTGGTCCGCACCATGCAGCTGATTTTCCATTCAAGCAGGTGAAGTGCAGCATCAGACCAGTCTGGAAGATGCCATTTGGAGAAGGTCTGAGACAAAATCAATCTGTGCTTCACACTGACACTGCTAAATCAGTCTGATAGTGTTGATCTCATTTTGGTACTGCTGTCCACCTTCTCCATCATCTTTGACCCACACAAAACCGAATGACGCATTCTCGCCCAGAGAGCTGTGTATTCACCTGCTCCAGATAGTTATCCTGCTTTCTTTTATCATGTGTTGCAACTTCCCTCTATGGCTGGCCTGAAGCCATCTGCTGTCTTTAATTGGTCAAGCTTCTTAGAGTCAATTTGTCGGCTGGTGGCACAGTGACATCAGCGCCGGACTCCGGAACGGAGGTTCCCGGGTTCGAATCCAGTCGCGCCATTCCCGAGTACGCTTTCCATCCATGCCAGGTTGAGTGTTGAGCTCGCAACTCGACCTCGTAAAATAAAGAAGCATACTGTACTGCGAAATGTCTGTGCAAGGAGTGGTGTGCTGCACAGTCTCTCGTTCCGCGCCTTGTAAAACATGAAAATGCCCAACGCTGGCCTCTCAGGCCTGAGTCGACGTCATCATCATCGTCATTCTTAGAGTAGCTCAACCCAGAACTCTTAAAAATTACAACAGAGAAAATGTCATAATCAAAATAACTTAAGGACACATATTGCAAATATATAAGATAAACACAGCTCACTTGGTCTTGACACTGCTTCACCACAAGCTTATAATTCACTTCTTGGAAGTTTGCTATTCCTCTCATGATGTTATGATGTCTGCCTCAGTCAAACCCAGTGCATTCAAGATCTAATATTTTTTTTGCATGAGGGAACACTCACATAAACAACTTCAATTCAGCATCCTAGTCCCTGTCACTGATTCCTGGTTAATAGATAAAGTCTTGCTTCTTTGGCATTGTAAGAACCTAATTTAAATGCCTGGGAGTCCTTGTAAGCTCCTGTAGAAAATGCTGTTTTTACTTTGAGTCACTCTCACATTGTAGACTTTGAGTGAAGCTATACTTTATACTTTCTATGATTTTAGTAACCTTTCTAAATGGGGCATGCAGGACTACACTCAGTACTCCAGTTCAGGTGTATCAAATAATTTATAGTGAGTTCTTGTTATTTCCTTATCCCATCTTGCAAAACTCTTCAATTAATAGACATGTCTTCAGCTTCCAGGGCCATAGATTTGAACCTAGCTCTTTAAGTCTTTCTGCATCTTTGTCCTTCTAATAGGATACCCCTTAAAACTTCCCCCTTTGGCCAACTTTTGATTAATACGATTTCAATAAGTTCTGATATAGCTCATGTCAAACTTTCTATTGATCTTTATGCTTCCCCTTATAAAACTAAAACCACAATTGATCTTTTCCTGAATTTGTTCAACAACTTAATCAACAGTTACTATCTTTCTTTTTCAGAAATTGCTTTTAGCCTCTTCCTTCTAAGTTAGATCTACAACATCAAGTTCCTCAATGAGCTCCAACCTCTTCTGACAGTAGACTGGGAAGGCCAAAGACTTGGCAATCATCCTTCTCCAAAAAATTCTAACTACTTTTCATTGATTCTGTTTACCAACACGATTTCGTCCTCAAACTGAAGGATCTCTGACATTAACTATCACAAATATAGCTGACAGTAAAAGTGGTATTTAGTAGGTAGTAGGGCTGTTGTGATCTGATGTTTTCTGGTTTCCCAGATCTGAGGTTGTGGAAGATAGGAATGTAGTTAACGTATTGTTGAAATGAACGGAGATTCACCAGCTCTTGCTGTGAAAGTCAATAAAAAAGTAATTTGTTTATTTTTCACCGTTATTTGTACTGCCATAAGCCACTGCACCTTCAGATACCAGGATCTGAAAGTTTGGAACCATCTCCCAGAAACTCTCCATCTCCAAGAACCCACACACCCTCCATTTTCCAGAACCCCCCATCTCTCAGAGCCCTTCCATCTGCCAGAACCCCTTCATCTTCCAGAAGCCATCCATCTCCAAGAAACCCTCAATTTCCCAGAACCCCTCAATATCCCAGAACCACCCATTTCCCCAGAACCCCCATCTCCCAGAAGCCCCATTTTCAGGAAAACCTCCATCTCTCAGAACCCTTTCATCTGCCAGAAACCCTCCATCTCCCAGAAACTCTCCATCTCCCAGAAACCCTCCATCTCCCAGAAACACTCAATTCCCCAGAACCCCCATCTGCCAGAACACCTCCACCCCCCAGAAACACTCAATTTTCCAGAGCTCTTCCAAATCCTTTCCTTCCGTTAAAATACTTTCTGACCAAGATATTTGTCAACTGTCCTTATATTTCTGCTATGGTTGGGTATAGTTCCTGTAACAAACCTGGGGTGCTTACTACATTAAACACACTAAATGAATTTGCTGTTGTAAAGGAAGTGCTGAAGTCAGATTAAACAAAGTTGGAAGATTAAGAAGCACATTTAGGAGCAAAGAGTCAAGGACATTATTTTGAGGATTACTTCACTCATGAAGACCTAAAAGTAGGGAAGGATGGAAATATTGTGGAAACCAACACATGTCTAAAGGTGCAAGGAAGAAGCAAGCTGTCATCCTGGGTGATATTTGGATGAATATTCCATAAGGCGTTCTTAAGTACAGAGGGAAATCTAACTGCAAAATGGTAAGGCCTGAGTCAAGGGAAAGAGGCTAGGTAAACTAATGAGCCAAGAACAACAAAAAGAGATCAATATTCATGAGGAAATAATATATCAAAATTGACTAGGGGAATAAATTGAAGCAGGATGGTTACAATCAGTGAAAATTCAGAGGGATTGCTGAGGCAAAAATGAATCGTGGGAAAAGAAATCATGTTTAATAAGGCATAAAGGTTAAAAATAGAGTGTGGGAAATACAAACGAGCAACTGGAAGCAATAATTCTGCAACAATGTTTAACTTTAATAGCATTAACAGAAACCTAGCACAAACTTATCAAGATGGGAAGTAACTGCCCTGGATATGAAATATTTTAAAGGAATATGAGAATAAAGCAGGAAGGAAATGGGATTATTGGTTAAAGTAATTAAACTTACTGCGGAAAGGGTAAAACTCATCAAGAAAAGGGTACAAATTCAACTGAGTAGAACTTAATTGTCCATATTTAAAATATGGATAGTTAAACATAAGACAGCTGAAGTTAGGCACCATTTTGTAGCCATATCTTACGTAAATCGATTAGCTAACTGTAGACAGCAGTTCAGTCAACTTCTACTGCACACAAATGGATGACAAGCACCCAGCCACTGGGAGAAACTATGGGCAGTTTCTGGCTGAGAAAGGATGGGGTAGCTGTTGGTATGGGTGCAGGCTGGCGAGTGTATGATGAGGGGTGAGCCTGGGCTGACACTGCTTGCTTCGATTTACAGAGGAGGATTCCCGCCCTCCCAAAAAAGTAATTTACAACTTATCTTCTGGGTGTAAAAACAAAATCCTGGGGAGAAGTCAGCAGCTGAAGCAGCATCTGTAGAGGGAAACCGATAGTTGACATTCTGAGTCAAGGCCCTTCAAATATGGTAGAGAAAAAATGATCGACAAGACAAGTTATCTGGTGGAAGTCTGTAGAAATAGACTAAAATCCAAATAGCCATGGCAGATAAGATCCTTTAAATACAATTTCAAACATGTCTTTGGAAACTGGTTTTACTGGGTTTTACTCAGCATATTTACCTTTGGATGTAACTTCAACCTAAAACCAATATTTGGGTCCTAAGAACCTGATCTGTCAGTTTTCATAAGACATCAGCAATATGCTGATGAGAATTCTGCGATTAATAGGAGTCAATCTGCACTTGTGACATCATTATTGAATTTTTAATTCAATCTTCATTTGTTTCCCAGGTAGAAGAATCCAATTGCTCCCTTTGCTACATATTCCTTTGAGGGTGGATATGTGTCAGAGAATTAGAGCGCATCTCATGCCATACCACTTCTTTAAAAAAAGAATGTTTGATATCTGGAAGGTGCTGCCAAAGGAGGTAGTGAAATTGAAACAATTACCACATTTAAAGGCATTTAGTCAGACACTTAAATATGGTCCTAAAGCAGGACGATAATATTACTGAAGATGGCATAAAGGTCAGTGTAGATTTGGTGGGCTGAATGGCCTTTTCCTGTGCTGTACTATTCTGTGACTTTATGAAATTATCCAAGTTACTGCATGCAGCTTTTGTTTAGCATTCATGGCTGGGGATGCTAGGGATAATTGTTTTGGTCTTCTGAACACTGAGAGAAAAAGCCTGCTTATCTAATAAGGATATTGCAGAAGTTCAGTCACCAATCACAGGCAATGGAGGATGCAAGGGAGACAGTGATGAGCTAAAGGTGGTGGTTAACAAATAACTGTTGTGGATGGGTGAGTTTTGGATGAAAAATATTTAAATATGAAGTAAAATGATACTGGTTTTTAAAAATTGTAAATAGTCCTATGCTGTATTGAGAGCTTCATCTTTACGAAAAACTAGTTAACTAGTTTACAAATTAGTTCCTTAAGGTTGTTATAGCCGGGGGGGGGGGATGCTGTGGTAATGGGAACAAGCTCCCACTATCGATTAAAGCTCCCAATGGCGTGACAATGTCTCAATTAGCCTCTGACAACCAAGTCCAGCTCCTGGCCTTCACATGTGGCTTAGCTACTAAGCTTGGTGGAACTGCTTCTTCCGACAGGAGAAGGGGCAAAGGCAGGTTACTGGTGCCCTAAAGCCAGTAGCTTTGGGCAGATGGGACTCTCAGCCGTGGTTGGCAGCTTGCGTGGGAGAAGGGAGAACTCTGATTTCAACCCTCTGCTGCCCTGTGGCTATACCCACTCATGGGAAAGGCTTTGCAATACTGACTGGCAGCTCATAGTATCAAAGTGTATCGGTTTCTGCCGTTCCTTTGGGTTCATCTGATGTGTGGAGAGGGGAGCTTGCTACATGGGCAGAATTGTAGTTCCCAGGCTTGAGTATCTAGGCAGTAGGATGCAATATCTATGGTCAACTCTGACTGATAGAGACCTCACAGTTAACAAGTAGATGTAGTTTATTAATTTTAACACGCTGGGAATTATTTATACCTCATAGCTTGCTCAAAGACCAATAATAAAAACAAAAATTATTATCCATGTCCACCAGTTAGCAGAAAGGTAGTGTTATGGAGAACAACACTGCAAAAAAATCAGGCAGCAACTTTTCATGACAATCTTAATAAAGTGACAAATTTGAGAGGAAGTCTGTCCTTCACTTTCAGGCATTGACTGTTCCACATTGCATTTCTGGTATTAATTAATCTTATTTACAATATGACTATGTAAAATCTCAACATGGTTCAAAATGATTCATAAAGAATCTAACTGTCTCCCATTAGACCAGGTTGGTGGGAAAGAGGAGTCTAGTTTAAGGAAATACTAAATATTTTAGATATGAATGTTGTTTGACCTTTATGGCGTTTGCACAACCTGATATTTTCTAGAAGAAAAAAAATAGCAGAAACTTCAAAAGAAGCTGGTGAGTGCACATCACTGACTGAGAAAAAGGATTGATTTTATTTATAAACCTGGCATGGTTAACCTCTTCATCACAGTCGCTGTACCTTGGAAAATCTTTACAATACGCTAAATTCTACAACCATATGAGGTACATTTTGTGATTTTCTTTACAATGTTGCTTGAAAAATGTTAAAGTAATGTTATTCATTCTTGAGTCATAAGAACACAAGCAAAAGATGCCTGTTCTGATCATTTTCCTCGGGGCCATATCCCTGCACTTACATCACATCCCTTAATTCTCTTCATATCAAAAATTTCATCAGCCTCTGACTTGACAATTCAGGACATAGGGTATATCAGAGGCGCTCATATGCAGTGCCTCCAGCATTGTCGAGCCGACCCCTCATTTCCTCAAGGATTTTGACCTCCTGCTGTCTGAAGCAGATCTGACAGCTTTCTTCTCCAGACGTGTGACACCATGCTGCCACGAAGCACAAACGTACACCTTGCCTGAATGCCCTGCTGTTCCCCCCCACCCCACTCCCTAACACACAAACACACTCTCATCCTGCACCGGTCACTTTTCATCTTTTATTGCTGAAGTTTCACACATTTATACTATAGCCTGTTTACTTATGACAATTCCAGTAACCTTATACTGTCTGACATAAGCAGGCATCTCACACTTTATCTCAACTGGTCATTCTTCAGACAATGCCATTTAGAGACTTGCGCTAATATTCTTAAACTATATGCCAGATTGTAACTATATGTTCTGTGTGTGACTGTATTTTGCACGTTGGTCCAGGAGGAACAATGTTTCACTTAACTGTATACATGTGTATGGTTGAATGGCAATAAAATTTAACTTGTATTTGAATATACTGAATGACCAAGCTCTCACAATTCTCTCCAGAAGCAAAATCCAAGGACATTCTGTCTCAGCATGAAGAAATATTTTTTCACCTCAGTCTTGAATGGCCAAGTCTATAATCATCATCATCAGGTGTCGTGCCCAGTTTGAGCTTTGACTGCCGTGGCCCACGCACTCCTGTTTCCGGTCAAGTGGATCAATTCATTGGTATTCATTTCCAGTTCTCTGGTTGCTGTCTCCATCATCATTTGTCTTTGTCTTCCTCCTGCTTTCTTCCTTTCAATCTTTCCCATAATTACCATGCATTCTAACTCCTCTTTCTTAGTCACATGTCCAATGAAATTACTTTGTTTTTTCACGATCTCATACATTATTTCTCTTTTTGTGTTTGCTCTTTTCATGACATCCTCTTTAGATATTTATTCCGTCCATGATATTCTTTGTATCCTCCTCAAAAACCACATCTCTGCTGCTTCAATTCGTTTCCTCTTGTTACTAGATATTGTCCAACATTCTGAGCCATATAACATAACTGGATAAACGTAACATTTCAGTACTCTGAGATGGATTGTCATGCCTAGTTTAGTATTGATCAGTATACTCCTTATTCTCGTAAAGGTGTCTTTTGCCATCCCTATTCTTCTTTTGACGTCCATGTTGCACCTGCCATCTGATGTCACCCAGCTTCTTAAGTAGCAAAAGTTCTGTACTTGTTTTATGTCTTCCCCGTTTATTCTCAGCCTGCAGATAGGATATAATAAACACTCAGAAGCTGCTTTATTAGGCTGACTTATACACCAGCTTGCTAATGGAAATATCTCATCAGCCGATTATATAACAACAACTCACGCAAGAAGTGGTCAAGAGGGTCATTTTTATTCAGACCAAACATCAGAAAGGGGAAGAAATCTGATCTAAGTGACTTTGACCATGGAATAATATTTGGTGCCAGACAGGGTGGTTTGAGTATCTCAAAAATTACTAATCTCATGGGATTTTCATGCACAATAGGAGGTACCTAATAAAATGGCCACAGTGTGTAAGTATCATGTTCTGGGACGCATTATAATTTATTTCCATTAATTACTGCAATACTAATTTTCTCTAATGCTAATTTTACAAGCTCCTCATTCATGTTAGACCAGTGTTTCTCCATTATTTTTAAGGTTTCTATGCCCATTTTTGTGAAGGCAGACAAAACTATTTATTTAGTTTCTCTGCTACTTTCTTATTCTCCAATGTTTCGCATCCTCAGTGTATCAGAGACTCACATTCTTTTATTAATATTTTTCCTTTTTAGATATCCATTAACACTCTTACAGATTGCTTTTGTTTTTCATTACCCTACTCATCTATTTTAATTCCCTTTATCAATGTTTTGTGCCCATTTGCTGAATTGTGAAATTTTCCTTATCATCAGATTTATTTACTGTTTTGCAGCATTACCCACCTTTTCCTTTGTTCTAGTACAAGTTTTAATTTTTCTTCTTATCAGCGGCTGGGTGACACATCTGCTGATTTTTCTTTACCCAAAATCTAAGGAATTACTGTATTGCAATGTTTGTGGCTGAAGTGTGCATGTTAGTAGCTTCAATGTGGAACCTAATGTATTTTCAAATAACTTGTGGAGGGGTAAGATTTGGATGAAATTATTTATATAGAAAGTGATACATTGATCCTGAAGAATAAATTACACACTGCATGAATTTATCCTCTACACTGTAACCGCTGATTTGATTTGCCCAGTAATATGAGGAATAAAGTCACTGATTGTAATTGTGTTAATTTCATTTAAAACAGATCTAATTTCTTAATTTATGCTATGCACTACTTTACCTCTATGGGTTTGGATGTTTATACCAATTTTTTCTGTTCCTTGCTGTTTCTTAATTACATACATGGATATTCCTCTTGATTTTATGAGATTAAATTCTTCCTTTGTCAAATTTTTCAGACTTCAAAGCTACTTGCCTCCTTTTTCATTTCATTCCTCCCTTCAAATATTAGGTATCCTGGAACGTTTAATTTCTAATCTTGATCACTGTGTAATCACAGGTCTGTAATGGCTATTCGATTGTACACATCTTTTTCCATCACAGTTTCACAAAGGGTGCATATGTTCAGACCGAGTTTTCTACCTTGTCATTTCAATAATTTCTCTCTGCCGTAACTCTAAATGATCATATACTCTAATGCTTGACCACATTGCCTCTTCTTGACAAATTCAGGTTATCATTATTAAAACGACAGTGCTAGAAATACTCAACAGGTCAGGTGCATTCAGCGAAGACAGAAAACCCATTAGTGATTCAAGTCAAGAACCCGAAAAGTAGGAAGACATGTGTTTCAGGCTAGAGGAGGAAGGAACAAAGGAAATGCCTGTGATAGGATAGAGACCAGGGTTGTCCAGGTGACAAAATGCTTTCATAACCATCAAGTTAGTCGATGAGCCAGGGCAAAATGAGAAACAAAAGTGCTAGAACCGTGAGAGGCAGAACAAAGCAGTTGTTGACAATCTGAAACAGAAGATTAATACAACATTAGTAGAGATAGAAAAACTGAGTGGTGAAGTTGGATGAACTTACAGCAGAACGGGCAAACAAGAAAAGCTGCTTATCTGAAAGAGCTGAATCATATTGACGGTGACAGGAGTTATGGAGGATGATCCATTGAATGTGAAAGGTCTGCAGAATCAGAATCAGAATCAGATTTAATATCACCAGCATATGTCATGAAATTTGTTAATTTGTGGCAGCAGTACATTGCAATGTATAGTAATAAAAACTACAAATTGCAATAAGTGTAATTAAAAATAGATAATTAACTTAAATAAATATTACAAAAGAGATGGAAAAATATTGATTAAGTGTTCATGGGTTCATTACCCATTCAGAAATCTGATGGTGGAGGGAAAGAAGCTGTTCCTGAAAGGTTGAATGGATATGTTCAGGCTCTTGTACTGCCTCCCTGATGGTAGCAATGAGAAGAGGGCATGTTCTGGGAGTCCTTAATGATGGATGCTGCCTTTTTGAGGAATTGCCTTTTGAAGGTATCCTGGATGCTGGGGAGGCTAGTTCCCATGATGGAGCTGGCTGAATTTTCAACTTTTTGCAGCTTTTTCCTGTTCAGAAAAATGAACTGACTATTAGCTCATTTTATCTGCCCAATTCCAGACAGTAATGCAACCAGTTAGAATGCTATTTATGATATAACTACAGAACTTTGTGAGTGTCTTTGGTGACATACCAATCAGCCTCAAACTCCGAATGAAATAAACCCCTGTCATGCCTTCTTTGTAATTCCATCAATATGTTGGCCCTCGGACAGATCCTCAGAGATGTTGACATCCAGGAATTTGAGACTGCTCACCCTTTCCACTTCTAATCCCTCGATGAGGATTGATGTATGTTCCCTTGACCTCTTCTTTCTGAAATCCACAACCAATTGCTTGGTCTTAACGATGTTGAGTGCAAGGTTGTTGCTCAACCAGCTGATCTATCTTGCTCCTGTATGCTTCCTGGTCACCACCTGAAATTCTGCCAAAAATAGTTGTGTCAGCAGCAAACTTATAAACGGCATTTGAGCTGTGCCTGTTTACACAGTCATGGGTGTAGAGAGAGTAGAACAATGGGCTAAGCACACATCCTTAATGTGTGCCAGTGTTGGTTGTCATTAAAGAGATGTTATTTCTGATCCGCACAGACCGTGGTCCCTTGGCCAGGATGTCAAGAATTTAGTTATAGAGGGAGGGTACAGAGGACCAGATTTGGAGCATTTTGATTCAAACTGAGGATAAGGTTGTGTTGAAAGCTGAACTGTAGTCACTAAGCAGCAAACTGATATAAGTATTACTATTGCCAAGCGATCCAAGGCCGAGTGGAGAACCAGCGAGATTGCGTCCGCTGTAGACTTATTGTGGTGATAGTCAAATTTGCAGCGGGTCCGGGTCCTTGATTAGGCAGGAGTTGATTCTAGCCATGACCAATCGCTCAAAGCACTTCATCACAGTAGATGTGACTGCCTCTGGATGATGGTTGTTGAGGCAGCTCACCCTGATCTTCTTGGGCACTGGTATGATTCTCACCCTTGTGAAACAAGTGGGATCCTCCAGATGCAGTTGTGAGAGATTGAAGGTGTCCTTGAACTCTCCCACTGGTTGGTTGGCACAGGTTTTCGGAGCCCTACCAGGTATACCACTGGGACTGGACACCTTGCAAGGGTTCATCCTCTTGAAAGATGTTCTGACATCAGCCTCTGAGTTAGAGATCACAAGGTAATGGGATCCTGCAGGGATTTGCACAGGTGTAGTTTTATTCTCACTTTCAAAACATGCACAAAATGGTTTGAGCTAATCTGGGGGTGAAGCATCACTGACCTCCATGATGTTAAGTTTCGCTTTGTAGGAAATGATGGCCTGCTGACGTGCATCTGATTTCATCTCTAACTTCAATTGGAATTGATTTTCTGCTCTTAACGTAGCCTTCTGTAAGTTGTACCTGGACTTCTAGTATAGTTCTGGATCACGGGTCTTGAATGCCAATGATCTAGCTCTCAGCAGATTACGCATCTCCTGGCTCGTCCATGGCTTTTGATTCGGTAAGCTCTTGAAGGCACACACTCATCCACACAGTCTTGATGAAGTCGGTGACAACTGTGGTGCATTGGTTCAGACTTAAAGATGAAACCCTGAATATTGATGAGTCCACTGACTCAAAGTTGTCCTGTAAGCACTCCTCCGTCTCCCTTGACCATACCTTCTTGGTCTTCACCACTAGTGCTGTGGTCTTTAGTACCTGTCTATATGCTGTGAGTAGAAGTACAGACAGATAAAGTGTGGGCATGGGATGCTCTTGATAGTGGTATAACAGTAGTCAAGTGTGCTGCTTCCTCTGGTTCCACAGATGAACTGTTGGTGGTAGTTTTTCAGAGTCTTCTTCAAGCTACCTTGGTTGAAATCCCCCATAGGAAAGGCATCATGGTGCGTTGTTTCATGCCTGCAGATTATGGAGGCAAAACCGGTGAGGCCTGATGTTGGCCTGAGGTGGTATGTACACTGCTACCAGGTTGATGGCCAAGAACTTCCCTGGCAGATCAAATGGACAACATTAGACCTCTAGATATTTCAGTTGTATTTTTGAAGTGGAAGTTGACGACAAGGAGGCATTTTATTCTTAATCTAGCTGGGAAGAAAGAAGGCAAGAAAGTGTCATCAAAAGTCATATATGGACATGTGAGAAGAGTGCAAATTGGTCTGTTTGGACAATCCTGCTTGTGGATTGGTGGAGAAGGTAGAAACAGGTTGTGTTTGTGGGAGGATTATAATGCTGTGCTCTGTGAGAAGTTCTCTTGAAGAGGTGCAGTCAGTGACATTCTGGGAGTCAACAGCTTGGGCAGATAAAATGGGCTAATAGTCAGTTCATGAAACTACGTGGGTGCCACCACTGTCAGTGGGTTTGATAACAATGTTGGGCTGGTCCTTAGGGAGCAGGTGCTGGAAGTTCAGAAGGGGTTAGAATAAAGGGAGTGGGATATTAAAATGGTCCATGGCTGTGTTGGCATTTAATGATGATTAGATATAGAGAGGGGAAGAGGAGCAAGCTCTCAGACCTACTGGCTATTATTACCTCTTTTTCTCCCCTACATTATTGGTTTGCTTATATATTCTCCACATTTTCTCTCAGCAGAATACTCTCACCTTCTCCCTTATCTATAACTCCAGTCATCTAATTTGTTAGAAATTCTATTTATCTGAGTACAAACTAACATTATAACAAAAATGAAAAAGTTAAATATTTAATCCTACATAAAGTTAATCCTAAATGTTTTAAAAAAAATAAACACATGAAAATGTTAAATATTTTTTGTTTGCAAAATGTACATATTTATTTTAATTGATTCCTTCTGCCTGCAGCATTGCCTTAGTGTGGAGTTGGTTGCTTGTTAATAATGAGCAAATTGGCAATAAGAGCACAGCTGCTCATAAAAAATACATTTTGTGACATGTAACCACACTGCGTGAATTTTTGCACTGCATGAAAAGGAAGGATGCTTTCTGAAATGTCTAATTTGAGAACAGTGTATCATGATCATCATATTTGCAAAATGATATATTTTGTTGCTGTGGAATAAGGATTCCATCTGTTCATACCCAACAACAATATAACCACTCAAAAACCTTTGCTGCACAAAGGAAATCCCCCCAGGTCTGAACTAATAAAATTTGCAATGTGGCCCATAAATGCCTAATCTCCCTAGTTACCAGAATACTTCCTTAATTAATATCTTTTCGCAATGAGCTTGGTTGTGTGAACAAAGATTCAGCACTGCATCCTTTTCCTTCCCTTGTCCTGAAGCTGCAAGGAGCAGGAATACAGTGCACAGCTGATTAAGCACTAGCTCTGTAAAGTAAGGCTCAGGTAAAATGGAACATATTCTTGCAGTGACTGTTGGTTCTAAATGTTCCCCTTCCTCTAGCAAAGAGGTGCTTCACTCTGGGTAACTCAAGAGAGTGACATCATGGAAGTCAGAAGTTCATTGTGTGCGGAATCACAGGGACAGATCCATAGAGTTATAAAGCACATAAGCAGACCCTTCTGCCCATTGAATACACACTGACCACCAGCCAAGCATGCCACACAGTCTATAGTACAGCTGTCTGAACGTGGGCCTAGACATTGGCTGAGATTGTAATCCATGATAAAATATCAGTAAAACTGCATCCAATAGAAATCTATAGCCAGCAAGGTATTTAGCTCATAGTTTGTAGGATGGGACTATGTGAGAAAAGATTGCTGTGCTTGCCTGTGACAAAGCTCAATGTAGACTTTCCATTTGGCTAATTAGACAAACTCAGGATAGAAATATCTACTTGATTATTTATCCGCTTACCACCTTTTTCACCAATACCCTCTCCCCTCTTCCCATCTTCTTCCTACATTCTTACTGTGTTGAAATCAAAGTTCATTAAATTGATTTAAGCAATCATCCTCTTGCAGTTTGGAACTCTCATTCATTCTGTCCATCAGCAGGTCACAAGCTTTCCAAACACTTTTATTCGTTCGAAGAGAGTGTGTAAATGGCAAGTTCTACAGGGTTTCTGGCAAACATCCACTGAAATCACAGCGGGAAATCAGGAGCAGTTAAGGAAATTACAGGCACATCCTATCAACTTCAACTTCTTTCACACAGGGTAATTTTATAAAGCAATGAATCAGTCAGATTATGGGGAATGCATGCTGGAATTTTTGAAGTACATATTACAAACAACACACAGCTCAAGTGTTCCATGCTGACATTTATGCTCCAATTGAGACTCTCCGTTCTTTCCTCATATAACCTCATCATTGTGATCTTGTATTGCTTTCTGTCTCACATGCTTTTCTAGCTAAATCCTTCCCCTTCAATTATGACCTGCCACAACAAGTTGCTGTGGAAGTGAGTTCACTGGTCGCTGGGCAAAGCAGCTCCTCCTGTAACACCCCTTTACATTCCTTGTTATTATATACTGATGAACTCTTGTCGCACTTCTCGACGTGAAGAAACACACCGTCTCCTAAATTCTTCCTGCTAAGTCACCACTCAGCCTTCTCTTCTCTTTATCAGCAATGAGAGGTTTAACTGTTCATTTTTTCTGACGAGTATAGCCCAGCTATTGTAGTATCAACCTTGTAAATCATTTTGCGCCCTTTTCAGCCTCTCTATCTTTTTAATATGACCTGGTGGCCAGAAATGTATATAGTAGTCCATGCGTTATCTGACAAACATCCAAACATCAGTCACGTCATCCGGATGGCTAACTTGCATCTCCCCAAACAGATCAGTTGAAGGAAGGTCAGTGAGCCTCTGGTGGGTAAAGGAAACACTTCAAAGATAACATCAAAAACAGCCTGAAGAAATTCAACATCACATCTAAAAGCTAGGAAGTCATTGCACTCAATAGATGCACCTGGAGGGAATCTGTTCAAGAGGGAGCTGCACTATGTGAAAATGACCTTGGTGTGCCATGGAGAACAAGCAACATCTGTGAACGGAAAGATGAACAACCAAAGGACCAGGAACTAACCACAGCCACCATTACTGCACCAAAATATGTGGATTCCAGATCGGCCTCTACAGACACCTGAGGCCCCATCAATAGATGACCCTTAGGAGCGCATCATGTTCAATTCAAATGAATGCACTACTATTTAACAAATGTTTAATACAAGTCTAGTGTAAATTTTTTTTTACTCTAAGGCTTCTAGAAACAAACATTTGTGCTTTATTTACTTTTTAAATGTCTTCTGATCTGTGCCTCAATGTTTAGAGATTTATACAAACGTCTTTGTATATTGATATGTTCCAATCTCTTTGCTCACCTACTCCATTTAGATTTTAGCTTTTTAGCATCAACTAAGTTTTCTTTTGAAAGTGTAACTCCTCACACTGAAATGTATTGAACATAATGATTGATTAACTGCCCACTCCCTGTGGTTTGTGTATGCTGCTCATGGAAAGCAAGTGAATGAATTTTATGTAAACACGAGGAATTCTGCAGATGCTGGAAATTCAAGCAACACACATCAAAGTTGCTAGTGAACGCAGCAGGCCAGGCAGCATCTCTAGGAAGAGGTACAGTTGACGTTTCGGGCCGAGTCTCAAACCTCTCCGCTACTTTTTGGTACCTCAACACAGTATTATCCCCCCCTTGTTCAATCTCTTCCGACCTATGTTCGTGACACTTCTCACGCTCTTAAACTTTTCGATGATTTTAACTTCCCTAGCCCCCACCGCTTTATTTTCTCCATGGATGTCCAATCCCTATATACTTCCATCCCCCACCAGGAAGGTCTCAAAGCTCTCCGTTACTTTTTGGATTCCAGACCTAATCAGTTCCCCTCTACCACCACTCTGTTCCGTCTAGCGGAATTAGTCCTTACTCTTAATAATTTCTCCTTTGGCTCCTCCCACTTCCTCCAAACTAAAGGTGTAGCTATGGGCACCCGTATGGGTCCCAGCTATGCCTGGCTTTTTGTTGGCTTTGTGGAACAATCTATGTTCCAAACCTATTCTGGTATCTGTCCCCCACTTTTCCTTCGCTACATCGACGACTGCATTGGCGCTGCTTCCTGCACGCATGCTGAGCTCGTTAACTTCATTAACTTTGTCTCCAACTTTCACCCTGCCCTCAAGTTTACCTGGTCCATTTCCGACACCTCCCTCCCCTCTCTAGATCTTTCTGTCTCTATCTCTGGAGACAGCTTATCTACTGATGTCTACTATAAGCCTACTGACCCTCACAGCTAAACTGGATTATTCCCCTTCTCACCCTGTCTCTTGCAAAAATGCCATCCCCTTCTCGCAATTCCTCCGTCTCCGCCGCATCTGCTCTCAGAATGAGGCTTTTCATTCCAGGACGAGGGAGATGTCCTCCTTTTTTAAAGAAAGGGGCTTCCCTTCCTCCGCCATCAACTTATTGGTCAGCTTAGACTCAGTGTACTAAGAGGTCAGTTTCTCTACAACTGTGACTCTAAAATAGCTTTGGTACAAGGTCAATTAATGTATACCATAGCGGTTCATAGAGCTGGATCACACTGTGAAGATCGAGAGCTGCTTCCTACAAGGATCTAATCAGGGTTTCAGCTTGCAGAACAAGACCACTCAATTTCATTAGTGAGGCAACCTAAAACAGCATTGTGATTCAGGAGCCAGTCACTAGAATGATTTACACAGCCTTCCATTTTATCCAACGAGTCCAGTTGCGCTTCTCCCATAAAACGATAGTCGCCAAATTAGCTGCTTCATTTCCTTTCCCATTTAACACCATGAGTGCAATTCTCAAAGGACACAATGGGTAGCACAGAGGCACATCTAGCAGACCTGCAGTTTCACAGGTCTAGTGGTCTTGACTTCTGGTTCTGTTTGTGTGGGGTTTGTATGTTCACCTTGTGATCATATGGGTTTCAACTGGCCTATCCTATTTCCTCCTAAATCCCAAATATATGCTGGTTGGTAGGTATTAAGCCACGGTGAATTGTTCCTATTGTGTAGATGAATAGTAGAATCTGGGAAAAGTAGATGGAAATGTGGGAAGGTAAATGGGATTCTTGTAGGATTAATGTAACTGAGTGCTTGATGATTGGCACATATTCAATCAGTCAGTAGTTTTTCTATGCAGTATGCATTTATGACTCAATGGCTATTGCTTTCTGCTGCATTTTGATTCTAAAACTTGGTTTCATTGATGTTAACTTAAAAAAAAGGAAACACCTTTCTTTTTAGTACTTATGTGCATGAGTCACACTTAACTGTCCAGCCAATTTTTCATTCTGCAGCTATCAAATTTATCTATTTCTCACTTGTCTGTTGATGAATTATTTTAGACAACCGAAAATCTCTGTTAAGAGGTTTGAACTTTAATTCCCAAGCTTTTCTAATATAACTTTTTAAATGCTGTGTTGCTGAACTCACCAAGGTAATAGCAATGATGACTAAATACTCACGGAGAAGATGCAGAGAATAGATGGGAATGTGGGGAGATAAAATGGGATTTGTATAGGATTAATGTAACTGGGTGCTCGATGGTTGGCACATATTCAATTAGCCAGTAGTTTTTTCCATGCAGTATGTATTTATGACTCTATGGTTATTGTTAGAAGCTCCAGTGCTGTTCCAACTGATCTCTGCTGTATTTGATTCTGAAATTTGGTTTCATTAAAGTCAACTAAAAAAAGGAAACCCTGTGGCGGCCCGCACACGCGGGACTCGAACCACCACTGGGAGCCGCGGGCAGACACGTGGTAGCGCGTTTGGAACTACCCGCTTGGGGCGGACCTTCCAGAGACAGTCTGATGTCACGTCCGCCCCGCGGGTCACAGGGGCCCATGGGAGGGGAGATTTAAGCGCGCGATTTTGAATCAGTAAAGGCATTCTGAGTTCAGCTCTCTGCCTCCGTGTGTTTCTTTAGTAGCGTGTTTGCGCGCGACTACAACCCTCATTAAAAGAATGTTTTAGATTTTGTGAAGTTATTAAATAAGATGTGAAAGTCACAATCTCTCCGTGGTTTATGAGTATCACTTTAGTTTGGGTGTTTTTGACTTTTTAAGAGGTGTTGACTCTCTGTCTTCTGTGGTAGGCAGCTCCTGTTGATGATTTTGAAAAATGCCGAAACTCATAACTCCATTGATAATTTTTAATAACTTTTGCTTTACAGTATTTGGGAAGCATCAATATTTTGGTAGGAGGAAAATTTTCACCACTGGTCTAAGTTGAACTTGCAGGTATTTCCTTCTCATCCTCTTCTACTTGTTGCCAAGACACCATATTATCATTGAAGGTGTGGCATAAACTTTCAGGTTCTTGCCAATAATATCCTCAAACATCCATCTACTGCTTTGGTGTTGCAATGGATAAATTACCACCTTCTCAGATAAGTATTAAAAAGACCAAAACTATTAGGATTTTTGTCTGCTTATGTTTTTATATATGAAGTCTTGCTATAATCTGCAGCTTGAACTCCCTAGAATGTTATCAAATCCATATGAGGATTCTGAACCATAGAACATAGAACAATTACAGTACAGACCCTTCAAAAACCTTTCAACCTACTCTAAGATCAATCTAACCCTTCCCTCCTACATAGCCCTCCAGTCTTCTTTCATCCATGTTCCTATTTAAGAGTCCCTTAAACATCTCTAATGTATCTGCTTCTACTACCACCATGGGCAGTGTGATCCATGTAGTTACCACTCTCTGTGTAAAACAAAACTATCCCTGACATCCGCCCGATACTTTCCTCCAATTTCCTTAAAAGTACGTCCACTTATTCTAGTCATTGCCTCCCTGGGAAAAGGTGCTGGCTGTCACTCTATCATCTCATACACCTTCAATACAAGTCCTTTAGTCCAAAAATGTTCTTCTTTTTTTGAGCAAGCTAGGGTGTAAGATGTTTTTTTCCCCATGTTTTTCATTTTTTTTCTCATCCTCATTTTATTTGCCCAGTGCTTTAATCCTTTCCCCAATAGAAATAGATTTTCTGTATGTGCCCTTCATGACTTTTAAAACCTTGTATCAGATCTGGTCCAAGGAGGAAAACTCATCTTCTTCAGTTTATCCTTGCAAATGAAGTTTCTCAACTCTGGATTCATCTTGATAAATCTCCTCTGCACCATCTTCAAAACCTTCATCTTTCCTAAAGCACAGACCAGTACTCAACCTACGGCCAAATCAGTGTCTTATAAAGGTTCATTATGACTTATTTGCGCTCATGTTCTGTGACTCTATTTATAAAGCCCTGGATCCCATTTTTGAACCACTTTCGCGAGCTGCTTTGCCAGTTTAAATGAACAATACATACAGATATCCTGATCTCTCATTTTTCTACCACTTTAGGAATTGTGCCTCTAGCTTATATTCCCTATTATTTGTATAAAAATGTAACAGTGACATGTAACACACAGAAAAGTTGCTGGTGAACACAGCAGACCAGGCAGCATCTCTAGGAAGAGATACGGTCGACGTTTCGGGCCGGGACCCTTCATCAGGACTAACTGAAGAAGAGCTAGTAAGAGATTTGAAAATGGGAGGGGGAGGAGGTGATCCAAAATGATAAGAGAAGACAGGAGGGGGAGGGATGAAGCCAAGAGCTGGACAGGTGATTGGCAAAAGAGATATGAGAGGATCATGGGACAAGAGGCCTAGGGAGAAAGAAAAGAGGGAAGGAGGGAAAGCCCAGAGGATGATCAAGGGGTATAGTGAGAGGGACAGAGGGAGAAAAAGAATGTGTGTATATAAATAAATAAATAACGGATGGGGTACGAGTGGGAGGTGGGGCATTAGCGGAAGTTTGAGAAGTCGATGTTCATGCCATCAGGTTGGAGGCTACCCAGACAGAATATAAGGTGTTGTTCCTCCAACCTGAGTGTGGCTTCATCTTTACAGCAGAGGAATGTGTCTCAAACATTTTGTGACTTTTATTTTGAGGACACTGTAAAAATGGAATTATTCTAGATCATAGAACTTGACTTGCAAGAAGAGATTGGATAGGCTAAGTCTTTTTCCCCCAGAGCTATGGAGGCCAAGGGGTGACATGACAGAGGTGTATAAAATTATGAAAGGCATAGCTAAATCAGAGAACCAGAGTCTGCTCCCCTAATAGAGGAGTCAAAAATGAGAGAGATCGACTTAAGTTGACCAACAGCTGAAATTGAAGTGGAGGGGAAAGATCCAGTTGTCGTGGTCCAATGATGTAGGAGAAACAAGGAAGAGGTTCTGTTTAGGGGATTTTGAACAGCTAGTGACTAAATTAAAATGCAGAGCCAAAAAGGTAATAATCTCTGAATTGTTATCTGAGCCACATGCAAATAGGCGTAGGATTCATTATATTGGAGAACTAAATGCATGGCTCAAAGATTGGTGTGAGAGAATCATGGATATGAGAGGATCATGGGACAGGAGGCACGCATGCCTCGTAATACACTTGTTCGAAGTGTCTGACACAGCTCACAAGGATACTGTAACTAGATTTTAAAATTGTGACTGTAATTACTATCAGATTCTTTTGTTAATTGCAATGTCTCAGGAGCTTATTTTTTAAAAGTTAGATTTTAATGTTTTTATATCACTTCTATAAAAAAATGATTGTTATTAGAGGATAAAAAAAGCAAATACTGAACTGTAGATTAATGGGCTGGAGATGGACAGACTTGATTTGGTTCCCACTGGGTTCCCAGAGATATTCCACTGACTCCTGTTCTCAGTACTACAAATTGTGCTGAAAAACAGAACAGCTCAAAATGAGCTATTCAACACGTCAAGCTCAAAAAGCAATCCAATCGGCCCCACTCACCTTTAATAAATGCTTCT
Source organism: Mobula hypostoma (assembly GCF_963921235.1). Classification (NCBI taxonomy): domain Eukaryota; kingdom Metazoa; phylum Chordata; class Chondrichthyes; order Myliobatiformes; family Myliobatidae; genus Mobula; species Mobula hypostoma. The sequence continues at coordinate 107,804,252 of NC_086105.1, read as the reverse complement.
TCAGATATTTATTCTGTCACCTTTTTTTACAAAAAAGTCTATCTGTTCATAACGGTAAACTCTAATGAAGGAGTCTCACTGGTTAGTTGACAGTGTAGCTGGATGCTTCTGCAAACACCACCCACTGCCTGCACTAGAGATGAGAGAAGTTTACACTTGCAGGGTAATGTAATTGAGAGAAATGTACAAAATTCACAACCACCAACATTGAGTTGGTGTTGTGTTTTAAGAGGCTGCTGTGATGTGATGATATTATTACGTAAAGGGTTTTTAGCTCGTATTTGTAAGAAGGTTTTGGGGAGTTCAAAAAATATGTTATGGGCTTCATTAAACATAAAATACCTTACTTTGTTCTATTTGCATTAACCTACAATGGTGACCCCAATGCTCTAAGACAATTACGAAGTTATTGGACATGTCGGCCAATGCAGTTGCTTTGAAGCTGTCAGAGTTTTGGGAGCAAAACTGCTGTCACTTGGTTCATACAAGCTGAGTCTCTGTTCGCCCTGCAAGAAATCTCTGCTGACAGCACCAAATATTTCTACGTGGTAGCATCGCTCAGCAATTCCATGTGGCAAGACTGGTGAGTTTGCCTGAACACCTGCCTGAAGACGATAAATACCGATCACTGAATACTCACATTTTACAGACTTTTGGACTATTAGAGTCTGAGCAATTCTTACAGTTGCTTTCCTTACACAGTCTGAGTGATGGTAAGCCTTCAGAGCTATGGACCACTTGTTTTCTCTCTGGGAAATCACCACCCTTGTTTTATTTTTAAAGAACTCTTTATGCTGCAAATGCCTGATCAAGTTTGCATAGCCCTTGCTAATGCACCTGTGAAAGACTAGGGGGCTTGCTAAGATGGCTGATAGTCTACACTCAGCTAGGCAGCAATGCATCATTCCTCCTCCTTTCTCAACCTCAATAAGCCCAGCCCCCAACATAAGGTTGGCTGTGGCTGTGAAACAGAGGACGCTGTGTCTGTGCTTTTACCATGCTCACTCCGGTAGGAACGCTGGGAAGTAACAGCCATCCTGCAGTTTTGAAAGTGCCAGCGCATCAGGACATCAGAGGTTTGTGAACACTGTGGGTTCCAGCTGCCAGGGTCGCCTACTGTTCATCACAGACAGTGACAGTTCCTGCGTGACATGGATGCTCAAGTGAGCATGCTGCCAGCATCGCCCGTTGATGAGAAGGTAAAGAGAGACGAAACCTTGCTGGAGGTCACCAATGGAAGCAGGATCCAGACCTATGGGACACAACGGGTGATGCTTTGCTTCAGTGCATGATGTTACACATCCCTGGCTAAAGTGGCTAGACCTTTGCTCGGTGCAGGTTTCTTGTTTGCCCAAGGACTCCTTATCGATCTTAAGAACTGCTGGCTTGTGGATGTTAAGGACTTTGGGTTCTTACCCTGCCCTCCCAGTATATGCCCCACAACTATTCTGTCAAATGCATGCACAACTGCGTGTGTGTTTTCTCCACTTCAGGGTGAATTCCCAGACTGCACCAAGCTCACATTCTCCACTACAGTCCCAAAACATGGGGTCGAGCACCAGATTCCCACAACTGGCTCGCCAGTCCATGCCTGTGCATGTAGACTGGACCCAGAAAAGCTGGCAACCACAAAGGCTGAGTTTGTCAACATGGAAAGACTTGGAATTGTATACCAGTCGAATAGCCTCTGGGCTTCACCCCTCCATATGGTCCCTAAATCCAATGGTGGTTGCCGCCCATGTGGTGATTACTGAGGCCTTAATGAGGCCACCACCCCTGATCATTACCCAGTCCCACATCTCCAAGTCCTTTCAACACATTTAGCTGGAAAGTTAATTTTTTCTAAAGTCAATCTAGTTATGAGCTACCATCAGGTGCCTATGTACTTGGAGAACATTCCCAAAATAGCTGTGATAACTCTGGCCTTTTTGAGTTTCTGCGCATGCAATTTGCACTGAAAAATGCAGCACAGACTTTCCAACAACCTAGATTTTCTTTTTGTTTACCTAGATGACATACTTGTTGCCAGTGCGATCAAATCTGAGCACATATCTCATCTCTAAACACTTTTTGAGTGCTTAAGCCAACATGGATTGATCATTAACCCTACTAAATGCCAGTTTGGATTGTCAACCATTGATTTTCACAGCCGTCGCATCTCTGCAGAAGGTGTGAAACCCCTCCCATCGAAGGTAGCACTATTATGTGTTACGTACCCCGTAACTGGGTTGCCAAACCAGCAGAAATGGATCACTCAGTTGGAGTCTGAATTACGAGAACTAAGAAAGTTTTATTAAAGAAACAAGCAACACGGTAATCGAAAGGATAATAAATGCAATAGTTCAGCAATGATAAACACACATGTGCACAGAATTAAGATAACAGCATCAATCAAGCTCTATCGTTGTCTAGGGGTAAATGACCAATTTCAAAATGACACAAAGTTCAGTCCAATTTAGTTCAGTTCGCAGTAATCGTTGCCATGGCGATGGACAACGTGGGGGGAGGGAGAGAGAGAACGAGAACGACTGATCATTCAGAACGGCTTCCACTCACAGACCGGCGATATTGCTCATAAGCAGCTTTTGGGCGGGTCCTTTGTGATGTCACCTGAGGTCACCGACTGTGACCCCTCCTCCAGATATGGTCGATTCTCTGCAGTGAACCCGGCACCCAAGCGAGAGTGAACACACACCGAGTTCCCGCTGATCGTACCTTTCCACCCTGTGCGTTTATTGCCCGATACTTCCCACCGACTTGTGGGAGGCGCACCGCTTCCAGGGTCTTGTTACCTCGGGTGTCGTGTGTGTCCTGCCTTAGCGAACCTGTCCCTTTTTATCCCCCTGCTGGGGTATCGCCTGTCCATCACTTCAAACAGTTCAGGGTTCAAAGGGGGAGCCGATCTTGACAATACCCAGACTGATGGCTCCTTCATTAACACCTCCGAATGCTGCTTCATTGTGTGCCTTATCTCTCCCTCCCTTGAGGACAGGTGGCAGACCATCTGCTGGTACCACTGTTGCTAGCCCAGGCCAGCAAACATCTTAATTTATGTGTATTCTCGTTACATATGGATTTCTCAGTGCCCCGCACTACTAAAGTACTACAGGAGGTTTTAGGCATGATGAATTTCTATCACTGCTTCGTTCCATGAGCTGCTAAACTTATGCTCCCCAAGATAGTGTGTTTAAAGACAATACCCCTCATCAAATGCCTGACTGGTCAGCGGACACAACCAGGGCATTTGATGCTACCAAGCGAGCTCTTTCTAAGACGACCTTATTTGCACACCCGCTCCCTGATGCACTGTAACCATTACAACTGATGCTTCAGACTATGCTGTGGTGCTGCACATAAACAGTTGGTTGGAAGCGTGTGGCAGCCACTCGCCCTCTTCAGCCAGCAGATCCATCCCCCCAAAAGAAAGTACAGCATGTTTGACCATGAGCTCCTCGGTCTCTAGCTGGCTGTCCACCATTTTTGTTTTCTTCTAGAGGGTCGCCATTTCACAGTGTTCATTGACCACAAACCCTTCATGCACGCAATGGCCAAACAATCAGATTGTTGGTCTGCATAGCAGCAACACCACCTGGCCTACATATCAGAATTCACAACTGATATACAACTTATCAAGGGGAAAATTAATGCTGTGGCTGATTGCCCCTCGCGGCCACTCATTGAGTCCGTACACACAGGGGTTGATTATGCTGGCGTGGCGGATGACCAAGTTACTGACCCAGTGGTCCAGGCTTACCGAACAGCAGTCATGGGTCTGCAGTTGGCTGGCATTAAGTTTGGGGGAGCTGGGGTTTCTCTCCTGTGCGATGTCTCAACTGGCTGCCCTCACTCCATTGTGCCCGCAAACTGGAGACGAATTGTTTTTGACTCCTTATGTGGCCTCTTGCTGCTGGGCTGGAAGACCTCACAGAAACTGGTTACACTAAAGTTAGTTTGGCACAGCCATAGAAAGAACATGTGTGATTGGACTGCAGCTGGTGTGGAGTGCCAGCGGACAAAAATTAGCTGTCATTTTCAGGCACCATTGGCACCTTTTGAGGTCTGTTGGCAATAGTTTAATCATTTCGATGTGCATCTTGTTGGTCCCCTTCCCCTTTCATGTACCTTCTTACCATAGTGGACTGAACCACCAGGTGGCCAAACGTCATCCCCTCTAGAATCGACGAAAGCCATAGACGTGGCTCGGGCATTCATCAGCACCTGGGTTGCTTGGTTTGGCACTCATCTAATATCTCCTCTGACCATGGTCCCCAATTAATTTCATCCCTCTGGGCTACAATGGCCTAGAACCTCAGTGTTAGGCTACACCACACCATAGTGCATCACCCACAATCCAATGGCCTATGCGAGCAGTTTCGCCACTCCTTAAAGGCTGCTCTGAGGGCTTCCCTGACTGATGAGTGTTGGCATGATCGTCTCCCACGGGTCCTGCAGGGGCTCAGAACTGCTCCAAAGAAGCACCTGCAGTCGTCCGTGGCTATGTTGGTGTATGGGAGTGACAGGTGATTTCATTCCTGATGCCACGACTGCTTGATCGGCCTCTCTACAGTGTTCATTCTTCCTCTGTAAATTCAATTCCTTTTCACCTATTCCTACCTCCCACCATGGTGTACAGCCATCCGCCATGACTCACACCAACATCCCTGTAGACCACCTTACGATGGCCCGTTCCATGTTTTGGAATGGGGAGAAAATACTTTTATCATAGATAAGCGGGGTGGGCCTGAACCTATTTCAGTAGATCACCTTAAACCGGCCCACCAAGATTTGGAGTACCCCGCTAACATGCCCCAGCATCACAACATGGCCTTGAGCATGTCAACACACAACTGTGGTTGTGGCTCCTTCACCCATGGAACACAGGACCCCTGCCAGGCAGCTCGTTTGAGCTCCAGACAGGCTCACCATGCCTTTAGTGAATTCTTGGGGGGGGCACTGTGTAGGGTAATGTACTTGGGAGAAACATACATAATTCACAAAGCAAAATTGAGTTGGGGTTTCGCCTTAAGAGGCTGGTCTGGTGTGATGACGTTATTATATAAAAGGTTTTTAGTGCGCTTTTGTTGTGTTAAGTTTTGTGGTGTTCAATAAAATGTGTTACAGATTTTGTTTAACATAAAACACCTCACTTTAGTTTATTAGTGAAAACCTACAGATAGATCTATACAATGAGCTGAGTGTTAATTGCAGGATATGGAACAGATGGCAAGAATCCAAGTTGCTAGAGTACAACAACTTGCTGCTGGACAGCTGTTGTAATGGCCTCTAGTCTGTGCTACGCCTTGGGCTTGCTTGTGTGATGGGCATATGACATAACGGTGGCAGTGTTGAATGAGACCCAACAGCCTTGCTCCGGATGGTTCATCAGTGTGCCAAGAGCTAGTCTGGAGACGCCTGCATCTGGAATACCACACTGGCCTCAGTTATACCTATTTTATATTTGCAAATCACACATGAAAGAATTTCGTTTTTAACTTTCTATGAAACAAAAGAAAAATCCATCAACAAATTGAGAAGGAGACATGAATTATAGGCCCTTTACTAAGGCACCTGTCCACTCAAGTATTCAATACTCCATAATGTTGCTGAGGCCTATTAACTGCTACGTACATTACTTTGATGAACCTGTGTTTGATCCCTTGGAGCCAGCAATGGCACAGGTGTCGATTTCAACCAACAGATGAGTGGAGTCAGTGTGATCACAACCTGAAAGCGCATGTTTCTGTTTCCATTTGCTTTCCTTCGCTCTCAAGACAACTGTTATGTGACTGCACTGTGGTGGCCAAGAGGCGCTTTCTGTAATTCACAGTGCTGAAGCCACAGCAGCTGTGGTTCCCATAGGCAGCTGCTATTGGGGAATGAGGGCTGCATTTTAACATAACTATTGAGGTGAAAGCCTCCCTAACTTTTCTTTAAATGTAAGTTTTATTAGTATCATAATTATGACAATGAGAAATCTCCCACCGATGGGGCAGCAATATTCACTTCATGCCTGAAGAAAAAGTGAGCATTGATTTCTAGATATATGTGCTTACTTTATTATTAAACTTCAATTTATGTGTATATTACCTCTTCATAAAAACCTAATGTATGTTCATTGATCAAAGAGGTATTGATCAGAGTCAGCAAATGATTTAAAAAGAAATATACTTAAAAAGACAATTATTTAAAAATGAGCTTTCACTTTTGGGGTGATAAAGTTAATAAAGTTGCTGCTTGTAGCTCAAGTGACTTAGGTTCATTCCTGGTGGAGCCTTTGTGGAGTCTAAACATTTTCCTTGAAAGCACATAGCTTTCCCCTTGGTGATCAGGTCTCCTCCCAAATACATGCAGATTAGATTGGCCAATATACAGTACTGCGCATGTGTAAAAAATTCTGTGAAGCAAAGATGCTTTCAAAATAATGAAATACAAAGTTTCTAAATATCAAAAAATTTACTCTATAGTAGGCAGTGAAAAAATTAAATCAAATTAATATTTGGTGTGACCACACCTTGCATTTAAAGCTGCATCAATTTTCTTAGATACTCTGTTGTGCTGTAGATTGTTTCAAGCATCTTGGAGAACTTGCCACAGTTCTTCTGTAGCCTGTGGCTGTCTTGCTTGCTTCTGTCTCTCCAGACAACCTCAATGATGTTGAGATCCGAGCTCTGTGGAGACCACACCATTTGCTGCAGAACTCCTTGTTCTTCTTTTCGCTGAATGTGGTTGTTTATGACCCTGGCCGTGTGTTTGGGTCATTGTCCTGCTGTAGAATGAAGCTGGAACCGATCAGACACCTCCCTGATGGTATTGTGTGATGGATGAGAACCTGCTTGAGAATTCCATTAATTTTGACCAGATCGCCAACTCCATTTGCAGAAATGCAGCGCCACACCTGTAGGGAACCTCCATCGTGCTTCACTGTTGCCTGCAGACACTCGTCCAATTGTAGTGCTCTCCAAGTTGAGACAAAAATTTAAGTTTTTGGCTTGTCAGTCCAGAGCACTTGCTGCCATTGTTCAGCACTCCAATCCTTGTGTTTTTGTGTGTGGTGAAGTCTCTGGGCTTTGTTTGCAATTTGGAGGAATGGCTTTTTGGCAGCAATTCTTCCATGAAGACCACTTAGGACAAGATTACTCCAAACTGTATGTAGGGAGATGTGCTTGGGTTCTGGAGGTTTCTGCGAGCTCAGAGCTGATAGCAGTGAATTTAAAAGGGACATCAGCTTGATGGATCTCTCATCTGCTGCACTCAGCTTTCCACTTCCTACTTCCCACTTCCCACTTCCCACTTACCTCCTGTAAAAATGCAATGCCATTTTCTCAATTCCTTCACCTCCGCCGTATCTGTTCCCAGGATGAAGCTTTCCTTTCTAAGGCACAGGAGATATCCTTCTTCTTGAAAGAATGAAGTATCCCTCCCTCCACTATTGATGCTGCATCTATTCCTGAAACATCCACGCTCACCCCATCTTCCTGTTGCCTTAACAGTGATAGAGTTCCTCTTGTCCATAACTACTGCCCCAAGAGCCTCCATGTTCAACATTTCATTGTCCACAACTTCCACCATTTCCAAAGGGATCCTGCCACTAAACATATCTTTATTTCCCCCCTTTCCACTTTTTGCAGTGATCACTGCCTCCAAAGGCCCCTTGTCCACTTGTCCCACCACACTAATCTCCCTCCCACTTATCCCTGCAAGGGGCCCAAATGCTACACCTAGCCATTCACCTCCTCCCTCACCTCCATTCAGGGCCCTAAACAGTCCTTCCAGTTGAGGCAACACTTCATCTGTGAATCTGTTGGGGTCGTCTATGGTACCGGGTGCTCCCGATGAGGCATCCTGCACCTTGGTGAGACCCACTGCTTCGTAAAGCACCTCTGCTCCATCTGCCAAAAGCAGAACTTCCCAGTGGCCAAACATTTTAATTCCCATTCCTGTTCTGACATGTTGGTCCATGGCCTCCTTTAGTGCCAAGATGAGGCCACCCTCAGTGTGTAGAGAAACACCTTATATTCTGTCTGAGTAGCCTCCAACCTGATGGCATGAATATCGATTTCTCTTTCTGGTAATATTTTCCCTCCCCCTTCCCTCTTCCTCTAATCCCCACTCTGGCCTCTTGACTCTTATCACCTGTCTATCACTTTCCCCTGGGTCCCCTCCTTGTTCCTGTTCTCTTATGGTCCACTCTCATCTCCTATCAGATTCCTTCTTCCCCAGCCTTTACCTTTCCCACCCACCTGACTTCACCTATCACCTTTCAGCTCTTCCTTCCCTCCCCCCACCTTTTTATTCTGGTGTCTTCCTCCTTCCTTTCCAGTCCTGAAGAAGGATCTCCACCTTGACCTGCTGAGTTCCTCCAGCATTTTGTGTGTGATGCTTTGCATTTCCAGCATCAGCAGACTTCCTTGTGTTTCTGAACTATTAGTTAATATGTTACTTTCTCTAATGAAATACAAGTATTTCTCTGTAATTTTTTGGAAAATGAATGTTTGGAAATCTAAAAATTCTTCTTTTCTACTGACATACTAATGCAGAAGACAAAACATAAACATCTAAAACAAAATTTATACTAAAAACCTGGGGTGCCTAAGCCTTTTGCCCAGTACTGTAAATTGCCGCTAGTGTGTCAGTGATAGTGGAATTTGGAGGGAACTGATGGGAATGTGGGAAGAATAAAATGGGATTGGTGTAAACAGAGTGCTTGATGCTTGTCACAGACTCAGTGGTTGAAAGAACTATTTCTAAGGCTACGTCCACACTAGACCAGATAATTTTGAAGACGCTGGTTTTGCGTAAAAACAATAGGTGTCCACACCAGGCGTTTTTGAAAATACCTCTGTCCACATTAAAATGGGTATTTGGGCAAATCTCCTCCTACTGGGCATGCGCAGGACACACAGAAAACAAGCGAAGAGGAAACAGTATACTTGGTGTGTGTTTGTCCAGTTACAGACTGGTAAAAAAGGAAATTGCCAAACGATTGACAGCTGTTGGCTCTCACGCAGGAGGACTTAAATCTAAAAACACAATTACTGGAGCGTACAGAGGCAACCGACAGGGAGTTCACAGACAGTATGACCTGGTTGACGACGAACATTGAAAAACTGACTAACTCTGTTGCAGAGGGATTTGCAATGATGAGGAATACGATGGCTCCTCCCCACCCAAGTACTTTTCACCGCCACAATACCACCCTCACAGTCACTACAATAGCTACACATACGGACATACAGACCTGCAGGTGGCCCCACCAACATCTTCCCCACTCCCACAGAAGGGTCACCCTGGAAACATTTCCTACAGCTATAGTCTCTTCACTGATGAAAGGGACGACAGCTACAACTAAATGCAATAAGGCTTGTTACTGGGCAAAAGTGAAATTTGCTGTTACCTCATTTGTTTGCCTTTACTTTTGCCATGTCTTTCTGTGTTATTTTGCTGTATTTAACATGTGCAATAAAATGAGTTACTGGGCAAAAGTGATTTTATTTTTACCTGAGTAAAAGTGGAACTTACAATTTTCCTTTTTTGGCCTTAACATTTTCAAGTCTATGCCAAATATAAGCTACTACTTAAAAATGACATTTTGGAAATAGTGACAATTGCATCTATTGAATGTTTGCACAAGTACTACATTAATAAAGCACCTTGTTAAATGTATAAAACATGTCTGCATCAGTGTTATCTTGTATTTCCATACAATGTTACATTAGGCTGTTACACATCTATTGCCAGATATTGTTGTTGTGGTGTTGGAGGTTCCGTTCAAGAAAACAATGAAATGCCTTGCTGCCGCCACTATCTGATCCGGCACATCATGACAGCGTTTTTAAAACTTCCGGTTACCCCGTACACACTACACCGCCCAACCGGCGTTTTCAGATTTAAACACTCTGGACAGCGTTTTAGAAAAACTCCATTTTCGGGGGAGGAAAGCGCCATTTCAGTGGGGTCGGAGGGTCAAAACGAAGAGAAAAAGCTTCGGTTACGGATTTATCCGGTCTAGTGTGGACGTAGCTTAAGTTGTACGATTCTATGACTCAAGTTTGGAGATGTCAAGGCAATGCACCAACATCTCTACTTCCTCTGGAGGCTAAAGAAATTTGGCATGTCTCCTTTGATCCTCACCAATTTTTAGCAATGTACTATAGAAGGCATTCCATGCAGATGCATTATGGTTTGGTATGGTAACTGCTCTGCCCAAGGCCACAAGAAACTGCAGAGGCTGTGGACACAGTTCAGCACATCATGGAAACCAAACCTTCCTGCTGAAGGTACGTCGACTGTACTCTTTTCCATGGGTGGTGCCTGGCCGGCTGAGTTCCTCCAGCATTTTGTGTGTGTTGCTTGGATTTCCAGCATCTGCAGATTTTCTCTTCCATGAACCCTGTCTACACTTATTACTGCCTTGGTAAAACAGCCAACATAATCAAAAACACCACTCATCCTGGACATTCTTTCTTCTCCCACAATGAAGCTGAAAGTAAAACCCTGAAAACTCTATCAACCGGTTCAAGGCAACTTCTATCCCATTGTTATAAGACAGTTCAAAGGTCTTCTGGACTCTTCATTTCGCAGTGTACCGCGTTATGACCTTGGAACTTCTTGCTTGTGTGGTCTGAACCTCCTCTGTAACAGTAACACTTTACAGTATTCCGTTTTTATCATTGTTTTCCCTTGTTCTACCTTAACGCACTGTTGTAATGAAATAATCTGTATGGATGGCATCCAAAACAAAGCTCTTCACTCTATTTTAGTGCATATGACAATAATAAACCAATTTACCATCTTGAGACTGGTTCTATTTAAACGTTACTTGAAATCTTCACTGTGCCGATAATGGTTTGGAAGAAATGCTCTAATCAAGACAGACTCTCAAGATGTGCAATGGAAGTGTTGCAGATAAGTGAAGAATATTCCAAATCTACTTGGCAAGACTGTACTGTGCTGATGATTTGGAGCACAAGAAAAGAATGGGTCCAAGCACCAGCACCTCTTGCCTTAATAGTGGCAGAATTATGTGGTGATAATTTCACCTGGACATACTGTGCCAAAGCTGAGAATAAACACAGGGTGATTTTGTAAATACATTGAGGTTCTGTAAGTACAGTCAACTATGCTAAAACATTCCTTTTTGGAAGTGCAGATTTCATAGGAACATGACCTATGTAGAACAATGTTGCATAAACTGAATGAAGAAAGGTACAGGCTTCATATAAATATTTTGGAAGAAGTACCAAGAGGTGACCTGTGTTTGAAGTTTCAGGTCTCACCAGAGTGTGAAAAGGATTGTTTCGAGAAACTAACTGGAAACTAGACAAAACAGTTGAGATTTCTCTTGCAGGAGCTCATCTATACCAATACCAACACAGTACTTAATCCCAAAGAAGTCTCTTGGGTTCACAGAATAAATGTCAATTTAAAACTAAAGAAATTCCAAGGATACAGGAGCTTCGGAACTGCGGAAGGAATAATGAAATAAATCCGGTGATTTTGATGAGAGCTAGTACAAAAAGAACTATTATTCTAGAAAGAAATATCATTGAAAAAGTCAACTGCACATAGACAGACAACCAGAACAATTGATGAGGAACCAAGGATAATAGATTTTGTTGTCATTGAAATCTTTGTTTTGGATGGTGATAAGTGTGTTACACTTAAACTGGAGCCAGACAGCTGACTGAAATTACAAATGGACATGGGAAAACAATATATTTATATTTACTGTGCGTACTGAAAAAGTGAGCAAAGATTTTAAACTTGAAATAGAATTGGAGTCACTTAATCTGTAATTAGATTTCACGTGGAACCCATTTCACTGTTAGAGAATCAGAATCAGAAACACTTTTAATAACACTGGCATATGTTGAAATATGTGAAATATATTGTTTTGTGGCAGCAGTATATTGCAAGATGTTAAAACTATAAATTACAATGAGAAATAAATAAAGAAATTAAATAGTGTGGTAGTGTACATGAGTTCATAGTCCATTCAGATATCTGGTGGTAGTGGGGAAGAAGCTGTTCTTTGACAATCGAGTGTGTGTCTTCAGGCTCCTGTACCTTCTCCTTGATGGTGGCAATGAGAAGAGGGCATGTGCTGAGTGGTGGGTATACATAATGATAGATGCCACCTTTTTGAGGCATCGCCTTTTGAAGATGTCTTCGATACTAGAGAGGCTAGTACCCACGATGGATTGGATGAGTTTGCAACTTTCTTCAGCTTTTTTCTGATCCTGTGCAACTGCTCTCCATGGCACATCTGCAGAAATTTGCAACTGTCTTTGGTAACATACCAATTCTCCTCAAACTCCGAATGAAATATAGCAACTGTTGTGCCTTCTTTATAATTGCATAACTATGTTTAGCCCAGGATAGATCTCCTGCGACATTGGCACCCAAGAACTTGAAACTCAACCGGCTGATCCACCTCACTTCTGTACGCTTCCTCAGCACCATCTGAAGTCCTGCCAACAATAGTTGTGCCAACAAATTTGCGGAACGCATTTGAGCTGTGCCTAGCCACACAGTCATGGGTGTAGGAGGATTAGAGAAGTGGGCTAAGTCCTCATCACTGAGGTGCACCAGTATAGATTGTCAGCAGGAAGAAGATATTATTTTTGATCTGCACCTGATGAGGAAATCAAGAATGCAGTTGTAGAGGGAAGTACAGAGGCTCAGGTTTTGAAACTTGTTGATTAGTACTGAGGTTGTGATGATGCTGAATGCTGAGCTGTAATCAATAAACTGCAGCTTGACTTAGGTACTGGTAGTGTTCAGGAGATCCAAGGCCGAGTGGAGAGCTGGTGAGTTTGTATCAGCTGTAGACCTATTGTGGCAATAGGTAAGTTGCTGTCGGCAAAGAGGATGGTGGATGGATGGGCGGGAAACTTAATAATACTGAAGGCCCGGTTTATGCAGTGATGCTAATAAATGAGTCCGATGGATGGTAGTGAGACTTCTATGACCCTCTCAGCTGTTCTCACAGTTTTTTGTAGGGACTTCAGGTCCGATGCTCAACTGTTCCCATACCAGATGGAAATGCGACTTGTCAGGATACTCTCAATAGTGCATGGTGCTTGTGTAAAACACATTTAAGATGGGGGAGGCAGCCTTGCTTGCCTCTATCTGCTTAGGAAGTGGAGTCATTGCTGTATCTTCTTCTTCTTCAGGGAGGTGATATTAAGGGACTAGCTCCTCTCAAACCAACCCACCAGCCACTCCACTTCCTCTCTATACTCCATCTCATCATCGTTCTTGATGAGGCCAACCACTGTTGTGTCCTCCGCAAACTTGAACGCATGATTTGTGCTGGTTCCTGTGACACAGTCATGCTTCTGCAGTGTGAGCAGTTGCAGGCTGAGCACACAGCGTTGGTGAGCACCAGTGCTCGGCATAATGGGACAAGAGATGTTGCCACCCACACAACCAGCTGTTGCCTTGCTGTTAAGAAGTCCAGTATCCAAATGCAGAGAGAGGTGTTGAGACCCAGCAAGGACAGTTTCCCCACCAGTTTTTGGGGTATGTTGAATACCATAGATCTAGCCCTTAGCAGACTATGAATCTCTGGGTTCATCCATGTCTTTCGGTTTGAGCATGTCTCAAAGGCACACATTCATCCATGCAGGTTTTGATGAAGCTGGTGATACTGTGGTGTATTCATTCACATTTGAAGATGAATAGAACATAGAACATAGAATAGTATCGCACAGTACAGGCCCTTTGGCCCATAATTTTATGCTGACTCTTAAACCCTGCCTCCCATATAACCAACCACCTTAAATTCCTCCATATACCTGTCTAGTAGTCTCTTAAATTTCACCAGTGTATCTGCCTCCACCACTGACTCAGGCAGTGCATTCCATGCACCAACCACTCTCTGAGTAAAAAACCCTCCTCTAATATCTCCCTTGAACTTCCCACCCCTTACCTTAAAGCCATGTCCTCTTGTATTGAGCAGTGGTGCCCTGGGGAAGAGGCACTGGCTGTCCACTCTATCTATTCCTCTCAATATTGACGAATCTCAATACAGACGTTCCCTGAATATTGTCCAGACCACTGAGTAAAAGCAGTCCTGTTAGCACTTCTCTGCCCCCCTCCCCCACTTGACTATGCCTTCTTGTTCTTCACCACTGGTATTGTGGTCTTTAGTCCCTGCCTGTACTCTGGGAGTAGGAGTACAGCCGGGTGAATAGACTTTCCTAAGTGTGAGCCTGAGATGGCATGATAAGCATTCTTGATGGTGGTTTAGCAGTGGTCAAGTGTGTTGGCTCCTCTGGTTGCACAGGTGTTAAGTTGATGGTAGTTGTTCAGAGACTTCTTCAAAATCCCCTGAAATGAGAGGGAAGGCATTAGGGTGTGCTGTTTCATGACTGCTGATCATGGTGCTCAACTTGTTCAGTGCCTGCCTGGTGCTGGCCTGAGGTAGAATGCACATCACTACCAGGATAATGGCAGAAAACTCCCTTGACAGATAAAATAGACGACATGCGACCGATGGATGTTTCGGTTTGGGTGAGCAGGACTGGGACAGAACCACCACATCTGTGCTCCACCATGAGTTAATCATGAAGCGTACTCCCCCTCTTCTACACTTAAAGACTCAACTGACTTGTCTTTGAGGTAAGTGGTGATGCCATCGGGTTGCAGCACTGTATCCAAAATGGTGGGGTTAAGTCATGTTTCCATGAAACAAAGTACACAGCAGTTCCTGATGTCTCTGGCACTGCAAACTTCAATCTTATTTTCCAGAGACAGTATATTTTCCAGTAGGATATTCAGGAGTGGTGGTTTAAGGCCTTCTAGTTGTAATCATACCAGCAGACTTGATAGACCAGGCATAGATTATGGTTTTGTAGGATGATTATAATTGTGTGCTAACTATAGCTTGACAATAAAGATCTCTGTTTCGGACAAAGGCATGGTTAAGCATGGATAATATTGAATATACTGATGATGCCATTCACTGTAGTCACTGTATATGTGATAAGTGAATATAAAATTAATTAACCATTAATTCCAGAGCTAATGAGATGCCCTCCTCCTTCAAAGAAAGGGGCTTTCCTCCTTCCAACATCAATGTAGCCCTTACCCACATCTCTTCCATTTTGTGCACATCTGCCCTCACCCCAGCCACCCGCCACCTCACCAGGGATAGAGTCCCACTTGTCTTCAGCGACCACCCCACCAGCCTCCATGTCCAGCACATAATTCTCTGGAAATTCCCCCATCTCCAGCAGGGTCCCACCACCAAGCACATCTTGCCCTTCCCTCCCCCACTTTCTGCTTTCTGCAGGGATCACTCCCTACGCGACTCCTTTATACACTTGTCCCTCCCCACTGATCTCCCTTCTGGTACTCATCCTTGCAAGTGGAACAAGTACCTCACCTACTCCTATACCTCCTCCCTCACTACCATTCTGGGCCCTAAACAGTCCTTCCAGGTGAGGCAACACTTCACCCGTGAACCTGTTGTGGTCACCGACTGTATCCGGTGCTCCCGGTGTAGTCTCCTGTATATTGTCGAGACCTGACATAGATTGGGAGACTGCTTCACTGAAGACCTATGCTCTGTCCTCCAGAAAAAGCGGGAACTCCCAGTGTTCATCCAATTTAATTCTACTTCCCATTCCCATTCTGACAAGACCGTCCATGGCCTCCCCTACTGCTGCAATGAGGCCACACTCAGGTTGGAGGACCAACACCTTATATCATCATCTGGGTAGCCTCCAACCTGATGGCATGAACATCAGTTTCTTGAACTTCCTTCACCATTCCCCAATCACCATTCCCCAATCCCCATTCCCATTTCCCTCTCTCATATTGTCTCCTTACCAGCCTATCACCTCCCCTTGGTGCTTCTCTCCCTTCCCTTTCTTCCATGGCTTTCTGTCCTCTTTATTCAGATTCCCCCTTCTCCAGCCCTTTATCTCTGTCACCAGTCAACTTACCAGCTCTTTACTTCACCACTCCCCCTCTCCTAGTTTCACCTATCACCTACCACCTTGTACTTCTTCCTCCCCTCCCCCCACCTTCTTACTCTGACTTTGCATCTTTTTTCTCCTGCCCTGATGAAGGGTCTCGGCCCGAAACATTGGCTGTACTCTTTTCCATTGATGTTGCATGGCCTGCTGAGTTCCTCCATCATTTTGTGTGTCTTGCTTGGATTTCCAGCATCTGCAGATTTTCTCTTGTTTATTTATCAAATTCTATGCATCTGATACAGAGATATCGACTGGAGTTTAACAACATAATTGGGCTATCTACATTGTCTAATCAGGCTCAATGAAACAGTAAATCTAATGTTGGGAACTGGTCAGATAAGCTATTCTAGGTCTGATAACAAAGCCAAAGCAGTTTGGATCAGTTCAATGGTACTAACTCAAAAGAAAGATGAGCACACATTTAAATGCCAATGATTTGAATAAAGCCAGTAAGAAAAAGAACATTGTCTACTTCCATGTCCACATGATTACAAAATTATTGGGACAGTCAAAGTTAGCTACTGATGTAAGACACTTTTGTTACGATACCACAACCTCACAGGAAGGCACTTCTTCACCGATTGTCATGAAAAGCATCAAAAGCCTTACCACAGCAAAGGCGCTAAACCAATTCAATCCGAACAATCAGCTACGTGTATATTCCAAGAATAAGTTCCATGACTAGTGTAGTGGGGGGGGGGGGAACGTCGACTCAGACCATGAGAGGCCTGTGTCGAGAATTTTCATGCCTTACAAGGCTCAGATTGGAAGTCTGTGTGGGGCGCCACTCCTCGCACAGACTAGAGCAATGTGTGATTAAGTGCCTTGCTCAAGGGCACAAACATGCTACCACAGCTGAGGCTTAGTGGGAGGGCTTGAATTAATAAGCATGTTCTTAAAAAGTTATGATATATAAATTAGAAACATTTTGCATTTAGATATATTTTTCACATGTACAGTGCATCAAAACATACTGTGAAATGTGTCATTTGTGATAACAACCAACATACCCAAGGATGTGCTGGGGGCAGCTGGCAAGTGTCACCACACATTCCGGTGCCATATCATCATATCAAAGGAATTGGCATCAATTGATATATGGTAGTGTGCCAATTGTGAAAGAAATGCTTGATATTGAGGACTGTTCTGAGATGCAGGATAGCACAGAGTGTTTCTCCTGAATTATTCACAAATCCTGAACTACTCACACACCAATGTGTGAAATAGGCTTAAGATCATACATACACATGAAACGCCATTGTCTCCTACACAATACATCAGAGCAGGCATGTCTGCTTCTACTTTTCCTCCCCCTTCATTGTTCAAATTGGAGGGACGACAGGATTGCTGATGCAGGGTAGTGGGTTGTAATGAGTAGCTCTTCCCTTTGTCTTTGCTTGCCCTGAAACCGCATGCAGCCTTGCACCTCTATGTTGTCAATCCCAGAGCAACATCATTTCTGGAGCCCTTGTCCTTTCGTTGGATTGTGATGGAGTAATTAGAACATTACTGAATGGTTTGAATCCATGAGCACAACTCTGTCGGGCCATTGGTTGACTAGCCTGTGAGGTGGCTCTTCCAGGTAGATCCATTCTCTGCTCCGCAATGGAATTTTGCTGTGTGGACAGATCTGAGTATGCATTTGGCATGTCTATATCTAGTACATAGGTTTTTATTGGGTGATCAAGCCTGTGTTTTATCTTATTATATTTTGTCATTGTAGATTAATTCTAGGTCCTTTCAGAGAACATTTAAAAATCTGGGGTCTACCTAACTGTTAGGTTTAAAATTCATTTTTCTCTAAATGTGAAGTGAGCTAATAAAATGTTATGTGCACAGATGGGAGCACATCACACTTCACTGATGCATAGTTGATCACATTTATCTCTCTTATGCAGTTATGTGAAATTCTGAAAAAAAAAATCATGGCAAACCTCACAAGTGATTCTGCTGCATCCATATTTGGTGTAGCCTGCAGTAAATCTGCCAAGCTGAGTTTTGTCATTAAAACAATTTTGTTCCTTAAGCTTATATTGTCTGTTTCATACAATATCACTTGATTTTATGACCTACAGTCAGCTTTAAGAGAGGTCTAAACAGCCCAGCCTTTGGAATTCAGGCAAAACAAGCGATATTCCAAGCTGACACAAATTCTACAATTGATTCAGATGTGCTGTATCACTGTATACACAAAATAACTCTTGGTCCTTTTAAGCTATAACTTCTAATATCTCTCTATGAAAATAAATATCTTATCCTTTTAAGCATATCATGTGATTCTCTATTTGTGGTCTTCGGAATTTTTCGTGGATTGTTCTAAGTTCAAGATGCGAGCCTGGAAATTGCTCTTTGCCCTTTATTTGCATTAAAATGGTTTCAGAGTTCCCACAAACATGGCATAAATCTAACTTTTGATGAACTGCCTGAGCTAAATGTCCCCCAGTGCAATGGCATCCTGAAACTGCCATTGACATTCCCAATTGTGCACTGTATGGTTCTCACTGATCTCAGCATATGGCATGAGCTTTAAGGCAAAAAGCAATCATCCAACTACAATGAAGTGCTGTTGTTATGCCAATGGGTGCTGAAGTAATGGGAACCCGGGAAAGAAAGGGACTTGGAGAAGGGACCCTGAGGGATTAGAGGGGCTTGGAGAAACTAGTGAAGGTCATTGTCAACAGGAGGTGCTTTCTTTGAAAGAAACGTCTAGAGCAACCTTCCATGGCTAAATGTTCCTCTTGGAAATCGTCATAAGGACTTGAGTGCTGACTCTGAATGCCTGCATTTGGGGAATCCTGCAAAGAAAGCAAAGCTCTTTGTTCTAGTGGGGACAGAAGAAAAGAAGACAAAGTCCTTCCTCCTTCATTATGGAGTCCAGACGACATCTCTATTGCAGCAGCGAGGAACAAATAGAGGTGCCAGCGGTAAGCAGCTGCAAACAGGAATGATCTTGAGCATAGGGAGATGAGAGTGACCTCCATTAGCAAGTAGCCAGGACACATGTGAAGCCGTGTTTGAGCTTGTAGGTCAGAGGAGTCTGTGTGGATAAAGGTTGTTGCACTTTTAACAGCCCGGAGGCAAAACCTTTCTGTTCTGTGAATAAGTAGAAACTATTGCAGTATATAATCTGCTGGAGGAATTCAATGGATCAAGCAGCACCTGTGGGGGTACTTAATGTTTTGGGTGAAAACCTGCATCAGTACTGGATCATGAAACCTGAAACATTGACAACTCCTTTCCCACAAATACCGCTTGTTCCGTTGAGTTCCTCCAGTGGATTGATTGTTGCCCCAGATTCTAGCATTTACAGTCTCAAGTGGTACTTGTTAATTGCGCGTCCTTGTTCTGATTGGTTCAATGTATTTAATATGAACATTGTTGGTCTGATCCGAACTCTTGCCAGTAACAGATGTTAAGATAGGCCAAGCTTTGGAGCCTTTGTGGATTATTCATTATTGTTTTGCCTCTAACTGCAAAATCTGTACCTGGGCTGTTTTGTTGAAGCCTGGACCTATTGATTGGTATAAGTAATTGCAAGCTAATTTTTTTAGTAATTTATGTTCCTAAGTTCCTTGATGCCTTGCTCACTTCTCCTCAATGTGTTTGCACGTCTTCGGGTAGTGTTTTAAATCTGTTAAAGACTTTGTTCATTATCTTGCTCACTTATTAATCAGTATATGTATGTATTTAGTGATACATCATGAAGCAGGCCCTTCTGGCCTTTTGAACCATGCCACCCCATCAACCCAAAACAAACCCGATCAACCCTAGCCTAATCACAGGAGAATTTACAATAACAAATTAACATACCCAGTAAGCCTTTGGACTGTGGGAGGGAACTGAAGCATCTGGAGAAAAACCACGCATTCCACATAATCCTTCAAGGCAGTGCTAGTATTGAACTCCAAACTGAATGCCCCAAGCTGTAATAATATTGTGTTAGCTCTACAGTACTGTGGCCTCCAAATACCAAGTGTATTGTTATAATTTGCAGTTCCCTTCTATATACACTTCCATAAAATCTGAATAATTCTGCTTCTGCTTGGTACTGTGCAAGCACTGCCGGACGGCTGTTATAACACGCAGTGGGTGTGAACGGCGTGGGAGTTAAATTGTAAAGTGAGCTTCTTTGACTAGATCCACTAAATCGATTTGATTGAGTCTATCTTTAAAAATATTAATGTCAGAAATTCTGCACAGGTCTGGCGACAGAAGATTCCACTCTCTTGTTGATCTTGGGTAGAGGGAGTCATTGAATGAAGGAGTTTCCAATATGTGAGGTCCAGTTTGCTGTCGAGTTGAACTGACCCTGTGACGAATTTGGATGCTTGATGGAGCGATGTTGTGAACTTCTTTGAAAATGAAAATTAACCGTAGTTTAATACGTTGGATTTCAAGTGGTTCTCATTGAAGTTTAGAGAGCATGTTGGTGACACTGGAATACCTGCTGTAATCATTTAACACAAAGCGATCAGCACGGTGTTGGATTTTTTCGATGGACTTCTTATTGTTAGCTTGATGGGGATCTCATTTGGCTACGCAATACTCAAGCTTTGGACGGACAAGTGTCTTGCATGCTATGTCCTTGACAGATTTACTACATGAGCGGCAGTTTCTTCTCAGGGTACCCAGCATTTTATTTGCTGGGTATTTAATTGAACACACACACACACACACACCATGGGTATAATGACAGATTTACATAAATATTCTGAATGTCGGAGAAGGAAACATTATTAGTTCATCTCATAAACCTTATGTAAGTGCAAAGACACACACAGAGTCATACTAATCTGTGGCATTCAAGGCTGATGATCTGGAACTACACAAGAAGTCTAGGTATGGCCTACAGATAAAAATCAATTCCATTTGAGGTTTGAAATGGAATTGGATGCATGTCAGCTCTGCAGGGTTTGCAGGCCATTACTTCCTAGAAAATGAAACATAACATCATAAATGTTATGCAGAGGAGGACAAAGGGCTTAATTAGGAAGGGGAAAAAAGATTATGAGAGAAAACTGGCAGAGAACATAAAAACGGACTGTAAAAGCTTTTATAGATATGTAAAAAGGAAAAGACTGATAAAGACAAATGTAGGTCCCCTGCAAACAGAAACAGGTGAATTGATTATGGGGAGCAAGGACATGGCAGACCAATTGAATAATTACTTTGGTTCTGTCTTCACTAAGGAGGACATAAATAATCTTCCAGAAATAGTAAGGGACAGAGGGTCCAGTGAGATGGAGGAACTGAGCGAAATACATGTTAGTAGGGAAGTGGTGTTAGGTAAATTGAAGGGATTGAAGGCAGATAAATCCCCAGGGCCAGATGGTCTGCATCCCAGAGTGCTTAAGGAAGTGGCCCAAGAAATAGTGGATGCATTAGTGATAATTTTTCAAAACTGGTTAGATTCTGGACTAGTTCCTGAGGATTGGAGGGTGGCTAATGTAACCCCACTTTTTAAAAAAGGAGGGAGAGAGAAACCGGGGAATTATAGGCCGGTTAGCCTAACGTCGGTGGTGGGGAAACTGCTGGAGTCAGTTATCAAGGATGTGATAACAGCACATTTGGAAAGCGGTGAAATGATCGGACAAAGTCAGCATGGATTTGTGAAAGGAAAATCATGTCTGACGAATCTCATAGAATTTTTTGAGGATGTAACTAGTAGAGTGGATAGGGGAGAACCAGTGGATGTGGTATATTTGGATTTTCAAAAGGCTTTTGACAAGGTCCCACATAGGAGATTAGTGTGCAAACTTAAAGCACACGGTATTGGGGGTAAGGTATTGGTGTGGGTGGAGAATTGGTTAGCAGACAGGAAGCAAAGAGTGGGAATAAACGGGACCTTTTCAGAATGGCAGGCGGTGACTAGTGGGGTACCGCAAGGCTCAGTGCTGGGACCCCAGTTGTTTACAATATATATTAATGACTTGGATGAGGGAATTAAATGCAGCATCTCCAAGTTTGCGGATGACACGAAGCTGGGTGGCAGTGTTAGCAGTGAGGAGGATGCTAAGAGGATGCAGGGTGACTTGGATAGGTTGGGTGAGTGGGCAAACTCATGGCAGATGCAATTTAATGTGGATAAATGTGAAGTTATCCACTTTGGTGGCAAAAATAGGAAAACAGATTATTATCTGAATGGTGGCCGATTAGGAAAAGGGGAGGTGCAACGAGACCTGGGTGTCATTATACACCAGTCATTGAAAGTGGGCATGCAGGTACAGCAGGCGGTGAAAAAGGCGAACGGTATGCTGGCATTTATAGCGAGAGGATTCGAGTACAGGAGCAGGGAGGTACTACTGCAGTTGTACAAGGCCTTGGTGAGACCACACCTGGAGTATTGTGTGCAGTTTTGGTCCCCTAATCTGAGGAAAGACATCTTTGCCATAGAGGGAGTACAAAGAAGGTTCACCAGATTGATTCCTGGGATGGCAGGTCTTTCATATGAAGAAAGACTGGATGAACTGGGCTTGTACTCGTTGGAATTTGGAAGATTGAGGGGGGATCTGATTGAAACGTATAAGATCCTAAAGGGATTGGACAGGCTAGATGCAGGAAGATTGTTCCCGATGTTGGGGAGGTCTAGAACGAGGGGTCACAGTTTGAGGATAGAGGGGAAGCCTTTTAGGACCGAGGTTAGGAAAAACTTCTTCACACAGAGAGTGGTGAATCTGTGGAATTCTCTGCCACAGCAAACTGTTGAGGCCAGTTCATTAGCTATGTTTAAAAGGAAGTTAGATATGGCCCTTGTGGCTACAGGGGTCAGGGGGTATGGAGGGAAGGCTGGGTTCTGAGTTGGATGATCAGCCATGATCATAATAAATGGCGGTGCAGGCTCGAAGGGCCGAATGGCCTACTCCTGCACCTATTTTCTATGTTTCTATGTTTCTATAAATGGCTGTGATACTTCACTCCTGGATGAGCTTCAACAACTTTTATGCACACTTTGAAAGGGAGAATAAAACTACATCCATGTAAATTTCTGCAATATTCGGTGATCCTGTGATCTCTGCTTTGGAGGCTGACATCAGAACATCTTTCAAGAGGGTGAACCCTTGCAAGGCATCAGGCCCTGATGATGTACTGGGTAGGGCATTGAAAATCTGTGCCAACCAACTGGTGGGAGTGTGGGAGTGTTCAAGGACATCTTCAATCTCTCATGGCTGCAGTCAGAGGTTCCCACCTGTTTCAAAAGAGCAACAATCATACCAGTGCCCAAGAAGAGCAGGGTGAGTTTTCTCAACAACTATTGCCCAGCTGCACTCACATCTACTGTGATGAGGTGCTTTGAGAGGCTGGCCATATCTTGAATCAACTCCAGCTTAAGCAAGGACCTGGATCTGCTGCAATTTGCCTATCACCACAGTAGGTCTACAGCAGATGCAATCTCACTGGCTCTCCATCAGCCTTGGATCCCCTGGACAATAGCAATACCTACCTCAGACTGCTGATTATTTATTGTCACTCGGTATTCAACACAATCTTACCCTCAGTTCTGATAAACAAGCTCCAAAACCTGGGCCTCTGTACCTCTCTCTATAACAGGGTCCTTAACTTCCTCAGTGAGAGACCACAGTCAGTGTGGATCAGAAATAACATCTCCTTCTCACTGACAATCAACAGTGACGCACCTCAAGGATGTGTGCTTAACCCAGTGCTTTACCCTCTCTACACCCATAACTGTGTGGCCAGGCATAACTGCAACTCCAACATTTGCTGATGACACAACTGTGGTTAGCAGAATTTCAAATAGTGATGAGGAGGCATTTAGGAGCAAGATTGATCAGCTGGTTGAGTGGTGTCACAGCAACAACCTTGCACTCAATGTCATTAAGACTAAGGAATTGATTGTAGGCTTCAGGAAGGGGAAGTCCAGGGAACTCACAGCAGTCTTCATCAGCGGATCAGCAGTGGAAAGCTGAGCAGTTCCACGTTCCTGGATGTCAGCATCTCTGAGGATCTATCTGGGGCCCAACATATCGATGCAATTACAAAGAAAGGATGACAGTGGCTACACTTCACCAGATGTTTTAGAAGAATTGGTTTGTTACTGAAGAGACCGGCAAATTTCGTCAGATGTACTGTGGAGAGCATTCCAACTTTGTTGAATCACTGACTGTATGGAGGGGCCACTGCACTGGATTGGAAAAAGCTGAAGAACTTTGTAAGCTCATCTGGCACCATCATGGACACTAGCCTCCCCAGCATCCTGGACACCTTCAAAAGGAGATGCCTCAACAAGGAGGCATCCATCGCCAGGGACCTCCATCATCAACGACATGCCCTCACTCATTGCTACCATCAAAGGGGAGCTACAGGAGCCTGAAGACATAAACTCAACAATTCAAGGACAGCTTCCCCCCTCAGCCACCAGATTTCTGAATGGACAATGAGCCCATGTACAGTATCTCACTATTTTTTTCTCTTTCTGCATTATTAATTTAATTGAATTTTATATATATGTATAGTTTTTTTATGTATTGCAATGTCCTGCTGCCGCAAAACAACAAATTTCATAACATATGCCAGTGGTACTAAGTCTGGTTCTGATTCAGCTGATCCGCAAATGTTCTAATGTGTTCGGCTGTGCTTTTAATTGCTTGTCTTTTTCTGTATTGTTATGGGCTGTACCCACATATTATATTGCAAACATGTGAATTAGTAAAACCTATAGTTTAATGGAAAGACAAGAGAGGAAATTGACCCTCCAATAGTTAAAGTCTATTTACAACAGTTAGCTTAAGTCTATGTATAGCTCGTAAACAGGTTGTTGAGTGTACTGGGCTATATTACATGAAGTCTGATGAAATATAAATACATTAAAATAAATCTACCCTAAATTTAATTTAATGCATGTTATACATCATGAATAAACAAAAAAATAGGAATGGAAAGTTAAGTGATGTGGAATAATATAGTGTTTCATGCATTTACTGTTGTGTCTCATTAGTATTTAAGAAAATACCTAAACCTGTGGTGGAAATGCCTCATAGGAGCCCCTGTTAAGGAAAACATTCAGAGGTGTTACTGTAACCTTCTGCTCTCCTGTTGTAGAAATAGTTTTCTATTAAATCGGTGCCAAATTAGAACAGCTCAAATGATAATTTTCTTCTCCATATGCTCAATTACAAATAAATATGTATTTTTAAACACATTTTATTATTTCATTTATTTAGAGATACTGGACAGTAACAGTCCCTTCTGACTGTTATACCCCCACTGACCAGTTATACCAATGTGACCAATTAATCGACCAACCAATACATCTATGGCATTTGGGAGGAAACCAGAGCACCTGGAGGAAATCCACACATTCACAGACAGAATGTACAAACTCCTTACAGGCAGTGGCAGGAATTGAACCCATGTCTTGGGTGCTGTAAAAACATTATGATAAACACTACACTATCATGTCACCCTATTTCCTCTCATTACTTTCCTCTCACAAAAAGTAATTACTTGGTTAATCAGATTCTGTTAAAGTGTGAATATTAAATAGACAAACTTCGGAGCATTTCAAAATCCATTCGAAGTGAAGGACCTAATTTATTTCAGCCTGATGTGGAATATACAGGTTGCACTGCTACATTAATGATATGTGTTTTTATGGTCCAATGGTATTCCTGTAATAAGACCACAAATCAGGAATGGCAGTGTAAATATTCTTCGTTAAAATTAACAACTGATAAATGAAAGCAACCTTAGCAATAAATTCTCTGATTTATATGCCTTTAGTTGGAGGATTCCACACTGGGAGCAGAGATTTTCAGCTTCAGGTATTATATATTGTACTGATTTAAAACACCTGTACTGTGAGTTCAGTGGGGTGGAGTAAATTCATATTGCTGAGGTAAATGGGAACTGTTTCTGTCATTTCTGGCAATCTTTTGTTGTAAGGAAAATAATATATCTGTCTGTGTGATTTACATAAAACTGTAAGACAAGTCTTTGTTATTAGGATAATTTTCTTTACCAGTCACAAGCTGAGTGAAAACTCAGAGTCTCTCATGTCTGGTTCCAGTAAATAAATACATCAGGATCACGAACAGTGTAAAGGGACTGGGACCCAGAAGAATCAGAGGAACCTGCTCCTGTAAAGAATCTGGTGTTAGCTAAGTTAATGGGGAATGATAGAACAAGTGTGAGGCTTCAGGTAAATATTATGCACTTTCATCTCCTTCAGACTAGTGCTAACTTGACACTGTTTTTGTCTTTTATTCTCACCTGCCTTCCTTCTATCATAGACAGGTTTGTAGTCTGTCCTCTCTTTGTTTTCTTGCATCTTGAAAAACTCTTTACCTTCACTATTCTCAATCTTGTTGAAGTGTTGTTCCTGTTCCACAGATGCTGCCTGACTTGCTGAGTACATCTAACATATTGTGTATATTATTTCAGATTTTTGTTATTAGTTTTCATAGGGGTGAGAGTGGGGTGGAATTGCAGAAGGGGGAACAGATGTTGGGTAAGATGAAATATGTGTTTAACTTTCATATCAAATGATAGCTCCCAGTTTAAGACAAGTGAGACATTTCAGGTTGGACACGAAACAGAGTTATAGAGTTATAGAGATAAACAGCACAAAAACAGACATTTCAGACCAACTGGTCCATGATGAACAAGATTAGCTAGTCCCATTCGACAGGGTGTGGCCTTTCTTATGCATGTACCAGTCTAAGTGCTTTTTAAATGTTAATGTACCTGTCTCAACTACATCCTCTGGCAACTCATTCCATATCCCGACCACCCTTTGCATGAAAAAGTTGCCCCTCAGGTTTCTATGAAATTGCTTATCTCTCTCACCTTAAACCTGGACTCAGTGTATCTCCTGATCTCTTGTACCTAATAAAGTGGTCATTAAGTGTATGCTCATGGTCCTCTGCTGCTGAAGCCCATCCAGTTCAAGGTTTGGAGAATGCTGTGCATTCAGGCACGCTCTTCTGCAAACCAATATTGTAATGTGTGGTTATTAGTTACTGTCACCTTCTTGTCAGCTTGTACCAGTCTGGCCATTCTCCCCGACCTCTCTCATTAACAAGGCATTTTTCCCCACTTGATGTTTTGTGTTCTTCGCACCATTGTCAGTAAACTCCAGAGACTGTTGTGCATAAAAATTACAGGAGATCAGCAGTTTCTGCAATACTCAAACCACTCCATCTGGCAGCAACAATCATTCCACAGTCAACATCACTTAGAACACATTTCTTCCCCATTCTTATGTTTAGTCTGGACAACAACTAAACCTCTTGACCATGTCTGTATGCTTTTATACATTGAGTTACTGCCACATGTTTGGCTGATTAGATATTTGCATTAATGAGCTGCTGTACAGGTGGTACCTAATAAAGAGGCCACTGAGTGTACATGTTTTAGTTCTTGGTTCTCCAATACTGGGAAAAAGACAATGATTTAATGAACCTTTATAAGAACAACCACCCCTTAATTGAACTACACTCCAGTGAAGGAAGTCCCAACCTGCTCAAATTTTCATCATAACTTGGTCTCTTGAAACACTGGAACATCCCTGAAAGTCACCTCTACTCTGGCATAATTTCTATAGTAGGATGACCAAAAATGAATAGATTATTCTAAATGAGGCCTCATCAATGACTTGTACTCCTGCAACAAAACATCCTAATAACTGTACTCAAAGCCATCACTGATGAAGGCCATCAAGCCTAAAGCCTTCTTCACCACCTATCCATCTGTAATGCTGCTTTCAGAGAACAACGTACTCTGCAGTCCCTCTGTTCCGTCACATTCCCCAGGCCCTACTGTTCACTGTGAATACCCTACACTGATTTGCCTTCCCAAAATGCAGAACATTGCACTAATCCAAATTAAAACCCAGTTGCCATTACTCAGTCCACTTACTCAGCTGATCGGGATACCTCTGTAATTCCTGATAACCATGCTCATTGTCAGTAGCTGATACAACAGAAAGGAAAAGGTCAGCCTTTAGTTTGAATAAGCAACAAGCAATCTGCTGGACTGAGCAGCATCCACAGTCCCAAGGTGCTTCCTGACCCAACTATTTTCTCCAGCAGGTTGTTTGATTACAGCGCCTGCTGTCTCTTGTATCTGCTTGAGAAATGAAAGAGAGGGGTTGCAATTGCACCCAAGGTGTGTCAATTAAATTACCAAACTAATAAAGAAAGGCCTGGACTAGCAAAGATCAGAGATAAAATCCCATCATAAAAACTGTGTAATTAAAATTCAATTGATAACCTGGAATCTGGCAGCACAACCAATTGGACAGAGTAATGCTAACCACAAATCTGATACATCTGATTTACCATCTGATACACCCTTGCATAATCTAGCTCCAAACCCAACTTTGAGATTGACAATTAAGAGGCTGATCAAGGGCAATTAGTACTGCCTTTTTTGGTGATGCACTCGTCCTCAGTGGATAAAAACCAAGGTTGTGATGCCAGGAAAGAGATCTTCATATGCAGAGTGCATAATGTGAAAATTAAGTGACTGCAGCTATGAGCTGGACTTCCAGAACACCAAAAGTATCTATGTAAAAGAAACAAGTTTAATGACCTCACTAGGCCAGTGAAAGTAAACGGTTTTCAGATAACAGTGGTTAGCTGATGGAACCACAGAGAAGTGACTCAATATTGCTCAAAATAATGTGCCTGAAACAAATGCACTTTGAAATGTAACATGTCCTGAAATGCAAGCAGGCTCTCATACTAGGAACTTGCTCTGTTATACTGTATTAATATTGTTACAACTTGTCTGTCCTTTCTGATTGATTGTGACTCCAGGATCTGGAGATGCTGGATACAAAACAGGATAACAGGAAACTGAAATGAATTTTAGTCTTCATTGTCATGATAAAAAGAGTTACTTTTTATGTAACAGCACTTCTCAGATATTTTAAAGCCAAACAATTTTGATTGAAATGTAGTCATTGCTGTAGTCTGGGGAAATGTAGCAAGAAACCTGTTCAAAGTCTTGCAAGCAGTGTAGTGAAAATAACTGTATATTCTGTTTCAGTGATGTTAGTTGTCCATGGAAAACTTCTTGCTTGTGTCCAATTACTTTTAATTTCTACAGTAAGATACAAACCCTTGTATGACTCAGTGACAAAGGTGCTATGAGAAAAAGCTAACACATATACTGCAATATGAAAATGAAAAAAATGAAATGAAAATGAAATATCTTTATTGTCATTGCATAGTACAACTTGTCATGCACCAATACAGCGAAAATGAGTTTGCAACTCCCATACTCAATGATATAAACACAAATAAAATTAATAAACAATAAATAAAATCAAGTAACCAGCCAGTACAACCAGAAACCATAAAACCAGTATTAACGTAGCAATATAACAAATTTATGGATGATGCTTGATTGATTGGTTCAGAGCAATTATAGCTCTGGGGGAAAAGCTACTTTTCAGTATGGAAGTTTGGGCATAGAAAATCTTATAACGTCTGCCAGATGGAAGAAGTTCAAACAGATGATTGTATGGGTGTGTATTGTCCCTACAGATGTTTGTAGCTTTCCTTAGGCAGTGAGAGCTGTAGGTGTCCTCCCGGGCTGGGAGCTGTGTCCCGATGATCTTCTGAGCGCGAGAGAGGACCCGCTGAATTGCTTTCCTATCAGCTGCTGTACAACTGAGATACCACACAGAGATGCAGTATGATAAGATGCTCTCTGTGGTACAGCGGTAAAAGGTCAACAGCATCTGTTTGGTAGACCCGCTTTCTTCAGCATCCTGAGTAAAAACAAACGTTGCTGTGCTTTCTTAACTATTGTAGTGGTGTTAGTGGACCATGTAAGGTCTTCTGAGATATGTATACCCAGAAACCTGAAACTGGACACTCTTTCCACTATGTCTCCGCTAATGTCCACTGGAGTGTACTCATCGTCCCGTGACTTTCCAAAATTGATAACTAGCTCCTTCGTCTTTGCTGTGTTAAGAGACAGATGGTTCTCTGAGCACCAGCGCACAAAGTTCTCATATTAGCAATTACCTTAAACTGAGAAAATCTTGTCTTTATTGAGCAACTATTTTATATTCCTGATACTACATTTGTTAATAAATCATCTCGGTAACAGAAAGATGTTATTTCCTTATCTCTTAATTTAGATCTGTGTACTGCATTTGCCAGTTTTGTATTTGATTCCAGAATCAATTCATTAGTTGATAAGCACCTTGGGATGTCAGTGCTATATATGTAATAAATTTATATGGGATCTCATCCCATGATCAGTAATTGTCTTTCTTCAGTGATGCTGGAATCACATTTGAGATACCACTTGAAATATCACTTGATGAAAGTGCCTCTACTTTCTTAGAAGTTTGCGAAGATTGAGCATGTATTCTAAAACATTGACAAGCTTCTATACATGTGTGATGGAATGTATATTTTGTCTGATTCTTTTATGCCCTGGTATGAAAATACCAATGCCCTTGTATAGAAAACCTAACAAAAAGTTGATATGGCCCAGTCCATTATGGGTGAAGCTCTCCCCACCATTGAGCACAACTACATGGAACACTGTCACAGGAAAGCAGCATTCATCTTCAAGGACCCCCACCATCCAGGCCATGCTCTCTTCTCTCTGCTGCCATCAGGAAGAGGGTACAGGAGCCTCAGGACCCACACCACCACATTCAGGAACAATTACTACCCCTTAACCATCAGGCTCTAGAACCAGAGAGGATAACTCCACTCATCCTCACTCACCCCATCACTGAACTGTTCCCACAACATTTCAAGGATTCTTTGTCTCATGTTCTCAATATTTATTGCTTATTTATCTATTTATTATTATTTCTTGTTCTTTCTGTATTTGCAGTGTTTGTTTTTTTTGGGACATTGGCTGTTGTCTGTCTTGTTGGGAGTGCTCTTTCATTGATTATATTGTGTTTCTTGTATTTACTTTGATTGCCCACAAGAAAGTGAATCTCAGAGTTGCTGACGTGTATTTTTTGATAATAAATTTACTCTGAATGTTGAACTTTGAAGGTTAGCTAAGAACCAACTTCAGCTGAGCACATAATCACAGGCCTCACGACCTTGTATGTGCTGTTCCTTCCAGTATCATTTGATGTTTTGTTTCTACCTGGAGGCTGGCTATCAGCTAATCTAACAGGCCAGTTGTATAACACTGCAGGGGCTCTCTGAACAGAAGCAGGTGAATGGAATCCCAGACTGGCTTGGTGCCTGGGATCTGCACTGTAGTACCGGATGCTAGAGTTGGTGCTTAACTTATTGGAAGACTGGAGAGACAAACAATCACGTGTTTCTATGTTCCAGAAACTGCAGTCTCTTGTGACAGCCTTGCATTTCAGTCTACTCTGGGGAATGCTCTTCAATAAAACACTTGCTTATAAGCAGGGTTGCCAATTCTCTGCAGTGCCCAGGTAAAGTTGTGCTATATGAGATTAGACCAGATGTGATATTAAATGAGATTAATGCTACAATTCAGCCAGAATATATCTTAAAAAGTGCAGCATTCCCTTGCCATGGCACTGATTTATACACAAGTACAAGAGGAAGTTTTGAACGTAAAACCTTTGCAATTTAAATGCGAGTGTTTTTAATTGAATCAAGCTGACTTATCTTTGGGAGCAATGCAGATTAGGCTACAAGTAAATGAACAACTGTTCCACGCTATTTTAAAAAATATATTTGATGCCGGACTGCAAGTGAATCCATCGACTCAATTCCCAGTTGTATGTTGAAATAAGAGAGATTTAAATAACCTCACCCCAAAATATCTCCTCTTGTTTCAGTGCTTTTGCAGGAAAAACAAAAGGATCAGTTCTGTACAATCCTGAGTTTAAAAGAGAAGCTGCCCATTCATAAGATGTCATATGACAAAATTATAAAAAGACTTCAAAGATGAAAGAGTGGAAGATCAATGCTCAGAAGAATAAGAGGTAACCTGCCAACTGATTACTTTTCATCACTGATATCTTTAAACCAAAAGGCTGCACAGTAGTAGCTGAACTTGACAGTTGTATGTCAGCATTATTCACAAGGTCTTGGGGGTCTTGTTGGCTGAATCAGAGGCGGTGACTGAATATCTGCTTAAGTGATGCCACAACAACAACCTCTCACTCTATGTCTGCAAAGCCAAAGAGCTGATTATCGACACCAGGAGGAAGAAGCTAGATGCCCAAGAGCCAGACCTCATTAGGGAAATGGAGTAGCCTTAAATTCCTTGGTGTTAAAATATCAGAGAACGTGTCCTGGGACCAGCACATAATTGTCTTCACAATGAAGGCACAAGAGCACCTCGAATTTTCATAGAAGTTTGCATATACAGTAATTGACATGTCACCAAAACGTTTAACAAACTTCTATAAATGCACAGTGGAGAGTATTCTAACTGGTTACATCACCGCCCCTGGTATGGAAACACCAAAGTCCAGGAATGGAAAAAGCTCCAGAAAGTGATGTATACAACCCAGTTCACCACAAGAAAAACCCTTCCCACCATTGAGTACATTTACATGGAACCCTGCTACAAGAAAGCAGCGTCCATCATCAAAGACTCTTACCATCTAGGCCATCCCCTCTTCTCACTGCTATCATTGGGCAGGAGTGGCAGAAGCCTTAGATCCCACATGTCAAGGTTCAAGGTAGTTATTACCCGACATCCACCAGGCTCCTGAACTGGCATAGATAACTCCATTCACCACTATTCTGAACTGATTCCACAACCTATGAACTCAGTTTCAGGGACTCTTTTCAACTCATGTTCTCAGAATTATTTCTATTTTCACAGTTTCTCTTCTTTTGTTCATTGGTATAGCTGGTCCTTCAGAACCAACAGCGCAGTTAGGGTCTTGGTGTTGAGGATATTGGTTAACTTATCCTGTGGATTTGAAGGAAGCTGTGGAGAAAGAATTGGTGCTGTAGTGTCTTAAAGTGCTTGTTGCACATTTTATGAGTGTGCAGGAGATAGTGAACTACTGATGTTGTATGGACCATGAACTCTGCTCAGGGTTCAAGGTTTGGTCTTTGACCACTCTTCCTCAGATGTCCAATAGGGCTGTTCTGGTTGAAGTTGATAGTAAATTTAATCACCAATGTCTAGCTGCAGATAGACGCAGTTGCTGAGATATTGGAATGATCTGGGCTTCTCAGCATCACATTTTGGACTGTTATTGTCAGGGGCCAGTGTTCAGTGTTGGGCTAGTTGATTCAGGACCTTTGTTTTGTGTATGAGATATAAGGCCCCCTACCTTGTCAGCATCAATGAACAATTCAACAATGATCATGCCTTGATCTGACCACCTGGGGGCGTCAGAGTCCTCCAGGCCCCACCTCCCTGATTATTAGTTGATTGTTTTCACTTATGTCTTGCTTTAGTTTTCAGTGCACCGGTGCCTTGTTTTGTTTGTCTTTCTAAATCCTCTCCGTTTTGTTTATCTTTGTTCAGTCTTTATCCTACCTACCTGGTGTGTTGTGATTCTTCGAGTCCTGCTCTATGGTCTTCACAAACCAGTTGGCAAGTAAAGATTCTGTGTTCCATTCTGTCCTTGTCTCTGGTCCCCACTGCACTTGCGTCCACCTAGTCTAAAGCTCCCCTGGTAATCCACTAGTCACTGTGACAACACCAACTCTAACCCAGCATGGCACCCACCTGTGTGACAATAATAGCTTACAGCTTGGACTCCAAATGTTCAAGTTTTCAGCTGTCATTTGCACACTACAGCTCAATGACTGAAGAAGGAGTGACCTTGGTTTTGGAATGGTGACATGGCATGAACAGTTTCTCGTTGGTCCTGTAGATTTGCTCCACTCTGGTGGAAAGCTCGTTGGAAGTGAAGTGTAATGGCAAGTAGATCCAGGAACTCCTGGAACAAGTTAGCACAAATTCTACCATGCACCAAAAGCAAAGAAGCATCTGTAAAGGCATCTGAAGTCCAAGGACCAACATTTTAATCCAACATCTAATGAGCAGATGCTGAATGGAAGGTGCACAGGAGATCTAGAAACCTGCAAACAACAATAACTTGTTAGCCATCAGCATTGTATGGTCATCTGTAGTACTAAGATGGAAGGACCCATCCAGACTACCAAGAAACATCTTTCCTCAGATAGCCAGTACGGTAATGTATGGTGACTTGATTCCTGCTGGAATTAATGTTAATATTATCTCCTCAACTGTGATTCTGTCCTTGAAATTGCAGAAGCTCAAAGCAAGCCATGAGCTTTGTACTTTGTTTGATTATCTCTTTGATTAATTTCAAAGGAAAATACTTTATACTTTATTGTCACCAAACAATTGATACTAGAATGTACAATCATCACAGTGATATTTGATTCTGCGCTTTGCGCTCCCTGGAGTACAAATCGATAGTAAATATTAAAAATTTAAATTATAAATCATAAATAGAAAATAGAAAAGGGAAAGTAAGGTAGTGCAAAAAAACCGAGAGGCAGGTCTGGGTATTTGGAGGGTACGGCCCAGATCCGGGTCAGGATCTGTTCAGCAGTCTTATCACAGTTGGAAAGAAGCTGTTCCCAAATCCGGCCGTACAAGTCTTCAAGCTCCTGAGCCTTCCCCCGGAGGGAAGAGGGACGAAAAGTGTGTTGGCTGGGTGGGTCGTGTCCTTGATTATCCTGGCAGCACTGCTCCGACAGCGTTCGGTGTAAAGTGAGTCCAAGGACGGAAGATTGGTTTGTGTTATGTGCTGCGCCGTGTTCATGATCTCCTGCCGCTTCTTCCGGTCTTGGACAGGACAACTTCCATACCAGGTTGTGATGCACCCTAGAAGAATGTTTTCTACGGTGCATCTATAAAAATTAGTGAGGGTTTCAGGGGACAGGCCAAATTTCTTTAGCTTATATAAGTGGATGACAATGTTGGGGTAAAATGGTTTACCACTGGTTTCCCAAAAAACAAACACAATTAAACTCAACATGAGGAAAACTGCAGATGCTGGAAATTCAAGCACCACACACAAAAAATGCTGGTGAACACAGCAGGCCAGGCAGCATCTATAGGAAGAGGTACAGTCGACGTTTCGGGCTGAGACCCTTCATCAGGACTGTACCTCTTCCAATAGATGCTGCCTGGCCTGCTGTGTTCACCAGCGTTTTTTGTGTATAGTGCACAGATAAACTTACTGAGCTAAAATTACATTCACTAGTGAATGAAACAGTTTGGCAAATCAGATTGGATTCTTTGTCTAATGATTAATTACGTAGGGCCTTATAATATAAATGACCTTTATCGATTAGGGTTGGTTTTATTGTAAGCGTGATCTGTTGTTGAAGGTATTGGCACTTAACTTTCAGTAGGTGTCAAACAAAGTAATAAGAAGCAAATGGTTCCTTGAGGGTTCCTGGAATTTTATAGATGCCAGTATTTTAAATATTCTGAAAACCCATGAGTCCCTTGGGCTCCACAGCCACATGCACTTCCTGAGTAAGACAAAACAGAAATCTGAAGGTCAATGAAGAGAAAAGACCCTAAGGTATTTATCTGACCATCTCAGGAAATTAAAGCTAATCCAGGAGATCACATCAATTGAGTGTTATCATTAGCCCCATTATCATGGTTACATTGCAAGAAATATAAGTGTATTTACTTGGAAGCTATAGTCTTTCCTCATTGCAGTCCCATGCCTGATAGCAAATGGTGTTATTAAATGTATCAATATCCTTCCCAGACTCCACATCTACATTTCGCAAACTTTCCGATCTCTTAAGGAAACTCTCTAATTAAATAATTCAATCCACGCCTTCCGATTAGTAACGCTGAACTAAAATATAGGCACAGCCTAGTGTCATGCCTTGATGCATCAAGGTAATTCAAAACGACAGAATCCCTAAGAATCTGAGTGCTGCCATTGATCTGTTTGACTGAAATTCTTGCAAGAATGAGCTAATGAAAATCTAAGTGTAATCTCCATTGGACAGTGAATTAGAAGGTAAACTCAAACCCTGTAGAGAGTTGTAAGATGTCAATGGGATGGATTTTGTGACCAGCAGAAAAAATGCATGGGCTTAACTCCTCAATATGATGTGAAGATAGGTGGAGGGGCAGGTCGTGCTGAGGAAGCAGGGAGTCTGCAGAAGAACTTAGACAGATTAAGAGAATGGGTAAAGAAGTGCCAGGTAGAATACAGTGTAGGGTCATACACTTTGGTAGAAGGAATAATGGTATAAGCTCTCTTCTAAATGGAGAGCAAATTCAGAAAGTGGAGATGCAAAGGGACTTGGGAGACACAGTGCAGGTTAAGTTATAGGTTAAGTCAGCACTAAGGGAGGCAAACGCAATATTGGTATTCATCTGTAAAGGACTGGAATATAAAAGCAAGAATGTAATGCTGAGACTTCATGTGGTCAGACCACATTTGGAGCATTGTGAGGAGTTTTAGGCTTCATATTCCCCAAAGCATGTGATGATATTAGAGAGGGCCTGGAGGAGGTAGATAAGAATGATCCTAGGAATAAAAGGGTTAACATATGAGGAGTGTTTGAATGCTATCGGTCTGTACTCGCTGGAGTTTTGAAGAGTAAGGGGGATCTCATTGAAGATTATCAATTATTGAAAGGCCTACATAGAGTGGACATGGAGAAGATGTTTCAAATAGTAGGAAAATCTAGGACCAGAGGATAAAGTCTCAATATAGAAAGATGTATCTTTAAAACAGAGATGAAGGGGAATTTCTTTAGCCAGATAATGGTGAATTGGTAGAATTAATTGCCACAGACAGCCACGATGGCCAAGTCATCGGGTACACTGAATGCAAAAGTGGATAGATTCTTGATTGATAAGGTTGTTAAATGTTATGGGGAGAAGGCAGGAGAATGGGTTTGAGAGAAAAACATAAACCAGCCACAATGGAATGGTGGAGCAGACTCATTGGGCCGAATGGCCTGGTTCTGTTCCACTGTCTTGTGTTCTAAAATCATCTGCAGTCAAAAGCCAGCTGCAGAAAGTCTGTGGCTGCCTGTGACAGGGATGCCACCTCCTCAAGCTAAATTATATTTCTGAAATGGTGCTTTGACCATAAGATACAGGAGCAGAATTTGGCCATTTGGCCCATTGTGTCTGCTCCGCCATTTGATCATAACCTCATATCCTGCCATCTCCCTGTAACCTTTCATGCCCTGACTTATCAAGAATCTATCAACCTCTGCCTTAAGTACACCCAGTGATCTGGCACCCACAACAAATTACACAGATTCACCACTCTCTGGCTAAAGAAATTTCTTCTCATTATTCTAAATGGATGTCTCTCTATTCTGAGGTTGTGCCCTCTGGTCCTAGACTCCCCTACTACAGGAAACTTCCTTGCCACATCCACATCATCCAGGCCTTTCAACATTTGATAGTTTTCAATGAGATGCCCCCTCATTCTAAATTCCAACGAGTACAGGCCCAGAACCATCAGATGCTTCTCATATGATACCCCTTTCAATCTCAGAATCATTTTTGTAAACCTCCTTTGAACTCTGTCCAACCTTAGCACATCCTTTTTCAGAAAAGGGGCCCAAAACTGCTCACAATACTCCAAATGCGTCCTCAACAGTGCCTTAAAAAGTTACAGAATTACATCCTTGTTTTTATATTCTAGTCCTCTCAAAATAAATGCTAAGATTATATTTGCCTTCCACACTACTGACTTGATCTGTGAGTTAACCTTTAGGGAACCCTGCATGAGGACTCTAAATATCCTTACACTCCAGGTTTTTGAATTTTATCTGCATTTAGAGAATAGTCTACACTTTTTTTCCTTCTCCCAAAGTGCATGGCTATACACTTCCTGGTGCTGTATTCCACCTGCCACTTCCTTGCCCATTCTCCTAGTCTAAGTCCTTCTTCAGCCTTCCTGCTTCCTCAACACTACCTGCCCAGCCACCTATCTTCATATTGTCTTCAAATTTGGCCACAAAGCCATCAATTCTGTCATCCAAATCCAAAACTTTGCAGGAACCATGATACTTTTCTCACCACTGCAGAGAGCTATAGCAGCTTCTCTGCTTCAAAACTTCAAAATCATTTTTTCTACTCATAGCACAAAAACAAAATGTTACAGATGCTTGAAATACAATATAAACAGCAACATTATGATAAACATTTACTGGGTTGGATTGTATGTGGAACAGCAAACTGAGTTAACATACATGAAATGCTGGAGGAACTCAGCAGGTCAGGCAGCATCTATGGAAACAGTCGATGTTTTGGGCCAGGACTAGACAGGACTAGATGGGAAGGGGGAAGATGCCAGAATAAAAAAATGGTGTGCGGGGGAGGAGGATAACTAAAAAGTAACAGGTGAAGCCATAGGTGGGTGGGAAAGATAAAGGGCTGAAAGGGAAGGAATCGGATAGGAGAGGAGAGTGGACCATGGGAGAAAGCGAAGAAAGAGGGCCACCGGGGAGGGGGGGGGCGCAATAGGCAGATGAGGAAAAGAGGCCAGAGTGGGCAATACAAGAAGAGGGAATTGGGAGGGGAAAAAAATAAAAGGAAATAGAAGTTAGTGAAAGGAGAAGTCAATGTTCATGCCATCAAGTTGGAAGCTACCTAGATGGAACATGAGTTGGTGAATAACAGGGTTGACATTATTTCAGTTACTTTAACTCAGTCATTATGGATAATTTTCTTCAATAATGGTGAGTTCTAAAATTTAAGTGTAAAGTTGATTGTTGAATTGTCATCAAGTGTATTGCAATGAAACATCAGACATGGTATTTAGCTACCATTGTTTTCTTAATATTTATAATTTGTCACTGCATTGAAAAGGAAAATGATGGGAATAAACTTGAAAAGCAATGCTTATCTGACTCATGGTACCATGAAGATGTGCTGGGGTTAATTTGCACCTTTGTCATTTAGATGGAGGCAATGAAATGCAAAGTGTCCTGCAATAATTAGCACCCAGGAATATTCAATGAGCCTAGCTCTTGACTTGAGTACTATTGAGGTAACATGATGATGGTGTGCTTGGGCTGCACTCAGGGACCGTGCAAAGACCAAAACTGTCCTAGCCAGGAACATGGACTGCATTGCAGTAAATTAATATTAATACAATTACCAGCATCATAACCATGCAAATATCTAAGCTGTAGTGCATGTGTGAAAAAATTTTTGAAAACCAATGACTGAACGTTTTTACTTGACACCTAAAGATTTCATTTGCAATTTAATGTAAAAACAAATCCTCGACTATTTATTTGCATTCCTTTCATTTTGTTTTGGTAAATAACCTTCCTTGATGCCAC
This sequence comes from Mobula hypostoma, assembly GCF_963921235.1. NCBI lineage: Eukaryota > Metazoa > Chordata > Chondrichthyes > Myliobatiformes > Myliobatidae > Mobula > Mobula hypostoma. The sequence goes on along the minus strand of NC_086105.1, from coordinate 107,765,047 downwards.
CTCTTTCAGAGCTCCAATAGCCTTAATTCTGAAAATGAATAGCTTTTGATCCCACGTGCTTGTGCTAATATTTTTGTAATATAATGCAAATGTACACAAATAAAGGAAAATAAGGAATGGTACTGAATATATAATGTAAATTATGCCTAGCAAATAGACATGTAGGCCAAGAAATCCTGCTGTGTTGTGCAGCATTTAAGTATCTGTGTTTTTAAGCATACTTGGTGGAAATATGTTCATACCGTGTGATTGGTGCAATTTTAAAATTTCAGCCTGGCATTCATCTGCCACTGAACAGATAACTTGTGGCATCAAGGGCATGCAGGAAATCATACAATCCATTGTGCACTGCTCACTTAGCACACTTGCAGCACCCCAGAACAATATTCATTCACTCTGCCATTACATCCTTCCGAGATATGCCCAGTTGCACATTTTATTGATGTTGGTAGCTTGAATTTCACAAATACAAAACATTGCATTTTTCCACTTAGGAAAAGAAATTTGAAAAATGCACAGTAACGTGATAAATTCATTTTTATATTTTCATTTGGTATCAGCATTCCAACTGCATTTGACTAGAATCATAGTTGTAGAGTCATATGCCAGAGAAACATGCCCTCCGATCACCATGTCTGTGCTGTCGAGTAGCTAACTTCACTTGCCAGAATTCTGTCTGTGGCTTGTATACTTGTATTCAGGTATGTATTCGGATTCTTCTTAAATGTTCTGAGAGTACCTGCCTCTATCACTTTCAAGCCATGTTTAATTGTCATTCAACCAAACACGAATATCTATGAATACAGACAAATAAAGCAGCATTACTCCAGGGCCAAGATGCAAAACACAGTACCAACCATCACACGCAGCACAAAGTACATATAGCATGTATAAAATAGCTGTAAAATACAGTCACATACCAAAAAAATCCCAAGTCTTTGAGTCCATGTTTGTTGCAGCAGTCTGCAGTCATACACAATGAAGCTTGTCTTCTGCAGAGTGAACACTGGGGGACAGTACTGACTCCAGCATGGACATCATGCCTCTCTGCCTCTGGCTCTCTGGTGGAGCACCCGACTCCACTTTCCCCTCCTGGGAGGCTGCAAACAGGCGATAACAATGGCTTGAGGTCTAGTCCTCATTACTACCAAGCAGCTGCCCCACTGTCTGTCCCTCCTGCTTGCAAATACACCAATGGACTTGTAATATTCCATACCTCCAATGTCCAACAGAGTCTTGTGATCGCCAGAAAAGTGACTACGATGACCACTCTCTGTTAGACTGCACACCTCCATTGTTGACCGACCCCTCCCTGTTGCAGACAGCATCGTGTTCCACACCAAGTCTAGTTCCTTCACTCTCTCCACCAATGATGGGATAGACCAGCAGGACTTCAAGCTTTTAATGTCCAGCAGGGTCTTTCGATCATAAAAAAAGTACATTTAAAAAAGACATAACACCTTTGGTTGACCTCGTAGAAGCTGCTGCATCCAAGCACACCATCATCTTACCAGAAGCAATTAAGCCAGTGCAGTCCAGATTCTAACCACCTTCTGGGTGAAACAATATCTTTTTCAGACCCTTTCTAAACCTCTAACTCTACAACTTAAGCTGCAGCCATTATGCTTCAAGAACAAAAAAACTCAGATTATCCATTCTCTCCTCAAAACTGACACTTTATGCCACATATTAATCACATTGACTTTATTTGATCTCAGTGTCCATAGGCAACGTCACCAGTGCTGATTCACATGTGTGTGTCTGTTGCTTGTGATAAAGTACAAATTTATAATGTTCTTTAGGGGAATGAACTGTCATCTCAACTAGTGTAACTCACAATCATATTAATTCCAAACAATGTAGTTAACTTGCAAATGAACTGTAACTGTGTAAGAAATGAACCTACATCCAAGAACAAATTTTTATAAATTTATCTGTTAGCAATAGCTTTCCCTAGATATGTAACTTTCCAACATATTTTTGATCTAAGGTACGAGAAGCTCTAGTCAGCAGAAGAGTTAATAAAATATAATATCATAACTTTTACATAAGCACAAGCATTGAATTTCAATAAATGAATGTTACTGCTTTAAACAAGAATACATCTAAATTCAAATGCAATGTATTCAGATTTTTAATAGCGAATAATAAATGTCTGTTTAATGTATCAGTCAAATTCAATGAGAAATATTTCAAGGAGGCAGTCTGTTTATAGGTCCGATTTGAAATGATATTTTATCTCAAATAAAAGAAAGCAGAAAATGCTGAAAACATATAGCAGGTCAAACAACATGTATGATGTGAGAAACTGAGATAGTAGTTTCCAGTCAAAGTATCTTTGTCAGAACTTGAAAAGATATAAAACAAGTTATCTTCTAGTAGCAGATATTGAGAATTGTGTGGAAATAGGACAAATGGGGTATCTGTGAATGAATGAAGCCACGATTGCCTCTCTTAAGCATCTGGTCTAAACTGGATTTCTGTCAAAGGAGTTTGATCTGAAAGAATAGCTGTTTCTCTTTCTATAGGTGATACCTGATTTTCAAACATGGGAGACAGCAGATGCTGCATTCTGGAGCCTTAAACAAGATCATGGAGGAACTCTGTGGGCCAGACAGCATCTGTGGAAATAAATAAACTGTTGATGCTTCAGACTTAGACCCTTCATCAGTACTTTATCGACACTTCAGGATCTTGAGTTTCTCCAGTTGCTTGCTTCCAGCACCTGTGGTTCATTTGGTTTGGTATTTTACCTGTTAACGAAAGTAAAGATTTAAATTTCCTTGCCTTTAGTGCCATAGAAGGAACTATCTCCACCTCTGTCCCTAATCTGCTTCATGGGAGTTTTCTTTCCAATAATATGAATTAAAATGTAGCTTGTATTTATCAAAATTGAAGATATTTTAGGATATTTAACTTATTACTCATGAAGATTGCTGTGCAGTAGCGTCAAAAGGTAATTGCCAAAGAATTCATCATTTGTTGTAGAACCATTTCTGTTGTATGATTGCATCATTTTCTGCTTCCAAATTTCAAATCCAATGAAGGTAGCAAATTAAGTTTTAGAGGGTGGGTGTAATGTTCTAAGCATGTATTGCAATTTGCATTATTTCCAAAATATTTGCAGCCTCAATTATACTGTTAGAGGTTTTTTTTTCACTCACTCTTTGATTTAGTAAATCCTATCATTTACCAACTTCTAAATATTAAGAAATGATAAGAGCAGAAGACCTGCTAGAAGTCCTGACGAAGGGTCTTGGCCTGAAACATCGACTGCGCCTCTTCCTATAGATGCTGCTTGGCCTGCTGCGTTCACCAGCAACTTTGATGTATGTTGCTTGAATTTCCAGCATCTGCAGAATTCCTGTTGACCTGCTAATATTGCTATTTTGGTAAATTGTAATCAACAATCTCGACATTATTTAGAGCTCCAAACTGAAAAAGGTGCATTTAAGTGAAAAGAGAAGGAACCTAATGAGAAATAGATTTTTGTTGAGGAGAGAACCACTTTTAATGCACATCTGATAAAGTTATTAATGGGATATACGATAGATAGAGAAATCGCAGTATTAGGCTTGCAGAAGCAACAGAGTGATGTATAGTGACAGTGATGGTCACTCATGATAGAACAACACTTTAAGTAGAGCAGGTGATAGAGCTGTTTGCTTCTATTAATGTAACACAGAAGATATATCTCAAAAATGATGCCAACTAGTTAAAAATATATGAAGAGTTCTGTAATAAACAGAAAATCTATCTCTAATTTTAAATCCATTAAGTAATCAGAGTGTTGGCCAGAAGAAACTGCAGTCTGATTAAGGACAGGGGAAGTAGACAAGTTACTTTGTTTCACCCATTTTGTGGACTCTGAACAGTTTCTTGCTCTTGGATAATCTAATCAGAGCAACTGAATGTGGACACAGGAGGCTTCAGGTAATTTAAAAGCGCAAACACGAGGACTGACGAAGGGTCTCGGCCCGAAACGTGGACTGTACCTCTTCCTAGAGATGCTGCCTGGCCTGCTGCATTCACCAGCAACTTTGATGTGTAATGATCTGCTAATCCTGAGACTATTCTCAAACAAATAGCCATTCGTTATGTAAAGGGAATGTACTCTGAACTGGTACTTGGTCTGGGACAATCTAATCAGAGCAATATACCTGAGACCATTCTCAGAGGAGTAGCTACTTGTTCTGTAAAATGCCAGACCTGCAATCGGTAATCTCGTTAGACTCTGTCTGGGTTGCCTCATTCAACTGGTTTGGACCAGTCAGAGTGTAAAGACACAAATACAAACGGCTGGGGTGGGCAGAGCCATGGAACTATGTTGGCTGTAGCCCCTGTACAATGACCCAGTAAGAAGGTGACCCAGGTAGGTCAGGTGACCTTGAGCCAATGGGGTGGAGATCCAAGGGTTCAATAGATGAGGAACCGTATAAGACTCAGGAGCTCCAAATACGCAGGGGCGTTAACTCTCCAGCAGCCAGGGACCAACCGTTGCCGATAAGGAGGACCCCACGGACATGTGGAGATCGGGACCACGAGGAATGCCTGGCCAGCGTAGTCTCTTTTCCCGGGTAATATCCTTTTCTCTTCATTGACTGTTCATGGACTGTCAGGGAATTCTAGTGGTTCATCCATCATTGTCAATGAAGACCTCAACACCATTAGTCACTTTGAGACTAGGTGTGGTTTGTCCGAAGATGACTGGTCAGGCCAATTCCGGCACGAAATGTCTGGCACATGTTGGACAGATGTGTAGGCACTGCAGTTGTTGCGCTAGTGGCTCTGGACTTGCGCAGCTCATGTTTATGTTGTGTTTCAGCAATGCGCCTTGCTTCGTAAGCTTGACAGCCCTCGTGGGTGAGGCCGCGCCAGGTAGGGCGGATTTGTGCCAGCGTTTCCCAGGAGGTCGTGTTTATGTCAAGCGACTTCAGGGAGGCCTTTAGTGTGTCTCTGTAATGTTTCTTCTGCCCTCCATGCAAGCATCTTCCAGCAGAGAGTTCCCCAAAAAGGAGCTGCTTGGGTATGCGCTCGTCTGGCATGCGGATGACATGACCTGCCCACCGGGTCTGTGCTCTCATCAGCCGTGTGTGGACTGATGGCAGACTTGCTCCAGAGAGAACTTCAGTGTCTGGTACTTTGTCTTGCCATCTGATGCCTAATATTCTGTGAAGACAAGTCATGTGGAAATGGTCGCAGAATATCAGGGAATTCGAGTATGGAGCACACAGAGACAGTTTGTGAACCCACGTGCTTTTAGTTGAAACAGTGCAAGTTACTTGTCGGTAACTACAGATCCGCTGTGCCTCACTGATCATTATTACAAGGGATGATTCTTGTAACAAGAGTATGTTTTATTACTAATAACAATGTTACACACTTAATTCTAAAAACAATGGGAAATGAATTACCTGCTTTCTCATGCCTGAATTCATGAGCTGGTCACTTTTCATAATTTAATATTTATTTACTCAACATTACAAAGAAAAACCTGCACACTCAACTGCTTCTTATGAAATGGATGTAATATTGACATGTGTCAATAAGCACTTATATAAATCTCACATTAATTCTATTATCTTTACAGTTTTCATTACCATTAACAATGAAGTTATTACTCATTTTGATACTGGATAGACATTGCTACTGGTGATGAATAGGATTGAATTAATGTATTGGCTAGTGATAATTACCTCTATGTAAGCAAATCACATTCACACAGTAATGGAATGTTTTAAATTTCATGATATAAATTCCGGTGGAACAGATTCAAACAAAGAATAATGAAGAAAATGCAATCTCATAATATTTAAGCTGGCCTTTTACAGCTTCAAAATGTGATACTTTATAATGGAGTGTAGAATTTCATAAGGAGGTAAAGAACAGAGAAACAGCATGTCAAGGATATAGAAGACAACTGTGATATTGAGAAGAACAGCTTCTTAGACTTCCTGATTATCTCCCTGATGAGAAATATTCCTATTGTGGACATGCCTAATGTTTATACATAGGAACATATGCCCGTCCAAAATGGGAAGATTCCTTATCAGAGAGTTCTACAGGAATGTTGTGTTTATGCATGACGTAAAGAAGCTCTTGTGATTGCAATGAAATTATTCACGCATCTGTTGATTGATCTCTGCAATAAGAGTTCTGGGTAGTTCACTGTAGAAATTAAATATTGGCCCCTTTAAAATGAATGAGATGGGATTTTAGCTGGTGGGTGGACAGGCTTTGTATGAAAGTCTTGATCTTTGGTTTGTTTCGGGAATTTCCAAGCATGCCATGAAATTATTTCCCTGTTTCATCTCAGATCGAAGATGTACACATCTGATATATAGATATAGATATATATATAATATATACATACACACATACACTTTGGTAGGGTTCACTATATAAATATATAAAAAGAAAGCATGCTGTCTAATCTTATTCCTGGTTGCTGAAGAATATTAAGGTCTTAATAATAAGTCATTATTTTTTCCTGAGCTTATCATATAGCAGTATTATTCATGAATATGTACTTGATATATGATATACACTTTATTAGGTACATCTGTACACCTCTTTGTTAATACAAGTATATAGTCAGACAATCATGGAAGCACTTCAATGTATAAAAGCATTCAGACATGGTCAAGAGGTTCAGTTGCTGTTCTGATCAAAGATCAGAATGGGGAAGAAATGTGATCTCAGTGACTTTGACTGTGGAATGTTTGTTGGTGCCAGACAGGGTGGTTTGAGTATCACAGAAATTGCTGATCTCCTGAGGTTTACACAAGCAACTGTCTCTAGAATTCACAGAGTAGTGGTAGAAAAAAATCCAGCGAGCAACAGTTCTGTCGGTGAAAATGCTTTGTTAATGAGAGATTTCGGAGGAGAATGGCCTGAACTGCTTCAGTTGACAGGAAGGCGACAGTAACTCAAATAACTACACATTACAACAGTGGAATGCAGAAGAGCATCTCTGAATCACAACACATCAAACCTCAAAGTGGATTGTCTGCAGCAATGGAAGATCGCAAACATGCACATGGCGGCCACTTTATTAGGTACAGGTGATACTTAATAAAGTGGCCACTGAGTGTATGTTCGTGTTCTGTCAATAGAAACCTTATAAAATGTGTTGAACTAATAAATGTATTTCTAATTTAACTACTTGCTCGGAAGATATACTGCAGCATTGAACCAAAATCTTCTGCTGCAAGTTTAAATAGAATTGGACTAAAATGTTTCTGTCTTTAGAAGACCAAGGCTTTTCATTAGAATTCATCCAATTCAGCTGCAGTATTATTTGGCGATAATTAAACCACACAGTGAGTATTTTTACAGCCAGTGATAAATAATACAAAATGCTTTGATGTGATGCAGCCAATGTGTTTCAAAGACTCGTCAGATTTTCTCATTAGCTTGTTATATATAAAAATTTATTTCTGATCACGTTTACTTTTACACCAGCAACACATCAAAGTCATTGATGTAATGTCACAAAGAAAGTTAAAAGTGTGTGGACTTATTAGTATTCTGAATATAATTAAAGGGCATATTAACATAAATGAATAGGATTTAGGTAGGTAACAATTCAAAGCTTCAACACCATAAATACGAGTCTGCTAGTGATGAAATAGTGTTCCATTTGACTGGATTCATTTGTATTGATATAAGAAGCTGGATGCCATGTAGAAAAAAGTATTCTTTTTGATTGATGACTAAATATCTAACCCCATCACTTACATGGCTGTAGTGAGTACCAGTAACAGTTTGCACTGAAAGAAAACTACAGTAATGAGGCTATTTGGACAGCATTTCCCAAACATCATATTTTGTACCATGAATGTAAGGGCTGCTAGTGTTTGGGAATAACACCTCTTTACAGACCATTCCAACATTGGCATATATTGTCATTCTTTTTTCGTGTTCGGCGGAAACCTTTGAAAAACCTCTCATTGTGGAAGAATCCTCATTTTCCCACATTGTAGCATTTCCAGATGATGGCTTGTCACTTCTTCTCAAGGGCCTCCAAGGATGGGAACATTGTTGTAGATTGATAATGGCATAGATTGATCATAAATTAGGAAAACTAATGATTGAAATGATAAACTTGGTGAATCAAATGCTGTGAGTTGAACTTCAAGTTCTAATCATTAAAATATAATTTCTCTGATTAACAGTTAATACTACAGGCATCAGTAATTGTACTTCTCCATGTGATGAATATCATAATTAAACAAGAAATGTTCATTCTTTAAGTATACTGCTAATATGTAATCAAGAGCTCTTATTGTGTAGTAGATGTGTGTTACTGTGAATTTACATTAAACATTTATGCTTTCAGCTTTTTGGTAAATTTTAAAAGTTGACAGGCTGGTAACCATCTATGTGAGTCCATCATTGGCCCTAGTAAAATTTTCTCCCCATAACCTCCTTAAGTACAACATTATTTCACAGATTTACTGCTTTCAAATGCTACACATTGAAATTGATTCTTCTGTCCTTGGAAGCTATCATCTTATAAGCATCGGAATCAGAATCAGGTTTAATATCACCATCATATGTCATGAAATTTGTTGTATTTGTGGCAGCAATACAATGCAATACATAATAATAGAGAGAAAAATAGGAATTGAGTATATATGTATGTGTGTATGTATATATATGTGTGTATGTATATATATGTTTATATGTATATACAGTACGTACGTCTATTGATGCTTCTGGACACATCTTCAGTGATGTTCCTGGAATCATCGGGTGTTTCGGATCTTTCAGCATCATACAACCTCCTCCAGGTGACCCAGCTGGGGCTGATCAGACCCCAGCTTGTGTCCAGATGGCTAGCTACTTATGACTCCATGGCTCCCCTCTTTTGAGCCACAGCCATCTTGAGGACCTCTCTGCCGCATCGGTGGTACTGCAGATGGCTCTCCTCTTCCTCTCTCCCTCGATGCCCAAAATGCTGAAGGCCCTAACTAAAGAACGGGCTACAAATCCCCTACAACCAACCTCCACTGGGAGACACCTCGCTCTCCATCCAGCCTGCTGACAGTTGCTGACCAGTCCTGCGTACTTGGAGAGCTTCCTTTCAAAGGCCCCTTCCAAGCTATCTTCCCATGGGACTGTCAGCTCCAGCAGCATCACTTGCTTCGTAGACTCAGACACTAGGACAATGTCTGGTCACAGGGTGGTGGCTGCGATATGGTTGGGGCAATGGTCTGCTTGGAGGGTCGGGACCGTTTCACCGACTCAACTCCTGCGCTGACGGCTTCAGCGATGGTCTTCAGGCCGTGATTATGCCTCCACCTGTACCGTTCCTCACCAAGTGCCCTTGCACAGCCGCTGAGAATGTGCTCCAGGGTTCCTCGCTTGGAGCACAGTGGGCACGCAGATGACTTTGCCTTGCCCCATGTGTGCAGGTTTGATGGGCTTGGAAGCACATCGTACACTGCCTGGATGAGAAATTGGATGCGGTGTGGTTTGGCTTTCCAAAGATCAGCCCAGGTCATTTTCCTCTCAACTGCATTCTCACATCTTGTCCAAGCTCCCTGTTGCTTCATTCCCACCGCCTTGCAGGCTCTCATCTCCTTCACTACTGCTCTCACCTCCTCCTGAACTAGACGACGCCTTTCCTTCCCTCTGGTGTCCATTTGGGGAGTTGGAAAGGATCCTAGCCCTGCTTAGCCTCATGTGACCACTCCCACCAGCCTCCTGTGATACAGCCTCGCCTCTGCCTCCTGAACAGCTTCCTCTGCCCTCCACTTCCTGCCAGTACTTACTTGGATCCCTGCTCTAGCCACCTGCGGGTCACTTGAGTCCCTATACTGTAGCACTTCTCTGGGTCTTGTTACCTCGAATTCTTCCTCCAAGGATTTGAAGGGCAGTTGCAGTTTGTTGTGGTGTCCATAGAGTGCGATGCTGCTCAGGCTCTTTGGCAGCCCCAGCCATCTCCTGAGGTGGTTGCTAACCCTCCTCTCTAAGCTTTCGACTGTCGAGATCAGAACTGCATAGACGAGGAGGGGCCACAGGATTCTGGGAAGAATGCCATGCTGATACACCCAGGCTTTAAACTTCCCAGGTAGGCCAGACTTGTCCTCAGATTTCAGCCAGCCATCCAACTCAGTGCAGGTTGCCTGAATGGATGTCGTGTCCCTTAAAGAGCTGTCAAAAACTTTGCCTAAGCTCTTGACTGGCTTTTCTGTGATGGTTGGGATGGCTGTGCCTGCGATGCTGAACCGGAACTTGTTCTCCATCTTCCCTTTCCTCAGCACCATCGATCTTGATTTGGCAGGTTTGAAACGCATCCAGGCCCACTCCACCAGCTTTTCGAGCCCTTGCAGAATCCTCCGGCAGCCTGGGACTGATTCTGTGGTGACTGTGAGGTCATCCATGAATGCCCTGATAGGTGGTTGCCGTTGAGCGGAATTCATTCTGGGCCCTCTGTACTCTGGTTCAGCAGACTTAGTGAGCATGTTCATGGCTAGGGAGAACAGTGTCACTGAGATAGTGCACCCTGTGATGATGCTGATCTCCACCTTGTGCCAGGTTGATGTAATTGCTCCTGAAGAGACCCTCATCCTGAAGTTGCTGTAATAATCAGTGATAAGGTCTCTGATTCTGCTGGGGACGTGGTATTTGGTCAGTGTGAGCTGCACCAGCTTGTGCAGAATGGAGCCATATGCATTTGCCAGGTCGAGCCACAACACTGACAGGTTGCCCTTGTTCTCTCTGGCCTCCCTGATGAGCTGTGTCACCACACCAATGTGCTCCAGACTGCCTGGCATCCCTGAAATGCCACCCTTCTGGACTGATGTATCAATATAGGTGTTCTTTGCTAGGTAGGTGCACAACCGGTTAGAAACGGCACTGAAGAAGATCTTCGCCTCGACACACAGCAGGGAGATGATGCGAAACTGATCTATCTGGGTGGCATTTTCCTCCTTCGGGATCCACACCCCTTCAGCCACTCTCCACTGTTCTGGGATTTTCCCCCTTCTCCAGAAGGTTCTCAGGATCTTCCACAGATGCAGCAGGAGTTTGGGGCAGTTCTTGTACACTTTGTACGAGGTGTTGCTTGGTCCTGGAGCCGAGCTTGCCCTTGCTTTGCGGACGACCTCTCTGACTTCCTTCAGTTGCAGATCTGACATGTCGAACTGCACATCTGGTTCAGGTGGGTCTATTAGGATGTCGCACTCTGCCAACCCCTGCTCTCTTTCAGGATCATTATATATCTTCTTCAGATGTTGGTCTATGTCTTCCTGTGAACAGGCCAGTTTCCCACTGCGCTTCTCCCCCAGCAACTCCCTGGTGAACTTGAAGGGGTTGGCGATAAAGGCAGCACGTTTTCGGGCCCTTTCACGACGCCGCCTCCGATGCCACTCTGCCTGGTGGAGGACCCTGATCTTATTTCATAGTATGCACGTCAGCTGGGCCAAACCAATGTGCTCCTCTTCTCCTGCCTCCTTGTATTGGGACTTCAGCGCTTTCATCTCCTGCCTGATGTTGTGGATCCTCAATGCTCGTTGGTTCTTCGAGTAAGATGTTTAGGAGCCTTCCTTCTCCTCTTCTCCGAACCGTTCGGCTGCGATACTGACAATAATTGTTGTCATGGCGTGCAGCTTCCTATCAACCCGTCCCTTCGTCGTTGCCTCCAGAATTTGGTTAACATCTTCATCAAACTGCTTCCACAGTGAAGTCATGTTAGCTGCAGGCCATTTGATCCGCCTCCTGTTAGACTTCATGTTAGAGGGATTAGTTTGCAACACTTGGAGGTTCCGGGCACTATGGGGTGACTCCGGGCCTGATATATATATAAAAGACCATAAGACATAGGAACAGAATTAGGCCACTTGGCCCATCAATTCTGCTCCACCATTCAGTCATGGCTGTTCCCTATATATAATAGTTCAATTAAATAAGTAGTGCAAAAATTAAAATAAAAAAAAGTAGTGAGGTAACACTCAAGGGTTCAATGTCCATTCAGAAATTGAAAGAAAATATCTGAAGATATCTTGGTCCTGGTTGCTGGGGAAAGCTGGTGCCCATGTTTGAGCTGACTAAGTTTACAAAAGCCATGGATTATTTACACTGAATCTGTAACCCCCACAAACATAATCAAATTTAGGATGAGAAGGTTGGAGAATGGAAAAATATAGCAAGGGATTTGGATCAGTAATAGTTAAGTTAGTATAATTGCTCTTTCTTCATATATCTCCACAGATTCTGTGTTCAGTGGTGATAAGTTGCTATCTATTAAATTTTATGTATAATCGGTCAGTCAGTCAGTGCCGTCCCGAATCCGGGATTGGCGGCTATGCACCTCCATCTTCTTCAATCTTGCGACGGCGCCGAGTACAGCCTCTCCTCCAGCTTGTTTTCGCTGGCTGCCTTGGCACCGCCTGCTGCCGCTACCCTCACCGACCTCAAGCCCGAGGCCGTGTCGGCCTCCAGCCGCGGCCGCTTCTTTGAGCTCGGCCCTTCCTTAGGTGGAGGCCTTGGGCAGGTCCAGGCACACGGTGCAGCGCCCAAGTTCTTCATGTCTCTTCTAACTAGGTGCATAGCATACGATTCGTAGATACGTGGTGAGGCTTTACTCTCTTCCACGGAAGATGGCCGTTGGCTCAAGGAGCTCATCCGCCCTTTGTCAGATCTTGTTTTTTTTTAGTCCTGCTGGGTGTCCTCACACCCTCCTCACCAGACTAAGTCCGTTGGGGGAGCCGGCCAAGTCGTCGACCACTTGACCATGGCCCCCGTGTATACCCCCAAGTGTATAATCACTTGGAGACAAAAGATGCTGGCACCCAGAGCAAGAATCAATCTGTTTGGGGTATGCAGCATCTGTGGGGGAAGAGAATTGTCGATGTTCTGGGTGAAACCTTACATCAGGACAGAGAGTGGAGAGGAAAGGTAGAAAGGAGTATCAGAAAGGAGAAGGTGAAGTGGTGAAACAGATTCTGTGATTGAGTCAAGCTGAATTTAGTGATATATGCACTGCCTCACGTACACACAGGTGCACCGAGACACTCACTTGCAAAGGCAGTGCAGGCACATAGCACCATAAAAAAGCATTCACAAGAAAGATACAAACATAAATTACACACAGTCTTTACAAGAAAAGCAAAACAATTAGAACAACCAAAAGTGTCCATTTTGATGCAAAGTGATCAGAGTGGTCATAGTGCGTGGTGTGGATCTTTGATGATGGATGTTGCCTTATTGAGGCAGGAGCTCCTGTCCTGTAGGTTCCACTGATGGTGGGGATAGATGTGCCTGTGATGCACCGGGCAGTCCACTACTCTCTGTAGCTTCTTGCATTCCTGTACTTTCAACCATGATGCAACCAGTCAGGAAATATTTGTAGCAGCTCATTAGAGTGCTCAGTGACAAGTCAAACCTCCTTAACTTCCCAAGAAAGTAAAGATGCTGATGTGCTTTCATTATGATTATATCTATGTGCTTGGCCCAGGACAGGTTATCCAGGAATTAAGCCTGCCAACTTTCTCATGAAAATCAGGTTTTCAATTTGTCATAATTTTATTTTATGAGACCTATAAAACGGCCCATATCCTTTCTTTTTTTGGTGTTTCAGCAGTACTTTGGCCTAACTTGACATTGATTGTAAAAGTAATTTGGGGAATTATGAGGCTCACTGATCACTTTGCTGATTTCTCCGTGTAAAGCTGTACTGAGACTGACAGGAGATTACCAGAGACATCACTGTAAGGGCACGTGTGCAGTCTCTGATTGCCTGCCCTGTGGAGAAGCCTGCAGATGTCCAGGGCTGTGTAGTCATTTCTATGGGTTGAGGCAAAATAAGTGAGGCCTCCTCGGCTTGAGCTTGAAGCTGGGGGAATTCCTGTAGGCAGCAGTGAGCAGAAAGCTTTGAGATGTGGCTGGCATCAATGACAGCAGTTTGGAATGACCCTGAGGCTAAGAAGTTGAGAGTAATCCTGACCTTGATCTCCAGGGGCAAACAGTCAAGGCATACAGATGAGGCTATGCTTCTACTTGTCAAAAGACAAAAATCACAGTAAGATCAAAGAACATAATTTAAACTTAAATAGCACAAATTCTGTGGAAGCAGGGTCAGTAAGACCTGGTTATTATATGAATAATTAAGACCTGCAATTTTTTCAAGCCATTGTGGTTTAAAATCTCAATACAAATGAATTTTGCATGTTTCATTATTGTTCATGTCAATTTGGGAAGTTTTATGTCAGAAATAAAGTGTGAGTGAGAACACAAAATTCTGTAGGGATGAATTTTTCAAAAGGTTTTAAGGAGCATAAAATGTGCACAATATTGCTCTGGTCCAGGCTAACTCATGTTTTAGCAAAACAGGATTCGAGTTTTTGGAGCTGACAAACAAATTTCTCAAACCAAACATTAGGAAAGCATCACCTTCAAAGGATTTCATGAAGTGTGAACTACCTGCTTATTTAGGAATTTGAAAGAAACATCTAATCTCAAGATGCAAACACGAGGAAATCTGCAGATGCTGGAAATTCAAGCAACACACATAAAAAATGCTGGTGAACCCAGCAGGCCAGACAGCATCTATAGGAAGAGGTACAGTCAACGTTTCGGGCCGTGACCCTTCGTCAGGACTAACTGAAAGAAGAGATAGTAAGAGATTTGAAGCTCAGTGGGGGATGGGAAATCTGAAATGATAGGAGAAGACAGGAGGGGGAGAGATGGAGCTAAGAGCTGGAAAGTTGATTGGCAAAAGGGATATGAGGCTGGAGAAGGGAAAGGATCATGGGACAGGAGGCCTAGGGTGAAAGAAAGGGGGGGGGAGCCCAGAGGATGGGCAAGGAGTTATAGAGAGAGAGAGAGGGAAAGAGAGAGAAAGGGATGGGGTACGAAGGAGAAGTGGGGCATTAACGGAAGTTAGAGAAGTCAATGTTCATGCCATCAGGTTGGAGGCTACCCAGATGGAATATAAGGTGTTGTTCCTCCAACCTGAGTGTGGCTTCATCTTTACAGTAGAGGAGGCCATGGATAGACATGTCAGAATGGGAATGGGATGTGGAATTAAAATGTGTGGCCACTGGGAGATCCTGCTTTCTCTGGCAGACAGAGCGCAGGTGTTCAGTGAAACGGTCTCCCAGCCTGTGTCGGGTCTCGCCAATATATAGAAGGCCACATCGGGAGCACTGGACACAGTATATCACCCCAGCTGACTCACAGGTGAAGTGTCGCCTCACCTGGAAGGACTGACTGGGGCCCTGAATGGTGGTGAGGGAGGAAATGTAAGGGCATGTGTAGCACTTGTTCCGCTTACAAGGATAAGTGCCGGGAGGGAGATCAGTGGGAAGGGATGGGGGGGATGAATGGACAAGGGAGTTGCGTAGGGAGTGATCCCTGCGGAAAGCGGGGGGGGGGGAAGGGAAAGATGTGCTTAGTGGTGGGATCCCGTTGGAGGTGGCGGAAGTTACAGAGAATTATATGTTGGACCCAGAGGCTGGTGGGATGGTAGGTGAGGACAAGGGGAACCCTATTCCGAGTGGGGTGACGGGAGGTTGGAGTGAGAGCAGACGTGCGTGAAATGGGAGAGATGCGTTTGAGAGCAGAGTTGATGGTGGAGGAAGGGAAGGGATTTAAGTAAGCTAGAGAGAGTTATAAAATCAGTCAGCTTCATCATAAGTACTAGCCTCCACAGTATCCAAGACATCGTCAAGCATGTGACTTGAAATGTGGCTTCCACTACCAAGGACCCCCACCACCCAGGTTATACCCTCTTACCCTCTTCTCAGTGTTACCATCAGGAAGGAGGTACAGAAACCTAAAGGCATACACTAAACGATTCAGGAATAGCTTCTTCCCCTCTGCCATCCACTTTCTAAATGGACATTGAACCCATGAACACCACCTCACTACTTTTTTTTTAACATTTCTCCTTTGGTGTCATGGTCCAGTCCGTGGACTCAAGACTCTGGGTCTTCCAGCTGTCCCTTGTTTGAGTTATTCATAGGCACCTGATTCCCAGCTTTGGGCTTGCAATATAAGTAGCCTTGGGATTGAGTGTGGGCTGCTGGTTTGTCTTGTCAAGATCCCCTTGGAGCAACCTGCTGATGAAACCATTTGTGATCTCTAGGCCTGGTTGTAGGACCACTGCTTCATGGAGCCTTGTTGCCACTTGTTGGAGTGGTCTTTGTGGCATGGATTCGGCTGTTTCCCGGGCCAGCTGAGTAGCTGCCAGCCACTCTGAGCTAGGTAGGGATCCGGCTGTCTCTGTAGCCATCTATGGTTGCTGGCTGAACTGAGACTTGGAGCTACCCCGGAGCAGAGATGGAACTGTCCGTTGCTCTTTGGTGTTTGTCTCTTGCCCTAGCCTCCGTGGGGTAAGTCAGGCTGTCTTGCTGTTGCCCTGCGGGGGGGACATGTCTTGTCTTTGCCTCTGTTGGGTAAGTCTGGCTGTCCTGCTGTTACCCAACAGATGGACCTGTCCCACCTTGGTGTGGAGAAGTTGAGTCCCAGCTTGTCTTAGGATAAGTCCCGGCTCTATGTTGATGTTTAGTTCCCAGTCTGTCTCTGAGCTCTGAGAAGCCAGGCCTCGGCGATCCCGCGGCCAAGCTCCGAGAAGCCAGGCCTCGGCGATCCCGCGGCCAAGCTCCGAGAAGCCTAGCCTCGAGGATCCCCCAGCCTCAAGCCAAGGTCCAAGAACCCTAACCTCGAGGATCCCCCAGCCTCAAGCCAAGCCTCAAGACCCAAGACCCCAGCCGGCAGCCATGTCATGTCCCTGCCTGGTTCTGGGGTCCAAGCCCAAGGCAAGACTCAGGTTCTGGGTCCTTGTCCAGTCTCGGGTTCGGACTCCAAGCCTTGTCTCCTAGTCCATGGTTCCTAGTCCTGGTCCTGCTTTCCTTAGCCCAAGTCTGCGCTCTTGTCCCTGCTCCTTGCCTGAATCCTGTCATGCCCCTACTGTAGTCAAGTCCTGTTCCTTGTATTTCAGTGTCTGTGTCTTGCATTTGGGTCTGTCTTCCAGCACCCCTTGTGACATTTGGACTACTTATTTTAATTTAACTATTTAAATACATATATATTTACAGTAATTCATTTTTTCTGTATTTTTTATGCATTACATTGTACTGCTGCTGCAAAGTTAACGAATTTTATAACGTGCCAGTGATTTTTAAGCCTGATTCTGATTTTGGTTCTGTATAAGATAAAAAGCATATATAAAGTATCAGTAAAATACAGTCACAGAGGAAAGATACAGTCCAAGGCTCTGAGTCCAAGTCTGCAGCTGGACACAATATGACTTGTCTTTTAAAAATGCAAACAACAGGAATTCTGCAGATGCTGGAAATTCAAGCAACACACATCAAAGTCAGGACGAAGTTAGCACACCAGCTCCAACGCCTCCCTCCTGGGTGGCTGTAAATAGGTGACACCAAGGCTTTCCTCTGGATCAATGGTCTAACACTCTCGTTGGAGCCCAGTAGCATTATTATGTTTGGATTCACGTGGACACTTGGCACTTTTGCACATTAGTTGTCTGTCTGTGTAATATTTCTTTGTAGCAACTGTGAATGCCTGCAAGAAAATGAAGCTCAAGGTGCTTCATGGTGACATGTATGTACTTTGACAATAAAGTTACTTTAAATGTTGAACTTTGGACATTAACTGCAATCTCACCAGTAAAATCCAGGTATACATGACTCGAGGGAGGGAGGAGAAGATCGCGACGCAGCATACGCAACTGTTCCGAATGATATTGGTATAGTCATAGTCATACTTTATTGATCCCGGGGGTTTTCGTTACAGTTGCACCATAAATAATAAATGGTAATAGAACCATAAATAGTTAAATAGTAATATGTAAATATGCCAGTAAATTATGAAATAAGTCCAGGACCAGCCTATTGGCTCAGGGTGTCTGACCCTCCAAGGGAGGAGTTGTAAAGTTTGATGGCCACAGGCAGGAATGACTTCCTATGACGCTCTGTGCTGCATCTCGGTGGAATGAGTCTCTGGCTGAATGTACTCCTGTGCCCAACCAGTACATTATGTAGTGGATGGGAGACATTGACCAAGATGGCATGCAACTTAGACAGCAACCTCTTTCCAGACACCACCATGAGAGAGTCCAGTTCCATCCCCACAACATCACTGGCCTTACTATGTGTTAATTAGGGGGCCGTGCACAATCCAGATTTGATGGAGACAGCCGTGAGAACATGGAGGAACACCTGGAGATACTTCTGAAATGCCTGCTTCGCTGCCGCTGCTACTGTGCGATTGAGAATCTCCGGAGGGAAAGCCCCAACTCCTCGACTTTGCCTATTGCCTGTTGCCTGGGCCGGGGTTGAAGCGCTCGGCAGAGATGGTTCTCAGTGCTCAGTGTCGGAGAGCTGGTCGGAGGCTTGGCGTTTTCGGAAGGGCTCAGAGTCGGACTGTGGTTGGATGCTTCCAGGATGCTGCATCGGCAAGTTTGCGGCGCTGGAGGTTCACCGTCTGTGAGATGATGGGACTTTTAAGAGACTTTGAGATTTTTTACCACCCATGGTCTGTTCTTATCAAATTACAGTATTGCTTTGCACTGTTGTAACTATATGTTATAATTATGTGGTTTTGTCAGTTTTTCAGTTGGTTTGTCATATGTTTCTCTGATATCATTCTGGAAAAACGTTGTATCATTTCTTAATGCATGCATTAATAAATGACAATAAAAGAGGACTGCATGTCCTTATAATCTAATAATCTTATCTAATCACATTGGCTCCACCAGAGTGGTGAATACCCTAAGACTTAACCGCCCATCAAAACTGCTGGCATTCACAAACAGCATTAATCACATTATTTAAAAATTAAAAGAATTAATGATAAATATTTAAAGAATTTAAACAACATTTACATTATTTTATTTTTATTTAGATGTACACATGGAATAGGCCACTCTGGCCCTTTGAGCCACACCGCCCAGCAACCCCTGACAACCCCTGATTTAACCTTAAGCTAATCATGGGACAATTTACAATGACCAATTTACCTACTAACTGGTCTGTATTTGGACTGTGGGAGGAAATTGGAGCACGCAGAGAAAACACACGCATTCCATGGCGAGGACGTACCGACTCCTTAAAGAGGATGCCAGAATTGAACTCTGAACTCTGATGTCCCGAGCTGTAATAGCGTCATGCTAACCACTATGTTACTGTGGCACCAGTCACAATCAATTAAAAAAAATTCCAGATACCTTCCGCACTTCTGACTGTTGTCCATTCCAATACACGGAGATGCAGAATGATTATTATGCTGGGATTGAACCAAGTTCAGTGGACAGATTCCACAGGTTATGATTTATAGGTGATTACCGCTTAATTGATTCTTTGAGAAATGCTGCCATATGGAACGCCATTTCTGAGGAAAATTGTCCCTTATCTACTGCAAGTTAACACCTTCATTAAGATATTTGGATAGATCTCCCATGGCAACAAAGGCTAATTGTTTTAAACATTACAACACGAAAAGCTCATATGTTTACATAGATGCAAAACAGATCAGAATTTGTTTTAGTTAGAGGTAACAACATTGCTGTAAATAGATGAGGTAAATTAATAAAGATCTTAATTAGATTGGATGTTTGTATTGACAGACTGCTCTTTCCTTTCAGACATCTGGTGTTAACATCATATGAAGGAGGTGTTTTAACAGTATGGGGTGCTAATTAGACACTAATCTTGCTAATGTGTAAAATTAATAAAATAGCCATTAATGGTAAGAGACACTTGAGCTTTGGCTTTAATTAACAAAAGGGCTCCATCTCCCTCATAAAGAATTCTGAGATACATCAGTGTCTGTCCTCTCTCTGAGTCTATTCAAGACAATGAGAGAAGGCTATTCAGTCCTCCAAACCTGCTCTGTCATACCATAGAATGTACAGTTATTTGTATTTTAATTCTATTTTTAAAAGTTTGCCTTCCTCATTCTGATTTCCCTAACTAAAGGAAACACTTCATTTTCCCCTACTTTACTAAATTCATCCATAGTTTTAATAGCTCATCTATCACACCTTCCCAAACTCAAAGAGTAAAACCAATATTTTTGCACCAGCGCTCATAACTTAAGGAAGACAGTGTCTACATTGTGTTTTCCCTGTCCCTGTGATATTTCACAAAATTTAGCAATCAATAAAATCTTTTTTGAAGTTGACTCACAGTTGTACTGTAGAAAAGCTGCTACTTCATGCAGAGAAATCTCGCAGAAGCAATAAAGTTGTTTTTCAGATACACCAGAAGCACAAAGAAGACTTATACGGCAGTAACATTGATCCCCTTGCTGAAGTTGTATTGTTCTGTTGTAAATATACTGAGCAGCTGTTTGAAATAATAGCTCCCTAAATTTATGAGGGCCTGTATGCAAAATATGCAGAAGGATTCAAATCTAACATACGTGGGGTTTTTTGTAGTCTCACTAACATGCAAGGACCATCATGTGGAACTATTAGATACAGAATTGCTCCTCTGGTGTCACAGAAGTGAAAACAGCCTTATTCACTTCCATAACTCATGCCCGTCCTTGCTTCCCCATCCACATGCAAGTCATCTGTGACAGCATAACAGCACTGACAGCACGTGCCTAGCGTTAGAGTCATAGATCTTAACAACACAGAAAGGGTCCTACAAAGCACTCTGGCACACCACGTCCATAGTGACATTTTTGACCATTGACACTCATTCCATATGCCCCACATATCTCTCTGTATTCTGTCTAAATGCCTGTTAAGCATGATTTTATATCCGGTTCTACTACCTCCTCTGGCAGCGTGTTCCGGATATACCAACCAGTCTCTCCATTAAAAATTTCCCTCCAATCCCTTTAAATCTCCTTCCTCTCAAAAATCTAAGCCTTCCTGCTTGTGTAAATGAATTTGATCAATTATCATAATTGTGCCTCTCAGAATCTAATACACGTCAGCCTTCTTTGCTCCCAGGAAAACAAGTCAAGCTGAACTAATTCCTCCTCCTAACTCAATCACTCCAATTCAAGAAGCATTCAGATGCACTATCTTAATAACTATCTCAGTAACACTATGATTTCTTTGACCAATTTGCACTACAATGGACTTTGTTATCTCTTGTCCTAATTGTTTTCTTCTTTTCTAATTTTGTGTAATTTAGGTTTAATTTCAAAATTCAAAGTAAATTTTATTATCAGAGTGCATATATATCACCACATAAAACCCCGAGATTCATTTTTCTGCAGGCATACTTAGCAAATCTATAGAATAGAAATTATAACAGGAGATTACAAACTCTGCAAACAGAATGTGTGCAGCTATCCCTTTTTGTTCAAAATCGTGATGTTTGAGGGGTAATAGCTGTTCCTGAAAATGATGGTGTGAGTCCTGAGGCTCCTGTACTTTCTACCTGATGGCAGCAGTGAGAAAAGAGCATGGCCTGGGTGGTGATCATCTCTGATGATGGATGCTGCTTTCCTATGGCAGTGTTTAATGTAGCCGCTAATTAATGTTTTTTGTGAATACTGTAATGCTGCAGCAATTGAGTTTTACATTGCACTTATGCATACATGTAATTGTGTACATGAAAATGAACTCAACTTTGACTTTGAATCACTTCTGACTGACTCCAGCACAATCGCATCCTCACTGAGTATTATTGAGATCGCTTTTCCTCTGGACCATTTAGATATCTTGGAAACAGGCCCAGAACAAAATCTACAATATTATGCCTGTGATATGTATGCAACAATAATAGTTTCTGCCAGAAGGCAAAAATCCCCTGGCTCAAGTCGGGGGCAGCCTTTGTCACAATTAAGATGCCAGTACCATTATAAATGGAGTGGGAGTTGCAAGATGTAACGTCTGAAGATGGGTCTTTGCTTTTTCCTCCACAATTGCTACCTAACCTACGGACTATTTGCTGTAATTTCTGGCTTTATGTTAATTGTAATGTTTATCGGGAACGAGAGCTGTTAAGAAATGCATTGGGGGTACTGATAGGTATAATATCTAACACTTGAGAAAATATGCTAGTCCAGCTTCATCAAAGCCCCAAGGCTGCTGGAGTATTTCTGGCAGTCCCAGTATTCGGACTGGCATTTGTCCCTGACAACAAGGCAGATTAACTGTTTATTTGTCTTATTTTATAGTAATGTTCCTACAAATTACACTTTCAGTGGCTGTAAATTTGAAATACACAACATAAATGTATTTTTCCTGATTCACCACTTACTTAAGATGCCTGTGTTTCATTGATGCAAATAATTTAGAGAAGAAAGCCTCATGTGCTTAATAAGCACATGGCAACCAGGCGTGAATACATTAAGGAAAGATATTTTGTGAGGGCATCCTGAAGGTGCTCATTAAAGATATTTGCATGGTAAATTTATGTTAATTACCAGTATTTAAAAATACAAGTTTTCATGATTTGGGGTATTTTGGATGCAAATAGTGGCGCTAGAAAGTTTGTGAACCCTGTGGAATTTTCTCTTTCTGCATAAATATGACCTAAAATGTGATCAGATCTCCATGTGAACTCCTAAAACTAGATAAAATGAACCCAATTAAATCATGATCATCATGTGCCATACTCTGCCAGAGCCTTGGCGACCACTTTCTTCCACTGAGATCTGTCAGCAGTCAAACCTCTTGCATCTTTGGTGGTGAGGCTGGTCCACTTCTTGATGTTGTTGATCCAGGTTGTCCTCTGTCTGCCTCGGGAGTGGCTTCCTTCTACTCTGCCTTCAAGCACAGCGCGTTCCAGTGTGTCATCCGTTCTTGAGATGTGTCCAAAATAGCGAAGTTTCCTTTGGATAGCGGTTTCCAGAAGTATTGGTCTCATGCCAATCTTTTCTAGGATGAAATTGTTGGATCTCTTTTCAATGTATGATACCCTGAGGATCCGTCTGTATGTCCACATCTCAAAACAGCTATAATGTCAACTGCACAAGCGGAAGAATGCCATAATGGCATCAACGGCTGGGCTATTTGGACAGTGAGCGACCACAGCACTGTGCGAAAGACGTGGGGGACCACTCACAGAATCCTCTTTCCTCCAAGGCAACCACTTTCACTCTATGACAGGACCTCTTTCCTCCAAGACAACCCAATTAAATAAATAACACAAAAAACATTATATTTGTTCATATATTTATGAGATAAGTGATCCAATATTACATGTATTTGTTGGAAAAAGTATGTAAACCTTTGCTTTCGGTGACTGCTGTGATCCTTTTGTACGGCAATAACTTCAACCAAATGTTTCTGGTAACTGTTGATCAGTCCTGCACCTCGGCTTGGAGGAATTTTAGGCCATTCCTCCTTACAAAACTGCTTCAACTCTGACATGTTGGTGGGCTTCCTTGTATGAACTGTTTGCTTCAGGTCCTTCCACAACAGTTCTATGGGATTAAGGCCAGGACTTTGACTTGTCCATTCCAAAACATGGCATTTCTTCTGCTTTAACCTTTCTTTGGTAGACTGATTTGTGTGTTTAGGGTTGTTATCTTGTTATGCTTCCATTCATTGATGGATACAGCCACCCCGAGAGTTTCCTGCTGAATTTGCTGGTACAATTCGGAATTCATAGTTCCATCAATGATGGCAAACCATCCTGGTACTGAGGCAGCAAAGCAGGCCCAAACCATTACGCTACAACCACCATGTTTCACAGGTGGGATGAGGTTCTCACGCTGGAATGCAGTGTTTGCTTTTTGCTAAACATTGGACTTCTCATTTAAGCCAAGAAGTTCTATTTTGGACTCATCCATCCACAGATCATTCTTCCAATAGCCTTCTGGCTTATCCATGTGGTCTTTAGCAAACTTTAGACAAGCAGCAATGTTCTTCTTGTACAGTAATGGCTTTCTCCTTGCAGTCCTGCCATGCACACCATTGTTGTTCAGCTTCTGCCTGATGGTAAACTCATGAACACTGTCATTAGCTAATGCAAGTGGCCTGTAGCTCCTTAGATGTTACACTGGGGTTCTCCTGGGGCGCATAATAACAGTGTTGAATTTCCTCCATTTGTACGCCATATATCTGTCTGTGGATTGGTGGAGTCCAAACTCTTTAGAAATGGCTTTGTATCCTTTTCCAGCCTGGCAAGCATCAACCTTTTTTTCTGAGGTCCTCATAAATCTCTTTTGTTTGAGGCATGGCACATTTCCAAAAACCTGTGTGGTGAAGATCAGATTTTGATCGTGAAGTCCCAGATTTATGTTCTTTAAATAGGGCAGGGCCTCCCACGCTCACACATGATTGTCATCCCATTGATTGAAACACCTGACTCTAATTACCCTTTTAAATGAATTAATAATCCTAGAAGTTCATATACTTTTTTCCAACAAATACATATAATATTAGATTGTTTTTCTCAATAACTAAGTGAACAGGTATGTTTTCTGTATTATTTTTTAAATTGGGTTCTCTTTATCTACTTTTAGGACTTACGTGAAGAACTGATCATATTTTAGGTCATATTTATGCAGAAACAGAGAAAATTCTAAGGGGTTCACAAACTTTTTTAAACCATTGTAAACGTGGCAGGAAGCCATCAAATGATATCAAAATTTCAAGCTTATTTGGTTAATAGATTTCAACAAAATGCCAACATGAAATGGGAAGATGACTTAATTAAAAGTATTTGTTTCTGACTTTTGATCAGACCAGTTTACCAGATTCAGGAAGCATAGAAAACAACTGGTTATAAAAAGTTCAAAGTTCAAAGTAAATTTATTATCAAAGTGCATATATGTCACCATAAACTACCCTGAGATTCATCTTCTTCTAGGCATTCACAGTAAATATAAAGATCCACAATAGAATTCATGATAAACAACTCACAAGACAGACAAACAACTGATGTGCAAAAAGACAACAAACTGTGCAAATACAAAAAGTATCGGAATTAATAATAATAATAAACAAGCAATAAATATCGAAGACATGAGATGAAGAGTCCTTAAAAGGGAGTCCATAGGTTGTGGGAACAGTTTAGCATTGGGGGTGAGTGAATTTGAGTGAAACTTTCCTCTCTGGTTCAAAAGTCTGATGGTTGAGGGGTAAAAACTGTTCCTGACCCTGGTGTTGTGGGTCTTGAGGCTCCTGTACTTCCTTCCTGAAGGCAGCAGCAAGAAACGAACATGGTCTGGACGGTGGTAAGTTGGCCATGAAGGAGACAAGTGAGATAACCTAGCTCAATAAAGAACTAGAAAAGCAGGCTGGAATCGAACTTCTATTTTCTTCAGAAGCTCTGGGAAGGAAAGATTGATTGTCATTCATTGGACAGGAATGCACTAAATAATGAGTGCTTCCAATGAAAAAGTGCATTAAGTGCAATATTCGCTGTGAACTTAAAAGGCCAATGACATGTTTGATGCTGAAAAGCATTTCTCTTTATATCCTAGAGAAGAGGCACCGAAACATTTAGGTTAGATTAGATTATGAGGACACTCAGTCCTCGTTTATTGTCATTTAGAAATGCATGCATGAAGAAATGATACAATGTTTCTCCAGTATGATATCACAGAAACACAGGACAGACCAAGACTAAAACTGACAAAAACCATATCATTATAACATATAGTTACAAGAGTGCAAAGCGATACTGTAATTTGATAAACAGCAGACCATGGGCACGGTTAAAAAAAAGTCTTAAAGTCCCAATAGCCCATCATCTCACGCAGACGGTAGAAAGGAGAAACTCTCCTTGCCATGAGCCTCCAGCGCCGCAAACTTGCCGATGCAGCACCCTGGAAGCACCCGACCACAGCCGACTCTGAATCCGTCCGAAAACTTTGAGCCTCCGACACCGAGCACCGAGCACCATCTCGGCCGAGTGCTTTGACCCCGCTCCGGCCGCCGAGCAACAAGCAAAGCTGAGGACTCGGGGCCTTCCATCTGGAGATTCTGGATCACACAGTAACAGCGGCAGCGAAACATTCATTTCAGAACTTTCACCAGATGCTCCTCCGTGCTCTCACGTCTGTCTCCATCAAATCAGGATTGTGCACGGCACGCTACTTGACAGATAATAGATATTCATCACCGAAGTGGCTGCTGCGCACTGCGTCGCGTCGCCATCTTCTCCTCTCCATTTGTCACATCTTTCTCTTTATCTTATTTATCTGAATATTTGGGTCCATTTAATCAATCAAAAAATTTCAAGTTTTCCATACACCATTAATATATTATCTTTCTATGGTTATTGTAAAATTACTGAGTACTCACCTAAATACAGAGGAGGATAGAAATGCAGGAGTTAAGGTTATTAGGGGATATAGAACTAAAGCAAGTAAATCACTTTCATTATCAAAGGATTTGAGTATTAGAGTAAAAATATCTTACAATAAATCTATGGAGTCTTGGTGAGATGACACCTAGAGTATTTTGTACAATTTCGGTCTGTTTGCT
This sequence comes from Mobula hypostoma, assembly GCF_963921235.1. Taxonomy (NCBI): domain Eukaryota; kingdom Metazoa; phylum Chordata; class Chondrichthyes; order Myliobatiformes; family Myliobatidae; genus Mobula; species Mobula hypostoma. Next base: position 107,738,670 of record NC_086105.1, on the reverse strand, counting down.
TTAGAACCTATATTTTTGTAAAGGAGAGAAGACAGGGAATCCTCATCAGGCTGGTTCCCTGGGAGCAGTTCTATCACAAGGAGAAGAATAAACAGGCCACATTCCTATCCTTTGGAGTTCAGAAGAATGAGAGAGGACCTAACTGCAGTGTACAGAATTGTTTTTATAGAGCTCAATGGGATATATATAGGGAGGGTGTTTCTCTTCTCTGATGAGTCTAAAACAAAGTGTCCTGGTCCCAGATTAATATGTAGTATAAAAAGAAACTTTTATTCTTGTTGTGGTTAGTGAATCTTTGGAATTCTTTGGAGCGTTCAAGAAGGCTCAGTAATTAATTTCACTCATGTTACATACCCCGTGGGTATCTTCTGACTGTCTTATGACCATGATGTAATTGAATAACTTGTGAGCATGATGTAATGGTCTTGTGGAGGTCACATGATGTAATTTTCCTGCCAGTGTGAGATCACATGATGACCTGTTCTCAACAGGTATATAATGGGAAACCCTTGTTGTTACACAGTTTTTTTTTAGTTCATCAGTTACTCCGTTATGCTGCGCATTTGTCTTTTGATGTAGTTTCGCTTTAAAATGGAGTTTTACTTTCTATTTTAAGGTGCAAAGATTGGTGCTGGCAGTTTCGCCAATCACTGCCAGTTTTGTGTGTTGCATCTATAATTATTCCTTTACAGTCCAGGATGGGAGAGTGAAGAAAGGAGTGAATAAAGTTGGAGTCGTTTGGCGGTTTTATAACGGAGCGACCTTATTGAGTCTTCGTTCAGAAATATTGACATGCACCTGAGATAACTCCTGCAAGAGCAGGGAAGTTTGTGCAGTTTTCACTCGCCAGGAAAAGGTCAGTTCCTTTAAGCCGTTTTATTTCCTTCATCGTGAATCCTTTGGAAAATCAGCAGTAGCGTTAGGTCTTCAAAGAAATCTGTTTCCAGAGAAGTCTCTCCTTATTGACTGTGTAAATCACTTGGACTTTCGAATTTACCACTTTAAGAACTGTGTTTGAATTTACCACTTTAAGAACTGTTCCCGAGCTGCCGTATAGCAGTTAACTTCCGGTTAAGTTAGTCATTTAAATACTTCTTGCTATTGTTGAGCAGAGTTTGATAAATGTTTGTTTGTTTATAAAGTCCTGACTCAATTATACATTCATTGTTGCTGATTACGTAACACTCACAACCGAAATTAATAGGTTTCTGGATATTAGGGATATTGAGGGACAAGCATATTGAGCATGAAAATATTAAGATGCTAGATTTGTCCTGATCTATTTGAAGGGCACAGCAGGCAAGAGTGGACAGGTCGTTACTCCTGGTCCTTTTTTTCAGCGCACTTATGTGTTTATTCTTGATTTTAATTACCACCCATGCCCTTTGTGGAATTTTTAAAGAAATCCTTTCTACCTGTCTGCCCCATTTCCCTTTCAAGGCCTCATTAAGGCCTGCTTCATTTACTTGCCTTAACATCTCTTTAGTTCACTCCTGCAAAAATTTGAGCAACCTTGTCAAATACCCGGATACAATTTGTGACTTTGAAGGTCTAATTTAACAGAAGTACTTATTGAAATATATCCTATTTCTGGATAAATTTCCACCATTCTTGGGGAGAGTGTTTTGAGAAGAAAACTGTTAGTTCACTGAGTACTCTTTGTGTCAACTGGGAGATTTATCCATTAGGACTGAAGTTAAGTATGCACATTTCCAGTAGATTACTTCCTAGTCAAACCTTGCTCAGGCATAACATAATGCAAATGAAGAACAAAGTACCCGTGACAGATTAATTAGCTATGTGCTTAGATTTAGATACAGGGTATTCCTATCATATGTAACATTTCATGTAAAATTGTTTTTTTTGAATAGAATCTATCAAACTCTGATGAGCATGAGTTGTTAATTGTACAATTAAACACAAGGGTCTGGTGGTGCTGTGGTTATGTGACTGGACTGATATTGTCTGAGCAATAATTTAAATATGTTAAAGACTTGAACAAGAAACGTATTTGCTAGCATGAATTTCAGCTCTGGAAGTGATAGGATAAAGTCAATATTTGACCTTAGATCTTATTTATACATGACTTATGAACTTCACCTTATGTGAAATGTCCTCTGTCTATTCACTAGCAGGGAAATTCAGTTTTGAACATCTTGTTAACAGCTGTTGCCCTGGTACATATGTAGAAGCAGGGAGGTGATCAGAGGCACAGTGGATGGTCAAGGGATGGGCCAAGGAAATGGGATATTTAACAGTTTGCAGATGACCAAGGCAGTAGGTTGTTTGGGTCCATTCAACTCTGCAAGAATCAGGAACAGATCTTCGACATCCTCAGGCTTCAATTTTTCAAACACCGGTTTAATGATTGCCTTAGTGATTGCTGTAGAAATTATTTTCTTCAGCCCAACTTGACATTTATAGTCAACATTCAGAACACCCAAACTTTGCAAAAGGGTATCTTAAATAAGCTCAAGTCTTCTTTGAAGTGAATGCTGCCAAGAACTAATGTCTGCCACTAGGCTAAGTTCTGGACTTCTTTTCAATATATAAGCTGCCTCATTCACACCATGTAACGATTGATTTTATTTTTGGAACTTTAACAGATATCTGTTTGATGCTCAACATATCTACTCAAAAAAATGCAGAGTAGTGAGCTCCTGGTGAAGTTTCAGAGTTCCTAGCCTTCCACAAAATTTCTATTTTCGCGGATTTGATGATTTTCTAGACAGCATTCTATCCTTTTTTTTCTCCTTTTACCATCTTCTGCTACTTTGCCCATGAGGCTTTTATTTGTATGGGACAGAGATATTCCAACAGAGATATCACAGAGAAGTTCACTTGTTTTTAATATTCACTTTTGTACACATGCACACTCACACACCCCATACTAGATACTAGTGGACAATCTAAAATACAGTTTTTCTATTGAAGTGTTTGTTAGTGTCAGGCCTCCTTCCCATCTCTACCGAGCTAATAGAATTCACCTGCTACTCATTCCAGACTCATCACCTGCAGCCTCTTTAACCCCGGTCCATATCCACAGTACTTGTTCACTAATTGAACCAGTTGCTTCTAGCTTTCACTCTCACTGCTGAAGATTTGCCCTGTTGTTTAGTTTGTTTAGTGTGTCTGTTGTCTGTTCTCTCTTGTTTTGTGGTCTCTCTTAGCTTGTTATTTTGTGGTCTGTTATTAGCTTTATCAGTTATGACTAAATTGTCTCTGTTCCACTGCTTTTGTGTCAAGCGTCCTCTATATTTCCTGACAGCTAATGACGAAGATATTATTTTCTGAGAGTTCTTGATTCTACAAATTCTCTTATATCTGACTTTCAATTTAATATTATGCAAAGATAATTGTGAGCATTAAAATATTCAAGATATTCAATGTGGTTTACGAATTGCATTTCTGAATGTTATATTTATATCTTATTTCTTAATTGACAATAAATACATATGAGACAATATTTCCTCTCATGTTGAACACAGAAATTATTTTATTTTCACACCACTTACAGATATTGAATAATACAGAGTGATAAATCTTCCACTGTACAAACTGATATGAACCGATATCACTAGGAGGTAAAATGACTATTCCAAATTGAACTACTTCCACGTAGAAAATTGCCCAGGTATTTAAGCTGTATTTTAGTACTCAGATTCAATATAAAACAAAGATATTTCAGAAATGATAACAACATCAAATCTTAAAATATAAGAGCAGAATTAGGCCATTCAGCACATTGAATTTGCTTTGTCATTTGATCATGGCTGATTTATTTTCCTTCTCAACCACATTTTCCTGTAATCTTTGACATCTCTACTAATCAAAAATCAACCTCTGCTTTAAATATACCCAATGACTTGCTGCCACAGCTGTGGCTACCAATGAATTCCACAGATTCACCACCTTCTGTTTAAAGGAATTCCTCCTCATATCTGTTCTTAAGGGGAGTCTTCTATCCTAAGGCTGTTCCCTCTGACCCTAGTCTCACTCAGTATTGGAAATATCCAATAATGGATGTTTTCATTTTACCTAAGCCTTTCATGAACTATATTCATGAAACCTTTACAAGTGCTATGCAGGTCTGGAAGTTTTGCATTTAAGCCATGTAATGTGATTATCCATCAATACAGATCCCAGACCTTGAAAGGACCAATCAGTGATGAGTTGCAAATAAAGATGAAATCCTTCATTTTATTCTATCCTCCTTGGCAATGATTTAAAATTAATTTAGTTACTAGTTAATTCCTGGTGAAGGATCATTTTGTATGAAAAGATATCAATGTAGAGAACTGCATTGATTATTATTTTTTTGCATTAATCAATAATTTCAGTGCTAATAGTATAAATTAAAATGGTAATAATGATATGTGAAACTACTTAAGACTGACAAAGTTCCAGAATGTCCAGCAGTTCTGATTTAAATAATATTCATTCTGTAAAGGCATACACCTTATTTCGATCTCTTAACTTATGGGAAGACCTTTGTAGTCGATGGCAACAATGCCACCCTGGTGACATTTTTATATATAAGAACAATATATTACAGTCATCACTTTTGGGAACATTGCGTTATTTTGCACCTAATGGAGCAAGCATCATTTGCAATTGGATAGAGGCATGATAAACCAAATCGTAGGCCTTCTGTGCTGTATGCTTTTACAACTACCTGCAGATCAAAAGTAGTACATTTAAGGTTATAAAACATTGTTTCACCTGGTTTAAAATACCAACAAATATTTAAAAGCAACAGCAATCCAAAACATTTACCTCCTGATTAAACATGACAAGCTAATTTCATTCATAAATTAATGCACTGTTTGGACCACTTCTTGCAATTAAGCATGGTAGTATAGGTCACTTTGTGAGCTTTATTAATAGATACATTGCTTGCACTGCAAATATGACAGAGTCACATATAATCTAAGATGGTTTTAGATGTGTTTTAGATATCCAGGTTGGCATTGCATTCACTGACACCTTTGATGATATCAGTGTCATATTTACATCATACTGATGGACACACATAATAAGATGATTTATTCAGTATATCGTGACGCTAGTTTGTATTGATGCAAACTATTAATTGTTTTCACTTGGTAAATGGATAAGAAAGGTTTGGAAGGATATGAGCCAAATGCAGGCAAATGGGACTCACTTGGACATCTTGCTTGGCATAGACCAGTTGGGCCAGCATGTCTATTTTCATGCTGTATGATTTAGTGACAATTTAAAGCCATCAATCTCAGCAAATGTTTGCAATCATTGTAAGATAATTCTATATTTTAACAGGGGGCAATGCAAAAAATTGATTAACCAAAGTAATGCATGGTAGCCACTCATGGCATTTGAAATTAGCAATCTGGCTACCTAATATAATTGGATGTGACTGAGTTGGTCCATTATGGGTTAAATGGTTTTGTGGCTAAGTTTGTGGATGACACCAAGATAGGTGGAGGAGCAGGAAGTGTTGAAGAAACGGAAAGATTGCAGAGAGACTTGGTCAGTTTAGGAGAGTGGGCAAAGAAATGGCAGATGGGATACAATGTTGAGAAATGTACGGTTGTACATTTTGGAAGAAGAAATAATCCGGCAGATTATTATTTAGATGGGGAGCAAATTCAAAAATCGGAAGTGCAAAGGGACTTGGGGGTCCTCGTGTAGGATACCCTAAAGGTTAACCACCATGTTGGATCGGCAGTAAGGAAAGCAAATGCTATGTTGGCATTTATTTCAAGACAAATAGTGTTTAAGAAGGTGTTGATGAGGCTCTACGGGGCACTGGTGAGACCTCATTTGGAATACTGTGTGCAGTTTTGGGCCCCCTATCTTAGAAGGCATGTACTCATGTTGGAGAAAATTCAGAGAAAGTTGATGAGGATGATTCCTGGAATGCAGGGGCTAACATATGAGGAGTGTTTGTCGGCTCTTGGATTGTATTCATTAGAGTATAGAAGAATGAGAGGGGATCTCATAGAAACATTTCGAATGTTGAAAGGGTTGGACAGAATAGATGTGGAAAGGCTGTTTCCCTTGGTGGGTGAGTCCAGGACAAGAGGCCACAGTCTTAGAATTAGAGGGTACCCATTTAAAATAGAGATGAGGAGAAATTTTTTAGCCAAAGGGTCATGGGTTTATGGAATTTGTTGCCACATACAGCTGTGGAGGCTCGATCATTGAGGATGTTTAAGGAGGAGATTGATAGGTATCTAATTATTCAGGGCATCAAGGGATAAGGGGAAAAGCTGGAAATTGGAACTAGATGGGAGAATAGTTTAGCTCATGGTTGAGTGGTGGAGCAGACTCGATGGGCCAAATGGCCTACTTCTGCTCCTTTGTCTTGTGATACCTAAATGAGCAATGTAGCAGCAGATTAAATACTCAACTGGTAAGCATGCTATGGGAGTTAAGGATATCGTGTTCTCTCAGCTTATACTCCATTTTCTCAGTTAGTTTGCTAAACTTAATTAAATCTAAAGCATTCTGGCAATTGATTAGCTGCAGCTTTTATCCATCAGAAGTTGTGACATGTTGATTTTTTTATCAATCACAGATCTCATTCTCTCTGTTCCATATGATAGCAACACCAGCTGGGGACGTTGAGGAGATGTAAATAAGTTCTAGAATTAAAACATCTCCTTATTGTACAACAATAGCAATGGCTGGAAAGCATGAATCCCAATTGTTGATGTAGCTACAGATTTAGAATCAACCAATAACTTAATGTTGCACATAATGAGTTTTATCCCAAGCAACAGGAATTCTGCAGATGCTGGAAATTCAAGCAACATACATCAAAGTTGCTGGTGAACGCAACAGGCCAAGCAGCATCTGTAGGAAGAGGTGCAGTCGACGTTTCAGGCCGAGACCCTTCGTCAGGAGTTTTATCCCATATTAGTTATGAATTACTTGGCCTAGCTCCTAAAGCTAGATATTTCATTTTATTTAAGGAATGGCACAGTCAGGTAATTGACATATTTTACCCATTATATTATGTGAATAACAGTCATAAATGTACAGAGAAACTTAAGCAAATGTAAGTGAAGCCTTATTCTTCATTTAGCCGCAATTAATCTTTTCTGTATAGAACCTATATTAAAAATGCTGCTTCACAGTAAAAAGTAGGAGAAACCATAATTTATTAATGTATGTCTCCTTCAGAAATTCAAGCTGGGGTGGGGGACAAGTTCTAGCTAAAAAAGGATCTAGTGCTTTCCCAACACATATGACAAATATCTCTGAAGACAATGGCAGAGTTTACCATCAAAACGTTGGTTATATTTGATACCTGTACCTGGCTGGGAGCCCAAGTTCCAGCTACTTTCCTGGGAACAGTAGAAAAATAAAGACATCGCTACTGCAGTACATTGATCTCTTAAGTCTAGGCCAATTATCTCAAGTTTCTTTTACTCATATATGTTTTTACAACATAGTGTGAATACTAGTAATATTTCAATTGATTGTCAGCCACAATTAAAGATTTAAAAGTATATTTAAAATTGAGTTTTAAGAAATAGCAAACCTGACAAATTGTCATCTCACAAATTTAAGAACTTACTTAACTTAATCTGTACTAGCTGCACCTTGATTCTGAAATGATCGATACCTTGCATTGTGAAAAGATAGTAGTTCAGTGATTATTTAGCCTTTAGAAGTTCTACAAATTATTTTAAAGGACGTTGCAGGTGGTTGCAATGACAGTAATTTGTTTGAGTTTACCCTTTTTGGAAGAGGCTTGCATGAATAAATTGTGAGTCCTCCCACATTAAATATAATGACTCCATTTGACCCCAGCATCTGCAGAGTATTTTGTGTTTAAATATAATGAGATGCTTATGAGATGCTTTTAACATAGATTACTTACAACCAAAAAGCTTTGTAGACAAAAGCTTACTTGCTGTGAAGAGAAGAATGAGGATGAGTTGAGAGTTAAAGGGCAAAAGTTTAGGGGTAACATGAGGGGGAACTTCTTTACTCAGAGAGTGGTAGCTGTGTGGAAAGAGCTTTCAGCAGAAGTGGTTGAGGCAGGTTCGATGTTGTCATTTAAAGTTAAATTGGATAGCTATATGGACAGGAAAGGAATAGAGGGTTATGGGCGAAGTGCGGGTAGATGGGACTAGGTGAGAGTAAGAGTTCAGCACGGACTAGAAGGGCCGAGATGGCCTGTTTCCGTGCTGTAGTTGTTATATGGTTATATGATCTTTGGAAATTTTAAATACTACAGTTGAGAATTGGTTAAGCCAGATAATTTATTTGTGGCAAAAGTACACAAGTATTCACACAAAGTAATTGGTAAAATACAGTATATCACTTGCTGAACTGAAATCCAGTTACATGAGTAGGTTGTATTACTTGAGTGTGCCCATTATTAAAACCAAGTTTTCAGAGCTGGAACTGAAATACTGAGAAGAAAGATGCAATGCATGTCATTGATTGCTGGTTGAGTGCTAAATCTCTAAGACACACCTGGTTTCGTTCTTCTCAGCCACGCTGCTTTTACTGATAAAGGAAAAACAATTTACAATTCATAGATATCATTGCATCTCCTATCTAAAGTGGGTCATTGTATCACGCAGAAAAGAATAATTGTAAATATTCTGAAAACATCTGATGAATGAACAGATAGCAATGTTATTGCAAATGAACTTTACTTCAGTCCTGAAAACAAGATCAACTAAGTACAGCTAGACAATTACAGATATCCCGTGAACTGTGAGTTTATCATACTTATGCAATTAATTTAGAATGTTGAAAATGGAAGTAAGAAGCCAAGACCACCCTGGAGCAAAACTCAATAGTAATTATATTTATGACAGAACAAAAATATTATTATAATCTTCAGTGACTTATTTGATATGAAAAGCTGATAGACCCCATTCTTTTCTAAATCAGTAGATTTGTTTTATGGGTCTTTATTGCCATTAGTAGGAATTATTGTTGCTAATGTAATCACTCAGCTTTGGTTGGATACCATTGCATTTTACAAAGCTGGACTGATAACAAAAACCCAATCAAAATATTGGTGCTTCTGCCATGATTTTCTCAATTATTCAGCAGTATATTTGTTGTTCTTTTGTGAAAACTGTGTGGAATGGTAGGGAGAAATGACAGAAGTATGGTTTTATCTTCAACTGCAGGGTGCCAGTCTGGAGAAGCAAACAATTCTATTTGCTTCTCAATACTTTCCTATCCTCAGATGTATGTGGCAGATTATATTTCAGATGAATTAGATTAACAAAACCACATAGTAATTAATATGTTGGCACATGGCCAAGTGGTTAAGGTGTTCGTCTAGTGATCTGATGGTCGCTAGTTCGAGCCTTGGCTGAGGCAGCGTGTGTGTCCTTGAGCAAGGCCCTTAACCACACATTGCTCTGTGACGACACCGGTACCAAGCTGTATGGGTCCTAATGCCCTTCCCTTGGACAACATCAGTGGCGTGGAGAGGGGAGATTTGTAGCACAGGCAACTGCCGGACTTCCATACAACCTTGCCCAGGCCTGCGCCCTGGAAACCTTCCAAGGCGCAAATCCATGGTCTTATGAGACTAATGGATGCCTATGAATAGTCATGATTTTTAGTGCTTTACAGATGACATTCTGTATTGAATCCAAGAAGCAAAAAATGGACATAGGGATTCAACAAAGATACACAAAAGAATTTCATATCCTTTCAGAAAGGAGAGAAAGAGACAGAGAAAACAAAAAAATCTAACTACAGAATGAAAGAGAAAGAAACAAACAGAAAGAGCCAGTATTTAGAAGAATGCAAGGGGAATCTCATTGAAACCTACCAAAGGATGTGGAGAGGATGTTTCCTATGTTGGGGGTATCCAGATCAAGAGGGCACAGCCTCAAAGCTGAGGGGTGACCTTTTAGAACAGAGGTAAGGACGAATTCTTTTAGCCAGATGGTTGTGAATCTGTGGAATGTTCTGCCACAGACTGCACTAGAGTACCAAGTCCATGGGTATACTTAAGGCAGAAGTTGATAGTTTCGTGATTGGTCAGGGCATCAACGGATATGACGAGAAGGTAGGTATACGAGATTGAGTGGGATCCAGAATCAGCCATGATGGAATGGTGGAGCAGACTCGATGGGCTGAATGGGCTAATTCTGCACCTGTCTTGTAGTGTTAAAGAGAAAAGCATAAGCATAAAAGGTCACCTTTTTGTCCATAAGGTAAAGGGTTAGAAATATTAATCATCAGAGGCACTGGCTAGATTTGCTATCATTTTATTTAACATATTGTAGGTTTGGAAAGGAGATATAAAGGGGTTTTCCACAATTTCAAACCAACTTGATATTTTCTAATGGTTATGGTTTAAACTTCCCTAATGAGAATTCCTACCAATAATTGTAATAAGTACCAACAAACCTATTGATTTAGAAATTTATGGGCAAAGTCAACATTTCATAAGCAATTACAATAAAATGGTCATGATACTAAAGTGACATTTCAGTTCAGGCATAAATTTAATCAGTACTGAGCTTCCCTTAAGGGCATGCCTGGCTTTTTACTTCTGTGACCAACACTCTGAAAGTGAAAGTCATTTTGTGCTAAACACTCATTGCTAGATATACCATTCTCTGCAATATACGGGTACAAACAAAAAGATCAATATTACCAAAACAGTGAGACATGAAACAAGGGTGGGAATATTAATAAAAGGGGAAACTCATCCAAGTTTTGTATTTCCAATAATTATCCATGAAATAATTACCCATTCCAATAATTGTTGAAAATTAGTCGTTGAAATTATTCAGCATTACAGTCCCCCCCCCATTCCCCCCCCCACCCCAAGACAATATTTATGACATTAATTCATCTGGGTGAGTTTACATATTGAATCTGGGATCTATAGATTCAAAGCTGTGCATCAGTACTCAAGAGCAGTGAGGGAGAAACAATGCATATTAATTAATCTAAATGCAAATTGCCCCTTTTTAAGGACATTTAGAAATGTAAGAGCAACAGAGGTGATCAATCCAGCTCTAAGTGAAAGCCAGACTGCATAATCAATGCAAGATAAAACACCTGCTTCAGAAAGATAGAATTTAATAAACTTGCAAGTTGTTAATATATCCATTATTGATATGAATCACTGTGGTGGTCAAGCTGTGTGAATTTAACTGAATCCTAGTCTTTTCTTATACTTACTGAGTATCTGAGGTGTCAGTATGAACTGGGCCAAACAGAGACATAATCCTGAGTCCAATACTGTAGTACATTGTTCCAGGATCTGCAGACTTTCTCTTATTTGTCAATAGTGCACTGAATTGCTTAATCTCTCCTCATACAGTAGCACAGGAACAATAATTAATTCCATTTTCATGGATAGGATTAAAAAGTTGTTTACTTTCTGACTTGTCATGTATGATTTTGTGCTGTGAAGTGTGTATTTCCATGCATTAAGAATTTATATGATGCTTTTTTAAGGTCATGGGCATATGGATGATAACTGTGCAGAGTAATGCTTGAATGATGGCCATATTTGGGAGAAAATGGCCTTCTTGCCCTGACGCAAATCTGGTCTATCAGGTCAGAAAGAGGAAATATATACATAGAAGCACATATATAAGTAAGGACTAATATGGTTAATCATGGATGATGTTGGGTATTCCGAGATATGAATGATGAATTTACATATGTCACAATCTTTGGCTTTATGTAACTCTGTATGGTTATGCAGAGGCTATCTAACAAAGCCAATTATTTACAACTTGGTCGGATTCAAGATATTGTTAAAATAAAGGTGACAGCACTGGATTAATTAGTGACAAGGTGTTAATTCCACAGTATATCATAGAATATCTACTTATTGTTCTTTCTGTCATTTTTGTCAGCTTCAAGAGTATGTTTTGGAACTGGCTTGCATGTGCTCAATGATGTCTCACAAATGCCGCGGGCTGAAAAACAATCCTTAAACTTCCCCTCCTTCGTCTCAATAAATTTGAATTCTTTTGTTGTTGTCTGACAAGATTCTTTGTAGGAAAGAAGTTTAGGGATGGATGACCTCGTGGAGCTTTCAGATAAAGAATAATTGAAGAGAGAAATCAGTGTTCTTCTATATTTACTCTTTATTTCCTTGGCTGATCTGTACAGGTCCCCAACAAAACAATAGCAAATTGGATTTAGGGAAGAATTAGTGAGACCAAGCCATTGAGCAAATGGTCGAAAATTCATGATCCACTCTGAAGATGTCTCATTCTCCTTTGGAGCATCTTCGGAGTTGAAATCTATCCATATATCTACCATATAGAAGGGTAACCATGAAAGGGCAAACAGAAGCACCAAAGCAACCACCATCTTGGCAATCTTTTTGCGGATTTTCAATCTTGAAGCTGGAAGGGCTTGGTTCCTGGTATCACACTCTTTAAAGTGACTGGATGTGCTCCATAGTCTACGCCAAGTAAGAAAGCAAATCACTAGGTTAAATAGCACAGGCAAACCATAAAGAGCGCAGAAGAGGATAAAGTTGTATGCTTGTTTCAACTTGACTTGGGACCAAACTTCACTGCAAAATGGAACCCCAAAAGTGGGGTCAATCTCTTTTAACTTGTTCATAAATATAAGAGGCATGCAGATACCAGATGAGAGCAGCCACACGACGAAAATGGTCCAGAATATTTTTCTCCAGGTGAAGAATGATCTAGCGTTTAATGGGTTGTGGACATTATAGTACCTGTTCACACTTATAACGGTGATGCTGAGGACGCTGGCTGAGACAGACACGGCCTGGGTGAAAGGTGCCGCTCTGCACATAAAGTCGCCATAAATCCAGGCTTTATAGATTTGATAACCTAGAGTTGTGGGCATGCAAACGCAGACCACCATCAGATCACAGATGGCAAGGTTTATTAGCAAACTGCGAGTGGCACTCACCCCGGATATCCTGGTATTCCTTTTGCTGGTCAGTACTTTGATAGACATAACATTCCCAACGAAGCCAACAATGAAAGATATAATGTACATTACCGTCAGGGCGATTGTGGAGGGCTCGTGGATGGTTAATAGAATATTCTCCAAATTGCTGAGGTCTTCGTGCACGTAGAAGGAAAAATTGTTTCGCACTAGATGTTCCATCACTGGGAAATGTGCATAGGTAATAATCTTTGAAGAATTCATTTTCCTCTTGGGCGAGATCTTCATAGGCAGCATGTTGGAGAGACAAACTTCGCCGGTGTTTTAGTTCCTTTTGTGGTTACGTCACAGGTGCGCTGATACATCTTCTAAACAAACAAACGAACAGACAAACAAACAAAAGAAGAACAGTGGTTTACTTTAAACAGATTTTTACCAAACAAAAAAATCCTTACTGATAGTTACAATCTCTTACGGGTTTAAACGCTTTCCGGCTGCGTCTTTCAGTTGGTGATGTGCGGTGCTGAAAGAACAGCGACATAGCCCAACAGTCGCTGATCCGAGCAATTGTAGGATCCACTCAACATTGCAGATTCAACGAATGCAATGTAAACTTCATAGTGCTTCCCCCTTTCAGCGTCAACAGCCAGAAACTAATATCTCCGTGCGCTCTTTTTCACTTTTTACGCTCTAAATTTGGAAAATTCGTTTTACAGTAAATTCATTTTGTCATGGCTCGCCTTCTTACCATTTGATCGGACATATTTCAACCCTTTTCCCTTTCTCGATTGCTTTGCAGTTCCGATTCACAGAGGTTGTATCACGTTTCTGATTTGCTCCTTGTGGCTTTTCGCTCTCTTTTCTCTCAGCTTTACTTCTCTCTCTCTCTCTCTCTCTCTCTCTCTCTCTCTCTCTCTCTCTCTCCCCCTCCCTCTCTCTCTCTCTATCACTCTCTTGCTTTTTCTCTCTCTCGCACTTGCTCTTTCTCTCTCTTTCTCTCTCACTCACTCACTCTCCGCACTCCCTGATTTACTTTTCACTCTAACTCATCCCTGTTTCGGACTGAATAGAGATGTTCACTGCCTGCATTCTCTCTCTTTGTCTGCTCCTTGTCTATTAGATGTTGCTTCTGGATTTCTCGCCCTCTTTCTCTCCGTGTGTTGTTCTTCGCCTCATCTAATTATCCACTCAAAGGGTGAATAAAATAAAAAAAAACATAATCTTTAGCCCAGACAAAAGGGTCGGAAGTTCAGCCCAAATCTTGTGCTCACAGCGAGAGGGCTGACACCTGCAGCCTCGGGTCTTTGCCAACACACTTCGTCAGGACGAGCTGTTGACAGTCGCCATCGAGATGAAAGAGCGCGATGCAACTCCAGGCAGTAACCGTACAATTCGGTAACTTTTCTGAAGAGATTCTGTGTCAAGACTGGGCTGCGAATGGCGAGTGGTCCCTGCCGTGGATGGCTGATGCGCTGCGGATGAAAGGCAACCTTGTCCCTCTGCGCTGTGTCTCGGCCACACACCCGCCACAATGCCCCCCCCCCCTCACACTCGCCTGTAGTAACGCACCTGCGGGCAGCCGAAGGTACAAGAGTTCGGCGTTTACTGCCGGCTGAACAGAAGACACGTTGTTGATGCGGGCGGGCGGGATGCGATGGTTCTAACCATTTCCCAAATTGTCAGAGTCAGTTGAGTCTCCCGTATGGGTCGCACAACCGGGATTAAAATCTCACTGCCGACTTGACTCATTACCGGGGGTGTGGACACTGTGCACTCATCCACTGATTGTTAGGTGAGTCTTTGAAGCAAATCACTGAAATACTGTAAAGTACTTGTAGAATAGAGGTGAAGAGCTCCTTGATATCCCTTTGCTACCACAACTGAGGTCTGAGAGACCTATATGCCCGCTCTCGCGGCTGCAAAATCCTTCAAGGAAGGAGTCAGTGCAGTCTGTCTGAATTCATTTCTATTTAAACAATTAATTGACACGCAAAAAAAGCCTTGCGTTGTCCTAATCAATCCCTGATACTCTAGGCATTTTCACCATATTTTGCTGGGACACAGAGGAGGGACATTTCAGCCCACTGGCTCTACAATGACTCACAGAAAAGCAGCGTTCTCCACCAAATTTCGCTGTAATGTTCCCTTTTCCCCCTAAGATGTTACATGAATAATAGAATGGGTTGCAAGGGAGTGTGATGCCTACAGCCTGTTAAATGGAGGGAAACATATTTTCATATACTTTCATATAAGGTATTCTCCTATCAGATTCCTTCTTCTCCTGCCTTTATCTTTCCAGTTCACCTGGCTTCAACTATCACCTTCCAGCTATCGACTTCCCTCTCCCCCAACCTTTTTATTCTGGTGTTTCCCCCTCCCTTTTCAGTCCCAAAGAAGGGTCTCAGCCCGAAACATTGACTGTTTATTCATTTCCATAGATGTTGTCTAACCTGATGAGTTCCTCCAGCATTCTGTGTGTGCTGTTTAAGATATTTTCATGTTTGGCAGTAGTTGTTAAATCTATGTAAGGATTCAAGGCAATGGCACAATAAACTACAATAGAAAGCCTATGGGGCTGAGAAGTGTGGAGAACTGGGCATGGCTACTGGAAGGCTTGGGATTTGGGAGCTGAGACCAGTCAGTTAATATTTAATAAGCAGTTCCTGTCAAATTACTGTCATCGTCTTTAATTTGTCTCTCAGAATCTGTCAAAATTCAAATGTAAGGTCATTTTCAGAAGTGCTGATCCTGTATCTTTCTCTACAGAGGCTATCTGTACTGCTGAAAACTTCCAACATTATTATTTCTTATTAGCCTGAATACCTATTTTGTCAATAGACTAGAAATTTTCTCTGTATTTTTAAAAAAACTATTGCACATTCTGCCCTCGTGAAGCAAGAACATGCAGATTATCCTGTATTCTGTAAAATTTGACCATAAGACCAGAAGATATAGGAGCAGAAGTAGGCCATACAGCCGATCGAGTCTGTTCTGCCATTCAGTCATGGGCTGATCCAATTCTTCCAGTCATCCCCATTCCCCTGCTTCTCCCCATGCCCTTTGATGCCCTGGCTAGTCAAGAACCTATCTATCTCTGCTTTAAATGCATCCAATAACTTGGCCTCCACAGCTGCTCGTGGCAACAAATTCCACAGATTAACCACCCTCTGACTAAAGTAATTTCTCTGCATCTCTGTTCTAAATAGATGTTCTTCAATCCTGAAGTTGTGTCCTCTTGTCCTAGAATCCCCTGCCATGGGAAATGACTTTGCCATATCTAATCTGTTTAGGTCTTATAACATTCGGATTGTTTCTATGAGATTCCCCCTCATTCTCCTGAACTACAGGGAATACAGCCCAAGAGCTGCTAGATGTTCCTCATACAGTAACCCTTTCATTCCTGGAATCATTCTCGTGAATCTTCTCCGAACCCTCTCCAATGTCAGTGTATCCTTTCTAAAATAAGGAGCCCAAAATTGCACACAATACTCCAAGTGTGGTCTCACAGGTGCCTTATAGAGCCTCAGCATCACATCCCTGCTCTTTTATTCTATACCTCCAGAAATGAATGCCAACATTGCATCCGCCTTCTTCTCCACCAACTCAAGCTGGAGGTTAACCTTTAGGGTATCCTGCACAAGGACTCCCAAGTCCCTTTACATCTTTGCATTTTGAATTCTCTCCCCATCTAAATAATAGTCTGCCCGTTTATTTCTTTCACCAAAGTGCATGACCATACTCTTTCCAACATTGTATTTCATTTGCCACTTCTTTGCCTATTCCCCTAAACTATCTAAGTCTCTCTGCAGGCTCTCTGTTTCCTCAACACTACTCATTCCTCCACTTACCTTTGTATCATTGGCAAATGTAGCTACAAATCCATTAATCCCATAGTTGAAATCATTGACATACATTGTAAAAAGCAGAAGTCCCAACACCAATCCCTGTGGAACTCCACTGATAACTGGCAGCCAAGCAGAATAGGATCCCTCTATTCCCACCCTTTGTTTTCTGCCGATCAACCAATGCTCCACTCGTGCTACTAATTCCTGTGTAATTCCATGGGCTTTTATCTTGCTAAGCAGCCTCACGTGCGACACCTTGTCAAAGGCCTTCTGAAAATCCAAGTACACCACATCTACTGCATCTCCTTTGTCTACCCTGCTGGTAATTTCCTCAAAAAATTGCAGTATGTTAGTCAGGCTGGATTTTCCTTTCAGGAAACCATGCTGGCTTGGGCCTATCTTGTCATGTGCCTCCAGGTACTCTGTAATCTCATCCCTAACAATTGATTCCACCAACTTCCCAACACTGATGTCAGGCTAACAAGTCTATAGTTTCCTTTCTGTTGCCTCCCATTCTTCTTAAATAGCGGAGTAACATTTGCAATTTTCCAGTCATCCAGTACAATGTCAGAATCTGTCACTTGAAAGATCATTGTTAATGCCTCGGCAATCTTTCCAGCTACTTCCTACAGAACCCGAGGGTGCATTCCACCAGGTCCAGGAGATTTATCCACCCTCAGACCATTTGGACAAAATAATTATAACTGTACACCAGAGGTATGAATTTTGAAGAAATATGTTTTTAAATAATCAAGAAAGATGCTGCAGAGAGATGTAGGTAGGTTAAGGGCAGGTATTTGGCAATTAAAATACAACATTGATAAATATGAGGAAGGAAGAATAAAAGACCAGATTGTTATTTAAATGGTGAAATATTGCAGTGTGCTGTTGTGCAGAGGGACTTCATAGTGCTTGTCCATAAATTAGAAATGGTTGGTTTGCAGGCAGGTGGAACGTTGCTTCATTGCCAGGGATTGTATTTAAGGGCAAGGATGTTATGCTGCAATTGTACGGGATACTGGTGAGGTCACACCTGAAGCATTGCTTGCAGTTCTGGTCTCCTTACTTGAGGAAAGACATACTGATCTTGGAGGCAGTACAGAGGAGGCTCACCAGCATGATTCTGGAGATGAGGGCTTTAGCCAATGAAGAGAGATTGAGTCGTCTGTGACTGGAATTCAGATGAACGACAAGGGATATTATAGAAAGATATAATAGAAGGAATAGAAAAGATAGAGGTAGAAAAATTGTTTCCACTGGTAAATGAGACTAAAACTAGGGGACATAGTTTTAAGATAGAGATAAGAGAGTAGTGAGTCAGGGAATTCTCTGTTTAGGGAAGCTGTGGAGGCTACCTCATTAAAGACACATTTAGATAGATTTTTGCCTAGCAGGGGAATTAATTAGGAAAAGGGCAGGCAGATGGAGCTGAGTCCATGGCCAGATCAGTCACAATCCTCTTAAATAGTGTAACAGGATCAACAGGCCAAATAAACAACAGGAATTCTGCAGATGCTGGAAATTCAAGCAACATACATCAAAGTTGCTGGTGAACGCAGCAGGCCAAGCAGCATCTATAGGAAGAGGTACAGTCGACGTTTCAGGCCGAGACCCTTCGTCAGGACTAACTGAAGGAAGAGTGAGTAAGGGATTTGAAAGCTGGAGGGGGAGGGGGAGATGCAAAATGATAGGAGAAGACAGGAGGGGGAGGGATGGAGCCGAGAGCTGGACAGGTGATAGGCAGAAGGGGATACGAGAGGATCATGGGACAGGAGGTCCGGGAAGAAAGACGGGGGGGGGGTGACCCAGAGGATGGGCAAGAGGTATATTCAGAGGGACAGAGGGAGAAAAAGGAGAGCGAGAGAAAGAATGTGTGCATTAAAAAGAGTAACAGATGGGGTACGAGGGGGAGGTGGGGCCTAGCGGAAGTTAGAGAAGTCAATGTTCATGCCATCAGGTTGGAGGCTACCCAGACGGAATATAAGGTGTTGTTCCTCCAACCTGAGTGTGGCTTCATCTTTACAGTAGAGGAGGCCGTGGATAGACATGTCAGAATGGGAATGGGATGTGGAATTAAAATGTGTGGCCACTGGGAGATCCTGCTTTCTCTGGCGGACAGAGCGTAGATGTTCAGCAAAGCGGTCTCCCAGTCTGCGTCGGGTCTCACCAATATATAAAAGGCCACATCGGGAGCACCGGACGCAGTATATCACCCCAGTCGACTCACAGGTGAAGTGATGCCTCACCTGGAAGGACTGTTTGGGGCCCTGAATGGTGGTAAGGGAGGAAGTGTAAGGGCATGTGTAGCACTTGTGTATAAACAGGCCAAATAGTCTACTCTGCTCCTTTTTTTTATACTATACATTAATAAGCTTGTAATGGGCTACAGGGTAGTGCCCAGATACTAGAAAATTATTCAGTAAATTATACCTCCAACAAGGTCAACCAACGAAGATTTTAATGAAGTCTTTTATTAACTTTCACCAAGAGCTGGAGGACAACAGATGGCTTTTAGAAAGTAAATTAGTTGTAAGTGGAAATAGAAAAGAAATAATTCAAATGTTTGGGAATTGTAGGCCAACCCCAGGCAAGAAGCATGATCAATTTTACAGAAGTCTGAATTTGATTGTGTCAATAATTCATAAAAACACAAATTACTCAATATAGTAACCATACCTGTATAGTATTGTATTGAATGACATTAAAACCACATACAACATAAGATTATAGAAACTCATTGATCTGTAGAGGGGTCCACATGTTGGATGGTCATGACACCGGGCCAGCTATAGTATCTTTGGAAGGAAAAATGTGATCTTACAGGAACCTTGACCAAGTCTGGATAGGACAAAGGGTCTTTAATCTGAGACATTAAATCTGTTTCCTTTTCCATTAATAGAGCCTCATCATTTTTGCTTTTATTTCAGCTTTCTAGCATTTGCTGAACTTTGATTTTCCATAACCAAGTCTTGCCACATAAGAACATGATACTACAAATAACGTAAATGTGGTCACTGATTTTTCAATGTTAGGTTATTGCTACTACAAGGGAAATAATTATAAGTCTTCGATGAATGATCAAGAGTTCTGTATAAATTCCATCATGGTGGCTGCACATTTTGAATTAGGTTTGTTAAGTAATCTGGAATAAAAAAAAATGATCATGGGATTGTATGGTAGTTCAAAATCCCATCTGAACACTAATCCTTTTTAGGAAAGAAAATCTGCCAGCCTGAGTTAGTCTGATATGTATTTCAGACATGTGGAGGAGGTGGGTGGGAGGCATTGATGGGAGAGGTTTTGACAGGAGCATAATCTATAACAAATCTATAAGCAACGCAGTAGCGAAGCTAGTAGAGCCTCCCAGTTTCAGAGGCCTAAGTTTATCAGGGCCTTAGAAGGTCCCTGTGTGGAGTTTTAATGATGTTCTTTGATTTCTTATGTTGCATCTGTTGCTTTGTTTCCTTCCAAAGACATGTGGGTTGCTAGGTTAATTGGCTATTGTAAATTGCCCCCAGTCTGTAAGTGAGCAATGAATCTTCAGGGAATTATTACAAATGCAGATTAGTTTAAATGGATGGTTGATGATCAGCATTGACCCAGTGGGCTGAAGGGCCTGATTTTCTGCTGTTTTTCTCTATGTCTCTGTCTATAATTATTGTCTTAGAAATAACTAAACGTTTAAGAATGAGATGAAGAGAACTTTCAGAATCTGAATCTATGGAGTTCTCTACACAAGAGAGCAGTGGTTTTTATTTATTTATTTATTTACTTATTTATTGAGATAGAGTGCGGATTAAGCCACAGCACCCAGAAATCCCCCAAATTTAATCTTAACCTGATGATGGAACAATTTACACTGACCAATTAACCTACCGACTGGTACGTCTTTGGACTGTAGGAGGAAACTAGAGCACCCGAAGGACCCCCATGAGGCCACAGGGAGAACGTAGAAACTCCTTGCAGGCAGTGGTTGGTATTGAACCCAGGTCACCTGTACTGTAAAACCTAACCACTAGGCTACTGTGTCTCCTAAAGGAATTAACCTGAGACATTTGGCAATTTCAAGGATTGAGATTTATTGATTTTCTTTGGACGTAAGAGTAAACAAGGGAATGAGAATCAGACAGGAAATGGAGAGTGCTAGAAACTGCAGAAATTTGTGCACACAGTTCAGCACACCATAAAAACCATCCACACCGCCATGGACTCTGATTTATACTTCTCACTGCCTCAGTAAAATTGCCAACATAATCAAAGACTACACCTAACATAGTCATTTTTTCTACTTCCTTCTCCCATTGGACAGACGGTACGAATGCCTGGAAGCACACCCCATCCGGTTCAAAGGCAGCTTCTATCCTGTTGTTCTAAGACCATTAAATGGTCCTTCAATACAATAAGGTGGACTCTTGATTTCATAATCTATGGTGTTATGGCCTTGCACCTTGTTTTCCTGCATCCACTTTCTCTGTAACAGTAGCACTTTATTCTGCACTATGTTATTAAATTCTCTTGTGCGACCTGAATGCACTGATGTGATGAAATGATCTGTATTGGTGACTTTCAAAATAAAGTTTTTCACTGTAACTCAGTACATGTGACAAGAATAAACTAATAATAATAATAATAAACAAGCAATAAAGTGTTAGTCAATGAGTAGATCAGCCACAAACACTGAAGGCACAGCAGACTCAAGAACCCGAAAGGTCAACTCCTGTTCTTATTTTACTATATCATAAATCTTGTAAAGTCTGGATTTTGTTTTTGCAAGGACACTGTGACTATTACTTCTACCAGAACCTTCATAAGTAGTTGCATCTATGATTGGTAGGTTGCTGATACTAAGATAATTCTGGATGGATCTTTGGATCATACTTATACCTTATACTTTATTGTCGCCAAACAATTGATACTAGAACGTACAATCATCATAGCGATATTCGATTCTGCGCTTCCCGCTCCCTGGATTACAAATCGATAGTAAATATTAAAAATTTAAATTATAAATCATAAATAGAAAACAGAAAAATAGAAAGTAAGGTAGTGCAAAAAAACCGAGAGGCAGGTCTGGATATTTGGAGGGTACGGCCCAGATCCGGGTCAGGATCCCTTCAGCAGTCTTATCACAGTTGGAAAGAAGCTGTTCCCAAATCTGGCCAAATGAGTCTTCAAGCTCCTGAGCCTTCTCCCGGAGGGAAGAGGGACGAAAAGTGTGTTGGCTGGGTGGGTCGTGTCCTTGATTATCCTGGCAGCACTGCTCTGACAGCGTGCGGTGTAAAGTGAGTCCAAGGACGGAAGATTGGTTTGTGTGATGTGCTGCACCGTGTTCCACGATCTTCTGCAGCTTCTTCTGGTCTTGGACAGGACAACTTCCATACCAGGTTGTGATGCACCCTAGAAGAATGCTTTCTACGATGCATCTATAAAAATTAGTGAGGGTTTTAGGGGACAGGCCAAATTTCTTCAGTTTTCTCAGGAAGGAAAGGCGCTGGCGGGCCTTCTTGGCAGTGGACTCATCTCTCCACTGTTGAGCCAGTGTAGCTTGAGCATGTCTCATTTATCAAATGCACAATGACAAATTGCCACTGTTTTTAGGTAGTAACTCCAAAACCTGAAGCCTCTACCATCTAAATGACAAGGTTAGGAGGCACACAATATCACTAACCAAAAGTTTCCCTCCAATATCCTAATTTAGAAATATATTATCTTTCCTCCATCATCCTTTCAATAGCAAGTATCTCCCAACACCTTTACTTCAACAGACTGCAATTCAAGTGGACAGCTTAGTCCTATCTTCTGGACAATTGGCAATGAATATTGACCCTGCCAGTGATGTCCATGTTCCATGGATGAATTAATAAAAAACCATTGATATGATGCCATACTTCATTAAACTGAGTGATAGACAGCTAATGCTATATTTAAGAGTGGAACAGTTCAAATGCTTTGGGGCTTGAACTGACCTGTGGATGGGAAACATAAGATTTTGAGAATGGGTTGCAGAAATTACCCAAAAGTAAGGTGTTCATTCACTGTATTAACTTCTTCTGATACATGGTTATGTGCAAGATTTTCTGGTTTGGATACTTGGAAGAAAATTAATTGACCGTCCAGAACTCTCTGGAGATTTGCACTCTTCCTAAGCTAAGCAACAAAAATCAAAATTTCATGACATAGTCATTGACAGTAACTTTCTGAATATGGTTGGAAGGTCATATCTTGGAGTTTGCCCTGTCACATTATGACTAAACGTTTTTGCTAGATTCAGTAATTTTACTCTCAACAATATCCTTATTTTGCAACTGAATGATGAAATATTTACATCCTTCTGTACTTGTGCCAACGTGCAATACAGCATGTGTATATTAGGTATTTAAATTTGCCCCTGCACATTTCCTGGAATGCCAATATATTATTTATATTAATAGTTTTCTTTTTATATAATTTTAAATGTTCATTAACACATATTACCATATCAAGGGCTCTTGAGTGACAGTGTCATTTGCTTGAAGCTCATTTTATTTCTTTGTCACTTGTAAATTTTTATCCTACCCACTTCTGTCCTAATTATACATGGGTGGTAATTAGCCTTATACAAAATTATAAAGGGGTAGTAACAATCCACAGCTTTCTTTGCATCCTCCTCTTTTCCTTACTAGTCAATGAAATGGGCTCTAATTCATTATCGCTTGATATGTAGCTTTGCCCATGCAGCATTTAAGTTAATATTGCCTGGATATTTAGTGTCTCTTATATGCCAAAACACTCAATATGGCATTTTTTTTCTACAGCAGAATTGTGTTGCTCACTTTACTGACAAAGACTGAAGAGTAGATGATTAGGTATTACACCTGAATTAAGTATTGTGTAAGAGTCCAACAACAGGAGCTCCTTCATGAATTGAAGTTCCTGTGGCTTTCCAGTTATACACACAAGCAGTCACTGTTGTAATGTAAGAGATGTGGTAGCAATTTGGACTGAGGAAGGTCCAATGATCATCATTGTGACAGTATCCAAGTAATATTCTTTTAGTTAGTTGCTGGAAGAGTTATTGCTGAGCAATGTGCTGGGGATAGCTATGTTGCTTTTCCTCAGAATACTGATATGGCATCTTTTAAGTCTTCCTAAAAGAACAAGCCAGGGCTGATCAATCCAAGGTTACATCAATAGGTAACTACTCTGTCAATGCAGTACGTCTTCAGTACTGGCCTGGAACATCAGCCTCGATTTAATTGTTTCAGTCTCTGGAGTACAAGTTTAAACCACAACATTTGGGTCCCACTACTGTGCTATGACTGAAAGAAAGAACTTTGAACTATAAGTAACTGAAGTTTTGGTTTTAAAGTCACATGGTAAGACATATTGGGCGTATACAATTCCGGCTTCACTGGTGCTTTAAGGAGCTTCACTTTCACTTCCTTGGCTCCAGTTTAGGCTAATGCACCAATTCTCTCCAACATGCTATTTCCTTGAATTAACTTTTATTTATATTATTATCAAACTTGGATTCCTGGACAGCTGTTGTCATGAGATCAAATTGCCTTATCTGTTTTAGATAGCTAACAATATAAAATTGATTTTGTAATAATTTTGGCTCTTCAAGATGAAATGCATTTATCAATATTGAATATTCCCCTCCCTCTTGCTTATTAAAATAAAATTTGTGATTTTCCATTTCAAATCCTCCTTCCTATGCATTGCCCAAAGTATGACATAGTCACTGAAATATACACGCAGTGGCTACTTTATTAGGTACACCTGTACATCTACTTGTTAATGCAAATATCTAATCAACCAATTGCGTGGCAACAACTCAGTGCATTAAAAGCATGCAGGCATGGTCAAGAGGTTCAGTTGTTGTTCAGACCAAACATCGGAATGGAGAAAAAAAAGAGTGATCTAAGTGATTTTGACTGTGGAGCCAGACGGGAGGTTTGAGTATCTCAGAAACTGCTGATCTCCTGGGATTTTCTGCACTACAGAGAATGGTATGAAAAACAGAAAAAAACATCCAGTGACCAGCAGTTCGGTGGGGAAATATGACTTATTAATGAGCGAGGTCAGAGGAGAATGGCCAGACTGGTTCAAGCTGACAGGAAGGTGACTGTAACTCAAATAACCATGTTTTCTCTGAATACACATGTCAAACCTTGAAGTGGATGGGCTACGGCAATGGAAGACCATGAGCATACACTGAGTGGCCACTTCATTAGGTACAGGAGGTAGCTAATAAAGTAGCCACTGAGGCTAAATATTACACTAAATCCTGGCAACACACACAAAATACTGGAAAATCAGCAGGCCAGGCAGCATCTACGGGAAAGAGTGCAGTCGACGTTTCAGGCTGAGACCCTTCATCAGGACCGGTGAAGGGTCTTGGCCCAAAATGTTGACTGTTTATTCTTTTCCACTGCTGCTGCCTAGCCTACTGCGGTCCTCCAACATTTTGTGTTTGTTGCTTGGATTTCCAACATCTGCAGATGTTCTCATCTTTGCGACACGAAATCCTTGTCAGGATTGTTTATGAATAGTTATCCAATTTCACATTATTTTCTTTGCAGAGAGTATGCTCGGGAACAAGTGGGATGATTTAGTTGGAGAACAGTGTGAGCTTATGATAGGGAGGAAGAGATCCGAAGAAGTACTGTAGCTTCTTGGTCATTATCCTAAAACCTGTCTTCTTTACCGAAGCATTCTTGTGAGCCATTGTAAAATGTTTAACATTATCAAATTGCAGTCATCTGCACAATGCCTACTCTCATCCATACTCAGAAAATGCCAGCAAATTTATTTCACAAGGTGCCAACCAAAATCTTCTGAATAGATTAAAATTTACTTCAAGTGCTCCTATTAGACATGCTTGAATTGCTCTGAATATGGTTCCCATCATAAAATGTAGAGTTAGCAAGCTTATAATTCCCATGATCATTGCTTCTGTCATTTGAAAGCTTTGAACAGGATTATCTTGCCTCCAAATTTGCTGATCACAGTTTCTGTGCTCAATAAGCTTTGTAATATTTCTGGCACAATTTACCCACTTCTGCCCTAATTTCTGCAAGTACCCTTGGATCCATTCCATTGGCTCCTGTTGTCTTATGAATATTCAAATACACCAGCTCCCTAATGATCATTTCATTGCTAACCCCTAATTTCTTGGGCAACATGAGTGTACCTCCTGCTGCTCCAATTACATGAATCAGACACTTTCTGTAATTAAAACTGTTATCAAATCACCATTTCATCTTTCTGTAACACTGCTACTTCCCTGCTATTATACTTTCTTCTTCTTAAAGCACTCATTTATTTCTGCATTTTTAACAACTGTTCTCCCAACTTCACCTAAGTCCAGAGTTAACTCCTTTATTCATATTCAGTTTTGTAATCGTTATGCATTGCAATACAAATCCAATCACTTGTGATTGTGCTGTATTTATCACAAATTTGAAGTCATTAATTTTAAGTAATACCAATAAGGTCCAATTGTCCAAAATGTTTGTTACATTTTTCCTCCTATAAGTGTTTTAGAAAAGCTATTTCCCATTCATTGTATATCGATCTGTTCAAACTCTTTCAATTTTCTCTGACAATTTTATTATTGGGTTTTGCTTTTATACATTGCCATGTTTTCCATTCTCCTGCTCTATGTGGTCAGAGTTCATCAGCCTATAAGTAGGGAAGTCTTGTTCAACCTTTGTAAAATATTGGGGCCAATGTCATCTGGAGTTTATTTATTTATTTTTTTTAGTGATAGAGTGTGGTGTGGGCCCTTCGAGCCACGTCACCCCAGCAACTCCTGACAAACACAATCAAACTTAACCTAATCACGCAACAATTTTAAATGACAATTAACCTATCTGCTACGTGATTGGACTGTGGGAGGAAACCAGAGCACCTGGGGAAAACCCCACTTTCCCCCAGGAGGATGTACAGAATCCTTACAGTCAACACCAGAATTGAACTCTGAACTCTGGAACACCCCAAGCTGTAATAGAGTCACGCTAACTGCTACACTACATGGTGGCTAATACTAGAATATTG
This sequence comes from Mobula hypostoma, assembly GCF_963921235.1. NCBI lineage: Eukaryota > Metazoa > Chordata > Chondrichthyes > Myliobatiformes > Myliobatidae > Mobula > Mobula hypostoma. The sequence goes on along the minus strand of NC_086105.1, from coordinate 107,711,914 downwards.
TATAATTTGTAGTTCTCTTCCAGATACACTTACATAAAATCTATGTAAATGAACACACATAGCCTCTCTCTCACAGACACACGAGCATATTGTTAGATTTGCATAAATACTCTGAATGCCGGAAATATAAAAAATACTTAGTGTTGGATGTAATAGCATTGTGCTAACCACTACAATACCGTGAGTTGTGTGTTCATTTCCAGTTGCACCATTATAGGGAGATTGTGGTGGAACTGGAGAGGCCCCAGAGATTTACAGGAAAGAATTTTGAGATTACAATTCCGTGGATAGTTTGGAGAGGCCTGGGCAATTTTCTTTTGAGAAGGATGAGGGTTTTTCCAAAAAAGTTCAGCAACTCTTATTTTTTATGGATTACAGTCTTACAAAATAGTCACTATCACAGTTTTCCGTGACGTAAAGCCATATCATCTGTGCATGTGTCAAGTTAAGTAAATAGAAAAAATAGCTTTTATGTTTATTTACTTACTTTTTTTCCTCACAAAAGAATTCATATACGTAAATTCTTACTACGTGCTCATATTTTCTGGAAGTAATTTGTGAATTCCATGAGGACAAATTTCCATTTGGAATTGTGGTAACATATGGATTACTGTACATTTGATGAAGAGGGTCTACATTGAGTGGATAGTGGATAGTTCCTTTTGCAGGAGGAGAATTAAAAATGAATGAGGAAATGCATTTTTATACAGTATGTGCTTAGAAACTGCTACACCAGCTTGTGGATGTGGTGACTTGCTTCCATTTTGTTTTCAAGAGGGAATTGGACCTACTGTCATAGAACATTACAACACAGAAGCAGGCCATTTGGCCCATCTAGTCTGTGCTGAACTGTTAATCTGCCTAGTCTCATTGACCTGCACTCAGACCATAGCCCTGTGATCCTTGTACCTATCCAAATTTCTCTTACATGTTATAATCGAACCTGCATTCCCCACTTGCATTCACAGCTCATTCCACACTTTCACCGCCCTCTAAGTAAAGAAGTTCCCCTTCATGTTCCAATTAAACATTTCACCTTTCACCCTTAACACACAAACCTCTAATTGTAATCTCACCCAAACTCAGTGCAAAAAACCTGCTTGTATTTACCCTATCGTAACACTCTGTAAGGTTTCCCTGCTATTGTCATAGTTTTTCTGTAGTAGCAGTGTCTGGGTTACGACTAGAGAAAATGGGGCTTTGGAATGTGCACCATCCAATGAGAGGCGTGTTGCTTCTTTCTTGTGGGTCTGAGAGAAGGTATTCATGAGGCTTTTGTTTGGTGGAAGATGGAGAAAGAAGATGCCAGAATGGGGAAGTCATAGACTGCAGGATGGAGCGGACTTGGAATGGGGTCAGGAGTTAATGATGCTCAGGGAAATCGATGGAGAACAAACAGATGGGAAAACAGTGAGCTCTAACGTTGCACATTAGACTGTTTCGTGAGAATGGGCCTTTTTTCTTTTTTATTTTCTTTACTAACCCTATAGTCAAATTACGAATGATAAAGCTCAGTCATTTAATTGCATATTGTGTACTGTTTGTTATTTCGTGGTACTGATTTGTAACAGGAGAACACATCACGCAGCATCTACCCAGGCAAGATTTCTCAAGTTTGGCCGGGCCAGAGGCTGTCTTCCCCTAGATTAAGCTGCTAGCCAAACCTGAGGGTTACACTATCTATACCCCTCATTGTTTTGCATACCTCTATCAAATCTCCTCCCAATCTTCTTGGAAACTAAGTCCTAATGTTTTCTACTGTTCCTTATAACTCAGCTCCTCAAATCCTGGCAACAACCTTATAAATTTTCACTCCACTTTTTCAATCTTACTTACATCTTTCCTGTAAGTCTGTAGGTAGGTGAACAATAGTGGACACATACTCCAAATATTCAACAATGTCTTACACAATTTCAACATAACATCCCAACTCCTCTATTCAATACATTGATTTATGAAGGCCATTATGCCAAAATATTTCCTTACAACCCTATCTACCCGTGACACCAATTTCAAGGGATTTCGAGGGATTATGGATCTGTATTCCAGGTCTCTCCATTCTACCACATGCCTCAGTACTCCACCACTCACTGTCTAAGACCTATCCTGGTTGGTTACTCAGTACTCCACCGCTCACTGTGTAAGACCTATCCTGGTTGGTTACTCAGTACTCCACCACTCACTGTGTAAGACCTATCCTGGTTGGCTACTCAATACTCCACCACTCACTGTGTAAGGCCTATTCTGATTGGTTCTCCCAAAGGGCAGCACCTTGCACTTGTCTGCATTAAATTCCATCTGCCATTTTTCAGCCCATTTTTCCAGCTGGTCCAGACCCCATTGCAAGCTTTCATAGTCTTCCTCGCTGTCCACTACACCCTCAGTCTTGTTGTCATCCACAAAGTTGCTGATACAGTTAACCAGATTATCATCCAGATCATTGATATAGTTAACAAACAACAATAGATCCAGCACAGGGCACAACACTAGTCACAGGCAGAGAGGCAACCATTTACAACCACTCTCTGGCTTCTTCTTTGAAGCCAATGTCTAATCCAATTTACTACCTCATCTTGATTGCCAAGTGACTGATCCTTCTTGACTAACGTCCCAGGTGGGACCTTGTCAACAGCCCTGCTAAAGTCCATGTAGACAATATCCACTGACTTTCCTTCATCAACTTTACTAGTAACTTCCTCGGAAACACTATAAGATTGGTTAGACATGATTTACCATGCACAAAGCTATGTTGACTATTCCTTATCAGTCTCTGTCTATCCAAATACTTGTATATCTGGTCCCTTAGAATGCCATCCAATAACTTTCCAATTACTGATGTCAGGCTCAGAGGCCTAAAATATCCTGGCTTATTTTAGAGTCTTTCTTAAACAACTGAACAATAGCTTTCCTATAATCCTCTGGCGCCTCTCCCGTGGCTAACAATGTTTAATATATGTTTGCTAGGGCCTCTACAATTTCTGCATTAGCCTTCCACAGAGTCTGAGGGAACACTTAATCAGGGCCCTGGGGATTTTTCCACTCTAGTTTACCTCAATACAGCAGACACCTCTTCTTCTGTAATCTGTACATGGTCCATGACATCGCTGCTGCATTGCCTCACATCTATCAAGCTTATGTCCATCTCCTGAGTAAGTACAGATGCAAAAAGTCCATTTATAATTTCCCCCATCTATTTCAGCTGCATGCATAGATTACCAGGGTTTTGTCCCTTGCAACACACATAAAAGTTGCTGGTGAACGCAGCATCTGCAGATTTCCTCATGTTTGCGTTTTGTCCCTTGCTATCCTTTTGTTCTTAACATATCTGTAGAAGCCCATAAGATTTTCCTTCACCTTGTCTGTGAGAGCAACCTCATGTACTCTTTTAGCTCTCCTAATGTCCTTCTTTAGTGTTTTCTTGCATTTCTTATACTCCTCAAGTACCTCATTTGTTCCTGCCTGCCAATACCTGCTATGCATCTCCTTTTTGTTTTAACCAGGACCTCAATATCTCTGGAAAGCCAAGCTGCATAAACCTGTTATCTTGCCTTTTATTCTGAAGGGAACATACATACTCTGCACTCTCAAAATTTCACTTTTGAAGGCCTCCCACTTACTAAGTACACCTTTGCCAGAAAACAACCTATCCCAAACTACACTTACCAGGTGCTTTCTGGTACAATCGAAATTACCCTTTCTACAATTTAGAATATCAAACTGTGGACAAGACCTGTCTTTTTCTATAACTACCTTGAACTAATTGCATTATGTTCACAAGATGCAAAGTGTTCCCCTACACAAACTTCTGTCAGCTGCCCTGTCTCATTCCCTAATAGGAGATCTAGTATCGTACTCTCTCTGGTTGAGACCTCAATGTATTGATTAAGGAAACTTTCCTGAACACATTTGACAAACTCTTTCCCATCCAGCCCTTTACAGTATGGGAGTCCCAGTCAATATGTAGAAAGTTAAAATCACAACCTTATATTTCTTGCAACAATCTGGAATCTCTCTACAAATTTGCTCTTCTAAATCCTGCACACTGTTGGGTGATCTATAACATAATTCCATTAATGTGGTCATACCTTTCTTATTCCTCTGTTCTACTCATAAGACCTCACTAGACGAGCTCTCCGATATGTCCTGACTGAGCACTGCCGTGACATTTTCCCTGACTTGTAATGCCAACCTTCCCCCTTTTAATCCCTCCCACTCTATCATATCTGTAAAAACAGAACCCTAAAACATTGAGCTGCCAGTCCTGCCCCTCCTGTAAACAAGTCACACTAATGGCTGCAACTTCATAATTCCATGCTGATCCATGCCTTAAGCTCATCCACAGTACCCCCTGCATTGAAATATACTCAGCTTAGAACATTAGCCCCACCATGCTTAAACTTTTGATTCCTGGCATTGTATGTAGGCTTATCAACGTCTTTCTCCACAACTACTCCACTACCTGTTTTGGCCCTCTGGTTCCCATATTCTGCAACTCTAGTTTAACCAACACCCCCACCCCCATGCAGCATGTGGCCACATGTTGGGCATGTGGCCAAGTGGTTAAGGCATTCATCTAGTTATCTCAAGGTCGCTTGTTCGAACCTCAGCTGTGGCGGCATGTTTGTGCCCTTGAGCAAGGCACTTAATCACACATTGCTGTAGTGTCTGTGCAAGGAGTGGCGCCCCACATAGACTTCCAATCTGCATAAAGATGCCCGAAGCAGGCCTCTCATGGTCTGAGTCGACGTTCTCCCCTTCCCCCTTCCCCCTCCCCTCCCCTCCACCCCCCCACCCCCCATGTAGCACTAGCAAACCTTCCTGTTTGGATATTAGTCCTGCTTTTGTTCAGGTACATTCCATCTTTTCCGTACAGGTCCCACCTTCTCTGGAAGAGAGCCCAATGATCCAAAAACCTGAAGCCCTCCCTTCTGCACCAACTCCTTAGCCACGAGTTAAACTGTATGACCTTCCTACTCCTGGCCTCACTACCACGTGGCATGGGTTGCAACCCTGAGATCACAACCATGGTGATCCTCTATTTTAATTTAGCACCTAGCTCCTGGAGTTCATTTTGCACGACCTCGTCACCCAGCCATTCCATGTCATTGGTACCGACGTGGACCATGACCTCTAGCTGCTCACCCTCCCATTTAAGAATGCTGTGGAACTGGTCCAAGGTATTTCTGACCCTGGCACCCAGCAGGCAATAAACTATCCGTGAATCCTGTTCTCATCCACAGAACCTCCTTTCTGTTCTCCTAACCAGCAAACTCCTATCACTACATCTCACCTCTTCTCCTTCCTTCCTTTCTGAGCCAGAGATCCAGACTCAATGCCAGAGACCTGTTCACTGCAGCTTCAACATGGTAGGTAACTCCACCCCCCCCCCACCAACGATATCCAAAGCAGTATACTTATTATTGAGGAAAACGGCCATTGAAGTACTCTGCACTGGCTGCCTATTCCCTTTCCATCTCCTGACAGTCCCCCAGGTACATGCTTCCTTCAATTTAGGGGTGATTACCTCCTTGTAGCACCTATCTGTCACCTCCTCATTCTCCCTTACGAACTGAGTCATCGAGCTGCAGCTCCAGTTCCTTAACGTGGTCTCTAAGGAGCTGTAGCTCAGGGCACTTCATGCAGCTGTATTTATCAAGGAGACTGGAGGTCTCCCAAAGATCCCACATCTCACACAAGGAACATATCACTAACTCTGGACTCATTCTCAGTGCACTAGCTATATACTAACAGAGAGAAAAAAAACTTACTGGAAATTTACTTAGAGCCTGTACCTGTGCTTACCTAAGCCTGTTGAGCCAAAGCCAGACCATTCTAATGCAGCCCCACTCCAACCATGGTCACTCAGCTTCTGCCTCCTTTTCCTTTAGTAGCTTTCTCTTTATTGGCTCACTCCTGACAAGACTTGCAGCTTTCAAGTGGCTCCGCCCTGCAAGGTGTCGCTCTCTCACTCGCTACTTCACAGCAATGACATCAACATTCGATGAGGAAAAATTTGAAAGACCTTGGAGAAGGGATGGGGGGATGAACTGAGAGATAGCATTGATTCAATAGAATGAATGGCCTTCTGTGGTGAAACTATTCAATGATTTCATGGTTGTGCACAGGTTAAAATATAAAAACTTTTCTTTTTCCACATTTAAATCTTTTTTTAAGGTTAGAAAATTAAATTACAGATGCTGAAAACTTTAAAAAAAACAGAACATGCTGCACTTACCTAGCAGGTCAGGATGCATCTGTGGGAAGAGAAACAAAATGAATGTTTCAATTCAAAGACCCTTTGGCAAAATTCAGTTGTCTTCAATCTGAAAGATTAATTTTGTTTCTATTCACAGAGAAGCAGCCCGCAGCTCATTGTTTCTAACACTTTTTGTTCTCCTCGAGGGTTGAATTTCCATTGTGTCTAAAACTTCAATGTAATATTTCCTCCTTGTTTCCGTTTATCTGTTTACAGGATCATTTGCACCCTCTTGGTGTACTTCCAATGTAAGCTCTTTTAAGTTATTTGGCTGCAGCTTCCCAATCTTATTGAATGCTGCTTCTATCTAATAGGTAAAATGTGTGTGAGAGGCAGAGGATAAGATGCTTCAATTCATTTCTGCATGGTCTATGCGAAGAAGTTCTGACTTCTCTTTTGCAGGAACTAAGTAGAAAGTGGTTTGACTATGTAGTCCATTATTTTCAGTGTTGATTGCCTCTTCACTGGCCAACTTGTCATCTGATGTTATATATTTAATTTTACCTATACTTTTACTCCTTGTATTTTTTACAACGATAATAAAGTAAATTTGAAAGGTGATTGTAGTTAGTTAATTTCACTTGTTGTGATAACTAACTGCTGTTTCCAGTGATACTAAAGGTGGATACAGTTTTTCCCCATCTTGTTGAGTTAGAGAGTCACAGAGCGGTATTGTCCAGAAGTGGGGCTTTCTGCCGAACTCAGCCATGACAACTGATGTCTTTCAATGCTAATTAGACCCGTATTCCCTCTATTTTTAAAAATCCAAGTACTGTCCAAATGCCCTTTAATCATTATAACTGTATCTATCTCCACTATTTCCTATGGTAAGTCATTCAATATAACCTGCACACTCTACATGAAAATTTCTCCCTCATATCATTTTTAAATTTCTCCCTTTTTACCTTAAATAGAAGACTCCTCCATCCTTGGGAAAAAATGACTGACACAATGTGATTGTACAAAACTACTGAATTGCCACTGCTGTCTTGCAGGAAAGGAAATCTACCAGACTTACCCATTCCTCCTTGCACATGATACTGGACCTGCCAAAATGGTTCACTTTTAATTGTATCTTCAGTTCCTTGAGAATTGCAGACAGGCATTAAACCCTGACATTGCCACCAATTTCTAGTTTTCCCAGGTATGTTCAAACAAAAAGAAACTTCATTATTGACTGGTGCATCTTGCTTAGTGATTGGTTCTACAACCAAATAACAGATAAAAAAGATCATTATATATTTCTTCAGTATGTTCTGGAACGTCTGCTACAACAATAACTTGGGGGCTTCTATCATTTGCTCCAAAGATTGGAATTTAGCACTGCATATGTCTGCTGTCTCACCAATATCCCTCCTTTCTGTGTTGTATTTGTCTATTGATCTCAATTGCAAGGTGCTTGACTTTCTTCTGTTTGCACTTGCCCAGTGAGATGATTTTGCTTCATCTGCTATCATCTGCTGTTTCCTCTAAAGGGGCTGCAGTAATTTCATACTCATTTGAGGTCTCGGACACATCAGCAGCCTGCTGGATTGAATTCTGTTGAGGAATGTAGTATTCATCCTGGAAGGAGGTTATTCAGGCTGTTAAGTCAATAGCATCAGATCTATGGAACAAATATCCCGCTAGTCTAGTGCCTCCAAACCCTCCTCATTATCCTGCAAGATCTTTGCTTGCAGGTGCTTAGCCCATCTGAACACTATGGGTAGAGTCATAGAGTTATTGAAGCACACACCATAGGAACAGGTTGCCAAGTCTGGGTCAATTGTCAACCACCCATTTACAATAACCCTACATCAATGCCATTTTTTTCATTTTCTCCATATTCCCATGAACTACCCTCAGGTTCTACCTCTCACCTACACATTAGGGGAAACTTACAGTGGCCAATAAACCTGCTAAACTACCCACGTTTGGGATCTGGAAGAAACCCATGCAGACACAAAGAGGGTGTGCAAACTCCCCACAGATAACACCCAAGATCAGGATTGAACCTGGCTGTCTGATGCTGTGAGGCAGTAGCCCTACTGGTTATAGTACTGTGTCTCTTGTTGAATCTGGCACCATTACTGCCCTTGGCAAACCATACAGTGCATTAGAAAATTTGTCCTGATGTCATTTTCAGGTTTATTTTGCCCAAGTCCTTTACTTTAAGCCCCTGATTTTAACTCATCTGCCTACATTCCTTTCTATTTACTCTGCCTGTACTATATTATATCATATTTCAAACACATTTGTAGCCACCTCTCATTCCAAAGTAATCAAGCACATCTTCTCCAGTCTATCAAATAATTAAAGTTCTTCATCCTAGGAATTGATTTCCAATTTTCTTTTATGCATCTTCTCTGAAGCCTTTATATTTTTCTGAAAGTGAGGCTTTGGAAATGAACGCAACATTAGAATTGTGTTTTTATTAGACCGTGTCATGATCTCTTTGCTCTTGTACTCTTTGCCTTCATCTTTAAAGCCAAAGATCCCAATTATTTTTTAAACCACATTCTCAAGCATTTTTCAGCATTGTACCACATCTGATTAGAAAGTTAGCTGAATGACCATTCTTGGCTTGACTTGAAAAACTTCACCTTTCAAGATTTCCTTGGTAATGGCTCTAAATTAATGGATTGTTAAATAGCATTTCATCTCATTAGGTGATCAAATAGAAGTAAAATGAGTATGGATCCTTATCTGATACATATTCTTCAGGTACATTAAAAGTTACAAGCACTAACCCAACTCCTTAATTGTGCATTCTGCATTGTGCATGATTCCACACAATGAATTAAATCCAGCTAGTGTAGCTACTGGTTCACACTCTGTTTGCATAAATCATTTTCTGTTGACTAATTCTATTCCCTTTCTTGAAACTGAGTTAGTAAATGTTACCTATAATAATGTATAGAAGATTATAGAAGCTTTAGAAATGTGTTAATTCTTTATTGCAGAATCACTATAACTATCCTTTGTGTTTACTTCATTACCTCACATGTACATGTGACTTATTTATATAATTACAAGTGGTTAAGGCATTCGTCTACTGATTTGAAGGTCGCTAGTTCAAGCATTGGCTGAGGCAGTGTGTGCGTCCTTGAGCAAGGCACTTAACCACACAGTTCTCTGCGACGACACCGGTGCCAAGCTGAATGCCCTTCCCTAGTGCCCTTCCCTTGGAGAGCATCGGTGGCATGGAGAGGGAAGACTTGCAGCATGGGCAACTGCTGGTCTTTCATACAACCTTGCCCAGGCCTGCGCCCTGGAAACCTTATCTGTCGCAGCTTTAATAACCTGCTGCCAACAGTAGCTGCACTTTAAGAGTAACGACAGTAAAGTGAATATTACTTTAAGGGAATTACAGAGGCATGAAAGATGAGCTGGTCAAAGTTGATTGGAAGGATGATATCGGAACAGCAATGACTTGAGTTTTGGTAGCAATTCGGAAGGCGTAGGTACAGACATCCCAAAAAAGACGTATTCTAATTGGAGGATGAGCCAACTGTGGCTGACAAGGAAAGTCAAAGTCAGTATAAAAGCAAACAAGAGGACATTTAACATAGCAAAAACTAAAGGGAATTTTAGAGGATTGAGAAGCTTTTAAAAACCAACAGAAGTTAACTATAAAAGCAATAAAGAGCAAAAAGATGAGATATGAAAGGAAGCGAGTCAATAATATAAAAGAGGATACCAAGAGGTTCTTTAGGTATATAAAGAGTAAAAGAGAGGTGAGAGTGGATATCAGACTACTGAAAAATGACATTGGAGAGGTAATAATGGGGACAAAGAAACTGTGGATGAGCTTAATAAGTATTTTGCATATTTGACATTGGATATCAAATATGACATTGGAGAAGGAAGAACTGAGTGTAGTTGCTATTACTAAAGGCTGATTTATACTCGTGCGTACTAGCTTACGCTGTAGCCTACGCAAGTGGGCTAAGCCGTTGTGAGCATTTATACTTGTGCGTTGGTGTGTCTGCTTTGCTCTGCAATTCACCGCCAAAACGCTAGTTGGCGGTGGGGTTTCTATGCCACTGTGTTGAGTTTCTTCGTGTTGAAACTCAACATGAAGAAACTCAAACTTCAAACAATGGCGACTGAAACTGAAGGAGAGTGTATTTTCTGTGCTTGTCTGTCCACTGAGACATGGACGAGGAAATGCATTTCAAATATTTTTGGATGTCGACAGGTAGATTTGACGATTTGGTTCATCGTCTCCAACCACTTATTTTGCATCAGTGTACGCATAGTATACTCAAAGACTGGCAATCACCATTCGAGTTTTAGCTTCAGGTGGAAGCCAGCAGGCTCTAGCAGCTAGCTACAAACTGGCGTCAAGCACAGGGTCCTCCATAATTTCAGAGGTCTGTAAAGCTTTATGGAAAGCATTGCAGCCAGAGTTCCTTCCCTGCCCTTCAGTCACCCAATGGCAAGTTATTGCAGCGTAGGAGGAAATGCAATGCTACCAAGTGGACCAATCACACTTGTTGAGGTCTGCATCACCGCAACGTGCAGTTACATTTTGGGAGAGGTGCGCATTAGGCTACAGCGTAGGATTTGGCGTAGCGTACAGCATAGGATATGCCGCTGTGCTGTACCTATGGCGTACATTTGACGCAGAAGTATAAATCAGCCTTAAGGGAAAGGTGCTTGGGAAGCTGAAAGGTCTGGAGATAGATAAGTCACCTGGACCAAATGGACTATACCCCAGAGTTTTGAGATTTTATTGCTGAACTGATTGTGGAGGCATTAATAGTGATCTTTCAAGAATCACTAGATTCTAGAATGGTTCTGGAATAGTGGCAATTGCAAATGTCACTTCACTCTTTAAGAAGGAAGTGAGGCAGGAGAATGAAAACTAAAGGCAGGTTAGCCTGACATCAGTGGTTGAGAAGATCTTTGGAGACCATTATTAAGGATGAGGTTCAGGAGTAACTGGACCTTATTCCTTTTAATAGACCAACACACTTACAATTATTATTTTGTTTAAATTTGTAACACAATAGGATAATAATAAGGAAAACTTAAAGTGAACTGGGGAAAGAGGGGCCCAGTTAATGAAGAAGAAATATTGGCAGGGACCTCAGTGAGTTTCAACTGCGTGAGGGAAACAGGGCTGTGGTGAGTTAAAGAAATGACAAGAAGAAGATCTGGTGAGTTTAAGAGGAGTGTGGGAACTGGGTTGTGAGAAGTTTTAAAGGAGTGTGGGAACGAAGCACTAGTGAGTTTAAAGGGAGCATGGGAAACAGCTCCAGGTGAACCGGATGGCATACTAAACATGAGTATAGCAGATTTTTCTGCAACACAGCAACGGATTGTTGCATAATTCTTGTATTCTAGTATATCTACCTTCTTGATATGAACCTAAATATGTCTACTTACATTAGGCTATCAACAATTTTGATGCCTGAATTGATGTTTTTATAACACTGTTATTTCTTAATCTTGTTGTTTGCACATTTTAAAGCATTACATGAGGCACTATGTCAGTAAGGTGCCTGTGAATCTGGTTATGTCCACTTGCAAATTATTATTGTTTTCTTCGGCCTTCAAATCAACAAATGATAAATTATATCAATGTTAGAACAGAAAATGTGATCTGGTTTCTGAAAATATAAGCCTCCCTGGCCAGGTTCCTTGCAAAATCCAACATTAATTTGCATTGTCATGAACACCCGTGGAGCAAAAACTGATATCAGAATCTTCCAGAGAATTGCACAAAAAAGACTGTTAAAACCCAAAAGAGCAAATATATATATATATATATAGAAGGATAAAAGATATATCTCCTTTAAAAGACATGTTGAAGATTATTGCAATAAAACTGTGGCATTTAAGTGCATTTTAATGGTTTGATTGCATGTAAGCTACCATTTGTACTTTGTAAATGGGAAGTACTTGTTCTGAAACCTCCAGCATTCCTTCAATGTTATTGTATGCCATTAAGTATCATGCTGTACTTGCCAGAGTAAATACACTGCAGGCTATTGTCAGGGACCACGTCACCCAAGCTCCCAAGTACAGTTCAGACGTAAGGGAGATCTATGAATTTTAACTAGAACTTTAAGCAAATCACTCTATAGTGACAGCGTGAAGATAGAATGATTCCAAAAAGCTATACCGATGGCTAAAACAGTTAGTAAAGTACTAGGTCAAAGATTTAATGAAACTATCTGATGAAAATGGAGGTGGGGGAGGGGTAGGGTGGCTCATATCAGACCCAGCCTGATTCGACAGTTCTTCCAAAGGTTAAAATTGGACCTGACTACAGCTGTCACACAGGATGCTTACGCATTTTTTGAAAGTGACCTTATTCAACATAAATCTATTAAAGTTATAATTTGTTAATAAAGTTGGTGATTTGCAAACATTGGGCAAGGAATAATAACTTCCTTTGATTACATGATGTCTTTGGCAAATTAACAGGGATACTCATCACAGAATCCTGATGAAAATAAGTAAGGTTCAGATACCCAGTTTACTCCGCACCAAATTTTACTCTCCATTAAAGTCAATTCAGTGTAAAATATTATGAGGCATAAAATGGTTTAGAGTAAAAATGTTGGCAGTTAATAACTCTGACAAAGTAACAGTTAAGTGCAACTGTGAAAGCAGCAAATTACATTTACATATTGTTCATTCTGAACTTTAATTAAGAGGACAACTTGTTTAGTGACTATAAGAACTAATAAAATATTCTTTGTTTCTATATGTTTTCTTTAAAGCTAATTATGAATAGATTCAGAGTTTCAATCATAAATTGCTATTTAAAAATGTATTTGAAACTCCTTTGTTGAAACTTCTACTTAACTGTTAAATTGATCTCCTACCTTAGACCAGGGGTTTCCAACCTGGGTCCATGGACCAATCTTGTTGGTATTGGTTCATGGCCTAAAAATGGTTGGGAAGTCCTACCTGAGAGAGTGGCACTTAACAAAATTCCCAGTGTTAACTACGTTAGGTGCCATTTTTTCGTTCACACAAAAATCATTCATTATGCTTTCTGAGATAAATGAATTCAATTTTTTTGGTCTTTTCATTAACTGAATTTTAACTCAGTGACCCACTTAAGATTTTAACATTGTACATAGAACATAGAACTGTAGAACACGGTGTAGGCCCTTAGGGACACGATATTGTGCTAGTCTATATGATCAATCTAACCCTTCCCACCTACACAGCCCATTACCCTCTATTCTTCTTATGGCCATTTGCCTATTTAAGAGTCTCTTATTCATATGTTGCTATTTTATCAGCCTCTACCGCCACCCCCCCCCCCCAGCTGTGGGTTGCTGGCTCTCTGTGTAAAAATCCTACCTCTGACATCTCCCCTAAACTTTCCTCCACTCACCTTAAAGAGATGTCCTCTAGTATTGGCAATTGTCACCCTCGGAGAAAGGTGTTGGCTCTCCACTCTATCTATGCCTTTCATAATTATATTCACCTCTATTAAGTTGCCTCCCCTCCTCCTTCACTCCAAAGAGAAAAGCCTAAGCTTGCTCAATCTTTCCTCATGAAACATAATATCTAATCTAGGCAACATTCTGGTAAATCTAGTCTGCACCCTCTCTAAGGTGTGCACATCCTTCCTCTAATGATGTGACCAGAAATGAACACAATACTCCAAGTGTGGTCTACCAGAACTTTAAAGAACTGCAACATTACCATGCAGCCCTTGAACTTAATCATCTGACTAATAAAGGTTAACACATCACATGCCGCCTTAACCATCCTATCAACTTTCATGACAACTTTGAGAGATTTATGGACATGGAATGTAAAATTCCTCTGTTTCTCCACACTGCTAAGAATTCTGCCAATAACCTTGTACTCCACTTTCAAGTTTGATCTTGCAAAGTGTATTGCTTCACACTTTTTCAGACTGAACTCCATTTGCCACTTCTCTGCCCCATCAGTCAACACCTCACTCCACCTTGTAAAAGTGGAAACAAAATTAAATGAGGAAGGAAAAGAGTTTGAAATAGATGGAAGCTGAAAGTACGAAAATAAATAGCCCAAATCAGATCAGGAAAAATGAGAGTAATAGAAAGGTGGGCATGGAGCCAGATTAGAGAGTGACAATACTTTGTCTTCAACTTGATGATATGATATCTATGTTTTCAGGGCTGAATGTCTACCAGTCTTCATTTAGGCAAGTTCTGACATTTCTGTAAGTTTCCTTAAATTCTAGTATTTTCAGCCTTTTAAGGTGTTTTGGAAATAATTTGGCCTTTTTGTATCAGTCACATTTGAATATTTATTTTTTACTCAGTCTTCCACAAGTCATTTATTATTGATAACAGCACAAATACCCTTTCACTGATTTCACGTGTGGTCTTCTCATCATTTTTCTTGCTTGGTAGGTTCCTGCACACCTGTCCAATACTGTGTGTGTTTATATCACTCCCATTAAGAACTTCAGTTATGTTATTTGAATGACTAAATGGATTTTGTAATTAGGTTTCACAGTGAAAAATGGAAAATACGCGAGATTGTAAAAATAAATTGCAAATATCACATTGTTTCACTGTGTCACTGTGTTGTTTCAGTGCCGTCAACTAGCCTCTCGTGTGCTGCTGTCGGAGCAAGATGCCTGCATGTGTCTGTCTGTCTCTCTCTTCCTCTCGTTCACTGCTCCCAGAGTAGGGGTCCTGCATTTGCATGGTCCCTCTCTCTCTCTCTCCCTCCGTCTCACTCGATGTTGCCGGAGGATGGTACTGGAGCCCAGGAACTTGGGCAAGATTTAATCGAGGAGGTTTGTGGACTGGATTCTGTAGTTTATGTTATGATGTGTTCCTGGTTTCTTGTCGCTCCATTGTTGTTGCTATTTTGTGCAATTTTGATTGAGACAACTTGAAGTTGACCAACAGCACAGAGCTAGATTGAACCGAACTGTGCTGAACTGAATATGCCTTTATGACGATTGATGATTTGTTGTTTGGTGTTTTAGGTATATTGTCTGTTTTTTTGCTACTTGTGCAATTTGTTCCTTTTTCAAAAACTCAATTGCTAAATGGGTACTCACACCAATTTCAGATTTCTCTTTTGCATCTTTTGGGCATACAATCTCCCCCAGCCCATTTACCTCACCTTGTCTAATCACCCTCCAATCGTCCTCTATTGTCCTTCTCCCTACAGCCAGCTAGTACTTTTCTCTAACTGAGATAATCTTGCCCTCAGGTTTTTCTTTTCAAGATACGGTGCTTTATCTCTCATGCTTGAGAGAAAATGGCTGCTGAGTCTGTGAACAGAAGTGCCATGGATTTCCTGTAAAGTGTTGCTTTCAGAGCTTTTTTGGAAGGGAAGCGGTGAATGCTGACAAACTTTTTTGTCTGAGGTTTTCTATAATAAAACACGATCAATTCTTATCAGCACTTTCAAAACAAATTGTTTTATTTAGCCTCTGAAGAATAATGTTTTGTTTTCTTAGCACTAGTAAGTGCTGTATAATTTTCCATGTGATGTATTAGATGAAAGATTCAGATATAGAATGTAAATATCTGTCCTTTTTAATACAGTTCAGAAAATCTTAATTAGCAGTGAGGCAGCATTTTCAGATGTTAGCTATTGACAGCTTAACAAGGAAACACTCATAATGTACAAATTCTAAAAATGAATTGAAGAAAGAGGTGCAAAGCTTAATTACACTAGTGGCTAAAACCAGGATAGCTTAAAGAGGATTTTAGCAGAAATTATTAAGACATGTACATATTTACTGAATTAACAATGTTATTTTGTACAGGATCTACGTCAGTTCTGTAGCTGATATATCACTTAATGACCTTCCACTGCAATAAATTTGGTAAAGGGAACCACGTTATCAAAAAGGATAAATTCATATAACAGCAGCTTGCCTTTCTAGACGTGCAGTATGTATTGAAGCAAACTCCAGATGGCAGTTTATATAGTCCATCTTATTTCAAAATTGTTTATTGATTGAACTTTCATATTCAGAAAAATATGGAATTTAACTCAATTTCTCAAATCTGGTGAATGTGTTAATTAATTGATGCAACGAAGGGCAGAATATTTGGATCAATAAAATAAAAGCACAGATGTAATAAGTGAACTTAAGGTGGTACAGTGGCACAGATAGTAACGCAGCTAACTCACAGCTCCAGAAACTTAGGTTCAATCATGCTTATTGGCACTATCTGTGTGGAGTTTGCTCATCGTCCTGTGCGTCTTGGGTTTCCTCTGAGTTTTCTCCCACATGCAGTTTGGTTGTATAAATGGCCTCTGTAAAATTGCCTGTAGAGTAAGTAGATGCAATGAGGTCTTCGGGCCTGTGCAGGGTGTCAGAGAGTGTTGGGTTCTGAGGATTTTAGAGCACCTGAATCGGTTAATTGTTGTTTAACGAAAGTCCTAAATCGTTTAGAATTCTTTGTGTTTTTCTCAAGCGACACGGTCTTTGTAGTGCTGTCTCCTGTTGCTTTCTGTTTAAGCTTGCTAATTTTATCTGATAGGCTTGGGAATTCTGTGTTACTTGTATTATTTAAGCAGATGCCCAATTACTGCTAATCGCGGGGTCCTAGTTTGTAGAACATTACTTCTCGCGGCATCACTCAGCCAAGTTACAGATGCTGTTTTGGAATCATTATGAATAAGCTCTCATCACCATCTCTACATCGGAGTCTGCCTTTCCTCTGCACTTGGGTTCCAATATTGCCAGCACACAATGTAGCAGAAGGACCCTGCCAAGTAATGAACACAGTGGAAGTTGAACAGTGGTGTTTTATCATTGGTTGGCTTTAGGTGAAAATGCCATCTATTCTCAGGTCCATGGTCAGAGCCTCTCAAGTTTATGTTGCTTAACAATAAGGCCACAGTCAGTCCACGTGGACTGAAATGTCTCTCGTCCCATTACGCTGAAGACTGGTGCTCCCCAGACTGTGTGCTCAGCCCGCTGCTGTTCACACTGCTGCCATATGACTATGTCGCAAGATCCAGCTCAGACCGTGTCATCGCAGATAACACAACGGTGTTTGGCCCTTATCAAAAACTATGATGAGACATAGCAAGGAAGTTGAGTAGCTGATGGACTGGTATGAGAAGAACAACCGAAGTCTGAATGCGGAGAAGACAAAGGAAATCACTGTGAACTTCAGCAAGGTGCAGATGAATTCATGGCTCCTCTGTAGAGAGAGTTAAGTGCACCAAGTTCCTGGGAGTTCACATCTTAGATGACCTCACCTGGTCCCTTAATATCACCTCCCTGAACAAGAAGGCACAGCAGTCCCTCCACTTCCTAGGAAGATTGAGACAAGCTAGGCTCCCCCCACCAACCCACTCCATCTTACAGGAGCACCATTGAGACCGTCCTGACAAGTAGCATCTCCATCTGGTGTGGAACCAGTTGAGCATCGAACCAGAAGTCCCTACAAAGTACTGTGAGAATAGCTGAGAGGATCATCGGTGTCACCCTACCCTCCATCAGGGACATAAATCTGGAGCATTGCATACACAGGACCCTCAGTATTACTAAGGATCCCACCCACCCATCCTGTATCCTCTTTGACTTTCTACCATCAGGCAAGAGACTTCAATAAATAAAAACAAAAACGGTCAGGATGGGAAACAGTTTCTTCTCCCAGCCAAAAGGCTTCTGAACTCCCTGCCGCATCATAATCATAGTGTCACCGGTTAATCTGTCCCGTACCTTACAATGTTTAATATTAATGCACTTTAGTTTGTTATTTATGTGTGATTCATCTGTAGGCTTTACCCTTACCTTCATTAATTATCATGTGTTATGTGTACTACTGTGCTTCACACCCTGGTTCAAAGAAACTTTGTCACATTTCTATATTCATTATATGGTTATTTACGTTATATACATGCATGTAGTTAAATGACAATAAACTTGACTTGACTTGAATTGAGTGTCTCTAGTCTACATTCTGAGTTTCTCAAGCCCATGCTCTGAGCTCGTCTAGTTTACTTTCTGAGTTTCTCTGGTCTCCATTTTGGGCTTTTTAAGTCATGAGTACCGGGGTTCCTAGCTTTGGGGTCCCGTGACTCCGGTCTGTGTAACAATTGAATGCTTAAGCAGCTTATTAATGGTTCGTTTGATTCAACAAATCAGCACTCAAATCAACAACGTCAATTTTGGAAGAACTTGCTCTTTCTTGATGTTGTTCCTTGCACGTGATGGTATGCCTTTGGTAATGTCAAATCAATGTTCAGAAGGACACTATCAGGAATAATTGAAGTAAGCTTTCATGCTAACAACTGCAATGGGATGGGATGGACTAATCTTTTAATTCCTGTATGTGTGTTCTGATGAGTGATACTAATGGCAGCAAATGTTCCGGTGTACAAGAACTTCCGAAAACAGTAAGGTGAGCTTGCAAACCTGTAGTGCTCTGCTCCAAAATCTGATTCCTGGTTGGAGTGTGCAAGCACACAGTAAAGCAACCCAGTGAAGAGTAAGCTACTTTAAATTTAACCGTTTGATGAAAATCATGGTACTGACTGTGAAAATTGAACTTTTATTTAACAAATGAAACAGAATTACAGTGAAACAGCTAGCTCAGTGAAAAGAAAAGTCTGACAATGTTGTCTTAATCGGTGAAATTGAGAGTACAGCCGTCCGTATCTTAATCACCTCTGGTAAAATAGTGAAGAGTAAAACATTGTGTGCAAGGTCCTTCCAGGATCCTGCAAGGTTTCAATTTTTGAGTGTTGAGTCTCATGCTTTCAAAGAGTCAGGTTTTTGGGCTGAAGAATTTTTCTGGGTGTCAAGGATTTTCCATGTCTCAGGGCTTTTTCTGGGTCTAAGGGTCCCAGTTTGAGCACTCAAGGTCATCAAGCTTCTCCAAGTCATCAACATTCTCCAGGTTTCCCATCACTCTCCAAGCCTGCAATTGCCCTCCAGCCTTCCCTTAGTGCTCCAGGCCTGCAATTGCCCTCCAGGTTTCCCATGGCCTTCCAGGTTTCCCATGGCTCTCCAGGCCTGCCATGGCCTTCCAGGTTTCCCTTGTCCCTCCAAGTTTCCCATGATCCTCCAGGTTTCCCAAGACTCAAATGTTTCCCAGGACTTCAAGGCTTCCCAGGACTTTTCAAGGTTTCCAAGGTTTTTGCAATGTTTCCAAGGTTTGTTCAATGTCCCCATCTTGAAGACCCCAAGTCTGTCTTGAGGACTCCCAAGACTCCTAGGCCTCCCTCTTGCACTTATCCTTGACGGTCCCAGGCCCACTTAAGATACCCCTCGAGGTTCCCTAGTCCCTCAAGGTTCCCATGTCTCTCTCAAGGTCCCCAAACTTCTCTGCCTCTCAATGTCTCAAAGGTTCCCTGCATCTTGAGCTCCCTTGAGATTTCCCAGGACTCTCTTGAAGTCCCTCTGTCTTGAGCTCCCCGGCCTCCTGAGCAATCCTTGGATATCGAGTTCCACAGGTCTCCATGGCCTTCAGAAACCATCCACAGGGAGAGTAGTGGTAATCTAATGAGTTTTTCGGGCCTGTGTGGGGTGCTGGAGAGCGTTGGGCTCTGAGGTTTTTATGGCACCTGAAATGGTTAATTAGTGGTTAATGAAAGTACTCTTGTTAAGTTTATTTCGATATGGGGATATCATGTTACTTGTATTATGTAAGCAGACACCGATTAGCACTAATCACAGGGCGCTATTTTTGAGAATGTTTCTTCTCAGTGTCGCATGGCCAAATTACTGATGTTCTTTTGGAATTATTATGAATAACCCGTCATCGCCACCTCTACGTCAAAGTCTGTCTTTCCTCTGCACTTGGGTTCCAATACTGAAAAGAATGTTACTTTGAAATGGAGTAGAGGAAGACAATTTCTCTATGAGCTGGCATTAACTTGATGGGTCAAATGGTCTCTTTCTCTGTCACAGTGAAACAAGCAAAAATAAATATAAAAATAAGTGTATCATCTCAGTTTTGAGTTCCATGCTTGTCATACCACTCAAAATCTTTGTCTTAGTAGTAAGCACTTAAGGCCACACTGCCCTTCTTATAAGGTTAAATATTCTTAAAAGAAGTGACTAGATCAAGTTACTTTTTGTTTTGTCATGTGTGAAGCCAAGCAGAGCTGCAGAATGGATGATGCTAATGAGAGAGATAACGAGAGACAATGGAGAACCATTCAAAATGCTAATAAGAGAGAAAAGAGAGATTAACGAGAAAGAGACACATAATTCAGATGTTGGCGTCTGCCACAGACAGTTTGCTTTGAACCTGAACTGTTTGAAGTTTGATGGACAGGTGATACCCCATCAGGGGGATAAAAATAGCGGGTTTGCTAAGGCATGACACATGCCACGAGACCCTGGAAAGAGCATTGTGCCCCACAAATTGGTGGGAGTTTGGAGGACCGATTCACGGGAATCGGTCACAGGCTCACAGGGTGTAAGGGTACGATCGGTGGGAACCTGGTGTGTGTCCGCCCTTGCCTGGGTGCCGGGTTCACCACGGAAAAACGATCGCATCCGGAACGGAGGGGGTCACAGTCGGTGACCACAGCTGGATCAGAAGGCATCGAAAGGTTTGCCTGAAACCAACTGCATCTCTCACTCTCTCTCTCTCCAACAGTACAACAACAGCGATTACTTCGAACTGCACTAGACTGAACTGAACTCTGCTTCACCTTAAGACTGATCATTTTATCCCTAGACTGCGATAGAGCTTGGTTGATTCCTATTACCCTATTTCTGTGTATATATGTATACTATCATTGCTAACCTGTTACATTTATATCCTTGTGGTTAGTGTACTGTATTACTTATTTTTTTAATAAAACTTTATTAGTTCCTAGTAATCACAGACTCCAACGAGTGTTCCATTTCTGCTGGTTTGACAATCCAGTTACGGGGTATGTAACAGTTTGCATACAAATAGGATCATTTCCTGTAGAGTCATAAAACAGTACTGCTCAGATACAGGCCCTTTGTCCAAGCAGCCCATGTTGACCAAGGTACCCCACACATCTAACCCCAGTTTCCTGTGTTTTGGCCATATCCATCCAAGCCCTGCCCTGTACATAACTACTCAAGTGTTTCTCAAATGACACCATTACACCTGCTTCAACCACTTCCTCTGTTAACTCCTTCCATATACTCACCACCCTCTGTATGATTAAAAATGTCCATCGGGTCTCTCTTTTCTCCCTTCACTCTGTCTATCCCCCATAGATCTGGACTCCCCTGGAGAAAAGACTGTTATCATTTACCTTATGTATTCCTCTCGTAATTTTAAATACTTCCATAAGGTTGCCTCTTTAATCTCCTACATTGTAAAACATAAAGACCTAATCTGGCCTGTTATGTTTTGTAACTCCAAAACATAAAAAGCTAATTGAAGGGATGCATGGAGCTGGGAATAAAAATGTTTCATTTTTTTTTCACTTTAAACAAACTGTGCACTTATGTGACATCGTAATGATGTGTGCCATTTACATACTTTTACGCATAACCTGTAACGAATTATGTAACTATAATGCCCTGGATCATATTTTTACTGTTATGCTGTGCGTATTTCATTTTGGCAGCTCTGTAAGAGCAGGCTGATCTGTTTTCATGCTTGCTTGAGTTACTGTTGAAGATAAGAGATGAGGAGAAATGTGTGCCATCCAGTTATGATGGTCTGATTAAGAGGAGATTTCTTGGGTGAGGGACACTAAGGTTGGGCTGGGAGCTTCTGTTCAGGAGGAGATGAAGAGAGAAGACACTGGGGAGAACTGGTCATAGCATACGTTCCGGTGGGAGACCTGTTTGTTCAAGATGTATTGTGAGCGACGTTCGGAAGGTAGTGTGTGCGTTCACATGGACCAAGGGCCCAGTGTGTGCATGTGACAGAGAAGTTCAAGATGAGCTCCAACTTGTGCACATTTCGCTGTTTAACTCGAATGGGCCCTTTTCTTTTTGTTATTCTTTACTGACCCTTTAGTTAAGATTCATAAATATAATTCCTTTAATCGTATGCAGTGTGCTGTCTGTTATTTTGTGGCATTAATTTGTAACAGGATAGCAAATGACACAGTATCCACAGAATGCGGGCTATTTCACAAACAACAAAGACTACTTGATCAAATACTATATTTACAATATTACTCAAATACTACTAAATACTAAATACACAACATTCCACCTTGCTTAGCTATTAAGTCCAACTCAATATAGAATGCATCTCAGATTATATATATATATAATACAATATACTATATAATACAACTACCATGTAGACATCCACAGCATTTCCATGGTTAGTTGTCCTCTTGAATTCGATCTTGTAATGATGCCCCCCTTGAAACCGAGTCCATCTCTGCATTTGTGTTGCTCCTGTTAGTGGAACACCCTTCTGTGGATTGGGATTGAAAATGGACACGAGTGGTTGATGATCAGTAATGATGGTAAACTACTGGTTGAAATGTTTTACACCCCAAGCTGTCAATCTGTGCACGTTTTTCTCTGCAGCTGTAGGGGAATGTGATGAAAAGGCTATGGGGGGGGGTCACTTTCAATTTCCATTACCTTATTGATAGCCACCTCACATGCTTTGTCCATTGCTATTTCTTCCTGATCTGTAGTAATGAGTTCAAGAGATGGAGCAGAGTCACCAGGTTTGGCAAGAACCTGTAACGGTAATTGACAAATCCTAAAAAGGACCACAACTGTGATAAGTCATTTGGTCTTGGATCATCCACCACTGCTTGAGTTTTCTCAGCACACTTGTGTAATGCTTGTGCGTCAATGGTGTGACCACAATAAGTGATGCTTGATGTAAAGAATTCACACATATTGCATTGTGCTCTGAACTCATAATCTTCCAATCTTTTTAACACTGTCTTGAGATTTTGGGAATGTTCCTTGTTATCCTTACTGGTAACAATGATGTCATGCGAGTAACACTGACTGCCTGGGTTTGCAGCACTCAGACCATAGATCTCTGGCAGAGTTCAGGTGCAGACACTGCTCCAAAAATAAGCCTATTATAGTGAGAAAGCCCTTTGTGAGTGTTCATGGTGAGAAACACTTTGGATTATTCTTCCATCTGTAGGTGAGCCTTAGCTAGGTCCACTTTGCTGAAGTGTTTCCCTCCAGGAAGGATTGCAGAGATATCCTGGGCAGAGGGCATTTATCTGTTTTCAGTAGTAGGTTGACGGTGACCTTAAAATCACTACAGATCCTGACAGACACGTTCTTCTAGGCTACTGGGACCACTGGTATTTCCCACTGGCTTCTTTATCACAGATGGTATAAGGAACTGGAATGGCTTTGAAAAACTTAGGTGCTGCATTTTCATTTAACACAATTTTACCCTTGATATGTTTGAGTTTTCCAATGCCATCCTTGAACACTTCTGAAGACATATCCAGCACCTTTCTTAATTTGCTTTCAGTTGACTTTCTTGCAGGGGAAGTGGCACGTAAATGATTGATTCATCTCCAATTAAGTTATAGTTATCTTATCCAGTCATGTCTCCGCAGTTCTGGCTCTCCTGCTTTACCACATACAATGTGGCATATAGGCTGTTGCATTTCACTGTAATGAACGTCATTCCCACAGGTATTACCTTTTTTTCCAGTACAAGTTCTTAGTTGGATATCTGCAGGCTTCAGTTCAGTATATTTGAAGTGCCTTTCAAACTCATTTTGCGGATTGACTGAAACAGCTGAGTCACTGCCCAATTGCATTTTAATTAATTTGCCGTTCACTTCTGGTGTAGTAGCCATGTTGCCTGTCTATTACTAGCCCCGTGTCATTTTTCATCAACAACATGCAGATTATGCTCTTTGGAAATGCAGCTTGACTTTTTATATTTTTCTCTTCCCTGTGCAGTCCATTTGCTTTTGACTACCTGACATAGTCTTTGTATGTGTCCTAATTTGTTGCATTTTCAGCAAGTTTCACCTTTAAACCTGCATGGTCTTGTCATGGTCCAGATTGGGGTCTCCTTAAATTTACTTTGTTTATGTTACGATCCGGACCGTTGACTCCCTGTTTCCCTTTGGTTCCCTGTTTTCCCGTGTCCCTCGGCCTTGGTGATTAGAGGCAATTTACTCTCGGCTGAACCGGTAGTTTATAGTCTCCGGCTTTCAACTGTTTGGCATGAGAGCGTTTGCAAAGTCACCAAAGTCACAGCGTGCCAATGTCATCTGGCTGGAGCAAGCCTAGTCTCCACCCGAAGCAAGTGCCGGTAATTTGCCTTTCCTCACCGGAGCAACCCTGTCAATTTACCTCGCCAAAGCGAGCCTGCAAAGTTTCCTCACCGAGGTGGGTCCGTCAGTTAACCCGCCGGAAGGAATCAAGAACCGTTGTCTACTGTTCCCGGGCCGAGTCGAGAGCTCGCCACTACCCAGAGGCTCCAAGTCAAGTCCTGGCTCCGGGGGCATCCAAGTTCCGAATCAAGTCCTGGCCCTGGCGGTCTGTGATTCCTGTCCTACCCCCCTGTCTGAATCCCTTCTCTGCCCCTCTCGCCTGTAGCCCTCGTCTGCAGCCCTCGGCTGCATTACGGTCTAGTTCTATCGCCGGAGCTAGATAGGTACTGTCTGGTGTTCATTCGTGTTAGTCTTGTCTTGTCTTGTCCTCGCCTCTGTGGGGTAAGTCAGGCCATCTTGCCGTTGTCCCGTGGGGCGTCATGTCTTGTCGTGTCTTGTCCTCGCCTCCGTGGTGTAAGTCTGGCCGTCTTGCCGTTGCCCCGCTGGGGGTCATGAGTCCCGGCCCTATGTCCTGTACCCAAGGAGGGGTCCCGGCTCTGTGTTCTGTGTATGTGTCGATGGTTCCATGTTCCTGCTCTCCCGAGACTGAGGCTCTGTGTTCCCATGTTCCTCCTCTCCCTAGCCCATGTCACATCCTTGCCTGGTTCTGGGGTCTGAGACCAGGGCAGGACCCAGGAACTGGGTTCTTGCCCAGTCTCTAGCTCGGAGTCCATACCGTAGCCTCTTCATGTCGCCTCTAGTTCTGGGAGCTAATTCCAAGTCCAAGCCCAGACCCTTGGTCCCAGCCTAGTCGTAGTCCTGAGTCCTTGTCCAGTTTGCTACTCCTGCTCCTGCCTTGCTCTCCTGGCTTCGAACAATAAACTAAATCTAAGTAACCTCACAAGATGTGTCTTGCATTTGGGTCCACCCTTGCTCTCAATGCCCCCCCCCCCATTGTGACAGGTCTAGTGTGTGTGATCTCCTGACACTGCAGTAACACAATTTGTTCAGCCTGTCAGCCCTCCATCTAGGTGATACAATTTTGTTCACACTCACTTTCATTCCTGATTGCAACTCAATTGCATCTCTGGCTACTGTTTCCATTGATACAGCAATTTTAACTGCTCTTTTAAGTGTAAGTTGTGCTTCAGTTAGGAACCATTTCTGAATGCTTCCTTGTAAGATTCCACAAACTAAACACTCTCTCAGTGCATCATTAGCCCATCACTGAACTGACAATGCTCAGACAATTTCTTCAATTCAGCCACATGTGCTGAAATGGATTTTCCTTCCTTTTGATTCTGCTTTTGAAACCTAATGGGTTCTGCAATCAGCCATGAGTTTGGTTCTAAATGTTCCTGCATTACTTACTTGGTACCTGCAAAGCTAATCTCAGCTGGATTGGTTGGAACAGTAAAACTTCTAAGAAAACTGTTTATGTTTAAACCCAATGCACACAGCAAAACTTGCACTCATTTCTCATTGTCTGTTTCGTTTGCTTGAAAATACTGCTAAATTTGTTCCATACACAATAACCAGTTATCTCTTGTGCAATCAAGTATGTTTATCTTTCTGATGTAGCCAGCCATTCCTACTTTTTCTTAATGATTATTTTCACCGAGACTCCCTTTTAGGAACCTGTGAATTTGTCTATTTTCTGCCCATGTTTTAATACTTGACTGTCTCTTTATTGGAGAAGATATGCTGCTTGGAAGAAAAAAAAGTGCTGTGCTTTTGTTTTTAACTTGAAAGTCTCACTGTGCTTCAATAGGAAGTAGTCATCTTGAGTTTGTTTAAAAATTCCTCGTCGCCACTGTTAAGTTTTGTAACTCCAAAATATAAGACCTAAATGAATGAAAACATGGAGCCAGGAGTAAATGTACACGTTTCATTTTTTAAATTTTAAACGAGGCGTGCACTTATGATGTGGCAACATAATGACATATGCTACTTATGTACTTTTACATATAAACTGCAGTGCATTATGTAAACAACATAGGATGCTTAATCAAACAATATATTTACAACTATTACTCAAATATTAAATATCCAACATGGCCGGCTTCTTCCTATACTGTAACTCAGACCTTCTAGTCCTGGTATGCTTGTAAATCTTTACTGCACGCCTTCCAGTTTAACCACATCCTTCCTATAACATAGTCTATGCTGGTGCTGCAGTGGTATCTGCACCTGGACATCAGAACAAAAAGTCTGGGTTCAAGTCTGGCCAGCTCCTTGCATGCTTTCCATCCAAGCTGGGTTGAGTTTCGAGCTAGCAACTTGGCCTTGTAAAGCAGACATATGCTAAAGGCACAGCAAAGTTGTCGTCTGATGTGCCAAACAAAGTGTAGGGAAGAACTTCTTCTGATAACATGGTGACCAAAACTGAATCCAGTACTCCAAGTGTGTCCTTACCAACTTATATAATTGCATGTGTGACATTAATTATTTTACTGATGTTTTAAACAATTCAAGTAGCCTAATAAAGAGGACGCAGAACATTAATTGAAGCTTGCTGTAACAAGAAGATTTCTTGATGTTGGGAATTGGAAAGTAAACATGAATCAGCACTTGCTCCTATTGCAAAAGAGTCCCTAAAACCAGCATAATGCGACCTTCCAAAAGATCAAAGTACAAAGTACACTTATTATCAAAGTATGTATACTATATACAATCTGGAGATTCATCTCCTTATAGACAGCCACAAAACAAAGCAACCCAATGAACCCATTTTTAAAAAGAACACTGCCAAACACCTAATGTGCAGAAGAAAAAACAAATCATGCAAACATCAAAAGCAAACGAACAACTGAAGTTCATGAAAGTAGTCCATAATAGTCAAGTGGAAAAGATACCATAAATAGATATCATTCTTCCCACCATTGTTCATGTCATTGACATTACAAAGATTCCCTTATATGGGATAAATAGAAAAGTTTCAATGAGTATTTTAGTTGAGCTGAATTATAGCAGAGGCTTGTGAAGTGTATGGAAAGCTGTGTCTTGGTGTAATTCATCATTTGTATGTGTCCTGTCATACTTGACTCAGAGTATTTCATAATAGAAACATTTGCTGTCATTTCCTTTATCATAAGCATGATTTCCACTTGTATTACGTAAAGCTTAATAATTTAAACTGCGCTTTGTTTCAATATTATAAACTTTGAACTCTTAAAGGTTGGAATAATGTGAAATTTCATCTGTTGCAGATGCAGCCACGTAAACATCTCTGGTTTCAAAGGGAGAGTCATACAGTATGTATGTTCCAGTGAATACAAAAGTATTCATTTGAAAAGAAAGACACACCTTATCAGGATCTTCTGGAATGTACTTCTTACAATGCAAATCTCTGTCATTTGTTCACTTTTCTTACAATATGTATTGAAAAATATGGATTTGAAAATCAATTATGCATTTTACGTGTAGATTTGAGAATTATAGTTTTCAATATAAAGAAATACCTGCCAGAAGTAATTGTGTAGTTCATGAGAAGTAGTATTCTCAGCCATTAAAAAGTCAAGGGGATATTTTGGACCCTGGCCTTGGGATCCACCTCCAGGCCACAACATTCTATGATGCTTTGCTGAATTTCGGGTGACGATCTGGGCTTCAGCTTGTTTTGTCCCTCAGAGCCAAACAGAATATGTTGCCCCAGTAATGTGAAGGTGATGGGTTGTTTCAAACACAGCCTCACTCAATGTGTATTAGTGAGCAGAAGTGGAATCTAAAAGCAGGGGCATTATGAGTGAACAAGGCTAGATGGGAATCTGGACCAAAAGAGTTGTGGATGGAATTCACTGTGGTTTGAATCTGATTGATTGGACTAAAAGCCATTAATTGTGAGATGACAGAAATCAAAATGATTAAATTGGAATCTAAAAATGGAAATATTACACCTCATCCCTACATAACCTTAGGTAGGCCCCAGCTCTCAGCTATTTTCCCTCAGGAGGATATTTTGGCTTTGGTAGGTGGCATGATCATAAGGCTCAAATAATTAAATTATTGTGGAATATAAATTAAACTTGATTTGCTTTCTGCTTTCCCTTGTGTTTAAAAAAAATGGTGAGGTGATCTAGATAAGACGTATAATGTGATTGATGATGGAACAGAGAAGAATTTTTATCTTATAGAGCACTGCCAAGCAAGAACTCACCTTAAAGTCAGAGGAGGTCATGTTGGAGTAAAATTACTAAGCACTTTTTCACCCAAGAGGTAGTGGAAATCTAGAAATGCTTCCCCTCAAAACAATTGGTGTACTTTTCTTAAAGTGTCAGGGAATATGTTCAAAGGTAAGTACAGACGAGGAACAGATTTGCCCAGAGGGATTGAATATTATTTTGATCATTTTATTCCTATCCTATATTTTCATTATATTCATCCACTTAAGATGCACAACTGTAAATTCTGTGCTTTAAATTCATGTACAAGAGTAGCAATGTCATTTTATAATCCTACAATGTTGTAGTAAGAGGATTAACTCGTTTAATACAACCTACGAAATGACATGAAATGTTAATGCTAAGGTGAACTTGCTTCTGCTTTAGATGGTTACAAGAACGGATAAGGATTTTTGAATATAGTGGTTTACCATCTGACTGGTATACAGAAGATTGGAATCACAGTTTTAGGCTTTACTTCAAAATTGAGATGATTAAAAATCTGTCTGCATGAATGCTTTTATTTCACATTTTGGTTTCATTTCCAGTTTCAAGAAAGAAGGTTAAGTAATAATAACCTCAAAGATGGTAACATTGCAATGTAATTTTTATAATTTTATTTTCATGTCTACTTCTGGGATTTTATTGGAGTTGTTTGGTATTTTACAAAGGGGCCATGATCATAACAGTTACAAAAATGGGGAACAAAGTCTGGGTGATTATTAGAATGAAAATGTAGATTAAAAATGAGAGTAATGCAGGATTAGATTACAGCTATCCTGTTATTGCAGGTCAGCAGCTTGCCAGCAAAACCAGAAGCGAGTTTTAAACATCCATTATTCGATTGAGTTTCCCTCTCAAGCAGGAAACTGTGCTCTGGGTGGTGCTGAGCTTCCTGGGTAGTGTGAGAGCTGCAATCTTCCGGGCAAGTGGCGAGAATTCCTTCACAGTCCTGACTTGTGCTTTGCAGATTGTAGAAAGTCAAGAGGGGAATCACTTGCTGCAGTATGTCCGGCCTCTGACCTGTTCTGGTATTTACATGGCTGGTTCAGTTGAGTTTCTTGACAATGCCCCTTCAGTGGATAGAGGCATATTCAGCAACAGTAAGGGCAGTAAATGTCAAATGTAGGCGATTAGACTAAAATTAGCAAGTTAAGATGTGAGCTAGTGTTATTGTCTCAAGTTGTAAAGTATGTATTGTAAAGATGAAGGAAGTCACTTTCTTCACCATGTCTAGCTGCTGGTCAGTGTGACTTTTCTCTGTTAGGTCATTCCCCACCTCCCCCCAACGGTATCCACTTCTGCATTG
Source organism: Mobula hypostoma (assembly GCF_963921235.1). Lineage (NCBI taxonomy): Eukaryota > Metazoa > Chordata > Chondrichthyes > Myliobatiformes > Myliobatidae > Mobula > Mobula hypostoma. Next base: position 107,682,045 of record NC_086105.1, on the reverse strand, counting down.
TGGATGTGACTTATTGCTCACCAGCCCTTACCGAATGTCAATCAGCTCTTGCTGCATTCATGCATGATCTTTTTCATTTCCCAATGTGTTGCAATCATAAATTAGCATTTGTAGGCTTTAACGGAGTCAACAGGGTAAACACAATTTACGGCATGCTTGCCTTTATTAATTGAGGCACTGAATTCAAGGGTTATATTGCAGCTTTATAAAACTCTAGTTGGGTTGCAACTGGCGTATTGTGTGCTGTTTCAGTGGCCCCGTTATGGGAAGTATGTGATGGCAATGGGGGATGCAGAAGTGCCAAGCAAGGATGGAGTGTTGCCTTTTGATATGGGTTGATGTAACAACAGTGCGTAGAGACATCCTCTTTTGAGGATCATCCAGTGAAGCCTGAGTAGAACTTAGAAGCAAGCAAAGGAGGATCACTCTAGTGGAGCCAATAGTAAGCAGAACTTAAGAAGTAAGTACATGTTCGGCATAGCGTTCTGGGCCGAAGGGCCTGTATTGTGCTGTAGCTTTTCTATGTTTCTATGATATCAGAAGATATAAATACAGTGGCAAAATATATTTACTCAAATGGGTGATTAAACCTGGGGGTAGGCGGACTGGGGGCAGGTTTGATGGATCACCTAAGATTTGAGAGGGCAATGTGGAGAGATTGCATAAAAATGTGTACTAAATTGGCATTTAGCTCAGAATAGTCATTTGGGTGGGGAGGGGGCAGAGTGATATTCTTTTGCATATGAAGGGTCAGGGAAAAAATGGGCAAGTCTTAGGTTTTCAGTGCAGTTATTTCATTGAATATGAAGAACAGCACAAAACAGCAAACCTATGTGTGCAAACTCCCACCATTACTGAAGCCCATTTACATCAGTGGTGCGCAAGTGGAACAGATCAAAAGCTTTAAGTTCCTCGGGGTCAATATCACAAATGACCTGCCTTGGTCCAACCAAGCAGAGTTCACTGCCAAGAAGGTCCAACAGCGCCTTTACTTCCTGAGAGAAATAAAGAAATTAGGCCTGTCCCCTAAAACCCTCACTAATTTTTATAGATGCACAGTAGAAAGCATTCTTCGAGGGTGCATCACAACCTGGAATGGAAGTTGTCCTGTCCAAGACTGGAAGAAGCTGCAGAAGATCGTGAACATGGCGCAGCACATCACACAAACCAATCTTCCGTCCTTGGACTCACTTTACACCGCACGCTGTCGGAGCAGTGCTGCAAGGATAATCAAGGACACGACCCACCCAGCCAACACACTTTTCATCCCTCTTCCCTCTGGGAGAAGGATCAGGGGCTTGAAGACCCATACGGCCAGATTTGGGAACAGCTTCTTTCCAACTGTGATAAGACTGCTGAACGGATCCTGACCCGGATCTGGGCCGTACCCTCCAAATATCCAGATCTGCCTCTTGGTTTTTTTTGCACTATCTTACTTTCCCTTTTCTATTTTCTATTTATGATTTATAATTTAAATTTTTACTATTTACTATCGATTTGTACCCCAGGGAGCATGAAGTGCAGAATCAAATATCGCTGTGACAGTTGGACACTCTAGTTTTAATTGTTTGGCGACAATAAATTAAAGTAATTAATTCAAGCAGTGTTTCTCAATGGAAACTGGCTGAACCAGTACCATCACAAGGAGGTGACAACAAATGCGACAGACATTGCGGTGTTGGAGGTACTTAGACATAGAATATTTGGAATCATCTGGTTATACAGAGCATCCAGTAACATCTGGCTTATTGGTCCACAAGATTCCATAGCTCCATAGCAACCAGATTTTATAGAAGATAAGGGTTCCTGTTTGCATGTATTGAATTGCTGGCTACTAATTTCTGCTATTCCATTCCATACAGTTTCTTCAGATGTTCACTCTTGCAGCAGTAATGTTTTCTGTGCATTGATCGACATCAAGGCGTTGCTCGGTGAGAAAGGTTCACAGCTTCATGGGGTCATCAGGTGCACACAAGATCATAACTGAATCTTAGGAGGATTGTACAAAACTCCCAATTGCATTTCATTCTTCAAATCCATCTGGTCCAGTTAGAAAACAAAAGTGAAATTCAGGGTCAACATTTCTAGTTGTAGGTGAGATTAGAACCAGGGATCAAAATAGTCAGAAATAAATCTCATGAGAAATTCAAGGGAAACTTTACTTGGGGAACCATAATTTGTTGAACTACATGTCATTAATACATTTTAAGGGAAATTTAAGGAAGCACGTGAGGGACTAAGGAATAGAGGGAGACATTGATAGTATTAGATGAAGAAATATGGGAGGATCTTCCTAGTAGATAATTAATATTCGTATAGAGATGTGGCAGTGAATGACATGTTTTTGTATTATGTTTTTTTAAGATGTACTGAAAGATAGAAGTTTCCAGCAGAAACAGATCAGGAATTATTAGCAAAGCTCTGAGTCATGCTTGACATTCTGTATTCCTGTGCCAAGACTATTTTCAAAGTGTAGAAATGTCTAACTCTTTGCTGCAGCAAAAAACACTGAACTGCCATTGGATCAGTGTCTATGTGCATTGAAAGATGAGAAACCCCAGGAAAGTTATTATTTGTTTTTCTTTATCTTAAGTGAACATTTGCTGACTGTGAAATGACAGTCCATTTTAAGTCTCATCAATTCTCTCTTCATTCGGCAGATGGAACATGTGTTGTCAAATTGTTATCCATTTTACACTTTTGCCAAAGAATAATCTCATTCCCAGTATTCCGTTAAAGGGTATATTAATAAAACTACAGTCTATATCTGCTACTTATGAATAACTTGGTGTCCAATGACTACTGGAAAAAAGTAAAGTCAGCTTCTACTTTATTCCCATGCCAACAAAATATGGAAAGATTGTTTTAATCTGCCGTTAGTTTTAAGCATATATGTAAAGCATGGGGTACCTTAGAAAGTGGATCAGGGTTTCAAATAATATATGTGGTGAAGGAAAATGTTCTAAGCTGCATCAAAGGAAGTCCCACCAGTAGGTAGACAAATAGTGGGACTTTGGCAGAGTAAAGAGTTAAAATATTTGATATTATAACTTCTGCAGTCATGAGTCAGCAAAGGTACCAAGCTAATGTGATAGTGTAATGGTTGATTCAGTGGACTAATAATGCAGACTTCCATTCAAATACCATCAACACAGTTTGTGAATTTGATTTAAGTCAGGAAAACAAAAATGAAATGAACTCTGAAACAGTAAAATGTAGCTATCAGATTGCAACAAAACCAACAGGTCTGTTAACCTTCCTCAGGCAAGGAAGAATACTTCTCTTTCCAAGTGACTTAGCAAGCCATTTAGTTGTATCAAGTCATTATTACAGGAAATAAAAACTGGATCGATTACCCATCTTTGTTATTTGAAACCAACAAATCAATGGCTGAATTGACCCCTTAAAAACTGCTCACTAACGGAAGTCACTAGCACTGAAGTTGGGAGTATCCTATAGTCCATTCAAGGTGTAGTCTAATCTTGTGCTATTCATAAGATTCCAACTTTCAGCCAACTTCCCAAGGTCCAACATCACAATCCTTGTGTATGTCTCATTTCATTCACAGACTGATCCAACAGACAGACAGCATTTCTGCAATTGATTGTGCAGAGACATTTTTTTAAAACAGCCTGAACTTAAAAAAAGGACAATATGGGGAAATTTACAATGCTCTGTTGGTACACAGATAATACCAGAGGACTGGGGATTGGTGAATGTTATTCAGTAGTTCAAAAAACAATGAAGTAAGAATGACCAGCCACTACAGGTCAGTCAGTGCTGGGAAAGCTTTAAAAACATGGACCTGAGACAGGATTAATAGTCACCTGGAGGAAAATGGATTGATTCAGACAGGTCAGGTTGGATTTGTTGAGTTTTAACTAAGAGTTAATTAAGTTGATACAATTTTTTGATAATATAGTAGTTAGGTTTGATGAGGGTATTGCATTTGCTATGGTGTATAACATATTGTGTAACGGGCTCATCGGCTAAGATGATGCATATGGCAACATAGGGACATTGAGTAAAAAGCTGGCTAAAATCAACCGGTGGTAACTCATAGTGAATGATTGTTTTAGGACTAGATGAAGATGACTAGTTGCATTTTCCAGCATTGCTATTAGGACCATAGCTTTTTCCGATCTATATTAATGACCCAGAGTCGAGGGAGTAACCTTCAAATTCTAAACTTGTTGATGAACCAAAATTTTACAGGACCATGAATTCCAAAGACGCTAGTGATGCTATAAACCAGCCAGTGGAATAGACGGATACACAATCAATAAGTTTTACTGGGCAAATTTGACATGATTTATTGAAAGAATGAAGAGAGGCAATATAGACTAAAAAGGATGCAGGAAGAGAGGGAAATGGGTTTCTGGGTACACAAGGCAATGAAAGTGGCAGGGCTGGTTGCAAAAACAATTCTGAGGTGCATCAATTGAGGTACACAAAGTAAATCTCAATATCTGTAAAAAAAAATAAGGAAGGTGCAATCACTATGATGTGATTATACTATGGATCCCACATGTCAGACCGGAGGATCCCGAAAGACCTGCTGTACGGGGAACTGGCCTCCAGCAAGAGAGCACAAGCGTGGCTCCATCTTCGTTTCAAAGACGTTTGCAAGAGAGACATGAAGTCACTGAAAATGAATGTCGAGAGGTGGGAGGACATCGCAAGCGATTGCTTTCACTGGAGGCTGGAACTACGCAGAGGTCTAAAAAGAGGAGAAGAGAAGCTGAGGTTTGCTGCTGAAGAAAAGCGCACTCGTTGGAAAAACAGCACCAAGACAATTCTGGAGGACAGTGCCTTCAAGTGCTGTCTCTGCAGCCGAGACTGTCACTCCCGTGTGGGACTCTATAGCCACAACAGACGCTGCTCTAACGCAGAATGAAGCAAGACTTTCCAGGCGCAGATCCATGGTCTCGCGAGACTAACAGATGCCACCACCTCCACCACTACAGATCCCCCGATGCCTACAAGGACACTGAAGAACAGATAAGCAGGCAAGTTAGGGAAAGGTGTAAAAACAATAGGGTTGTAATAATCAGTGGGTTAAATTTCCCTAATATAGACCTTTTTAGAGCAAGAAATTTAGATGGGGCAGAATTTGTTCCGTGCATCCAGGTGTGTTTCTTAAATTAACCTATATATAGTCCAACAAACGAAGAGTCCATATTGGAGCTTGTGTTGGGTAATGAGCCCAGCAAGGTGATTGACCTTTCAGTGGGTGAAAAATTAGGGAAGAGTGATCACAACTCCTTTTGCTTTAAGATAGTTATAAAGAAGGATAAATATGTTCCTTGCTGAAGAATAGTAAATTAGAGCAGGGTAGACTGCGAGAGTATTATGCACTGAAACTAGGGACAGTTAATTGGGAACAGTTGTTTCTGGGCAGGTCCACATCTGACTTGTGGATAGTGATTAAAGACCAACTATAAAGAGTACAAGACAGGTATGTTCCAAGAAGAAGGACAAGAATGGCAAGGTAAGAGAACCTTGGATGATGAGAGAGGTGGTAAATTCAGTCAAGAAGGAAAAGAAAGCACGTGTAAGGTTTAGGAAGCTAAACTGAAACAAAGCTCCTGGAAACTATGAAGAACTTAAGAAGGAAATTAGAAGAATCTGGGTGGGCCTTAAGAAGTCCTTGGCAAGTAGGTTAAAGAGAACCCCAAGTGTTTGATATGTACATCAAGAGCAAAAGGTTAACTAGTTAGCAGATAGGACCACTCAAGAAAAAATCAGGGAATACGTGCTTGGTGAAGGAGGATGTGGCTGAGACCCTAAATTAGTACTTTACATCAGTATTTACAAAGGAGAAAGAGGTGGAAGATAGGGAAATTAGTTTGTAGCATGCTAATTTGCATGGGTATTTCAAGATAAAGAATAAGGTAATCTGGGGTCTCTTGGAGAACATAAAGGCAGATGCGTCCTAGATCTTAATGGGATATACTCCAAGTTCTTGGAGAGAGACTACTGGGGCTTTGACTAATGTCTTCCTGTCCCTTATAGCCATAGATGAGGTCCCAGAGGACTGGTGGGTATCTAATGTAGTTCCATTATTGAAGGAGGAAAACAAAGGGTATCCAGGAATATCTTGCCATTGGTAGGGAAGTTGCTGGAGAGGATTCTTAAAGATATTATTAGTGGACCATCTGGAAAACCAGGTCCTAATTAGGGACAGTCAACATGGCTTTTTGCAAGGCAAGATATGTCCTACTAACTTGATTGAGACTTCTGAGGAAGTGATGAAGGTGACTGATAATGGTAGAGCTGTGAATGTTGTATGCATCGATTTTTAGTAAGGCATTTGATGAAGTCTCTCATTGTTGGCTCATCCAGAGATTGAGACACATAGGATGCATGGTGAATTGGCTGTTTGGATTCTGAACTAGCTTGCCCACAGAAGACACGGAGGATAGTGGTCGATGGAACTTATTCTGGTTGGAGGCCTGTAACTAGTTACCGTCAGGAATCCATATTGGCACCCCTTGCTGTTTGTGATATATATAAATGACCTGGATGCAAACATAAATGTACATTTAGTAAGTCTGCAGATGATGCAAAAATTGGTGGTGCTGTGGGGAGCATAAAACAGTGATGGCACTCTTAATGGCAAGACTCTTAACAGTGATAATGAGCAGAGAGGGTTTGGTGTTTAAATTCATAGCTCCTTGAAAGTGGCTACACATTTGATAAGGTGGTTAAGAAGGCAAACGGCATGCTTGCCTTTATTATTTGAGGAATTCAAGAGTTGAGCAGTTACTTTGCAGCTTTACAAAACTTTCATTCGGCTGCATTTAGAGTATTACATTCAGTTTTGGTCACCCAATCACAGGAAGGATGTCGAGGCTTAAAATGCCAGTGGTACAGAAGAGGTTTTGCAGGATGCTGCCTAGGTTAGAGGGCATGTGCTGTAGTGAGCAGTTAGGACAAACTTGGTTTATTTTCTCTGGAGTGGTGGAGGTTGAAGAAAGTTCTGATAAGGGTCTGTAAGATTATGAGAGATATCGATAGAGTGGACAGCCAATATGTCTTTCCCAGGATTGAAATGTCTAGTACCATAGGGTATGCATTTATGCTAAGTTCAAAGGAGGTGCATGGAACAAGTCTTTTACACAGAGAGTAGTGGGTGTCCTCAATGTGCTGCCTAGGATGATGATGGAGACAAATGTGAAAGAATAGAGACGTTCAAGAGCTCTTAGGCAGACACATGAATGTGCAGGAAATGGAAAGATATGGGCATTGTGTGAGCAGAAGGGATTTGTTTATTTGGGCATTTAATCTGAGAATGAATCCTAAGGTATTATATGGTGGCTTACAGTATAGGCACTTTGATAATAAATATATTTTGAACTTTGATTATTAATTTGATTAATTTAGTACAACATTGTGGGCTGAAGGACATGTTCCTGTGCTGTATTATTTTAAGTTCTCTACTGATATGGCCTCAGCTGGAGTATTATGTTCAATTTTCATTGTCATGTTGAAGGATTTTTAGAAGATTCAGAGAGTTATGAAAATGTTTCCTGTAAGGATAAGATTTATTTTTAAGAGAAGGTTGAGGAAAGATTTGAACATAAAATGATGATGACTCTGGGTAGAATAAACAGTGAGAGGCTGTTCCTATTGAATCAATGATGATATATCACCATTTTAAAGCAAAGAGGAAGGGAATCTTGCTGCTATGGTACAGTATTTTGATAAGAAAACAAATGGAGCATTATACACAGTTCTTGCCATCCCTAAGGAAGGTTATGTTCTTCGAAATGGTAGAGTGCACATTCATTTAATTGATTTCTAAGATGAATGTGCTTCCACATGATGTATATTCGAACACATCTGGCCTTCATTGATTGGAATTTAGTACAATGAGAGATATCTCATTGTAACGAATAAGGCTCTGGAAGGGATTGACAACATGGATATAGAGAGGCTGTTCTTTTCCATTTTAAAGTCACATTAGAATAGCAGATTGTCCATTTTGTATTGTTGTGAGGAGAAATTTATATTACTTTGCTCAGAGGCTAGTAAATATTTTGAATTACTTTACTGGCGAGGACAGCAGTGATCAGCCACCATGTATATTCAAGGCTCAAATTTAGAGTCTTTGATATTCAAGGGCTATAGGAGTTGTGTGGAAAAGTGCATATGATACAGGACTGGCAAGCCTGTAGTGCTATGTGGCCTTTTCCTGGTTTTTTAAAATACTTTTAGGCTCTTATGGTGTTCATTATTTTAATGCAAAAGTCGTGACTGAACTATTTGGAATCTTTCTCAGCCAGAAGTATTCCTGCATTTTGGTCTACTCCACAGATCTTCACCATTGCAGATGCCAATGTACAGCCATTGTCCAGGCATTGTCAAGAATTGACTGAATACGCTGATGCAATGGGCGAGACTCAAGTGCGAATTCCCCTTGTGTTCAACAATGCTGTGGGACTCCACTATAATGCTCAAGGTCTCTGCTCCAGTTTTTTTTGAGATACAGCAGAGAACTGGCTCTTCTGGCCCTTCGAGTCACATCATCCAGCAACCCACCAACTTAACCCCGTCCTAACCATGGGATAATTAACAATGACCATTTAATCCACTATCTGGTACATATTTGGGCTGTGAGAGGAAACTGGAGCACCTGGAGGAAACCCATGTTTACATGGAAAGGAACGTACATATTTGCTGACAGAATATGTTGGAATTGAACTCTGAACTCTGATGCCCTAAACGGTAATGGCACTGAACTAACTGCTATGCTGTCATGGTGCCTGTGGTAAACCATATATATGTTGTAACTGGGTTAACTGTCTGGACACGCCCCTCTGCTGACTGACCCTGTGGCTCCTCCCACAGATTCCTGTATAAAGGAGATTTTGCCTTGCCCCATCAGTCCGGGGGAAGACACTCAGCATGGAGGTCGTATTGTACAGCGATTAAAAGCCTTTCAGTATTTTACCCAACTTCAGTCTTTTGGAGTTATTGAAGGTGCTTCAGTGCCGCAGTTGTCCCATTGGCAAATACTTTACTAATTATCCTTTTCACAAGAATGGTCAAACCTAATTCAGCCAACAGTGAGTTAGTAACCTGCAGGGGACTACTCGTTTTCAGATCTCATTAAAATCATGGTCCAAAACTGGCATGAAGAACTGTACTTCACAGTTAAGGTGAGAATGTTAGCCTTCGTTATCAAGGCAGCTTATTGACTGTGTGTAACAATAAGGAACTCAAGCAAAAAATGCAAATTCATTGGGGAAGAAACCTTCAGTGGCTGCAGTCATTCCTGACAGTAGTGAAGTGTAGAATTCTTGAACCTAAATAATTTCTGCTCCAGTTTATTACTCTGTATCTTAAGGCTAGATTACTTCAGGTTCTTCATTAATGACTTTGCCCACATTCTATTCATAAACTTATCCATAATTTAGTAAGCATGTGTTGCAGATCTTGTTTCTTTTCAGGTAATTAGAAGACATTTTTCTCTTAATGCCATTTTATTTAAAGCCATTTATTTATTATCCAATTCATAATTTTGTTATGCTAATAGTAAGAGTTGTTACATCACATGTGGGAATTCCATCATAAATTCATGATTCACAGCAGCTTCTACACCTTCTGGAATGGTCACTGTGGTATTGGATCTGTGATTAGATTTTGGTCTTCATTAAGGTTGCCAGCATAAGCTTAGTTTCTTCCTCTAAACTCTTCCATCCAGCACGCTGAGCAATGGCGAGAGGATTCCGGGTGCTAAGTTATCTCACAACATCACATACAGATATTTTTGGTGATTTCCACTGACGAGATTTTGACATCATTCAGAATTTGGAATCTGGTGATGGAGCTCAGGTTCTCCACACGATGTTTGAACTGACAAACTGCACTTCCGTCAAGCAAAACGTGGAAATATTCTTTGTCGGAATAAATTTCTATCTGTCATAAAAACAGAATAAAGTAGCTGAACTCTTTGAACCCATGGAAATTATGTTGGTTTAATTGCAAAGTGTAACTTAGCTGAACTTACCCTTCAAAAACTAAAGGTTGTATTTTGACTATGTGCTTAATAAAGTGGAAGTCAGGAGATTACTCACATTCTCAACGCATTTGTATGTAAGGAAAATGAAGCACAGGAGTGCTGCCCCTCACAGTCAGATGCAGACCTGCTTTATATTGAAGAAAGCATTGCTGCACTGTACCACTGATGTTGGCAGAACTTGAAAGGAACTGGGCCGAACTCAAGAGCATGAACTGACAGGGTCAGGAAACAACAGCAAGTAGCCAATGCCCCATGTGTGCCAATAGAAAGAAAAGTAATTTGTCAAGTCCCCATATGGAGTCCTTGAAAATCGCAGGCCCTAGGCCAGCTTCTCCTTCTGAGATCCCTGAATGTGTCAGTTTACATTTTCATTCCTGCCCCTTCACATTGACCATGTTGTCACTCCTGTGGGTCTCATGTGGGAGGCAGTGCAGGTAAAAGTTAATGAAGCCTGACAGTTAAACAGCTTGGGCTTCACATTCAGCTGTCCGGAGAGGATCTCTGCGTGGTTTGAATAAAAACTTGGAGCCGAAATAAACAAAGTTGAGTTCAGCAGGCAATCGAAATGTTGGAAATTGGAAACGTACCTGAACCCTTCATATGTTTTTGTTACCTCATCATTTGTTTGTACTGAATTTGTATTGATCCTATTAGTTGCCTGCCTTGAATCCGATCTTTTGTTTTCAGATGCGAGTGAACTTATTATGCATTTCAAACAATTTCAAATGATTGTCAGCAATTAAAGCTCCTCATTTGATTGTACTATTATCAGGATAATGAGTGGTTATGCTTTGTATCCAATTCAGTCCTCACCTTTGCTTTCTATAAAACGTGGCATGGTTTTGAAGAAAACAATTTGCTTTAATTCACTTGAAGCCACTTTCTATATCAACCACTGAATCTCATGCTGTTTTTCACAGGCATTGTAGACCATGTACTGTAGTTATGCACTGGTCTGTACCTTTATGACCTCCGTGTTCATAAGCAAATCTATTTACAGTATAAATGGCTGACATTACTGATAGGGTAATTATAAGTGTTTATACAATAAATCTCAGTCCACATTGACCATTGGACTTGCCTTTTCAACTGGCTTTACACTGGACACTTTGGAAAATGATTCCTCCTCTGCAACTGATCCATGCTATTTGTCATACTCTAGTTCATATCGATGATTATGTGTCTTCAGTTACCATTTTATTACAAAAAAATGTCAAGTTTAAAATTTTGTTCCCCTAAAATCCTCTTTCTGAGGTTGAAAGCAGTCTACAGCAATACCTTTGTACAGTGTGGAGAGGTATCTGTGTCATTGAAATCATTGCACTGGATTTCACCTAGAAATAACACTATATTATGAATATTATTTTCTTTGGTGTCCATGGCTTCTGTAGTGCATGGTTAATCCATAATGTGTATATCATAGTTCCTGAAAATCTACAATACTAAACTACAGACCTGGCTGATTTGATGTACTACTGAAATCCCACAGTACAATTCTAAAAACACAAAGCCTTCCTTATGCCTCCTGATCAACATTACTGAGGGAATTAAACTCCTCTTCTGATGTTCGAATTGTTAATCCTTACTAAATGAGGACTGGCTACCTTAATTGTCAGCACAGTAATGGGAACTGCTGCTCAAAGGTGATCCATCAGGTATGAAACATAACAGGGGGTGAACGAACTGCTGTGTAAATGTAAGCTTTCCCTTTCTAATTTGCATAATCAAAGTTTGGCTGGACACCCTGTATAATTCAAGTTGTGACCATTTCCAGTCACACAGAGTCCTCTCCACACTGTGTTAACTGCTAACCATTTAATCCTCCAAACTTTGAAAGTGATTTGATGCTACAGAAACATAACTGGCAGATTCTCATAATCTTACTCCATGATTTAAGAAATCTTGCCCGAGTAAAAAAATATATATTTATAGACAAAAATGCACTTAGGTGTTTCAGGTGTGATCTTGGTAGGGGTATGAGAAAATGACCTTTAGCTAGTTTATTTAGCTAGGTCTTTTGAGTATAATTGTCTATAATGTAAAATTCTTAACACTCTAGTTTCATATAGATTTTAAAAAAGTGTTTTTCTTGTAGGAGTAAATCAACTATAATAGGGTGGATTCTAATGATGAACAATATGATGTGGCAGCAGAAATATAATGTATGTTTTCCAGGGGAATGCGTCTCTTTCCCACTATCAAGGATGAGGAAAATCAGTTAGGAAAATAAAGCAGCATGCAGAAGGCAGCAACCCTCCAGGTGTAACCTTCCACAGTGTATCCAAAAATAGCTCAGATGCTTCAAAAAATAGAGAGAACTCATGGCACAATTGTATAAGGCTACAATTGTTAACTTTGTTAAGATGATACAGTGCTAGAGCAGTCTGTCTCTCTTAACCCTACCGGCTGTGTTATAGACGTTCCTCTGAAAAATTAATGTCCCTATGATTAGAAAGGACACTTTCAGTGTTCTCTGAAAGCACAGCTGGCCTCTGACTGCATTTGGTTCCTGCAGTTTTGTTCAGCTTGGGGAATTTCTAGAGTGGATCAAACAGGCAGAGGATGGAGAAACAAATCTCTGCAGCTTCCCTGACTCCCCTTCAGTGTTTGAATGCAGACTGATTTCTTCACTGACACTTGCACTGCTGTGTGGATGCAGCTCACAATATGTTTAGCAAGTAAGTGTACCAGATGTAGAATGTAAGACAACCAGGAATAGCATTACTGACAATCAGCAATGCTTTACACGGTTCTGGTCATGTCTTACAAACATGATTGAGTCTTTTTTTTAAGAGCTGCCAAAGATTGTTGATGAGAGTAGTGCAATAGATATGTATACAACACATTAATAAATCCTTTGGAAAAGTCTCTAAATGGTAGGTTGATCCAGAAAATGAAGGGACATGTGAACCGTGGAGACTTGGTAGACTGGATCGGCAATACAAAGCCGCGGATAATGATGGAGTGATGGAGATTTGTAACCATTGGCGGCCCACATATTGGGAAGGGTGTGGAGGCTTTAGAGCAGGTGTAGGTGAGGTTCCCCAGGTTGTTGCCTGGATTAGAGAGTTTGAGCTTGAAGGAGAGGCTGGACAAACTTGGATTATTTACTCTGGAGCTCCTGAGGCTAAGGGAAGACCCAGCAAAGGTACCTAAAATCGTAAGAAACATAAACAAAAAAAGTCACAGGCCTTTTATCCAGGGTGAAACTGGCAAATACTAAAAGGGATCACCTTAAAGTGAGGAGAACAAAATTAAAGGAGATTTCAGAGGCAATATTTTCCCCATGCAGAGAGTGGCAGGTGCCCAAAACATGCTGCTAGGAAAAGTAGTGAAGCAGATACAACAGTAATGTTTAATAGCCATTTAGACAGGCACGTGAACAGGCAGGCAGTGGAGGGAGATAGACCATGTGCAGGCAGGTGGGAATAGTTTGGAATTGCATCATGGTTAGCACAGATGTTGTAGGCTGACGAGTCTGTTCCAGTTTTGATCTGTACTCTATTTTATGTTCTATGTACTTCAACCTGTATCACTTCATGGGCAAGAAATCTGCCTAAAAATTCAATTTTTCCCTTTTTTTTGAGCAATAAACTTATGCTGGCTATAGGAGTAAGGCCCAACTGGAATCACCACAAACAAAATTAGGAAATTGGCCAAACAAACTTTAAAAGACAAAATACTGGCAGTTTATATCCAAGCAACACACATCAGAGTTGCTGGTGAATGCAGTAGGCCAGGCAGCATCTCTAGGAAGAGGTACAGTTGACGTTTCAGGCCAAGACCCTTCGTCAGGTCCTGACGAAGGGTCCTGACGAAGGGTCTCGGCCTGAAACGTCGACTGTACCTCTTCCTAGAGATGCTGCCTGGCCTGCTGCGTTCACCAGCAACTTTGATGTGTGTTGCTTGAATTTCCAGCATCTGCAGACTTCCTGTTGTTTGCAGTTTATATCCAGATTTGTTTGTTAAAATAGGATTGTGTAGATCCTGATGGTAGCTTCATTTAAAGCTCTGACTTGCTATGCTGGTCACTAGGAAGAGGTGTGGAGATTAAGGGAACTCTCCTTAAGAGAACAATATACTGTAGCTGCATTCTGCTGAGATGAATGAAAACACAGAAGAGAGGGGTCACAGTGATACTCTGTGAGTATGAATTATTCTGAACGATAATCAACCCTCACTGAGTCTGATGCAGGATGAAGAATGAGGCATTAGCTCTGATATGCATGACATAAAAGAATCACTGAAGGTGAAGCTTTGTCTTCCCAAGAAAGAGATGTTGCAAAGTTTAGAGCCTCACCAAAAGAGTGCTATGTTTAAATTGTGCACTGAATACCCCATGGATAATTACCTGGAATGGCTCTTCAGCCTCGAATGGGCATGTCGTGCTCTGTTCCTCTTTACCCCATTTGTTTGCAAGGTAGGAATTACACACAAGCAATGATTCCGTAAAGCGTGGGTTAAAATGAAATGCTATCTCTTCGCTTCTGTCACACAGAAAATTGATATCAAACCTATTGGCAAAGAAACCATAGTTAGATTGCATTTAATTCCATACATTATTGTCTAAGCTGATTAACTAGGTTAATCCTTCACGAAGGGCAAAAATGTAATTTTTCTCTTTCCTTGATTCCCAACTCATGATTGCTCTTTTGGTAGCATACCTTTCCATGGATATTGATTGTTACACTATTGGCTTTCAACAATTTACCAACTCTCAAGGCCAGTATCTTGGCCACATAAAACAGTGGTCCCCAACCTCTGGGCCATGGACCGATACATTGCCGCAAAGAATGCAGGGATGCAGCGGTAGACGGAACGCACCCAGCACATCTTTAAGAAAAAAAACTGAAATCAACAAGCTAATTAATTAGGTGCGGCCTGGCACGTAAATGTTGGCCCAGATCAGAGGCGACACTTACGTGCTGGGTGGCACCTAATTAATTAGCTTGTTTATTTTGGCTTTTTTCTTAAAGATGTGCTG
This sequence comes from Mobula hypostoma, assembly GCF_963921235.1. Taxonomy (NCBI): domain Eukaryota; kingdom Metazoa; phylum Chordata; class Chondrichthyes; order Myliobatiformes; family Myliobatidae; genus Mobula; species Mobula hypostoma. The sequence continues at coordinate 107,667,034 of NC_086105.1, read as the reverse complement.
GATGCGTTCTGACTACCACTGCACCACTGCATTCTTTGTGGCAATGTATTGGTCCGCGGCCTGGAAGTTGGGGACCACTGACGTAAAATATTGACCTTGAGTAATAGTAGTTAATTTATTTCACTCACAAACCTGATCCAATATCTACCATCAAAGTGTTTAAGATAGGCAATCATGGCTGGTTTATTCTTTTATGATTCATTGGCATAAAGCAATTTGTGGTCTTCCATCAAGCAGTGTAAATTACGGATTGACACAGGATGAATATCCATAAACTAATGACATTTTTCCTCAAAATTTTTGAGGAATTCAACACTTCATGTAAAAATCAGTTTCGTAGACAGAAGACATAACTGATAAAATTGATGATTACTTTACCACGCCATCTCTCAGTTTAAGTGCAAACTTGGCACAGTTGGTAGTATTCCTGCTTTCGTGTCAGAGCATGAGGAACTCCACTGAATGGGTTAATAACATAACACTGAGAGAGGTCTTAATTGTTTAAATGCTATCCTTTGTGTGAGATGTTAAACTGGCATCCATCTGTCACAGATTCAGCAGTTAATGCCCAAGGGAACGTTAAAAATAAACCAATGCAATTTAGAAGCCAACATAAAGTTTGGCCAGTATCCTAACCACAGCTTCTTCTGGTATCAACACAACTAGATTAAACTGGTCACCCCCTTTAAAACTCTGGGACAACTGCACATGTAAAATGATTGCTTTCAAAAATTCCAAAGTAAACACTGAGACAAGCACTTCAGATGCTTCATCATGGAGAATGGAGACTCTGTTTACATATGGATCTTGTGAACATTTTAAGTATAATACTCCACACAGAAAACCAATGAAATATGTACTGTCGACATATGTTATCAATAGTCTGTGCCGCAGAATCAATCTTCTCCCAAAGCATAACATAAAATCATCAAATTTTGTGCTGATGGGCCCATAGGTCATTTTATACCCGGCTCAAAATTTTGGAATAAATGCCCCTGTCATTGCTTCCTTCCTGGAGGCATTAACTTGTACTTCAGGCTTTTCCTGACCAGAAGATTAATCTGTGTCCTCAGGAGTCTGGTTGAAGTCAACACAACACTGGAGTCAGTGAATTCCAAAAATGTTTTAAATCTCAACAGCAAGTACAAATGCTCATTTCAAGATCTAGGGATAAGGGGTTACTAACTCCCATCTGTGGCCAGAGATGAATAATATAACAAGTCTAGGACAATCATATTCAGTCCATCATTCTTTTAATCCTCTGGGGAAGGATTTTCCAAGGATATGTGATCTTGTAAATCAATAGAGGTTAGAGCAATTTTAGAAAAAGTTCAGATGTTTTACACCATTGCCATGGACCGGCCAAAACAGGAGTTCTTCCTACCTTGCTGCCTGGCTCCCATAGTTATTTACATGAAAGCAAAATACAAGAAACTCTCAGCAGGAGAGGAATATGTGGAAGAAAGACAACAAATAGCATTACATATAAAAGACCCTTCATCAGCACTGGGAAAATAAGGAAATCAGTTAGTTGTAAGATATGAAAGAGGGAGGAAAGGGGTAAAGGAGATACCTTCAGTAGGCTGAAGCCAGGGTTGTCTAGCTGATTCCAGTGTTTAATGTGTCATTTGGTTGCTGAAGCAGTTAGAGAGAGATGATAAATGATTGGACATTAAAGCTATAAAGAACTGGCCTGTCCTGTTCCTGAAATCCAAGCCAGAAAGAGAATGTTGGAAATGTGCTCAGCAAGTCAAGCAGTTCTGTGATAACATTACCACAGAAATGGCAAACTCCGATTAAACACAGGAACCATTTTTTTGATTGCAATGTTGAGTTCAAAAGGCTGCATACAGAAAAAGAGGTGCTGTTCCTCAAGCATTTATTGGGCCTTGTTGGATCAGAGCATGACAAAATGAATATAAAAACAACTGGAAGCTCAAGGTTACCCCAGGGCAAGTGGTCATCTAATTTGTGTTCGGTTTCTTCAATGTAGAGGAGATCATATTGTGAACACAACTTGCTATAGACCTGACTGCATGACGTACAAGTCAATAACAGCGTCATTTGAAAGGACTATTTGGATGGTGGGAAGGAATGAGGTAATGTGATGGTGTTGCATAGCAGCATGCTATAGGAAGGAGTGATTAGAGATGGAAGGGAGGAAGTAACACGGTTAATTGCCCCTGTTGAAAGGTGAGGGGGAGGGAAAGGTGAGTCTAATTGTGAAATCTTGTCAGAGTTGATGAAAAATTGCGAAAGTTGGTGGTTGAGAACACAAGGGTTAAGATTAGAGACAAAAGAAATATTTGGCTTACAGTCAAGGGCTCTGTCAACTGTTGTAGAGGGAAAGCCTCAGTTAACGGAAAAAAAAATCTCTATTTGTCTTTCCACAGCTACTGCCTGACCTGCAGGGTATTTCCAGAATTTTGTTGTTTCTTTTAAAGTCTGAGGGATCTGCAGCTTTTCATTTTTGATTTTATTTGTTCCCTGTTGGCTAACTGCACTCACTATCAATCCCATTCCTCTAGCATCCAAAGATACATTCTGGTATTAACCTATCCCTAACTTTCTAGTCCATAACCAAGCATTGATCATTGGTCTCACCACTTCCAAACTCAAACCCATCAATATCTAGGAGTTGTTATAAAGCATTTACTGAAAGGGACGACACATACAATTGTTGGCTGCAGGGATTTTAGATTTTCTGAAAATGGTCATAGATTGATTTCAGAGTTGAAAGTGTTGTGGGGAATAATCTAATATTGGAGGTATATTGACACTAAAATAAAATACAATATTTATGAGATAGATGAGATAGATATAGTAATCAAAGGTTTTAAAATATTCACTTGTCAGTAGTGGGTGCAACTGTCAAGGTAATTTTGTAAGAAGATGGTGATGAAAACCATTCTAATCCACAGTTAACTGTCTGATTGTTGTGCTGAGGAGAAATGGAATGACTTCCTGGGGCCATTTTGGAGTTAACCCCATTATTGTTGTCTGGCCTCACATCTTGATTATCCAAGTAATATTTGCTCTGCTAATGGACTTTAGTGAAAACCAAGTAACTTCATAAAACAACGGAATTTAATACTCAATGTTACTGGCACTAGTTTTGTTTTATTAGGGTTATTTCTTTAGCTGAATTTAAATTTTCCAAGCTGATGTTCTGGGATTTCAACTTATTTATCTCACGTGTCTCATTTGTCCAGTGGTCTGGGTTAATTATCGATTAAATAAACCGCAATGCTGTAGAGTCATAGAGTCATAGAAATGGACAGCACAGAAACGGGCCCTTTGGCCCATCTAGTCCATGCCAAACCATTCAAACTGCCTATTCACATTGACCTGCACCAGGTCCATAGCCCTCCATACCCCCTACCCATCCATGTACTTATTCAAACTTTTCTTAAACATTAAAATTGAGCTCACATTCACCACTTGTCCTGGCAGCTCATTCCACACACTCATGATCCTCTGACTGAAGAACTTTCCCTGCACATTCCCCTTAAATTTTTCACGTTTTACCTCTAACCTCTGGTTATTGTCCCACCCAACCTCAGTGAAAAAGTCAGCTTACGTTTACCCCTCATAATTTTGTAAATTTCCTCTCAGTCTTCTACACTCCAAGGAACAAATTTCTAACTTATTCTATCTTTCCTTATAACTTAGGTTTTCTCAACCTGGCAACATCCTTGTAGATTTTCCCTGTACTGTTTCAACCTTATTTACATCTTTCCTGTAGGTAGGCGACCAAAATTGCGCACAATACTCCAAATTAGGTCTCGCCAATCTATTATTACATGCCATCTCCTGAACTCAATACTTTGATTTATAAAGGAAGTACTTTGATATATAAATATCCTGTTGCGTTTGGATTCAAGTTTTATATACAGTGGGATGCAAACGTTTGGGCACCCCGGTCAAAGTTTCTGTTACTGTGAATGGTTAAGTGAGTAGAAGATGAACTGGTCTCCAAAAGTCATAAAGTTAAAGATGAAACATTCTTGTCAACATTTTAAGCAAGATTAGTGTATTATTTTTGTTTTGTACAATGTTAGAGTGAAAAAAAGGAAAGGAGCACCATGCAAAAGTTTAGGCGCCCCAAGAGATTTGAACTCTCAGATAACTTTTACCAAGGTCTCAGACCTTAATTAGCTTGTTAGGGATATGGCTTGTTCACAGTCATCGTTAGGAAAGGCCAGGTGATGCAAATTAGATTAGGTTAGATTATGAGGACACGCAGTCCTCTTTTATTGTCATTTAGTAATGTATGCATTAAGAAAATGATACAATGTTTCTCCAGAATGATATCACAGAAACACAAGACAAACCAACTAAAAAAACTGACAAAAAACACATAATCATAACATATAGTTACAACAGTGCCAAGCAATACTGTAATTTGATGAAGAACAGACCATGGGCACGGTAAAAAGTCTCAAAGTCTCTCAAAAGTCCCATCATCTCACTCAGACAGTAGAAGGAAGAAAAAAAAACTCTTCCTGCCATGAGCTTCCAGCGCCGCAAACTTGCCGATGCAGCATCCTGGAAGCACCCGACCACAGCCGACTCTTGAGTCCGTCCGAAAACTTCGAGCCTCCGACCAGCCCCTCCGACACCGAGCCCTGAGCACCATCTCTGCCGAGCGCTTTGACCCTGGCCCCGGCAACAGGCAATAGGCAAAGCTGAGGATTTGGGGCCTTCTGCCCGGAGATTCTTGATCGCACAGTAGCAGTGACAGCGAATCGGACATTTCAGAAGTTTCTCCAGGTGTTCCTCCATGCTTCTCATGTCCGTTTCCATCAAATCAGGATTGTGCATGGCCCCTAGTTAACACATACGATATCATATCGGAGCGGCCGCGCGCACTGCGTTGTGCCGCCATCTCAAAGCTTTGTAAATATCCTGACTCCTCAAACCTTGTCCCAACAATCAGCAGCCATGGGCTCCTCTAAGCAGCTGCCTAGCACTCTGTAAATTAAAATAAATGATGCCCACAAAGCAGGAGAAGGCTATAAGAAGGTAGCAAAGCGTTTTCAGGTAGCCGTTTCCTCAGTTCGTAATCTGATTAAGAAATGGAAGTTAACAGGAATGGTGGAGGTCAAGTTGAGGTCTGGAAGACCAAAGAAACTTTCCGAGAGAACTGCTCGTAGGATTGCTAGAAAGGCTGCTGAAACCCCTGTTTGACTGCAAAAGACCTTCAGGAAGATTTAGCAGACTCTGGAGTGGTGGTGCACTGTTGTACTGTGCAGCGACACCTGCACAAATATGACTTTCATGGAAGAGTCATCAGAAGAAAACCTTTCCTGCGTCCTCACCACAAAATTCAGCATCAGAAGTTTGCAAAGGAACATCTAAGCAAGCCTGATACATTTCAGAAACAAGTCCTGTGGACTGATGAAGTTAAAATAGAACTTTTTGGCAGCAATGAGCAAAGGTATGTTTGGAGAAAAAAGGGTGCAGAATTTCATGAAAAGAGCACCTCTCCAACTGTTAAGCATGGGGGTGGATCGATCATGCTTTGGGCTTGTGTTGCAGCCAGTGGCATGGGGAACATTTCGCTGGTAGAGGGAAGAATGAATTCAATTAAATACCAGCAAATTCTGGAAGCAAACATCACACCATCTGTAAAAAAAAGCTGAAGATGAAAAGAGGATGGCTTCTACAACAGGATAATGATCCTAAACACACCACAAAATCCACAATGGACGACCTCAAGAGGCGCAAGCTGAAGGTTTTGCCATGGCCCTCACAGTTCTCCGACCTAAACATCATCGAGAATCCGTGGATAGACCTCAAAAGAGCAGTGCATGCAAGATGGCCCAAGAATCTCACAGAACTAGATGCATTTTGCAAGGAAGAATGGGTGAAATTCCCCCAAACAAGAATTGAAAGACTCTTAGCTGGCTACAGAAAGCGTTTACAAGCTGTGATACTTGCCAAAGGGGGTGTTACTAAGTACTGACCATGCAGGTGGCCAAACTTTTGCTTCAGGCTCTTTTCCTTTTTTGTTATTTTGAAACTGTAAAAGATGGAAATAAAAAATAATCTTGTTTAAAATATTAAAGAAATGTGTCATCTTTAACTTTATGCCCTTTGGAAATCAGATCATCTTTTACTCGCTTAGCCATTCACAGTAACAGACATTTTGACCAGGGATGCCCAAAGTTTTGCATGCCATTGTAGTTGGAAAAGTATATTTTTATTAAAATTATTTTCAATTCAATTAAGCTAAATGAATATATATGAGATGATTTAAACTTTACTGAAGCAGAATTATCATCGTAATGTTAATATTTAATTTAATTCACCCATGGAACACCATGAAACATCAATGATTTTGGATAATTATCCAATAACTGCAAAAGAACAGGATAATCCTTCAGCAATCAGAGCGGATTCATCCCACAGCAATGGCAAACTCAGTCTTTGAGAACATACTGAATTAGTGAGTTTAGTGACATTACAGGCTCCAGTGTTCCCTCTAATTTGTAATGTCCTGTGTGCGCAAAAATATTGTGCTCTGCAATGTTTTGCCCAGTGACAACAAGTGCACATTGAATTTTATATATCGAGGTATTCAATTTAACAGCTAGCAAAACACTGTCAATAAGAACTTCGATCTTGTCTGGGTTTGACCATTTTCGCTCTTGTTCATCTGCACTGTCACAAGACATACATAGCAGGCCCGTAGTGAATAATGCAAGATTTTCTTTCTGGAGTTTTTGCATAGCATACATATATGACTTGCTTGCTAAATGATGCTTTAGTAGGTCAAGTTTCAGAATATCACTCCACTTCTCACTTGCAAATTCCTCAGCAACTTCTGCATCGTGACAATACACAGAGGTAACACCAGTTTCTATATGGTACATAAATATTTCTCGTAGCTGCACGTTCCTGACCTCAAGAGTTTCCGGTGTAGCAGTTTCTACTGTTTCATTAAGCCATTCCACTTTAAATGACCTAGCAGTTCCTTTGCTTCTTTGGATTTTGACATGGTGATTCAATAAATTCTTCAATAAAAACAGTATAAATAAGGTCAGTTCTCAGATCTGCAGACAGATCATCGCAAACTCCATGTTGTCAACACTGTCCATATCAGAAACTAGAAAAGGTAATGTGATTGTGAAGAATACTTGACATGCCAACAAGGTAGAGGGTGACAACCTTTTGTGCACAATTTCAATTCCTTTGTGTGCTAGTAGCAAACGATGAGTGCACACACACACACGCCACCTTAGAAGGAACATTAACCAGCTCCAACTTTCCACTTTTGTTCCAATATTGGACAGCAAGGAAAGCAAGGAAACACACTCAAAATGTTAGAGGTGCCTTGGATAACAGAGTGAACTATTTATCATGTTTTATGAAATTATTTTTGAAATCATTATTGGAACTGTCCAGTGTTACCCTGAAAAAGTTTCTGAATTCTGGCCAAATTAGGTAGCTGGTCTGAACATAAACTACTCAAATCAGCCAGATGTTTATTTGACAATGCACAGTGTGTATTTGCAAACAGAACAAGATTGCAGTCTCTCCTGTCCTCCCCCTTCCAGAGCAACATTACATTCCCAGTAGTAGCTCTCTGCCATTTGATGTTAAGTAAATTAAGCAAAATGTAAATATTGTTGGCTCCTAAATCATGCTGCTGCATCAACATTAACCAATTAACAACTGTACTTTGACCAAGGCTGTTTAATGGAGTGAGATGTACAAAGAAACCCCAGATCTAATGACAGGCAGAGAGAAAATGCTAAATAATGAATTGGAGACAGTAGGACAGGGACTGCTCTTGTTTTACAGTGCTTGCATCCATGCTGAGGGCAAGTGAAATGATCTCATTTAAACAGCGTAGCACAAAATAGGATCGTAGGCAGATCGCTGGTCTCTTCTCCTCATTACAGAAATGTTCCACCCCAGGCAACATCCATCACCTGATAGAAATATATAAGATTATGAGACACATAGATAGGGTAGTCAAAACCTTTTACTCCTTTTAGGATTATCAATGACAAGGGTTTTTTAGTTTAATGTGAGAGGAAGGAGTCTTAAAGATGATCTTCTTCTGACTTTTAATGGCGGTTGGCAGTCCAATTTAAAGGTGGATTACTGCCACCAACTGGACTGAAGTGTAGTGTAGAGAGTTAGGAAATAAAACCCCTACTAGCTCTTTATTGTCCTTATTGTCATTTAAAGTTAAGTTGGACAGCTATATGGACAGGAAAGGAATGGAGGATTATGGGCTGAGAGCAGGTCGGTGGGACTAGGTGAGAGTAAGAGTTCGGCACGGACTAGAAGGGCTGAGATGGCCTATTTCTGTGCTGTAATTGTTATCTGGTTATATGGTTTATTAAATGAAAACTAAATTACGCCAAAAAGCCCTACAGATTGTAAATAATCAAAGAAAATATTGTGAATTAAACTGAAGTATCTTTCACAACTTAGTAATATTTTTAAATGAAAACTATTAACCCTCAGAGATAGTGGCACAGCTTGCATTTGCTTTCTTTAAACCTTACAAGGTTTTTACCAAGGGAGTGGTTGATACCTGGAACATGCTGCTATTAGCTGATACAATTTCTACATTTAGACAGATACTTGAATAGGCAGGACATAGCAGCATTGTTCTAATGCATGCATATGGGATTAGCGAATATGGGCAAAATGCCGGCATAGGTCTGGATTTTGTTTCTATGTTGTACAATTCTATGTCTCTGACTCTATGATATCCTGGTAAATTCACTATACATTCTGCAGTGGATTCACACCTTTCCTACAATGTGACAAGCAAAAGTGTACACACGGGCAGATTTTTCTTAAAGCCATTAAGTAAAGCTAAAGTTATACAGGAAAAGACATATGCAAATATCTCCGAGATTTGATGTGTTCCAGGAATTGGCATTGATCTGGTTATCATCAGACTATACTGGGTGTTCACTCTCTCTGCCCCTGCCTCGAATATATTTGCATCAGTGGCAGTGATGGTGTTGCAGCCATATCCCTAAACAAGAGCCCCGCGAGTTAGTGTTGATTGACATCTCTTTGATGTGTTTCAGTGCGTTTCACAATGAGCGAGTGGCTGATCGAAATACAAAGGAAATGAAGGTGGAGGAATGGGAGAAAATTCCGAGTTGAAAGGACAGTGGAAGCTGGAGAGACAAAAGAACGAGGAAATGTGCGAGTCTAATTTATGGATTTTATTTGAACAATTCAGCTGGTAGGAGGAGCTCCAGGCTCTGATCTGCTTCTGCCCTTGTTTGATATCTGGGCACACCTGCCTGCATCCAGCGAACTTCTGGTCGGGGGTGGAAATCCGTGCAGATCTTTGGCAGTGCTTCAAGAGATATGAACCCAGTCAGAAAGCATGAACATTGAGGCAGTCAAGCAGACTCTCCAATTACCTTTTGGCTCCTGCGGTCGGTTCGCCCCTCACTGTCACATTCCACCCAGGACATAGGCCCTCAGGAAACTCAGCTTCAAACTGCTCACAAACAGGAAGATAAAGATTAATGCAGGTTTATTAAAACAATCCACTTATCCTTAAATAAGTAAATCAATAAACATATTCTTTCCAATATTGCTGGTTGACAGCCATTCATCTTCCTACATGCAGGAGGATAACTGTGACTGTGAAATTCTCTGCGAATGTTGAATCTGTACACCTGTCCCACCTTTTTCGTTCGTGAGGTGGTGTCTGAGAACGCAGAAGGACCAAAGCAGATTGGATTGAACTAATTTATTGCCAAATATTGTTGTTCCACTGTAATGTAGTGAACGTGGTTAAAATGTCAACAGCGTTACCAATTGCAATGTTATTGAGTAAACAGTCAGTGCTGAGTATATGTTCTGCTGGCACAGGCTGGCTCCCATTTCCCAACCATCACAGCAGCCACAATGTGGCTATAATATTGGCTTAGCTCATGTAGCAAAGGAGCAGGGTTAAGCAGAGCAAGAAGGGTTGAAAAGGGGAGAGGAGATGGAGGAAGGGGCCCCTTTCTGGCTGCACTATCTAATTCAGTAGCATGGCGGTTAGCACGGTGCAGTTGCAGCCTCGGATTATCAGAGTTCAAAGTTCAATTCCGGTGCTATTTGTAAGGAGTTTCTATGTTCTCCTCGTGACTGTGTGTGTTTCCTCCCACAGTCCAAAGGCGTATTGGTTAGTAGGTTAATTGATCATTGTAGATTGTCCTGTGATTAGGCTCGTTCAGCCAGATGAGCCCGTCTGCACTGTATCTCTAAATGAATAAAACTGTATCACACAGCCAGTGAAAAAAAGCCTTAATGGAATTTATTTTCCACAAAAATTGAACAAAATTCAGAAATTTTACAGCAAGACAAGATGGTTAAGAAGACACTCAGCACACTTGTATTGGTCAGGGAACGGGGAGCAAGAGATGGGATGTCATGTTGGTGTGACCACCCTTGGAATATTGTGGGCAGTCCTGGTCATCCATCTATAGGAAGGGTGACACTGAGCTGGAAAGGGGGCAGAAAGGAGTCACAAGAATGTTACTGACACTGGATACCTTAAGGATAAGGCAGTGTGTAAAAAGAGTTACCTTTCAGTCAGGTCTATGTTCAAGCTTTAAAAAGCAGGGCTCCGAACCAGTTTTCTCTGAGTTGGACAATCCACGTCAGGTGTGCATAAAAAGGGCTACCTTTTAATCAGGACGGCAATCGAGATTTTAAAGGTAGAGTTTCACGGCACTTTCTCTGAGTTGAGGAGTGACCAGTCAGCAAGAGGGATTCATTAGAAAGGGCCAATAAAAATAATACAAATGCACATGGAACATCCATTCTTTGAGTGTGCCAGACTTTAGAGTGGCTTTGGCTCATCGGGCTTGGGTGAGGTAAAGTATCTTGTAAGTTACTCTCTCTCTGTTCTTATTTGTTCGTTCCTCATCTACTCAGGCATAGCAGCTTAATGAAATTGGCTCCAGGGGCAGTGTTTTGTACTGTGTGGGATGTTGGAAGTCTGGGAGGCTGGAGGTCTCCCATATAAACGCATCTGCACCAGGTGCACTGAGATGCAACTCATGAGAGAACGTATTAAGAACTAAAGCTGCAGCTCGATGACCTTCGACTCACATGGGAGAATAAGGAGGTGTAGGCAGGAGCTACAGAGAGGTAGTCAGCTCTTGATTGTAGGAGACAGGTAACTGGGTGACTGTCAGGAGAAGGAGGGGAAATACACAGCCAGTGCAGAGTACACCTGTGGGCATTCTGCTCAATAATAATTATACAACTTTAGATACTACTGAAGGGGATGACCTACCGGCGGTGGGGGGGGGGGGAGCCATAGCAACCGTGTCTCTGGCATTGAGCCTGGTGCTGTGGTTCAGAAGAGCAGAGAGATGAAGAGGACTGCAGTGTTGATAGGAGGTTCCTTCATCAGAGGAACAGAGGCAATGTTCTGTGTGCACGACAGAAACACCCGGACGGTATGTTGTCTCCCTGGTGCCAGGATTCAGGATGTCTTGGATTGTGTCTCCGGCATTCTCAAGGGTGAGGGTGAGCAGCCAGAGGTCTTGGCACATATTGGTGCCAATGACATAGGTAGAGAAAGGTGAGGAGTGTTAGAGCGATTTTTGGGTCTAGGATATACACATTTAGCAATTGGCTTTCGCTACCAATCTTCACATCTGAAAATGTATTGCAGAGTCCACTGCCAAGAAGGCCCACCAGTGCCTTTACTTCCTGAGAAAACTAAAGAAATTTGGCCTGTCCCCTAAAACCGTCACTAATTTTTATAGATGCACCGTAGAAAGCATTCTTCTAGGGTGCATCACAACCTGGTATGGAAGTTGTCCTGTCCAAGACCGGAAGAAGCTGCAGAAGATCGTGAACACAGCCCAGCACATCATACAAACAAATCTTCCGTCCTTGGACTCACTTTACACCGCATGCTGTCAGAACAGTGCTGCCTGGATAATCAAGGACACGACCCACCCAGCCAACACACTTTTTGTCCCTCTTCCCTCCGGGAGAAGGCTCAGGAGCTTGAAGACTCGTACGGCCAGATTTGGGAACAGCTTCTTTCCAACTGCGATAAGACTGCTGAACGGATCCTGACCCGGATCTGGGCCGTACCCTCCAAATACCCGGACCTGCATCTCGGTTGTTTTGTACTACCTTACTTTCCATTTTTCTAATTTTTCTATTTATGATTTATAATTTAAATTTTTAATATTTACTATTGATTTGTAATCCAGGGAGTGGGAAGCGCAGAATCAAATATCGCTATGATGATTGTATGTTCTAGTATCAATTGTTTGGCGACAATAAAGTATAAAGTATTGTGCATTTAATTTGGAGTGCAGCTCTGAACAATGGGTTCCTAAAAGCTGTGAATCCCAGACCAGACAATGCTGATTAAAATTCATTTGGATGTCAGTGGTAGGAATGTGAATCAGGAGGGGTGAAGGGTGCATGTAGTTTCAAAGGAAGCATTGTAAATATGGAGTTGTCCTTTGATGTTTGGCACATAAAGTATCGAGCCCCATGTTGGGCCAGCAGACCTTTCGACTGAAAGCGTCTCCATATGATGCCTGTTGTGTCTTGTTTTGTCAAAAAAAGAAGCTGCTTTGTATCTACCAGTAATTTGCTCCAGTGACTTCATTCACGCAACAACAAGGAGGTCTTGAAGAGAGATTTTAGAGAGCTAGGTAGAAGACTGAGAAACAGGACCTCCAGGGTAATAATCTCTGGATTGCTGCCTGTGTAATATGCTAGTGAGAGTAGGAATAGGATGATCTGGCAGGTGAATGCATGGCTAAGGCAGTGGTGCACGGGGCAAGGCTTTAGATTTATGGATCATTGGAATTTCTTCTGGCAAAGGTATGACCTGTACAAAAGGAATGGGTTACACCTGAACCCGAGGGGCTCCAATATCCTTGTGGGTAGGCTGGCGAGAGTTATTCAGGTGGGTTTAGACTAACTTGGCAAGGAGATGGGAACCGGAGTGATATTGCTGAAGATGAGGTAGTTGGTTTACAAACAAAGGCAATGTGTAGTGCATCTCCCAGAAATGAGAAACTGATGATAGGGCAAAATTGCAGTCAACAGGATGAGTTGCAACGTAAAAGATGGACAAGACTGAAAATGATGAATACAGGACTGAAGCTGTTACATTGGAATGTTCACAGTATACGGAATAAGGTCGATGAACTTGTAGCACAGTTACAGATTGGCATGTATGATGTTGTAGGCATCACTGAATTACTGCTGAAAGAAGATTATAGCTGGGAGCTTAATGTCCAAGGATACACATTGTGTTGAAAGGATAGGCAGAAATGCAGAGGGGGTGGCGTTTCTCTGTTGGTAAAAAATGAAATCAAATTATTAGAAAGAGGTGACATATGGTCAGAAGGTGTTGAAACATTGTTGATAGAGCTAAGGAACTGCAAGGGTAAAAAGACCTGGATGGGAGTTGTATACAGACACCCAAACAGTATTAAGGCTGTGGTCTACATGTTATAATAGGAGGTAGAAAATAGATGCCAAAAGGGCAATGTTACAATACTCATGGGGCATTTCAATATGCAAGTAAATTGGGAAAATTAGGCTGGTGCTAGATTCCAAGAGGGGAAATTTCTAGAATCCCTGTGAGAGAGATTTTTAGAGCAGCTCTGCTTGAGCCCACTAAGGGATCAACTATTCTGGATTGGGTGTTGTGCAATGAAATGCAATTGCTTATAGAGCTTAAGGTAAAAAAAAACCCTGAGGGGAAAGTGATCATAATATGATTGAATTTACCCTGAAATTTGAGAAGGAGAAGCTAAAGCCAAATATATCAGTATTACAGTGGAGTAAAGAGACATGAGAAAAGAGTCGGCCAGAACTGATTGAAGGCGGGGTGAAGTCAAGATGGCGCTAAGCAGTGGCTCCTTCGCTTGCATCTTTTCAAACAGCTCTGTTTCTACCTTTGATACCTCTTTTTTTCCTTTTCAGGGTGTGGGGGTACTTTTGAAGACCCTGACCTGGAATTACACTCTGACTCCAGTTCTTTGCAGGAATGAGACCTACTCTCAGGGCCTCATGACCAGCGGCTTTTTGATATCCCAAGGACGAGGCCTGGAAGAGGAGCATACTTTTAGGGTTCTAAGATTTTGTTGCTCTGTGGACATGCTGATTCTAGGGCGATGCCCCTGACTGAAGTGTTGTGGGAGAACACAGAACATCGGGAGCAGGCGGTTAGCTGCCGGGGATTATGCATCCGGAGAGCTGCGGCTTTTTGGTGCCAACTCTCTGGGCACAGAGCTCAGAAAAGGCAACGCAACAGACTTTTAACATCGTAAATCAGCGAGTTGTTTGTTATGTCCCCCCTCTCGCTGTGAAATGGGGACACCCCTTTTTTCCCTTATTAGGGAGAGACAGTGTCATGGTCCGGTCCGTGAAGTCCACATTCTGGTTCACGGTCCGGTCCGTGGACTCAAGACTCGGGTCTTCCAGCTGTCCCTTGTTTTGGCTGAGTTAATGATAGGCACTTGATTCCTGTCTTGGGGCTTGGAATATAAGTAGCCTTGGGGTTAACTGTGGACTGCTGGTTTGTCTTGTCAAGATCCCCTGGGAGCAACCTGCCAGTGGAAGGCCAGAGTGGCTACTCGCCATCTTTAGGCTGCGACTGGGGAACCATCCCCTCATGGAGCCTTGCTGTCAGTAGTCGGAGCTGTCTTTGTGGTATGGATTTGGCCGTTTCCTGGGCCAGCTGAGTGGCCATCAACCACTCCAAGCTAGGTAGGAATCCGGCTGTTTCTGTAGCCAGCCAAGGTTGCTGGCCATAACTGCTATTTGGAGCAACCCCGATGCAGAGATGGAACTGTCTGTCATTCTTTGGTGTCTGTCTCTTCTTGTCCTCGCCTCCATGGGGTAGGTCAGGCCATTCTGCCGTTGCCCTGCAGGAGGATCTGTCTTGTCTTGTCCTCACCTCTGTGGGGTAAGTCAGGCCATTCTGCTGTTGCCCTGTGGAGGGGGGGGGGTCCTGTCTTTTCTTATCTTGTCTTTGCCTCTGTTGGGTAAGTCTGGCCATTCTGCCATTACCCGACGGATGGTCCTGTCCCACCTCGGTGTGGAGAAGTCTCATGTTAGTGCTGAGTTAAAGATGAGTCCTGGCTTTTTGAAGGATAAGTCCCGGCTCTATGTTGATGTATAGTTCCCAGTCTGTCTCCGAGCTCCAGACTTCGAGTTATCAGCCTCCGCATTCCAAGACTCAAGACCCCAGCCTACAGCCTCAAGACCCAGACCCCAGCCTCAAGCCTCAAGACCCAAGACCCCAGCCTCAAGCCTCAAGACTCAAGACCCCAGCCTGCAGCTCCAAGCCTCTAGACCCCAGCCACATCCTGTCCTGTAATCATGTCATGTCCTTGCCTGGTTCTGGGGCCCGAGCCCGAGGCAAGACCCAGATTCTGGGTCCTTGTCCAATCTCTGGCTCGGGGTCCTCCCCAAGCCTACATTCTTGTCCCTGCTCCTTGTCTGTATTCTGTCAAGTCCCTACTCTAGTCAAGTCCTGTTCCTTGTACCTCAGTGTCTGTGTCTTGCACTTGGGTTCGCTACCTGCGCCCCCATTGTGACAGAGAGAGCCTGTGGTATGTCAAATTACTGGGTGAACTCAGAATGGAGACAGTCTTTGCCAAGGTGGTTGACTTCATTGGTGTAACCTCCCGACACCTTGAATGAGCAATTTGAAACAGCAATCTAAAACATGTAGTCCATGAATGGCCCAGCAAAGTCAGTATGTACTCTTTGCTATGGTGACGATGGCCACTCCCAGGGGTGTAACGGTGTCTGTGGGGGTGCATTTTGAACTTTTTGACATTGTGAACAGCTTTTGGCCAAGTCTTCAATCAGCTTGTCTTTTCCTGGCCACCACACATAGCTCCAGGTGAGACTCATCATCTTGACTGTACCCAGGTACCCTTCATGCAGATTTACTAACACTCTGGTGCACAGTTTAGAAGGTACAACAATATGAGATCCCCACATCAAGGTTCTTTGTCATCCTGACTGTTGGTCTTGTCCCGCTGAGAACTCTGGAAACATATGGTTACTATGAGCTGGCCATCTTTGCATGGTGATTTCATAGACTTTTGACAATGTTGGGTAATTCCTTGTTTTCCTTTGTATTTCTGAATTTGTTACCGGCAACTGGTCCACCAGTGAGGTGTGGAACACTTCTGCTGGTCACAGTTTGAAGACTTTTCTTCTTCAGTTGCCAATAGTGGAAGACATGACAATCCATCGGCACTGCTGTGCTGTCTGGTACCCTTGAACTCAATGTCAAAAGAGTGGGCTCCTCAGAATAGTGCCCAATGTTGTAACCGGGTAGCAGCCATCACTGGAATTCCCTTCCTGGGATTGAAAATGGGCACAAGGGGCTGAAGATCTGTCACTAGTGTAAATCTCTGTCCATAGAGGTAGTGGTGGAACTTCTTTATTCCCCATACCAGACTAAGGGCTTCTCAATTGATCTGTGCGTAGTTGCATTCTGCGCTTGTCAGTGATCTTGAAGCAAATGCAATCAGGCGCTCAGATCCATCTTTCATTATGTGTGACAAGATGGCTCCAATGCCATAAGGGGACATGTTGCATTCCAGTCTGATGGTCATAATGGGTGTGCAGTTCATCGGATGTGATTAGGTCTCTTTGTTCCCTTGAATGCTTCTTCACATCTTTCTAACCATTTCCATTTTGCTCCTGTTTGAAACAGTGCATTCAATGGATGCAGCACTGCTGCAATGTTTGGGAGAAAATGGTGGTAGCAGCTTACAAGGCCCAATTATGATCTGAATTGTGACACATTTTCAGGTTTGGGTGCCTGTAGCACTGCTTCAGTCTTCTCTTGTGACTTACATAACCCATTCTTGTCAATGACAGGTCCAGAGTATGAGATTTCATACTTGAAAAACTCACATTTGTCTCTCTTCGCACACAGATCTCTCTCACTCATCCTGGTAAACACTTTACCAAGCTTCTGGAGCTGCTCTTCATCTTCTTGCCAGTCATGCTGATGTCAACATTGTCCTCCTGGGATACCTTGGAGCACTTGGTCAATGGCCCTTTGCCAAACTATTGGAGCTCATGCAACGCCAAAGACAAGATGATTTTACTGGAACAGTCCCTTTTGAGTGTTGATTGTGAGGAACTTCCAGCTTGACTCCTCAGTCTCCATTTTCAGATAGGGTTGTGACAAGCCAACCTTTGAAAACCTCTTGCCATCTGCCAAAGATGCAAAAATGTCTTCTATTTGTGGCAGGGGATACTGCACAGTACGCAGCACTCCTTGAAATCCCCATATATGCAAATAGCTCCGGCTTTCCCTTTCTTGATCACCAGAAGAAGTTCAGCATCCACTTTAGGATGTAGTGTGTGAGGCACTGGACATGCTTTATGAAATCTTGATTTTGCTGTTTTATCAAGTTCAATTCTGGATTCATGCTTTTGAGTTTACCAATCCCCTTCTCAAACACCTTCTCATTAGCATTAAGCGGCTGTGCCAATCTCTGCTTAGTGCTCCCATTTGGGGTGCTATTGCCTGTTGATGTCACACTAAGACCTTTGACTGAGCGCCAGTCTAGTTGGATTTTTCTCAACCATTCACGTCCGAGAAGTACTGGCCCTCCACTTTTCAATGGACAAAGCTCTAACTGCTGTGTTTGGCCTTCATACATCACATTTACTTTCCGTTTGCCTTTGGGGGACACTTTCTTAGCTGTCTAAGTCTTTAGCATCATCGAGGTCTTCTCTAATGGTGTCTTAGAAAGAGTCTGTTATTGTCGGTCTCTGAAATTATGGACAAAGCTGACCCTGTATCCAGCTCCATTTTCAGTTTTACACCAGACACATCTATTGTTATCCAAATTATTTTGTGATCTATTTCAGTTATACTATGTAATTCTAGGCATGACAGTTCACCTTTGTCAGATTCTGTTTTGCATTTGGTAACTTTATGTATTTGCTAAGTTTTGTGTTTGGGACTTTTCACTCAGTTGTGCTTTTTGTCTGCCTTGCACAATCTCTCTACGTGACCTGTCTGTAACACTTCCTGCAGACTTTTTCTATGAATCAACAGTCAATTGCATCATGGAAGGATTTGCCACATCAACAAAATTGTTGGCTTTTTGCACCATTCAGGGACATTTCATGCATTTCACATTCTAACCTCCTTTTCTGTAGTCCTTTTGCATCGTTTGCTGCGGTCTTCAATGATATTTCAATGGTCAATGCTCATTCTAAAGTTAGGTCTCTTTCAGATAGTAGCCTCTTTAGAGTGCTCTGACTATGCATGCCACATACAAGCCTGTCCCTAAATGCATCTAAAGTCACAGTACTGAGAAAGTTTGTACAATGTATTGATTGGTTCCATTAGTAAAATCTAAATCTCACAGCTGTTACGGTTTAGGGCTCAAGTGATTTTGTAAAATTGTAATAATTTCATGGAGCGTCTTTCCTGCTGGCTTTGCAGGGGTTACTGAGTTGCTTAAGAGACTGTACGTTCTTGCACCCACTAAGCTAAGAAGCGTAGGTGCTTTGTTTTTCCCTTCCACGTTGTTTGCATTACAATACAGTTCTGCCCTCTCAACATATGACTCCCAGCCTTCATTAGCGCTATCAAATTCACCAACTTTCCCAACTGGAGCTATCGCCACGTTATTTTCACTTTAAATTCAGCACTTCTTTCACTTTTATTCATGGGCCCTCCAACTTTCTCATGATATTTAACTGTCTATTTCATCCCATAATGTCTGTACAATTCGTGATATTCTCTGACGTTCAGATTCATACCCCCTCGCCAATTTGTTCTGTCTGCACACAACTACATATCAATTAAATAAAAGCATACATGCAGGACATGGCGTGAACTGATGTATTCACATTGCAGCAAGACAGAGAGAACAATGTGCATGTGTAGACACAGATCAATATGTAGTGCTGGGTGGGGGTGGTGTGGGGAGGGGGTTATTGCTCGAAAAGAAATACATCCATACATTATAGTAACCTTATTGAGGTATATAAGTCAGGAGGGGCATAGATAGTCTCTTGCCCAGGGCAGGAGTCTAAAGCTGGAGACGTAGATTTAAGATAAGAGGACAAAGATTTAAAGGGACCCAAGAGACACTTCATTATAAAGGATGGAGGGTGTGTGGAATGAGTAGTGGGAGATGCAGGTATAGCTACACTTAGACAGGCACATGGATAGGATGTGTTCAGAGGGATATAGACCAAGAGGGATGAGCTCAGGTCAGTATGGACAAATTTGGGTGATGGGCCTGCTGCTGTTGCCGTGTAACTGTCTGACCCTATGTCATTTGCCTACAGAGCGGAGGTGGAAGCGCTCCAGGCCTTTTCCCAGGCAAATAATCTCTTCTTCAGTGGCACCAAGACAAGCGAGATGGTTATCAACTTCAGGAAAACTCCCACCACTCACACTCATCTTCACATTGGCAGCACAGCAGATGAAACTGTGAACAGTTTTGAAAACCTGGAAGCTCATATCTAGCGCAGCGTCTTATGGTTCCAGAACTCATCCTGCATAGTCAAATCTCACCAACGCCTCTACTTTCTGAGAAGGCAAACGGAAGCAGGACTATCCACATCAATACTCATCACCTTCTACAGACATGCCGTTGACAGCATAGTGGTCAGCACATTGCTTTATGGTACAGATAACCCGGGTTCAATTCCCGCTGCTGCCTGTAGGGTATCTGTGTGCTCTTCCCGTAACTGCATGGGTTTCCGCCAGGTGTTCTGGTTTCCTCCCACAGTTCAAAGATGCACCGTTTGGTAGGAAAATTAGTCATTGTAAATTATCCCATGATTAGGCTAGGGTTAAACTGGGGGATTGCTGGGCGCCGTGGCTCAGAGGGCCGGAAGGGCCTGCATCTGTATCTCAATAAATAAATAAAGAACACGCTGTAGTACTGTGTGGAACAGAGCTACACGTCACTGTGTGGAACAGAAGCTGCATGGCGGCAGAGAGGAGAGCTGTACAACAGCTTAAAACTGCTCAATGCATCACTGGCACCAGCTTAAATCCCGTAAAGCACATATATACAGAAAGGTGCCAGAAGAAGGTCAGCACCACTGTGAAGGATCCCTCTCACCCTGCTCATGAACGGTTTGTCCCACTCCCATCAGGGAAGAGCCTCTGCGGCATCCACACCAGGAACACCAGGCTCAAAAAGTTACTTCCCCTCAGCAGTCAGGCTGATCAACACCTCCAACCACTAACTCACCCTACCGCCTCCCCGCCCCCACCACCACTACTTCATCATGTCCTGTCACAAGCACCTTATGTACAGACACGCCTGTACCTAGTGTCGCTTTATGTGCGCATGCGCCGGTCGTGCATGCAGCCTGGTACAGCCATTCCGATCTATTCTTACTTTCTTCTTCTTACTTTTTAATTTACATTATTTTTTGTATTTCTTTTTCTCACGGTAACACGTTGAAGCTGCACCCTCTCTAACATGCTGGTAGAGAGAGTTTTATTTGTTTTTTTTAGCGTTGGAAATGGTTACATCCCGACACGCGGGACAGAAGTAAGGTTGCATTGTGTATTCCAGGGACCAGCTAATGCCGGCCGGTTTAGCGAGCAGAGCGGCGGACGCCCCTGCTGAAATCCAGAGGAAAACACACAGAGGATGCAGAGGGGGATCACAAAGCTGAGGAAAGAGGACCGGGTCGAGACAACAGAGACTTTCGGAGAAGAGGAGTTCGGTGGGTAATACCGTTCCGGCTGACCGGATGTGCACTGAGAGCGGTAAGCGTGAAGGAGTTGGGTGCTTACTGATCTGGTTAACAATGGATGGTGCAATCTGGGGCATATTACGATCAAGGAACGTGTTTGCAGACTGGATATTGAACTTTTTACTGTTGGACTTCGGCCACATTCCACCGTGATACAACACATGGCGGCACGGGAGGTCGTTCCTGCCTGTGGCCATCAAACGTGCAGCTCCTCCCGTGGAGGGTCAGACACCCTGAGCCAATAGAATGGTCCTGGACTTATTTTCCATCTGTCATAGTTTGCATTTTGTTGTTTGATTGTTGGGGGGTTTTGTATTGCTATATTTACGCTCTATTCTTGGTTGGTGCGGCTGTAACGAAACCAAATTTCCCTCAGGATTAATAAAGTATATCTATCTATCTATATGTAATCAGTCTATGTATACAAACCAATCTTATGCATTTATGTGTTTTATTGTGTTCTTTATGCTTATTGTGTTTTTTTTAATGCTGCATCTGATCTGAAGTAACAATCACTTTGTTCTCCTTTACACTTCAGTACTGATGAATGACAATAAATAACCTTGAATCTTGAATCTTATGACATTCACAGCAAATCAGAACAGACAAAAGAGATTCTTTAATAGTTCATTGCTTTTCATTTGGCTCTTTTCTTATCATCCGCACTATCTTCATTATAAAGCTGTGATACTTGTGAACTGCAAACAACAGGAATTCTGCAGATGCTGGAAATTCAAGCAACACACATAAAAGTTGCTGGTGCGTTCACCAGCAACTTTTATGTGTGATACTTGTGAACTGACCAGGTCTTCAAGGTGTCTCCCCTTCACCTCCTCTCAGGAAAAGGGGTTGCCACTTCTGCAATGGTTGGTCCCCGGAGTTGTTGATCTTGATCTTGATCTCAGTCACACAGGTGGAGAGACTCAGGTTCTTGAGAACCAATTCAATTAAAAAAATTTCGGCTATCTGGGATCCATTTCTTGCCTACCTAGATGAGGCCGGGGGCAGATGAACAATTTCCCCCCAGCTAATCTCTCACAGCCCTCATTTGAGACTTAATGCTTAGCATTTTTGAGCACTCTGTACAACAGGTATCCTTCTAATGTTATGTCCTCTTTTTTCTTCTTTTTTGCTCATTTTATTTTCACACATGTCTGAGCTTATACGTTCTTGTTAATTTTATTTGTGACGAAAGAGGGTTACAAAAGTACACATAGACTAAGATGTTAACTGTCCTGTGCTAGCACCAGTGGGATCAACAGTTGATCTGCCACCTGTCTTCAGGAGAGAGAGATAAGTAAGACAATGGAGCAGCATTTGGAAATGTTAATGAAGAGACGAGAGAGTTTAACGGAAGGAGACACTGGTCTGGGTATTGTCAAGACCGGCTCCTTTTGAACCCTGAAATGTTTGAAGTGTGATGGACAGGCGATACCCCAGCAGGGGGATAAAAAGGGGTAGGTTCGCTAAGACACCACACACGACACCATGAGGTAACGAGACCCTGGAAGCGGTGCGTCCCCACAAGTCGGTGGGAGTTTTTGGATGTCTGATCGCGGGACCAGCCATAGACACACAGGGTGGAAAGATACGGTCGGCGGGAACCTGGTGCGTGTCCACCCTTGCCTGGGTGCAGGGTTCACCGCTGAAGAACGATCGTGTCTGGAACGGAGGGGTCACAGTCGGTGACCTCAGAAGACATTACCAAGGACTCGCCCGAAAGCTAACTGCGAGGAATATCGAAGGTCTGTGTGGAATCCGTTTTGAATATTCATTTGCTTTCGCTCTCTCTCCTTTTCCCCGTCCAATGGCACAACAGTGATTACTGCGAACTGAACCGAAATCAATTGAACTGAACTTTGCGTCACTTGAAACTGGTTATTTACCCCTAGACTGCGATAGAGCTTGATTGATCCTATTATCCTAGTTCTGTGTACATGTGTGTTTATTCATTGCTAACCTGTTGCATTTATATCCTTACTATTAGAGTACTGTGCTGCTTATTTCTTTAATAAAACTTTCTTAGTTCCAGTAATCCAGACTCCAACTGAGTGGTCCATTTCTGCTGGTTTGGCAACCCAGTTACGGGGTACGTAACATATTGTTTTTTGAAAATTTTGAAAATAAAGTATTTTAAAAAAAAGATAAATGTTTGATACTGGATCCAAGCCACACATGTATACAGGATGTCCTTGGCAAGACCCTTCATGCTCATATGAGTGGAACTCCCATCTCCCAATTCTTACCCTTTCATTTTCTGAATGGCTTGCAGGACACATCTGAGCATATTGCACTGCCTGTCTGGATATTGCATTAGTCAGACATGTTTATCAGAGCAAAATGCTCCATTATAGTCCTTGCACTACTGCTCGTCCATGTCTAGGGCACAATGGGGTACTTAGCATTCATTCCTGCTTTCAAGATTCAAGATTCAAAAAACTTTATTGTCATTCTAACCGTACATCAGCTCTGCAGGGCAGAATGAGACAGTGTTTCCCAGGAGCAGTGCAATCATAACATAACACACGCAACACTAAATAATAAACATAACAATAAATAGTAAAACACAACAGCCACATGTCAGTTAAAATCAAGTTATAAGTGTCCAGTGCAAGTTAAAAGTGTCCAAAGCAGAGTCAGGTAGAGCAGCTATTTAGCAGTCTGACTGCCTGTGGGAGGAAGCTGTTTAGTAGCCTTGTGGTTTTAGTTTTGATGCTCCTGTAACGTTTGCCTGATGGCAGAAGAACAAACAGTTCATGGAGAGGGTGTGAGGGGTTTTTAATGATGTACCGTATCTTCTGGAGGCATCGACTATGAAAGAGGTCTTGGACAGAAGGTAGGGAGACCCCAATAACCTTCTCTGCTCCCCTAACCACCCTCTGCAAGGCTTTCTTGTCGACAGCACTGCAGCTGGAGTACCAGGTTATGATGCAAAAGGTCAGCACACTCTCAACCACGCCTCTGTAGAATGTAGTTAAGATGTTAGTGGGGAGTGATACTTGTTTAAGCTTCCTCAGAAAGTGCAATCTCTGCTGGGCCTGTTTCACAATCCCAGTGGTGTTCCTGGACCAGGTGAGGTTGTCCGAGATCTGCACCCCAAGGAACTTGATGTTTTCCACTCTCTCCACTGTGGAGCCGCTGATGCTGAGGGGTGTGTGCTCAGGCTGAGACCGTCTGAAATCGATGATCATCTCCTTGGTTTTGGTGACATTAAGCGTCAAGTTGTTATCACTGCACCAGCTCTCTGACCTCCTCCCTGTACATTGTTTCATCATTTTTGCTGATGAGCCCCACCACTGTGGTATCATCAACAAATTTAATGATCAGGTTCTCTTTGAATCTGGCTGCATGGTCATCTGTTGGCAGTGTAAATGGCAATGGGCTAAGCACACAGCCTTGTGGAGATCCAGTGCTCAGCGTGATGGAGTCAGAGATGTTCCTGCCAACACGGACTGACTGTGGTCTCTCTGTCAAGAAATCCAGAATCCAGCGACACATGGCAGTGTTAAGGCCAAGCAGTGACAGTTTCTCCACTAGTCTCTGCGGGATGATGGTATTGAATGCTGAACTGAAATCAATGTACAGGATTCTGGCATAAATTTCTTTGTTGTCCAAGTGAGAGAGAACTGTGTGCAGTGTGGTGGATATTGCGTCCTCCGTAGAGCGATTTGGATGATAAGCAAACTGCAGAGGATCCAGTGATGAGGGGAGGCTGGCTGTATTATGAGGCTTGACAAGCCATTCAAAACATTTCATCACTATGGGGGTCAGGGCAACGACTTCTCCTAATTACATTTTAAGGAGGAACTTCTGTTACCCCTTAAGCTGTATCCCTGTGAAGTAATATCTTCCTTAGTATTTTTTAAGTGGTCCACACCTTTTGCACAATTATGATTTTTGTTACTTCGGCATTTGATATTGTCCCTGAGTAGAAGTTTGGTGAGCTTAGATTTTTCATGTCAAATCTTGGGTGAGTGAAGAGAAAGAAGAGTGTCGACCCTAGGACTGCATTCTAGTGAGCAAGACACAGACAGTCAACAGGGGCACATGTGACATATCAATTGGTCTGGGTATATGCTGTGATAGAAGATAATGTTAATAACTGTGGCCTAAAACAGGGCACTACTTAAAATATCACCACTTAACTTTCCTTGGCTAACATAATGGTCTTTCTGTAGAAGCAGTGTTTGGGTTATAGTTCGAGATTACAGGCACCTTGGAACGTGAGCCAACCAGGGGAGTGTGTTTTTGTGTTGTCTGCTTAACACTGGTGTGAACTGGGTCCTTTTGTTCGGCGGGAGGTGAAGAGAGAAGACGCTGGGGAGAACCGGATGTAGGATATAACCCGGTAGGAGACCCGTTTGTTCGAGATGGATTGTGAGTGGCGTTTGGAAGCTGGAATGTGCTTTCACACAGACCGAGGGCCCAGTGCGCGAGTGACGACAAAGTTCAAGATGAGCTCCAACTTGTGCACATTTGACTGTTTATAATGAATCGTTTTTTTCTTTCTTTTCTAATCCTTTATTTAAGTAAGATTCATAAATGTAAGTCCTTTAATTGAATGCAGTGTGCTATCTGTTATTTTTTGGCATTGAGTTGTAACAGGGTAGCGAAGTACACAGCATCCACACAGACCGGGATTTGGGGTGGGAGAGTCGTCTCGATCTCACAGGTTTGGCGGGACTGGAGTAGTATTCCCTATATAAGCTTCTGAAAGATTACAATGAGCTGAAACTTGCTGCCGATGGCGAACTGTCTATGTTCACCATTGGCTAACTCACCAATAACATGTTTTCTAGATCCATTATTGACAATAAAACCTGCCTAAGGAACGACTGGAAGAGCTTGGCATCTGACAAAACCACCTATAGTAGGCTTTGCCAGCTGATAAACCTACTGAGGATTTGAATGCTTCTGATTGCCATTGACAATTAAAATGATTAAAACTTATAGAATGAGAACACTAAAGCACTTTTAAACAATTGAAACTTGATGCTAACACAGTTATTGCAAAGAAGTGTATGTTGCTTTTTTTACTCTTTCTTCTCTCTCTCTGCCTTTTGTCTCCGTGCAATGGGTCTGCCCTTCCTGTGTCAACACTTGACTGCCACAGGTTCAGTGGGCAGGTTCCCTGCTGGAAAACTACAGCGAGACTGTGGTCTGACACTGGCTCCATGCAATCCTTACAGTGCAGCTGCAGAATTGCTGGTGGAGCTCAGCTGGTAAACTTGGACCTTCCACGCTTGTGTGTGATTCCTAAGCTTCCTGGAGGAGGTAGAAATGGCAACTGTTCAGTTCTGAAGAACTGACATTTCCTAGTGAGTTCCGACCTATACTGTACAAATATCTATTTGTTTATTTAATGATACAGCACAAAGTAGGCCCTTCTGGTCCTTTGAGCCATGCCGCCCCAGCAACCCCACAAACCCAGTTAACCTTAACCTAATCATGGGACAATGAATAATTAACCTACTCGGTACATCTTTGGACTGTGGGAGGGAAACGGAGCACCCGGGGAAGCTCAATGCATTCTACGGAAAGGATATACATAGACTCCTTGCAGAATTGTGCCAGAATTGACCTCCAAACTCCAGAGCTGTAATAGCATCGCATTAACTGCTACGCTACTATGGCACCCAAATATGATTGGAAGAGATAAATCACACTTCCTTCAGACTGAATATATTGAAATCTGTGTTAAATGTAATATGTAAAACAGTCCAATGGGCTGAGCTAAAGAACTGGATCCTGACTGATCCATCTTGCTATCTGTACACACCTATAATTACATTTGGCTGTTATAACACCTATACGTTCCATCACACTGGTGATCTTCACTCTGTCACTCTTCCCTGAGGCAACAGATCTGGCACACCGAGTCCTGTCTCTCACAGCCAATCTGATGGCCTTTGACAACTTTCTACAGTCAAGCATCTTCCAATGGTTGTGTAAAAGCTTCTTTCAGAAACTTCAATGGAGTTTAAATTGTTTTAAGAAGTAATTACTTTCAAAACAAAAATAATGAGTTGTTAAAAGTATATCAGCCTACTGTGAATTAATTAAAATATAAGTTGATGTAAAGAGAAAAACTTAACCTTGTTTAATTTTTTTTCATGAATGTCATCATATCCTAATGAATGTGGTTGTCTCTTGTTCTTTGGCATGGTGATGTAAAACTGAAGGGATTGGTGTCAAGTATGAACTGGTAATGGTGATTGCCAGGTAGAGAGAGAGAAATGTTGATGTTTTCTAATCCTTCTTATAATAAGGTAACATTTCCATCAACTCTTAGGATCCTCAGGACTGCAGCCACTCAGAATGGAGTTGGAGCATTCTTTGTGGCAAGGGGAAGCTTACGTCCATTCATCAAGAACATGATGTAAGGTGGTGGAAGAAGTAAATTCAAGAAGACAGAATGAGGGTACTTCTGAGAATGCATTTCAGTACATAGATGCAGAATTTAAAGACATGCTGCACACTGGGGAAGGGATGGTAAGGGTGGTTTCCTGAGATCCACTCCCTATATCAGAGCTCAATTCAGCCCAATGTTTCAGAGTTTTTATACTTTGACTTCACTGTATGATGTTACATATACTGCTCTAACCTTGCGTGGAGGCATTGTTTGGCCAGACAGCAATGTGGACACAATTCACTTCTACCACACTGATTCCACTCAGGAGAAAAGGCAGGTTTCAGGGAGGTGGGTCCCAAACACTTGTTGCTTTACTGAGAGCAGACTAGATTGTACAACTAGATAAACACAAAATTTTGCAGATGCTGGAAATCCTAAGTAACACACACAAAATGCTGAGGAACTCAGCAGGTCAGGTAGCATCTATTGAGAGGAATACAGAGTTGATGTTTCAGGCTGAGACCCTTCATCAGAGTCCTGCCTGACCTGCTGAGTTCCTCCAGCATTTTGTGTATGTTATTCTACAACTATATTGGAGTTTCAGCACGTGTAAATGAACATGGGAAGTTAGACTTCATTAAAGATAAGATTCCCTGGTAAAATGCGTATTTTGTTATGTTGACACTTCAAACATGCACTGGTGCAGTCAGTGAATAACATAAGCCTTAGCTTAGCTCTGATGGCTCTTTTATTGAATGCCCTTCTAATATACAGCATATTGCAGAGGCTCGCACATGAAATCTATTGCAGGCATTCAAATCTCTCATTCCAGGAAGTGGGACACATCACAGAGTCAGGGCCACTATAGGGGATAGGACATAATAGCGAAGTCTGCGAAACTGCTTGTGAAAATAAACATGAGTTTGCATCACTTCATTGATTTTATAACTATCACATCAACAAAGCCAGCAAACATTCCTGTAAAATGATAATCTAAATTTAACAGTCTAGTAAAAATTAGACATTGATTCAAAAACCACATTTTGGTAAAATTTTAGCTTCTGAATAGACATAATGTGCTGCACTTCATCAAAAACAACTTGTTTATGGGAGTAAATGGCCCATGTTGTTTTCCCAGGTAAGGGACTTGTTGAATGCAAGCATAGTGGCCAAACCGTCAAGGTGATTGAGGAAGCCCTTATACATATAATTTAAACATGCCCACACATGCATTCTCCCACATCCACATTTCTTTCCCTCTCAAAAATGTCCATAATGATTATTGCGCTCTTCCTGAGAAATTCAACCTAAAATTAATCCAATTGTAGTTCAACTACTAAAATGAAATGTCTTTTTCTTGAAATTCTAAGCCTGATTTGTAATCTCTAAATTAGGAATGCATTGTAGGCATAAACCTGAATGTGAATCTGGAAGAGTATTCATGATTACCTTTTTTTCTTTGTGCTCCACCATTAGCAGGTGGGATCAAAATCAAGGCCGAATGCTGGATTGAGCCTTGATATTTTGGAATAACTGCAAACTGACTTAGCGGTAGGATTCTCACCTTGGAACCAAAATCTTCTCAAAGCCCAACTTCATGGGTTTGAGTACAAAATTTTAGCCGATATTCCTCGGACAGCTGTGAAGAATTTCTCCACTGCTGAATATGCTCTCTTTCTGATGAGATATTTAAAAGAAGAGTCTGCCTTCCCTTTTTGGAGTGATCTGAGACGGCTGGGTTTATGTCGGGGATTTTCTCCCTAACACTTAGCTGCTCCACAGAAATAGATCAATGGTCATTATTAAACTGCTGTTCGCTGGTACCTCATTGTACTTGTTAATGCTATACTTTCCATGTTTGGTAATTAGCCCTTCAAGTCATCTTAAACTGCATTTAAATATAAGTTGTTATTTTTTTTCTTTACATCAAATGTTTTCAAATGTTTTTATTGTGAGGCAATATCAGCTTAACCACAACCGACAATGTCCTAAAGTACAACGCTTCTTTTTTCTTTTCTTTCTTATAACAACATAATGAAAGTCAAATGAATGTATGTACAGTAAACAAGCAAAAAAGCAAAGGAAAACCTACCACCCCATCTCCTTTCCCCCTCCCAGCCCTCCCCTCCTCTCACCCCTCCCATATGTGCTGTTTAGGTCCTACCACCCCGCACACTTAGTTCATGGAATGTACACAATTATTTTAGAAATCATATTTCCAGACAAATCTGAAGTTCACATTTAGTTTCTATGTTTGAGATTTTCAAGCTTTCTGATTAATCTTTCCTTCAACATGCAGAGGAAAAGATTTACCTCTCTAGGAAAAGATTTACCTCTCTAGGAAAAGGATGATATAGCAAAAGTATAGCCTATGCTAAGGTTATAAATATGGGGAACACTCAGCAGATTAGGCAACTTTAATTGAAATATAATTCAATTAATATCTTGGATCGAAGAGCCTTCATCTTCCATCTGTAATATTAACTCTTGTTTCCCTTTCCACTGATGCTGTCTCACCTGTTGAGTCTTCTTAGTATTTTCTGTTTTATTCCAGATTTCCAACATATGTCACTTTTATTTTTGATTTTCCTTCCACTAAGGTGTACAGAACTACCACCTAGTTGGAAGGTACTGACCTGTGGGTTCACCTTCAGATGCAGCAGAACACACCTTAATTTCCTAGGCTTCACCCATGGGTGCACATTATTAGGTAACTCAGTAAAGTTTATTTTATTTTCACATTCTAAACCATTACTAAAGCAATCTTCACTGAAGCTATATATATTCCTGTTCACCTTAAATGCTTTCCTATTTTCAGATGATCATTTATTTCATTTTCCCCTGTCACATTAAATTATATTCAGACATTTCTAAAAATATAGCAATAATTTTTCAAAATTCTGATTTTAGCTATAATGAAATTGCTGTTTGACTGAGCTATAGACCATAAGATATAGGAGCATAAGCAGGCCATTCGACCCACCATTCAGTCATGGGCTGATCTAATTCTTCCAGTCATTCCCACTCCCCTGCCTTCTCCCCATACCCTTTGATGCCCTGGCTAATCAAGAACCTATCTATCTCTGCCTTAAATACACCCAATGACTTGGCCTCCACAGCTGCTTGTGGTCACAAATTCCACAGATTTACCACCCTCTGACTAAAGTAATTTCTCCAAAGGCATATGAGAAGAAAGGATTTGTTTCATAAAATATACCTCACAATATCACTCATCTAACAGTGCATGAAGAGTCAAAATGCTGAGGGGCAACATGCACTTTTGACTCAGTAAGCAATTCATTTGTGGCACAGAAGATAGTAAACACTTTATACTCACCCTTAAGGCCATTGAATCTGCTGTGTTCTAGCTGTGCACAGGGGACTTGGGTTTACAATAGTTCCAGCTGGGAAACAGATATACAATAGGACCAAGACCACGTGGGCTTGGATTAGTGGCCTGACAAAGCAGATAGAGATATGTGATGATCTCATCGCTGTGATTCAGTTGTGACAACCTTCTCATAAAAGAACGGTAGTTAGGAATGTTTGCACTAAAGACCAACTCTTCATACTCTTCTCACTTGTTCCAAAATTCCTTTGAGTAGTCTAAGGGTGGCCTGAAAATTTTTAAGAATGTACCGCATATAAAATAAAATTACATGCATCAACTTGCTATGTCCTGGCTGAATTTTTGAACCTTAATCTACAAAAGGAGAAAATAATTATGTTCAAAACCAGTTTTGTGGCTTAAAAGGAGGCTTAGTTTTTGATATTCATTTGCATGCTACTTCTCATTGCTTAACTAGTTCAGAATCAGAATCAGAATCAGATTTACTATCACCCACGTCTTGAAATTTGTGGGTTCAATGTCCAATCAGGAGTCAGATGGCAGAGGGAAAGAATCTGTTCTTGAGTCATTGAGTGTGTGTGTGTTCAGGCTTCTGTACCTCCTTCCACAAGACTGTAAGATATAGGAATGGAATAGACCATTCAGCCCATCGAGTCTGCTCCACCATTCCAACATGGCTGATCCTGGTTCCCACTCAACCCCATACACCTGCCTTCTCGCCATATCCTTTGATGCCCTGACCAATCAGGAAACTATTAACTTCCACCTTAAATATACGTGCGGACTTGGCCTCCACCACAGTCTGTGGCAGAGCATTCCACAGATTTACTACTCTCTGGTTAAAAAAATTCCTCCTTACCTCTGTTCTAAAGGGTCACCCCTCAATTTTGAGGCTGTGCGCTCTAGTTCTGGATACCCCCACCATAGGAGACATCCTCTCCACATCCACCCTATCTAGTCCTTTCAATGTTAGATAGATTTCTATGAGATCCAGCGCCCCCCTCCCCCCCTGCGTTCTTCTAAATTCCAATGAGTGCAGGCCCAAAGCTGCCAAACACTCCTCATACATTAACCCCTTCATTCCAGAAATCATCCTTGTGAACCTTCTCCAATGACAACTCAGCATTCCTAACGGTAGCAAAGAAACAAGGCATGACATGTGTGATGGAAGCTGGCTTTCTCACGATATGCACATGGACCTTTAAAATTATTCATCCAGCTACCACTCATCAAACTTCGCCATAAATAACTTGGTGACTTTGATGTTAACTTTCTTCTCGAATGATTTACTTACTTTACTTTATGTACTTTAATAATAAGTTTACTTTGAACGTTGAATTTTCTAGATGTCTAGACAGTGTATCTCAGCAGATTAATATCGAGTGAGCAAGTGTCAGTCAAAACTTTCCTGACCTGCATCAATGCTAAGAAATATGTTTGTAACATTTATTGGGCGATGATGGAAAACATCGACTCATTTATCAAGGCTGATTGACTTCAGTCGTCCTTGTGGAGAACTGTTAACTCAGCACAGATCAGGGAATTAAACCCAAGCACCTTCTAGTTTACATTCCTCAGATTTGCACTGAATAGTTCATTACCAACTGAGCCATGAAAGAAGCTTGTCTACTTTTTAAACTAATGTCTTCCTGTACGCACTAACCATGATTGATTGCTATGTGACTCCTTGCTCAAGAGGGCAGTATTCACTACAATTTCTCTAATAGACTACAACGTAGGCATGTGTTCTGTGACAGTGCTGTGAATGGATTTAATGAAAGTTGCAATCATGCTGTGTGAGCTCTTTGCCTGACTCTGTGTTGATTTTTTTTTCTCTCTGAGAGATGTTTTATTGTCCTAGTGTCTGTTCACATTTTCCACTCTGCAGATTGGCTT
This sequence comes from Mobula hypostoma, assembly GCF_963921235.1. Taxonomy (NCBI): domain Eukaryota; kingdom Metazoa; phylum Chordata; class Chondrichthyes; order Myliobatiformes; family Myliobatidae; genus Mobula; species Mobula hypostoma. The sequence continues at coordinate 107,634,686 of NC_086105.1, read as the reverse complement.
TGTTGAACATTACACACAACTGCTTCACTATAATGCCATTGCTTGAGCATCAAATTCTTGCTAAAACCTGATATTTGTAACTATTGTCAACCACAGATTCCACAACAGCAGTATTTTATGCTGATTGTCTTTCATTCTTACAGAATATGATGCCACAATGATGCAGCCTCAAGTTCCCCACTGTCTGTTTTGGCATAGCACAGATTCATTCAATGTATCAACACTTGTTCAAGGATCTATTGAGAAATTATACGATTATTAGTACGATGTTAGTAACTGAGCTAGATTGAACACTGCACTTCTGAGATTGGTTATCAGATTTTAATCAGATAACAAAGCCTCTTACTTTAAATGCATCTGATTTTTATATTTAAATCTTAGAATGTAGCAGAACATAAGAGGGCACTCAGCTCATCCTGTCAATGCAAAGTTTTTGAAAGCTTTATCCAAATTCTGACTCCTCTCTTGTGCTTTTCCACTTCTTCTTTGCCCTGCCTTCTCCCTTGGTGTTTTACTGTCACTTAATGCACAGTAAAACAAAGAATTGCACACTTAAGTCACTTAACCTGATCTTCACATAGTAACTGGGACAAATACTCTGAATATCATATATTCTCGAGAAATGACACTTGTATGGGTTCAGATCTCATCAATCCATTCGTGGAATGTGAATTCAAATCCAGTTCCAACTTATTGGAATTATACTGAACCAGGATTACCAGGACAACAATAATTTCACCAAAAGACAACACTCACTAATGCACTAAGCAGATAAAGAGTAAAGTGGAAACATGTTTTGTCTAATATATTTTGTAGTCAATGTAAGCAAACTGTAGGGGAAGTGATTAATCTGGGGCAGTATTTTCTGCAAACGCAGTAATTGTGACATCAGTTGATAATACTTGGAAATATGTATTTTCAGGGATAAGTCAAATCTCCAAGAAGAATGTTTTTAGAAAGATGTAATTTAAGCGGCAGGTGGATGGGATTCTTGTTGAAGGTTTTGGTGATGTAGCAAGAGAGAATCTAAGAAAATCAACCATCCAAAAAAGTTAGCATAATATCTGGAGAGGTGAATTCTAAAAAAAAGTACTGTATACATAAGAATAAAAAAATGACCGAGTATTTCTAGATCTTTCAAACTGATTCAGGTGGTGATCGTTTCCGTGATAGAAAAGCTAAAATAAGGTATACTGACAGTACAGAATTTCTATAAGTAAACAAAATCAATCAAAGTTCTTTTGCCAGTTACTGAGACTTTAATTGTTTTTCTATTCCTGTAGAATGAACAATGATCAGCTCACAATAGTTTAAAATGTGCAGTGAATATTATATTTTAAACTGACTCTGTTATTGAAAGGGTGCCATTTTATAGGCTTGAAGTCAATGCTGGAGGCCATGGAATACAAACAGCTACAGCATATGAACTGGATGGATTGTACAGTGGAGTCTCCAGGGTTGGTTCGAAGGCCAGTTATTTTCTAAATATATGTTAATGGCTTAGACTTGTTACGAGCACAATTGCCAGATTTGTAGATAATGCAAAAGACGGAGATGAACCATGAGGAGGCTAGTAAAGGGCATCCAGGAGGTAAACACAGCCTGGTGGAAGGGTTGGATAGGTGGCAGACGAAATTTAATGCTGAGAAGTGTGAAGTTTTACATTTGACAGGAAGAATGAGAAGAAGCAAAATAAATTAGAGATGCAGTGCTAGATTGGGTAACAAGGACAGAGAGATTCCTTGTTGGAAATAGCACAGAATATTGAGAAAGTGCTGCTGCTCTCCTCATATGCAGACAAAAAGACATTTCCTATATTCTGAGAGTTATGTGATTACTGGACTGCACTTTATATTGGTTTCCTTCAGTTTCTCGGTGTTTTCTTTCTTGTGGATGATCTTTTAATTTTTTTCTGTGTTAGAGGGGGCTTGGGAGGTTTGGTGATACTGTCACTGTTCTCTTCTGTGAGTGAGGGGGTCGTGGATTGTAATGTGTAGGGGGTCGTTGATTGTTATCATGGCTGCTTTTTGCTACAGGTGGGGGGGGGGATGTTGGGGTCTGCGAATTTTATTTCTTTTCTCTTTGTGCCGGTAGTGGAGGGAGTTGATGTCTTTTCTTTCATCGACATCCATGGTCCTTCTGTATTTAATGGTTATCTAGAGTGGACAAATATCAGAGTTGTGCTGTACATGCACACTTTGACAATAAGATGAACCTTTGAACATCTAAATAAGGATTTAAGATCCTAGGCTCTATAAGTACAGGTACAGAATACCAGAGCAAAAGTCATCATGATGAACTTCTATTAAACACTGGTTGAGCTACAACTGGAATCAAGGCAATGAAGGGAGGCAAGGAGTATATGAGATAGGACACCTGTTCCACATAGCTCATATAGACCTGTTAAGTTAAAGAGGGACATGAGAAAGGAGTCTGTGGAAATGTTTAGTTCATCAGTTGGAGAGGGATGATAATCTTGAGGGATGGGTTGTGACGTCAGGAGGTTGGAGATATCATGATCAGCTGCGGGGGGGGGGGATGAAATTGATGGGCGAGGTAGCAATAGTTCTTCTACTCCTGGCGTATAGGCAGAGACCAATAAATGCAGTACCAGTGTTAGGACCTTGAAATGATGGTCAAGTGAGGTGGAGGAGTGTTTACAGGATTGCTTTGAATCAATGGTCTGGATCATATTAAGAACGTGTGCTTAGCCCATGCTTTACTCTGTCTGCACTCATGACTGTATGGCTAAGCCACCTATATATTTACAGGCGGCACCACTGTAAAATCTTAGTTGGCAATGAGGAGGTGTACAAGAATGAGATATATCAGCTAGTTGACTGGTGTTATAACAACGACCTCACACTCAATGTCAGCAACACCAAGGAATTGAACATGGACTTGACAGAAGAGGAGGTGGGAGAAGTTCAAGTCCAAGTTTAGTTGTCATTCAACCATACATGAATACAGTCAAATGAAGCAGCGTTACTCTGGTGCCAAAGTGCAAAACTGAGTACCAACAGTCATACACAGCACAGGGCACATATAGCACATATAAGACACCAAGAACATAAAAGGTATCAGTAAATTACAATCACACAAAAAAATGTAGTCCAAGTCCCTGTGTCCATGAATATTGGAGCAGTCTGCAGTCAAACACAATACGGCTTGTCCTCTGCTGAGCAAACACTAGGGGGCAACATCGACTCCCTCATGGATGCCACACCATGGCACGTCCAGCACTCTAGTTGAGGACATCGACTCCAAAGCCTCCAGCTCTCCTGGGCAGCTGTGAACAGGCGGCACCGTGCTTGAGGCCTAATCCTTGTTATGACCAAGGCCATACAGATCCTCTGCCATCCGCCAATAAGCCAACGTGTTGGACTTGCAGCATTCCACAATAACAATGTCCATAGGGTCTTGCAATCACAAGCAAAAGTGACTAAGATGATCATTTATGGTTAGATTGCACTTCGCTTTCAGAAGACAGCTCCTCCGATGTCTCTCTGACTCAGGCAGCAACACAATCCACAAGAAGTTCAGCTCCTTCAGAGACTCTTCCAAATTTCTACGGGCGTATGATGGAAAATGTTCAACTGGTTGCATCACAGCTTGGTATGGAGGCTCCAAAGCACAGGATTGTAAGAGGGTTACAATGCAGAGGGTTGTAGAGTCAGCCAGCTCCATCTCAGGCACCACCCTTCCATCTTCAAGAGGGCGGCAGCCATCATTAAGGCCTCCCAACAGGGAGGAAGTACAGGAGCCTGAAGACCCACACTCAGTGATTTAGGAACAGCCTCTCTCCTTCTGTCATCAGAATTCTGAATGGTCCTTAAACCCTTGATGTTACCTCATTATTTCATTCTTTTATACTACTTATTTTGTAATTTGTAGTAACTTTATGTCTTTGCATTGTACTGCTTCTACAAATTGACAAATTTCATGTCCTGTAAGTCAGTGAGAATAAACCTGATTTCAATTCTGATTGAGACTCTGGCTGGAGAGTCTGAGGCAGTGATGTAGTTTAGCACTAGAAAAAGTCAATTTTGCAATCAGGTCAAGGTTTGATTGTTGATGAGGGGTTCCAAAGAGATCCTTATAATGAGTAAATCGAAAACCTGAAGTAGTCAGTGCAGTTATTGTCCTGGTGAAGCAGTTCTCCATTAAGACATGTTGGAGTGGGCAAACAAACACAATGTGAAAGTCTGCCACGGTCCCGGCATACATCAATGAAACATGCAAGCCCGGCATTGAAATGTGTCAGAAGCTAATGAATATCTCTGCTTTAAGATGCCCTCTATATACAGTGAAGTCAGACCACTGTGGAGACCTAATGGAATCTGGCACAGCTTGAAGAATTAACTCTCACTGGCTAATCTCAGAAGCTCTACATGGAATTTCAGCACATGAACCTTCTTTCATTTACTAATAGATTAGGAATGCATTAATGTAACAGCTTACTCCCCCCTGGACTCCATGTGGTGTCCAAGTTCCAGTCTTGTTGATATTGCCTTGCATTACCCTGGAGAATCACCTTGTAGACTTTCCACAAGTTTAGCCAGAGACGCCACTGATTTCAAAGTTCAAAGTTCAAAGTAAACTTGTTACCAAAGTACGTATATATCGTACCATATACTACTTTGAGATTCATTTCCTAACAGGCACTTACAAGGAAAAAAGAAATACAATACAGTTTTTCAAAATAGTACACATAAACAAAGTCTGACAAGCAACCATTGTGCAAAAGACAAACTGCGAAATTAAAAACAAAAATGACGACATGATTAGAAAGGGTCCTTGAAAGTGAGTCTGTAGATTATAGAATAACTTCAGAATAGTGGGGAATGAAGTTATCCACACTACTTCAGGACCCTGATGGTCATAAGATAATAATTGTTCCTGAACAGAGGTGTGGGACCTAAGATTTCTGTGCCTCCTGCTAGATGGTGGTAGTAAGAAGGCAGCATGGCTTGGATGGTGGGACTCTTTGATAATGGATGCTGTTTTCTTGTGGCAATGCTCCATAGTAAATAATGGACTGGGCATTATCCACTACTTTCTGTCACCTTGAGCACTAGTATTTTCATACCAGGTTGTGATGCAACCACTCCACTACGCATCCATAGAAGTCTGTCAAGGTTTTCGGTGACAGGCAGGATCTACACAATCTTTGGGATGACACATGTGTTGGTCCCAGGACAGATTCTACGATATGTTGATGGCAAGGAACTTAGTGTTACTGACACTCTCCACCTGGGTCCTCTAATGGGGACCTCCAGCTTCTTCCTCTGTAGTTGATAACCAGTTCTTAGGTTTTGCTAGCTTTGAGTGAGAGGTTGTTGTTGTTCAATTGAGATTGTAGGACTAAGGATTGAGAAATAGAATGGAAGATAATCTCTATATCGTCATTAATTTAATGCAGTTGTCTCTTTACTGGCCAGTGTGTGTTTACTGATGGATTCATTATGGAGAGAGGGCATTGATGTCAATGATCAAATTCCACTTCTGGACAGCTCTTGCTGCTATTCTTTAAAGGGCCTGGAAAATCAAATAAATATGCTCCATTTCAAATTCCATTGTAAATTAATCCAAAAGTTTGATAAAATTAGGAAAATTAAAATAATGAGTCTCTACAAAGGATAGGAGGAGAGACTGTCTCGATGTAGATTAATTAACAGAAGGCAGCCAAAAATAGTTTGCTTAATTTCTCAGAAATAGCTTTGATATTTGACACAACCAGTATAGACAGAGGCATTATTTGTAAAGCTCGTTCCATCAACAGTCCCCTAGTGGAACTCATTTTTCACTAATGATATAAAGGCTTCTTTTGGCATAAAGCCCTGACTGGAAAATCTTCCCCAACAGCGTCAAGTGGATAGACTGCTAATTCTGGTTTAAATCAATGATAAGGGGCAGACAGATGGTCTTACAGAATGGCGCATCCAGACTACAGCTTGCATATGGTGGCATTCCAGTGCAACAGAAGAGAAGGCCTGTTTATGTAAGATGCTGGCAAGCACCAGTATAAAGGTCTTAGCCAAGTCTGTCTTTGTTTCTGGATACTGTCTCTTGATAGGGCCAGGCATTTTATTCTCTTTACTTGAAGAAAAGATTTCTCTTCAGGTGTGCCTTGACTAGGGTGGTGTAATTTCTAAAGAACCCAGAATTCGTGAGCTCACTGACTAAGATAAGAAAGCTGAGAGACATATTTTCCCAATCAGAATGTTACAGGATTAATATGATTGCGAAGCAGCTTCTGTAGATAAGGTTGTGGTCGTCAAATATTTAGATTTTACAGTTCAAATTGATTATTTCTGTAGAGTGTCAGTATTATCATTTTTATTTTTTTTAAATTGTGCAGTCATTTTAATCTGTGAAATGGATGAAGTCAGGACTGTGCAAACCTTAGTCACCTCATCAAATTGTCCCATTATCATTTAACTGGATTGCAGGAAGTAACCCTGAGAGTTTGCTTAGTACAAACTCTCATTGATAATGTCTCAGAGACCATAGAACTACAGACTCCAGTTATTTTCATCAGAAATCTGAAAGTGCAGCCTAAAGTCTGGCTGGGTAGTGAGTATATTGCTTCCATTCTTGGGTGTGGGCAGAGACCTTGTCACCCACTTCTCCAACTCCAGCTGCTGCTTGCACAGACCATGGCAGGATGGATATTGGCCTGATACTGGAATGAGGGTTGCCAAGCTGACAGAACGGGGATGGAATTTCAGGAGAACTGGCTCTGATGCCCACATTGGGATCCAAGTCTGATTTGTCTTCTTTTCAGATATCAACACTTATGTTTAATGGGTCACCAATTCTTATTATGAACATTCTGGATTATATGTCTTTTTCTTGTGTGAAGCGAGGCACTGACCCCATGACCCAGGAGCAGGTATCCAGCATTCAGGTGGTATTAATGCTCATAACATACCTGGAACCAGGCATGAATCATTAAATTGTAATTTTCCTAGAGTCCAGGATCTAGAATTCATTGAATGCTATTCTGACATTTCAGTCCCAGTTATTGCTGATGAGATATTTGTGTACTAGATCATGGTTAATGCTGATGAGATATCTGTGGCCTGGATTATGTGGCTTATGAAACTAACCGGTGAGTAAAGTAGTTTTTAAATGATTGTAAGTTCATTGCAACACTCCTCTATCAGGATTTTGCTCCTCTGTTACCTCACACACGTTTACATCACATTTTTTCCTAGTCTTTCACTATTTTAATGTGGAGCCACACAGGACTGAAAACACAGCAAGAGAGGATGGCAGACTTGCACAATCTCACTGATATTTGTGAGTGCATAATTAGTACCCAATCTCTTAAGTACGTGCCAAATAAAGGAAGACCTGTATTTATTTAGTGCTTTTCACTTTCTCACCATGTTCCAAACGTTTTACTCCAGACAAAGCACCTCAGAAGTGTGGCCACAAGGAAACATGGCAGCTTATTCGCACTCAACAAATGCTCACAAACCACAAAGGGGTAATAACCAGGGATGTCACACTGAAGGAAAATAATGAGTGAGGCTCCCAGGGAGAACTCTCCAAATCTGCAAGTAGCACCATGGAAGTTTTGACATTTAACTGAGCGAACATTCAGGACCATGACTTAACACTGCTTCTGAAAGGTAACACCATCTGTCAGTGCTTCACTCTCGCAGTGTTGCACCAGAACTGTCAGCCTAGATTATGTGCTCAAGTGTCTGGAATGAAGACCGAACACCTGACTCTCTTATTCAGATAATAACGCTTATACCTGGATATATTCTATCAGATTAATCAAGGCATGTTTTAAGATTAACAAAGGTGCTTGTGAAAAGTGAAGCAAATGGTCTGTAAGGATTTGATGTCAAGACTAATAGTGCATTAAGCTGAAACAAAAGCAGCTCTTAGACAGCCGGAAGTATTTTGAATGTAGGAAGTGCAGAGAAGTTTATGTAAAGGCTGTACAACAGGTTTCACAAACTCACCAAATGAATACTGAATACAAAGTTCCATTAAAATGTAAAGAATACACTGTGCCTTTGGCAACAAAATATATTTTTTCCTATAAACAGACTAAGGGAGATATGATACAAGTAAGATCAAGATAGGATGATATCTTTACAATAGGCTACAAGAGGACATAGCTGCATAATGCACAACTCTGGAGCTAGAATAATAGAGTAGAAGTTAGCCGTTCAGTCCATCTGGACCATTTCTCAATAACTAGATCTGCCATCTCACTCTCTGTTTCACACAGATTGTAAAATATACAGTGAAGCAAGTGATCAGCTAAGACGTTGTGCATGTCCTTTTCTTAAGCTGTGACACCCAGTTCAGTACTAACCAGTTTTAACTATTGAGCCTGAGCTCTAACACACAGTCATTTGCCGTTACACCCTATGGCTCAGAGTTTGCTTCATCATGATAGTATGGAACACCTTTGCGTCTATATTACCTGCATATCATTGCTGCTGTTACACTGCATGCTGCTTGCAGTCTGCTTCAAACTATATCGTATTTTCTTTTGCTTAAAGTTAATAGAAATAAAAACTATGATGAACTACGTTAGCTAACCTGTTTTATGTTACAGTGTCCAGTCAGAAGAGGATCCTTATGAAAGTTTGCACAGAAGAGCTGGATTAAAAAAAAAGTCATTTCAGAATCTGTACAGTGATGACTAGATCAACATTGACTGGCCAGCTCCAGTTATTTTAAAGAGAATGGCACCTGCTTCCTAAACTACGTAATTCAAGTAGTAAATGTTGAGCATAAGCTACAAGCTGTGGTGTCCACTAGCTTGCTTCAAGGAACAGTTCAGTGTGAATCACATTAACAGTATGATGAGAATCACATAGAAACCAGATAGTAACAAAGGCAATATGTTGTTCCTTAAGAAAGTTTGGAAACTAGCTGAGTTTCTTACAGCAATCTGAAATTTTCATGATATGTCCAAGTTTATTTTTCTTAAATTGGGGAGGTCAATTCATGTTCTCTAAACTACCAGCTCAGTAGTAGTATGGTCACTCAAGTTGGGCATGATGTTCTCCTAAGAGGTTGTCTACTGGTGGGCCCTCAGGTGGCTGTGATCCACATATTTTGATGCTGTGTAGGCAAGAGTAAGTGGTGACTGGAGTTAGTATTTGGGTCTTTTGGTTGTTCATTCTTTCCTTTTGCGGCTGCTGCTTGTGCTCTGTGCGCAGCAGAGGTCGTTCACATGCAACACAACTCCCTCCTGAGTAGATTTCCGCTAGGTGTATCTACTGCGTGCAATGCCTTTCCAGTTTTCCGATGTAATGTTACATTTCTTCAGGCTGATTTTGATGTTTTATTTTGAAGAAGTTCCTTTGCTCACCAAGGGCTCACTGACCTTCTTTCAACTGGGTGTAAAGGGTCTGTTCGGGGAGACATGTTACACAGCTAGCAGTGATAGAACACAAGTAAATAGGAGCAGGAGCAGACCACTTGGCTCTTCAAACTTTCCCCACCAGTGGTTATAACTGTAGCTGACCTCTGCCAAGACTTATCTCTTCTTCTGTGCCATTTCCATTTAGCCCTCAATTCCCTGATCAAACAAAAGTGCACTTACTTCCTCCTCAAATACACACAGTGTTCTAGCAATGTTTTAAGCTGTCTCATTTTGGGATTCGCTGGTGCTAATCTCACCCCTGAGTCATAAAGATCTGGATTCAGGTCCAGCTCTAGAGTTTGGCTGACACTTCACTTCTCTACTGAGTAGCTGCTTTAAATTCATAGTTGATTTTGTTTTTTGGATGAGATGTTTAATAGAAACCTTTTTGATACACTCAAACCATAGCATTATTTCAAAGAAGGAGCTAAAACATATACCTTGGTAACCCAATAAATATTTATTCCCCGATAACACCAACTAACATCTGAAAGATAAATTGCCTGGCCATCATGATTTGCTACTTGTGGGGAACCTGCATGCAAATTGTCACTGCAATTCTTACACTGTACCAATCAATGCTGCATAAAGATCTTCAATGGTTCCAATAGCCTACAGATGATAAAGGCATTATATAAATGAAAGGTTTTCTTTAAACTCTTTGTGCCTGATGATTGACCATAAGAATGCTTTATAAAACAAACATATGTTGAAACTGTCATTTTTGTTAAAATTACAGTTAAGGTTTGAAAGTGTTTCAGTAGAATGTGATTCCCATTTAATACTAAACTATAAAGAATTTATTTTCTAGTTTCCATATATACCCATGTTTGCTATTTTCAGTGTCTTTGCACAGTTTCCTTTTCCTCCCTATCCCTGTGGAATTATTCTATTTCAATAAATGAATAATAATGCAAATGTCACAAGTATTTGTCAAAACTGTCAGTCCCACAAATAGCAAGGTCACAAATGAAGGATTGTACAAGCAAGAAAATGCAGAAGATAACTAAAAGTCAGCTGGAATATAAAATTAATACAAAAATATAAGGAAGTTATAAATTCAACCTAAACAAATAAATGTTAAGGGATTTTTCCAAAATAGTGTGAAACTCATCTTTTGGAAAGTAAAGAAAATAATGATTTTTAACCTTGCTCTATCCCTCTGTCAAAATCCATTTCACCCTCAAGCAAACAAGTAGCTGTACAGGTGGCTCGGGAGATTTGCAAATATTTTAAATATTGCCCTTTTTTTTTAAACATTTGAAAGGAATGTGTCATTTTTTTAACTGGGAAACTGCAGGGCAGTAAGGGATTGTAGCCCCAGCAGCTGTTATCTCAATGTTGTGACGCTTCTACTGTCTGCTTTGTCATCCCAAAATAAAACAATTGCATAGAACAATTGACTGGAGAAGGCTCAGATGCCCCATGCTGTCGTGACGTACTCTGCATCAGGACAAGAGAGCTCCTGCACACTAACTCTGATGGGGGCTGTGGTGAGAAGCTAACCAGCAGAACAAAATTTCAAGGTCATGCAAGGAAAAAACTAACCTGGAAAATTGTGCTCATATCCAGAGAAACAAGGTGGATCATGCTTTGGTAGTGCCATATCTGTTGCAATTTTCACTCTCAGGACCAAACCTGCTCTCAGGTGCACCATGTGGTGGTCATTAGCATTTGTTTCACCATCCTGCAACTGGATACAAACAATGATATTTTTCTATAGAAGAATATTAACTTTCCTTTTTCAATGCGTAGTTAGTGCTTGCAAGTCCACTCTAATAAAGCTCACATAATGCACCACTTACTTTTTTCCATAGTCCTCATTGATATCACATTTAAGTTCATGCTTTACCAAAATATGAGATGCAGCTATGTAAACAAGTATAAGTAGCTAAAACTTTGACAATACTCAACATTCCCAGGACCCAACTGTGAACTTTTTCCAAATATTGTACAGGGTTTCCTGAATGTCGATAACAAATGTCAAGTTTGAAATCAAATGTCACTTTTCACCTTATAAATATCAGTCCTGTTCCCAGTTTGTTTTGATTATAGTTCAGAGTTTTAGTTTAGTTTAAGTAAAACTTTAAGTTAAGCTTTTAGTGGATTACTAGCCACTGTAACCAGAAAGTCAAGTATAACAATGCTTTACGTTAGTCCTGCTTACATTGCAGACCAGTGTTTCTTCAAAGGCAATGCTTGGAGTCATTTGAGCTTTACAACCTCAGCAACATCATAATAACTTTCAGATTTGTTCTTCCAAAAACCTTTGCCCAGGTTATTAAAGAATACAGATCTTGACAGAAGTTCCTGTGGGACATCACGGATAGCCAGTCTCCAACATGGATAACTACTCTATGCCTGTGGGCGTAGAGCCGATTTCAGGCCCACCCCGTGTGGTTGACATGTAACTGTCTCCTCAGTTCAGGAGCAATTAGGCACAGACATTGATGCTGATGTTCACATTTCCCGGATGAATAAAGTTTGCAAAAAGACAATAACGAACCCCTGCAGCGGTCAAGACGCACAGCTAAACTGTAATGCAAATACAGACTGTGTTTAGCATGAAATGCCTCATATGTACAGGAGTTGAAGCTTGTGCTGATTGCTGCTTAAGTATACTGTTTGCATGGAGCGACGAAGCTCCACAATGCTTTGGTGGATGGTATCCTCTCAAAGCAGCCAAACGATTGTCAGTGACAAAGCTTTGATGAGAACTTTCAGTGGCAGTTGGAAGTCTTTCAGCTAAAATTAATCTGGTTTATTAAAACAGCATTGTGCACCACTCCAATTTCAAACCTGATGAAAACATAGTCATTTTCTGACACAGAAAACGTAATGCGTCGTGTACATTAGAATCACACACTTTCAGTGCCCTGCATGATAACCCACTTCAGCTGAAAGTAATTTCCTACATGATGTGAAAACCGCATTTTCTCTTAACAGTAGTAGCTCTTAAAGTTATGGTTCCCAACAGGAACTGTTACTTCAGGTGGTGAGGCCTAATAAAGGCAGATTTGCTTTGAATCAGTAAGCAATGGGAAGGGCAAGGATACATCTCCATCATTGTCATTTCAGAGGGTATGCACAGGGTAATGATAAGAGTGGTTGACCCTGTATCTCAAAGGAAGAAGAAGGACTTAGCTGTATCTGGAAGATATTAGACCACTGGTAATGATTGAAAGTCGACTATCAAATAGTAAATCACGTAGAGATGGACTCTTTAACTAATTCTCCTGAAACTTATCTGCATGCTTTGCCCCTGAGCATAATACTAGCAGCAAACTTGGAATAATAGCAGAATCTGCTCAGCAAATTTTGCATGTCAGAGAGCATATATGGAATGAGAAATAAGTTCATCTTTCAGATGGATAAGTTTTCGTCAGAACTGATCGAACATTTCTATGAAAGGCCATAGGCCTGAAATGTTAATTCAAAGTTTTAAAGATTTCAAAAGGTATATTTAATGTCAGAGAAATGTATGCAATATACATCCTGAAATTCTAATTCTGTTTCTTTCTCATCAGATGCTGCCTGAATTGCTGAGTATTTGCATCATCTTATGTTTTTTTTCTATTTCCACTACCTGCTGTATTTTGTGAACAATGAGGCCCCAGCTGTGATCCCTGCAGTACCCACAAGTAATGTTTGAAAATAACCCTTTTATTCCCACTCCTTAAGCAACCATCAATATTCATAAATATATTATTCCTTACCCTGTGCATTCTACTTTTTTTAATTAATCTCTCGTGTGGCACATGATCAAAACCTTTCTGAAAGGTCAAGTCACCACATCTACAGCTTTTCCTTCATTTATTTTATTTATTGAGATTCAGCGTGGAATAGGTTCTTCCAGCCCTTTGATTTGCATGGCCCAGCAATCCCCTGATTTAATCCTATCCTAACCACAGGACAATTCACAATGACCAATTAACCTGTCTTTGGACTGTGGGAGGCAACCAGAGTATCCTGAGAAAGCCCACGAGGTCACAGGGAGAACGTAGAAAATCCTTATAGGCAATGGCAAGAATTGACCCCAGGTTGCCGGCACTGTAAAGCGTTATGCTAACCACTATGCTACCATGCTGTCCCTTTTATCTATTTCCTTAGTTATATCAAAACCACTAGCAGATCTATCACAACAACTTCCTGTTCATAAACTTACGTTGAATTCACCAAATCATTGTTATTTTTATAAATGGCCTGTTACCACTTTAATAATCCTGTATTTTCCTCATACTGATTACAGGCTTTTTGATCTTCTCATAATATCCATTTTCACAGTGCATCTCATTCCTGTGTCACTATGTTATGCTCCTTACAAGCAAGTATTGAATTACCCCATTGATGTAGTTTAATATTGACAGAATTAAACTGAATTGTTTTAACCAAATTTGGTCTCATATTTAACTCTGACACAAATTGGAATATGTCGAATATTATCGAATTACATTATGTGCTAAATATAATTATCAGTGCTGTAGGGAAGAAAATTAATTCAATTAGTTTGAAACCAACATTACAAAGTAGGATTCATTTTGCATTATCATCAACCCAAATCCACACCAAAAATACACAATCTTATCAGTTAATCAAGTAATATATATTGGTTTTCAATTCAGCACATATGAAATGTAACTGAGTTTTCATTCTGTTTTTAATTTGTGCTGTTATTGATATTCAGCAATATTCTAACCTTCAAATATCAATAATCATCCAGTGTGTTTTAACATAAGAAAGTATAATTTATGGACTGAAGATGCTATATGTCCAGTTGAGTTGCTGAGGTTTTGATTTTCATACATTCAGGGGATTTCAATCTAGCAGGCAAGTTGAAAACTCAGGCATCTCCCTCTAGTGGATGAACCATCCTTGGTTCAAATTAGATGCACCTCCTATTAAATGTCTTCATCATTAACTGTGTTACTACAACACGCCTGAGCCAAAGAGACAGATCACTCATTGGCGTCTGTAGGGTGATCAGTTATATCTCTCACATTGCCCATGCTTAAGATGGAACAGATATCATGAAGATAGTATGCAAGCATATGTCTTGCCATATGCAATATGTATGGCAAAATGATCATACATTGCGTTCCCCTTGTAACAAGTTCCATGTTTTTGTTGGTTGTTGTTTGTCCTCAAAGCTTTTTCCATCATCAAGCAATTGCATTTGCCTGAGTTAACCTTCACTTCCTTATTTCTTGTTTATTTTTATATTTGAGAGTCCTGTTCTCCCCTACTATTCCCCCCTGATTTTCAGGCATGTTGACACAGATGCTTAATGATTGATTCTCACATCACCCCAATCCTCAATGTTGGCTGCTGTATTTCACTCAGAGACCTAAGGCTTAATACCACTTAAACTTTTGACACTTCTGCAGCCTAACCATTTATTGCCACTGATTCTATGCTGGTATGTTGATTAATGACTTCTATGTATACTTTAGTTACCTTTATGTGGCTATGCCGTCTCCTTATTTTGCCAGCATTGCCACTATATTCCTTCTAATTGTATTCATTTTCATTGGACAAAGCAAAATGACCTGTATAATAAACCTAAAAAATGTTAATTCTTATCTAATCCAGATAACCCACATAGTACACCACCACCTACTGACATTGTCATAAAATGGCAGTGTGCTTCTATTTCATCATTACCCTGCACTTGCTCAAAGGGTGTAATAAGATGTCCTATCCTGCAAAGAGAGACAGTGGAGGTATTGAATCACAACAGAAATATAGATAGTGGGGCTGGAGTCATTTTCCTACAAAAGAATGATATGTATTGAGAAATTAAAAAAAATAAAAATTGGTAACAGGCAATAATGTCCGTGGCTGAGGAAAGAAGGAAAGGTAGGATTAAAGGACAGAACAACTATCATCTAGATGAATGATGCAACAAGCTGGAGAGCCTTACTGGTCTGGTTACATCTGTCTGGTTTGGTATACGTAAGACTTTTTTCCAATTTGCAAAACTGTGTGCTAGTTAATGCATGGATTCTGCAGTGAAATTCCTTGTGGGAGGCCTGTGGAGGCTATTGAAGGCCACACCAAGCAACACAGGCCTGAGAAGAGCAATCTGGCTACATGATAGACAGTTTGAGGCAAATGAAACCTCACCAGTGCTATGGATGAGTGGAAGCCCAAGGTTTGCAAAAGAAATCAATAAAACGCAGTTGAAAATCCAAGGTGACGTGTGAAGCCAATAAATGCAAATTCAGCTCGGATCCCAGGAAGCTACGACAGATCAAATGGAAAAAGTAACGAAGAGATTGGGCATTCAAGGTCAACATGTGGAAGGGCAGCAAATCATCTGATAGATTTTCTGAAATACAGTTTTCGTGAGTATAGGCTTATAAAGTCGGCCATTAACAAATGAACAGTATATGCTCTAGAATTTTGGGGAGGTGATAGAGGCCAGAAACACTGGATAATGATTTACTGTGATAAATTGTCAATATTACGCAAAAGAGTCTTCTTAATGAAGAGCAGCAAAAATTTATGGTGACTTCATCCGCATCTCCATTTCCCAAACACCCGTCCTCACCCATCTTCCCATCACCTTAACAGGGATAGTATTCCTTTTGTCCTCACCTACATCCACAAGCCTCCATTTCCAGCACATCAATCTCCACAACCTACACCATCCTCAACAAGACCCTACCGCCAACCATATCTTTACTTCCCCTCAAATCTCTGCCTTCCTCTGTGATTTCCTTGTCCATTTATACCTCCCCATTAATCTCCCTCCTGACACTGACACTATAAACACAAGATGTGCTACACCCGCCCATTCCCCTCCTCACAAATCTCCAATCAGAGCCCCAAACAGTCATTCAACACTTCAGCTGTGAATCCGTTGGGGGTTATCTACTGTATCCAGTGCTCCTAATGCAGCCTCTTCTACATTAGTGAGATTCAACATAGACTGGGAACTGCTTTGTGGATAGATTGGGGAACACCTTCATTCCACCAGCAGAAAAGTAGGATTTCTTGGTGGCTAAGCAGATTAATTCTAATCCCCACTCCCATTCCAACATGTTGGTCCATGACCTCCTCTACTGTCACAATAAGGCCACTGTCAGGTTGGAGGAGCAACACCTCATATTCTGTATGGGTAACGTCCAATCTGATGGCATGAACATCAATTTCTCCAACTTTTGGTCATTTATCCCTTCCGCTTCCTCTTCCCTCTTCTTTGATTTCCAAATCTGGCCTTCCTTGTTGTTTCTTCCTCTTCTCATCTACCTATCACCTCCCCCCGGTGCCCCCCCTTCCCTTTCTCCCATGGTCCACTCTCCTCTCCTATCAAATTCCTTCTTCAGCCCTTTACATTTCCACCTATCACCCACCTTCCATCCAGCTTCTTATTTCATCCCTCCCCCATCCAACTATCTTCTCCCATCACCTATCGGCTATTGCGTCAGACTGTGGTTTATTGATTACAGCTCAGCGTTTTACACAATTCTGATTGTGTAAACTACAGTTCTGATCAAAACGCTCCAAAATCTAGGCCTTTGCACTCTCTCTGCAATCGGATCCTCACTAGAAGAATACAGTCTGTGTGGATCAGAAATAACATCTCCACCTCACTGACGATCAACACTAGTGCACCTCAAGAATGTGTGCATGGCCCACTGCTCTACTCTCTCTACACCCATGACTGTGCGGCTAAGCTCAGCTCAAATGCCACCTATAAATTTGCTGATGACACAACTACTGTTGGCAGAATTTCAGATGGTGATGAGAAGGCACACAGGAGCGAGATAGATCAACTTGTTGAGTAGTGTCAAGCAACAACCTTGCACTTAATGTCAGTGAGACCAAAGAACTGATAATGAATTTCAGGAAGGGTAAAATGAGGGAACACACACCAGTCCTCAAACAGGGAATAGAAGTGGAAAGGGTGAGCAATTTCAAATTGCTGGGCATCAAAATCGCAGAGGGTCTATCCTGGGCCCAACATATCAATGCAGTTACAAAGAAGGCAAGATAGCAGATATATTTCGTTAAGAGTTTGAGGAAATTTGGTATGTCACCAAAGACACTCGCAAATTTTTACAGATATACCACGGAGAGTGTTCTAACTGGCTGCATCACCATCTGGTATGGTGGGGCCACTGCACAGGATCGAAATAATCTGCAGAAAGTTCATGGGCGTTAGCCTCTCAAGCAACATTATGGACCCCTATCAACCAGGAAATGCCCTCTTCTCAATGCTACCATCAAGGAGAAGGTACAGGAGCACAAAGGTACACACTTAATGATTCAGGAATAGCTTCTTCTCCTTTGCCATCAGATTTCTGAATGGGCGTTGAACCCATGAACTTTACCTTACTATTTTTTTCCTCTTTTTACAATAACTTAAATCAATTTTTAAAATATATATATACTTTTTACTGTAATTTTCAGCCTTTATTTTTATGTTTTGTAATATACTACTGCCGCTGATATTAAATCTGATTCTGTGTATTCATTTACATTGATGATGCCCGACCTGCTGAGTTCTCCAGAGTTTTGTGTGTTTTACCTAATGGAGATACAGTTGACTAACCAGTATTCATCAAGTCTGCAGAGATTCCCGTTGACACTCAATATTTTTGGCCAAACAGAACTTATAGGATGTTACTGGATTTTTTTCAGGACAAATTCCCAGATTTTTCCTCTAGGGGGCACAACCTTACAAGAAATGTTTCCTCTTCTGCAGTAAATTTTCATTCATCCACCAGCCATTCCTACACCTCTTCTTCACCTTGCTGTCGCCTCCTAACATCATATTGCAAGGCTCATGTCAAATGTAGTTCTCTCTTGCAACATTCTAATTGCTTTTGCAGTCATTCGCAAAAGGTATTTATGTGCAGTCTCAAGAGTCTGGGGAATTTAAAATCTGACAGCTCAGAATATCTTACAAAGGAAAGTCTGCAGAGAAATTGAGAAATTTGCAGTAAGACAATAATAGTCGGGACAGTTGCGGTTGTAGTGTATTTAACATTTTAGTAATATTTGAGAAATATATAGTTTGATTAAGAATATTTGTTTGATTACATAATTCGTTACAAGTTATATGTGAGAAATACATGAATGGCATAAGTCAGTATACCAGCAAGTCATATATGAACACCTCATTAAAAAATTAGGTTAAAAAATGAGTAGATTAGTATCCTGGCTCCTGTATTTTTCTTTCAATTCATTTCTGGAGTAACAGTGGTGATGAGGCAATTTTAAAATGAACTCGAGACGACCTGTTGAAGTACAGCACGTTTTTCTTTGGAAGGGGAGAGAGAGACATTGGAGTTAAAAAATAAAGCAGAAAATGAATGAAATTAACAAACAATGAGTATGACCACAGACTCGTAAACAGTAATTATCAAGTGATAATTATAATAAACAACAAAAAGCAGAAATGGCTGGCTACATCAGAAGGATAGATGTGTTCGATTGCAGAACAGATAACTTGATGAGATATATGGAATGAATTGAGCAGTAATTTGAAGCAAATGAAATTGCCAACGAGAAATGAGTGCCAGTGTTTTTGACCAAATGACCTATTAACCTATGTGGTATTTATTTGGACTGTGGGAGGAAATTGGAACACCTGGGGAAAACACATGCATTCTATTAGAGGACATACAGAGACTGCTTACAGAGTTGTACTGGAATTCAACTCCAAACTCCAGAAAAGCCCCTAGCTGTAACAGCATCATGCTAACCGCAACACTACTGTGGTACCTGATGCAGTAACATTTAGAAACAAAGCGATTGTTGATTGCAGAATGCTTTAGGTTTCATAAGCGGAATCAAAAGGGGAGTCCATTTCAGCTTATGCGGCTGAATTGAAGATATTTTCCGAGCATTGTCCATTCAGTGATGGGCTTAATGATGCACTGAGAAGTTGTTAAGTTTGTGGAACCTTAAAGAAAGCATTCAAAAATGGCTCCAAACTGAAGCACAACTTACATTTCAAAGAGCAGTTGAAATCACTGTATTAATCGAAATAATAATGGAGTTGCATTCAGGTATGCAAGTGAGTGTGAACAAATTTGCAACATCTAAACAGAAACCTGCCTAATGAAGAAATTGTGTTACCATTGTGGCAGGGGCTCACATACAGGTTTAAAGGTGAAAACTGCAGAATGTGCAACACAGTAGGACACATATAAAAAGCAAGCCAAGCAGACAAATAGATGGACTGCAGATGACAAAAATAGATGAGACTTTCCCAGAACCGTTTTCCTAAAACTCAGCACCCTTTTGCACAATGGGGATGCCAGAGACAGACGAGATTACATTCAGATGTGAAACATACACAAGAGCAAATCTCTATTGCCTTTACCAAGTTCAAAGTATCATCAGCTGTCTTGAAGTTTCGATTAACTTTATCTCTATTGTGAATGGCAATTGATCTTGCATGTAAGGAATTCAAACATATGTCATTAACAATGATCAATATTTGTAACTGATCAGCCAATTCTGTATAAAAGCATCAGCTTTTTTGTTTAGACTTCAGCAGAGTGTGGGTGACGGGGCACATGCTGTTCTCCTTGTGCACAAGTAAAATAAATAGAATGCTTGAGTCATAAGAGTGCATGTGTTCTGGGCACAGTTGTTTGAGTATTTTATTTTACTATCTATGATGACACAATCCTTGAGTAACTTTTGTGAAAGGGTCTTAAGATATGTATAACATCACGTTACTAGAGTAGCAATCATTTACAATGTATTGTTGCTGGCTGTCAGAAGAGAATTGGACACATCTCTGCTGACACTAATAGTATCATTGAACAAGAGAATTCACTAGATTCTGTAGGAAATATACCCTTCAGAAAAAAAAATTACTGCTCTCTCCTGCTGGCTGTGTCTGTTCACGGGAGGTGGATGAAGTTGTTTGCTGACTTGTATTACTTTACTGCCTTTCATAGCCTTAGGCCAAAGTACTTTAAAGTGCAATTACTGAAGTTAGCTAGCCCCTGATTCCTTTATATCAAGGGACAGTAAACTCAAATGCCCCTCCTGCATCAACAGAAATGTGAGGTGGTCTCACTGGAGGAGATGAACATTAGTGATTATCCTGAGTTAGGGTTGCCAACTTTCTCACTCCCAAATAACGGACAAAAGTAGCAGTCAAATATGGGACACTTGTGTTTACCCCGAGAAAGACTACTATGACCAAGAAGCCTTGCGCGGGCACCTGTGTGTGCATGCATGACGTGCGCATACGTGTACATGTCGATCTTCTTCTACAAATCGGTTTTGACTTAATCTTCCCGATTCTGATACACTGTACATACATTATTTCTACCTTATATAGGGTGTGTATTTATCATATTATTCCTGCTTTTACTATTGTTAGTGTTATTTTAGGTTTTATGTATTATTGGTATGATTTGGTAGGTTATCTTTTGGGTCTGGGAACGCTCAAAAATTTTTCCCATATAAATTAATGGTAATTGCTTCTGCGCTTTACGCCATTTTGCCTTACGAACAGTTTCATAGGAATGCTTTACCTTAGCGGGAGAAATACAGGACAAGGGCAGTCCCGTATGGGACAAACCAATTTAGCCCAATATACGGGATGTCCCAACAGTTGGCAACCCTATCCTGAGCCCGCTATCCTGACCCAACACTCGTGGTGCCTGCATGGTCTTTTTCAAATGTGGACATCTGAGTGATCTCCCTTCTGCTCCCTAGAGGCAGCCAGCAAGGTGGGGCAGGCTCTGACTGGTGGCTAGGCCCTGACTGGTGACTAGGCCCTGACTGGTGACTGGGCCTGCCTCTGGGACAACCTTGGACAGCCTGTAAATGTGGACAGATGCTTTAGAACTGCTGTTAAATGCTCCTGATAGGGTCATTTTAAAACAGGACAAACAAAACAGTTATTAAATAACTTTTTGAAAAAATAATTACTGCATAAAATGCAAACAATCATTTTTTCCTTCTATATTATATATTGCATTGAACTGCTGCTGCTAAATTAACAAATTTCAGACATGTTCTGATTCTGACCCTTCTCTACCTTTTGCATAGGTCAATGCCACATCCAGGTAAATAGCATTGCCATTCATATGCCAGCCTTCTTTGGGTAAATCGAAGGGCACAATGTGAACTACCTCCTGAGTTCACTCCTCGCTCAGTCTCTGCTCCATCACTGGGCCCAAGGACATGTCCAGCAGGATATGATGCCAGAAGTGTCCGGATCTGATATCCTGCTCATCCTGGAATTCCACGCTTGGTACAACAAGTGCATGAACAGACCAGCCAGGGTAGCAAAATAATCAGGCTTCTAGTGACCACAACTAAGGAGACTAAAAGTCTGTTGCAGGGAGGTACTAACAGGCTGAGGACTGAGTTGTCTTGAAGATTGTGAGTGATCCCAAGGAGGTACAAAAGGACTAGAAGAATACCAAACCATCCTTCAATGTGGAGATGAATGGGCTGGGTCAGCCCATTGTTGTACCTGTCCGTCAGTTGCTTAAAGCTGTTGCCACTTCGAGTGGTAAATTTTTAAGTTTTATTATTGGTTAAACAGTTGTCCGTTTGATTCAAACATCCATGTCATTTATCAGAAGTGGCAGGAGGCACCATTATTATTAAAATAACAGCTGAGGCTTGTTTAAAGCTGTTGCCATAGTGATGTTCTGGGTTCTGCACAATCAAGGGTCAAACCTATTTGCATGGGACAAAAGTTAGACCCACAATTTTTCTGAATTTCTTTTTGAATAATTTCTGAAGTAATTTTTTCCAAAAGCATACATAACATAACAGCATCAAAATATAAAATAATGCAAATTAGGAAACAGCCAATAGTACACATGTTGCTGTAAATAAGGAGGCTTTAAAAAAAAAGATTCTTAGTATTCTATTCCTTTGATATGCAATATTTGGAAGCAGTTCATGTATAGTTTTTTTTAGATAGTTAATGAAGGGATTACCCTTGGTAACACATAATTATTAACACAAGGGATTCTGCAGATACTGGAAATCCAGAGTAACACATTAAACGTGCTGGAGAAACTCAGTAGGTCATGAAGGGTTCTGATTTTTAAAAAATTTATTTGGAATGGGCCATTCTGACCCTTTGAGTCTGCTGCCCAGCAACCCATGATTTAATCCTAACCTAATCATGGGACAATTTACAATGACCAATTAACTTATTAACCAGTATGTCTTTGGACTGTGGGAGGAAACCAGAGCACCTGGAGAAAACCACGTATTCCATGGGGAGGATGTACATACTCCTTAGCGGTATTGTCGGAATTGAACTCTGAACTCTGATGCATTGTTCTAACCACTACACTACCATGGCAGCCTGATGAAGGGTCTCAGCCAGAAACCTTGACTATTTATTCCTCTCCTTAGATGCTACCTGATCTGCTGAGTTCCTCCAGCATTTTGTGTGTGTGTAGCACATAGTTCCTGTGTTCAAAGTACAAAGTACATTTTATTATCAAAGTATGTATACTTTATATGACCTTGAGGTTTGTCTCCCTATAGGCAGTCACAAAACATAGAAACCCAATAGAGCCCATCAAAACAAAATCATCAAACAGCTAAAGTGCAGAAAGAGGAGAAAAAAACAAATCATGCGAACAATGAAGCAAGCAAAGAGCATTCAGAACTGAAGTTCACAACTACAGGCATCACAGCCGTTGATTCAGCAGTCCACTTGTTGCAGGTCACAGTGACCCCATGTATGCATTTCCTAAGAACAATTCCTCGAAGAAATACTGTGTCTTCAGTCAAGAACCATACCAGATAACAAAACTCAGGAAAATGTGGATGATCCATGCAAAATTTACATTCGATAGTCTCTTAATTTAGCTATTCCCTCTTCCAACTCTTTCAATTGATGGTTAGCGTGGGATTTACAGGAAAAGTAGGATTAATACACAAAGCAGATTAAGTAAGGGATGGGTAATTGGTATGGCTTCATTTAACTAAATATTATCAGACAAACAAATAGATTGAGAGCAGGGACAGAATTTTAGCAGTGGAAGCAACCAAGAGAGATGAGTGGGGCAGGGGATTATGAAACAGGAATCTTTGCATCATTAGACACTAATGAGTACTTCAGGAGCAAGGACATGATGTGGATCTGGAGGAAGCTTTTGCTCCTCTTCACTAACTGGAAGTGACCAGGACA
This sequence comes from Mobula hypostoma, assembly GCF_963921235.1. NCBI lineage: Eukaryota > Metazoa > Chordata > Chondrichthyes > Myliobatiformes > Myliobatidae > Mobula > Mobula hypostoma. Next base: position 107,611,140 of record NC_086105.1, on the reverse strand, counting down.
GTTCCCTCATTCTCTTGGTACTGCCTGCCTGAATCTATTGCTAGGGTACTAAAAATGCAAGATACTCTCTGATCTAAGCTAAAAAATCTGAGGTATTATCAATAGTGTCATTAAGCCATGACCGTTGATTGCTTGTAGACCACTGCCATTATATTGTAGCAGCCTCACAGAGGGGCTAACTAGATAAAGTAGATAATTTTATATTTTTAGAATTGCAACAAATTTATAAATGCACTGAGATAACATAACCTGTACGTGCAGTTGAAGTCAGAAGTTTACATACACCTTAGCCAAATACATTTAAACTCAGTTTTTCACAATTCCTGACATTTAATCTTAGAAAACATTCCCTATCTTAGGTCAGTTAGGATCACTACTTCATTTTAAGATGTAAAATGTCAGAATAATAGTAGAGAGAATGATTTATTTCAGCTTTTATTTCTTTCATTACTTTCCCAATGGGCCAGAAGTTTACATACACTTTGTTAGTATTTGGTAGCATTGCCTTTAAATTGTTTAACTTGGGTCAAATGTTTTGGATAGCCTTCCACAAGCTTCTGACAGTAAGTTGCTAGAATTTTGTTCCATTCCTGCAGACAGAACTGGTGTAACTGAGTCAGGTTTGTAGGCCTCCTTGCTCACACATGCTTTTTCAGTTCTGCCCACAAATCTCCTATCGGATTGAGGTCAGGGCTTTGTGACGGCCACTCCAATACCTTGACTTTGTTGTCCTTAAGTAATTTTGCCTCAACTTTGGAGGTATGCTTGGGGTCATTGTCCATTTGGAAGACCCATTTGCAACCGAGCTTTAACTTCCTGGCTGATGTCTTGAGATGTTACTTCAATATATCCACATAATTTTCCTTCCTCATGATGCCATCTATTTTGTGAAGTGCACCAGTCCCGCTTGCAGCAAAGCATCCTCACAACATGATGCTGTCACCCCCATGCTTCACGGTTGGGATGGTTTTCTTCGGTTTGCAAGCCTCACACTTCTTCCTCCAAACATAACGATGGTCATTATGGCCAAACAGTTCAATTTTTGTTTCATCAGACCAGAGGACATTTCTCCATAAACTAAGATCTTTGTCCCCATGTGCACTTGCAGACTGTAGTTTGGTTTTTTTTATGGTGGTTTTGGAGCAGTGGCTTCTTCCTTGATGAGCAGCTTTTCAGGTTATGTCGATATAGGACTCATTTTACTGTGGATATAGATACTTGTCTACCTGTTTCCTCCAGCATCTTCACAAGGTCCTTTGCTGTTGTTCTGGGATTGATCTTCACTTTTCTTGCCAAAGTATGTTCATCTCTAGGAGACAGATTGTGTCTCCTTCCTGAGCGGTATAACAGCTGCGTGGTCCCATGGTGTTTATACTTGCATACTGTTGTTTGTACAGATGAACGTTGTACCTTCAGGCATTTGGAAATTGCTCCCAAGGATGAACCAGACTTGACATCATTTTCTGACCTCAATCCGATAGAAGATTTGTGGGCAGAACTGAAAAAGCGTGTGCGAGCAAGGAGGCCTACAAACCTGACTCAGTTACACCAGTTCCGTCTGCAGGAATGGAACAAAATTCCAGCAACTTATTGTGAGAAGCTTGTGGAAGGCTATCCAAAATGTTTGACCCAAGTTAAACAATTTAAAGGCAATGCTACCAAATACTAACAAAGTGTACGTAAACTTCTGACCCACTGGGAAAGTGATGGAAGAAATAAAAGCTGAAATAAATCATTCTCTCTACTATTATTCTGACATTTTACATTCTTAAAATAAAGTAGTGATCCTAACTGACCTAAGACAGGGAATGTTTTCTAGGATTAAGTGTCAGGAATTGTGAAAAACTGAGTTTAAATGTATTTGGCTAAGGTGTATGTCAATTTCTGACTTTAACTGTATATAAAAAATGGTAGCAGGTCTGGGTAAGCACGTGGCCAAACAGCCAGAGAGCAACAGGGATGACAGAGGGGGAGCAGTGAGAGAGGAGTGAAGGGATATGGGGAGAAGGCAGGAACAGGATACTGATTGTGGATGATCAGCCATGATCACAGAGAATGGCGGTGCTGGCTCGAAGGGCCGAATGGCGTATTCCTTCACCTATTGTCTATAGTCCTTTGAAGATTTAAACTTCTTCGGGGTAGGCATTCCTGGAAGAGACTTCACAGTGTAGTAATCAAATCACAAAAAAACATCTTTTTTTCCTGCAGTCCAGCCAAAGGGTTTTGGCTCGAAATATTGACTATACTTTTTTCCATAGATGCTGCCTGGCCTGCTGAGTTCCTCCAGCACTTACTTGGATTTCTAGCATTTGCAGATTTTCATATATATATATATATATATGTAGTGGTTTATTATCCAAAAAATATTTAAGCTGCATGTTGATTCTTTAATTTTTGGTGCATTCTGAGTTTCTAAAATAATGTTATATTGCTGCAAAACAGGCAGATCTCAAGTCATTTTTATCCAAACAAGATTATGCTGTGAACACACACACATAAATATGAAAGGAATAGCATATACCATGCTTAAAAATATACCATATTGCAATGAGAAACATGTAACACATCAACATACACAAACGATGAGCAACAACTATGAATCTGGTGTTTGGAATCCTTCTGATCTCATTGCAGATTTTGTTGCTGTATTAACTTTTAGACTAGTTCTGAATATGACCTCAAGGAAAATTTAATTGCTTTATCATACTAACTTGCATTTGGAGTTTCACTTTCATTGGATTCAACTCAGATTTAGTTTCATGATGAAGTTGCTCATGATCCAAACTTTGCTGATCTCTAAAAGAAATCATTTGGATTTACATGAATGCTTTGGAGTTTGCAATCAATTTCAGCATTGGTTTGGATTTGGAAATCCATTTTGTAGTCAACTTGTAATCAACTATTGATGAGAATTTTATTAAGTTGGTTTAGGTTATTTTAGGTTTTTTTGCGTCTGTATTTACTAGGGAAACTGGCACGAAGTCTATGGAATTGAGGGAATCAAGCAGTGAGATCATGGAAACTGTACAGATTGAAAAGGAGGAGGTGCTTGCTGTATTGAGGAAAATTAAAGTGGATAATTCCAGATGAGGTGGTAAATGCGGGTTCTTTTTTAGCATTTAAGAATAAATTGGACAGATTCATGGATGGGAGGTGTATGGAGGGATATGGTCCGTGTGCAGGTCAGTGGGACTAGGCAGAAAATGGTTCGGCACAGCCAAGAAGGGCCAAACCATTTCTGTGCTGTAGTTTCCATGGTTTCTATGGTTACACCTCGCTTGCAGGTTACAGATAGGTGGATGACCACAAGGAGAAGTAAGGGGAGTAGGCATAGAGAGCAGGGTTCCCCTGTGACAATTCTCTCACTAACAAGTACACCCCTTTGGATAGATTTGCGGGGGGTGACATTTCAGAGGCCAGCACCAGTAAACAGGTCAGTTGTACTGTGCAGCAAAAATGGGAAGAAAAAACTCAGGCATTGAAATAGTGACAGGGAACCCAATGGTAAGGGATGCAATAGGCAATTCTGTGGCTGTAATTGAGATGTGCTGCCTGGTGCCAGAGTCAAGGATGTCTCACAGTGTGTACTCAAAGAGTGGAGGGTGAGAAGATAGAGGTCGTGGTCCATATAGGTACTAATGACAAGATAGGAGCAGAGATGAGGTCCTGCAAAATTATTTTTTTGGGGCTAGTTGGAAGTTAAAAAGCAGAACTTCCAGAGTAATAATCTCAAGTATATTACCTGACCCACATGCTAGTGCGGTGAGAAGTTCAATGTGTGGCTAAGATGCTGGTGCAGGATCGAGGATGAATTTAAAGCCTGGATCAGTACATTGAATTATGATGTTGTCATTACAGAGACCTAAATGCATGAGGGACAAGACTAGCTGCTCACAATTCCTTGGTTTTGTTGTCTTAGATGCGATAGAGAGTAGGGAGTAAAAGAGGTGGAGCAGTTCACTGTAGATATGGAAGAATATCACAGCAGTGCTCAGTGAGGACATAACAGAAGGTCATCCACAGAGGCAATGGATGGAGCTCGCAATTAAGAGAGGTGTAATTACGTTGAAGAGGTAGGCTTCCAATAGCCACCAAGAATAGATATACAGTATAGGTAGGTTATGAAAATGTGCAAAAACAACAAGGTTGTCATAGTAGGACTTTAACTTCCATAGTATTGATTGGAACTTCCTTAATACAAAAGATTAGATGGGGTGGGATTTCTTCAGTGCATCCAAGAGCAGTTCTTGAAACAGTATGTGGACAGTCCAACTAGAGGAAAGAACATGCATTGTTTTGGGAAATGAGCCAGGCCAGATTACACACCTGGTAGTGGGAGAATACTTTGGAAATAGTGATCACAACTCATTATGTTTTAAGATATTATGAGTAAGGGTAAAAGCAGATCTTGCAGAAGGCCACTAACCTGGAAGAGGGCAAATAACGGTAGGTTATAATAGGAGCTAAAGGACATTGATTAAAAGCAGCATTGAACAAGTCCATATATGACATGTGGGAATTGTTTAAAGACCAACTGATCAGAGTTCAGGCATGTTCCAATAAGGAATTAAGAAAAGAATGATAAGTTAAGGGAACTTCGGATGACCTGAAAGTTCCTAAATTTAGTCATGAAGGAAAAGGAAGCATACATACATAAAGTTTAGGAAACTAAAATCAGACTTGACCCTTGTGGAATAAAAGGTAGCAGGAAAGTGTTCAAGCAAGTGAATAGGAAAGCCAGAAGAGGCCATGAAATATACTTGGCAAGCAGGGTTAATGAGAATCCCAAAGCATTTAGTATTATTATTCGGAAAAACAGGGTTACTAAGGAGATGGTAGGTCCATTCAAGGAAAAAGGAGGCAGTTGTGTATTTAATATGTCAGTAATATTTGTGTAATATTGTAAATATATTGTCTGATTAAGCATTCTTTATTGTTTAAATAATTCATTATGGTTATATATATGAACTACGTGAATGGCATACGTCACCATGTCACCGTGTCATACACTTGTGCTTCACTTAAAGTAGAAATTGTGTTGGCACGTGGTCAAGTGGTTAAGGCATCGGTCTAGTGATCTGAAGGTCACTAGTTCGAGCCTCAGCTGAGGCAGCGTGTTGTGTCCTTGAGCAAGGCACTTAATCACACATTGCTCTGCGACGACACTGGTGCCAAGCTGTATCGGCCCTAGTGCCCTTCCCTTGGACAACATCGGTTGCGTGGAGAGGAGAGACTTGCAGCATGGGCAGCTGCCGGTCTTCCATACAACCTTGCCCAGGCCTGCGCCCTGGAAACCTTCCAAGGCGCAAATCCATGGTCTAACGGATGCCTATAAAAAAAAAGTAGAAATGAAATTAAAACCCATTCTCCTGACTCCCATTTTTTCCTTGCAATTATTTTTGTGTTTTGGAGTTACAAAACATAACAGTGGCGATGAGTAAGTTTTAAATGAACAGGAGACGACTATCAACATGTTGAAATGTATTGAGAAACAGTTGAGTTAAAAAAGCAGTGCAGCACGTACTTCTTCAGGGGCATAAAGAGACTGTCAAGTTAAATAATGGCAGAAAGCATACATATTCACAGGTTCATAAACAGTGAATATCAGGTGGTATTGCAAAGAAAGCACAACAGTGCCTCTACTTTGCAAAGGTTCCGCATAACATCATATACTTTGACAAATTTCTGTGGATATGTGGTGGAGAGTATATTGACTGGCTGCATCACACTCTGGTATGGAATCATAAATGCCTTTGATCAGAATATCCTACTACCTTAGGCCATGAACTTATCAATTACCCCTGATGAGTTATTAACTTCAATCTTTCTGCATAATCACTCAAAGAGTTGAACTGCACGTGCATGTAATGAGAGCTGTATAACTCATCTCCTTCTACCTTAGGCCACGAACTTATCAATCACCCATCTGTGGACACTTTCTGGAGGTCCAAGATCCGTGTGCTCCACAACCGCTAGACTAAGTGTGTAGATGTAGGAGGGGACTATGTTGAAAAATAAAATGTGCTAGGTTTTCTAAAATTGACTCCTTCTACCTTAGGCCACAAACTTATCAAATCACCCCCCTCGTATTTTTTATTATTATTATTTATTTCTATTTGCATTTGCACAGTTTGTTGTCTTTTGCACACTGGGCGAACACCAAAGCTGGTGCGGTCTTTCATTAATTCTATTATGATTATTAATCTATTGTGGATTTATTGAGTATGTCACAATAAAATGAGTCTCAGGGTTGCATACGATGACATATAAGTACTTCAATAATAAATTTACTTTGAACTTTGATAATAATCATAAAATGTTTTATTACACAACAGATAAGCAGATATTATATATGGAGTGGAGTGAGCAGTATTTAAAAACAAATGAAATTGCCAATGAGAAATGGCTACCAGTTTAGCTGAGTACATTGGATTTAAAGGAATATAGTTTACTTCAAAATTTAACTGCTCCAACCAAACCAGCTGAAATGAGCTTTGCTGATATCGTGAAAGTAATGCAGGAACATTTAGAACCAAAATCATTGTTGATTGCAGAATGCTTTAGGTTTCAGAAATATAATCAAGAGGAAGGAGAGTCTATTTCAGCATATGTAGCTGAATTGAAGAGATTGTCTGATCACTGTCAGTTCAATAATGAGCTCAATGATGTACTGAGAGATTTTTGGTTTATGAAATCTTATAAGAAAGCATACAAAACTAAAGCACAATTTACATTTAAAAGAGTAGTTGAAACAGTTGTATCAATGGAAACAGCAGACAGAGGGGCAATTGAGTAGCGGTTAGGATTGAAAATGAGTGTAAACAAAACTGCAGTATCAAAAAATAACCAGCTTGGCTGAACAAGTAGTGTTACCATTGTGGCAGGGGCTCACATCTGCCAGACCAATGCAGGTATAAAGGTGAAACTTGCAGAAAATGAAACAAAGTAGGACACAACAATCATTTTTGGGCAGACAAAAATGAATGGACCTCACAGGGAAGAGAAAAAGATAATAAGTCAAGTTGCAGTTTCAAAGAAAGCACTAATCTACATGCTGTTGATGAAAAATCTGATAACGAGGAGAGTGACACTGAACTGAATAGGCTTGAGATTTACCATGTGAAAACTAATATGAGACAAGCAATATGACTTATACCAGAAGTTAACATCTAAGTACATAAAATGGAATTGGATACTGTCTCAGCTGTTTTAGTCATTCCACAAAATGAGATTAAATGGCACTTCAAAGATACTAAACTGAAGCCTGCAGATATACAATTAAGAACTTATGTTGTTGTTGTTCGTCCATCGTTGACGTCGATGAGGACCTCGACACCATTATGATGGTGTCGAGACTAGCGCGTGATTTGGATTTAAGTGAGGGAGAGTTGCGCAGCGTCAGCCTCACTCTCTCTTCCCAATTCCCATCTGGATCCAGTGGCAAGACAGAGTCTAAACAGCTGGAGATGGGACTAGGCACAGTGGATGACCAGGACGTCTTCTGTGTCTTGTCCTGCTCTACACGTTCCACGACGCTTGCAGAGACTGCCTTCTTGACCGTTGGACCTTCCAAAGGTCTCGTCCGCTCAATCCGCCAGAGTCTGTCTTCACATGCTGGGATAGACAACTCCCTATCACACCGAGGGTTTGATACCCGTTGGCTACCCTCACCTGGTTTAGCCGGCTTGTCGAAGCCGTTGCCTGGGGTGTGGCCGCTGTCGCATGCAAACAGCTACGGGGAGCCACAGGTGAGAGCTGAGTGCCAGGTGGAGACCAAAGGTGGACTAACCGCCCTGAAAAGGACGCGACATGTTCCCCCACTAGAGGTGCTACCCCTCCCTGACACCCCAGACACCCCAAGAACTTATACTGGAGGAAAGATAACTCTTGTGGGATTGACATATATAATAGTGAAATACAACAACCAGCAACCCACATTGGGCTTGCACGAGGTAAAAACAGAAGCACCAGCATAGTGGCTGAGATAACTACAACTTGATTGGAGATCTGTCCACCACATCTCTTGTAATAATGTCAAATTATAGTGAATTAAGAAGGGTACTGGATGATGCCACATCTGTCTCCATGCCACATACCATGAACTGTTCTTCAACAGTTTTTGTAGGCAACATAACTGAGAAAGCTTCTGATATGTTCTCAGGTAGTTACTTGCGAAATGTGGCTAATTGGTTTTAAACTGGAAGGGAGTTCAAGGAGCTTCAGGAAAGTTGCAAGCATTCAGCTTTTCTGAGTATAAATAACCAGAAACTACTCAGCATGCATTAAGGTTATTTCATGAACTTCAAGTTGGAGACACTTGCCAAGATCAAGATGCACATCCTAGAAAGAAGAAAAAGGAAAAGCAAGAGGATGATATAATTATTATGGAAATGGAAGAGGATAAACGAGACATAATTTCTCAAGAAATTAGCAAATTCAGAGTTTCTAGCAGGAAACTAGAAGAAGAAAAGGGTAGGCAAGAAAAAGAAAGAACAGAAGTTGAAAAGCAGAGGAGAGAAAGAGGAAGGTGTGAAAGGGAAAAGGAATATGAAAAAGAAAAAGAGTGGAATAAAGAGAGAGAAAGAAGCTGGGGCTGGGAGAGTAGCAAGGATTGAAATAGATCCAGTGAGAAAAGCCGTGAAGAGGAGAATAAAGGTGCCCACAGCTGTCAACTCCTACAACTACCACAGACGAGACCCCAGAACCTGAGATTGTTTCACAACCAAGCAGAGTGATCCCCCTTGTCAGGAAAGATGTTATCCTACAAGTGTAAGAAAGCCTCCGCAACGATTGAATCTTTAGGCATGAATGAGCCAATTTAAAATTTACTATGCTGGGGATGAATATGGGTTGAGATGTATTCTGTATTGAGTTGGAGTTTATAGCTTTCCAGGGAGGAGTGTTGTGTATTTAACATTTCAGTAGTAATTGACATTATAAGTATAGTGTTTGATTAAGCATTCTTTAAGTAATTCATTATGGTTATCGTCATCGTTGTCGTGGCTATCCCTCGAGGTCAAGGATGATGGTCTTCGTTCTGCAGTGGCCCACAGAGCAAAGATGCCTGTGCGTGTATTTGTTTGACGTGTACTTGATGTTGCACTCCAAGAAGCACACGATACTTCACAATAAACCAGTTGATTCCAATGGCATGGAAACCACGACGACTGGAGTTGATGGATTCATTGCAGCCTTCATCCGCGTTCACAGCCACTGAGTTCGAAGTAACTTCATACGCCTGTTCCACCATTGAGGTCTTGGTTGGATTGTTCTTTGTCAGGGACCTCACCCTCGACCTTACCGCCATGGGTGACCCTACCAGGAGCATAGCTCCAGACGGCATTGCTCTCGGGATCACAGGACCACACAAGCTTCTCCACCACGACAAGGTGACAATCCACGGAGAAGTTTGTGGTTATATAGTATGTATGAAATATGTGAATGGCACACGCCATCACACCACTGTGTCATACATTTGTGCCTCACTTAAAGTAAAAATGAAACTAAGACTCATTCTCCTGGGCTCCTGTTTTTTCTTTTTGGAGTTACAAAACGTAACAGAGGGAATTTGCGCTTGGAGCCAGAGTAAGTGGCTGAGCTATGAAATGAGTACTTTGCATCCATATTAATCAAGGAGAGAACCAGGAGGATAGTGAAAACAGCCTGGGCTAATGTGCTGGGACATTTTGAGATTAAAGAGTTGGTAGTACTGGCTCTTCTGTATAGTATTAAGATTGATAAGTCCCCAGGGCCTAATGGCATTTATCCCAGCATGTAGAATTAAGCAAGTGAGGAGATTTCTGGGGCTTTGACAAAGATGTTTGTGTTCTCAATTGCAGCAGGCAAGATCCTGGAATGTTGGAGAGTAGCGATGTTGTGCCTTAGCTCTGGAAAGTAAATAGGAATAATCCAGGTAATTATAGGCCAGTAGCAAACTTCCCATCACAGGTAGGGATGCTATTGGAGAGGATATTGAGGAATGGGACGAATGCACATTTGGAAAGGTAGGGTCTGCTTAGGGATGGTCTTGTGTAGGGCAGGCCATGTCTAACAAACTTGACTGAGTTTTTTGAGGAGGTTTCAAAGGGTGCTTGATGAGGGTAGGGCAGTGGATGGTATCGACATGGACTCTTGTAAGGCATTTGATAAAGTCCATCATGTAAGGCTGATTCAGAATGTAAAAGTGCATGAGATCTAGAGTGAATTCATAATTGACTTGCCCGTTGAATTCAGAGAATAGGGGTGGAAGGCTGTAATTCTGGCAGGAGTCCTGTGATCCAAAATGATCAGTGCTGGAACCTCTGTTGTTTATGATTTGAATAAAAATGTAGATGGGTGGATCAGCAGATTTGTGGATGACACCAAGATTGGTGGAATTGTAGACAGGATAAAGGAGTGAGAGAAATGGGGAGGGAAGTGACTGATGGAGTTTAATCTGGACAAATGACAGGTGTTGCACTTTGGAAGGTCAAATGGAAGGAGAAAGTATACAGTCAATGGCAGACACCTTAACAGCATTGAGAAACAGAGGGATACAGGTCCATAATTCACTGCAAGTGGCTATGCAAGTGGATGAGGTGGTGAAGAAGGCATATGGCACACCTGCCTTCATTGGTAGGGCTGTTGAGTATCAGGCTCATGCTGCAGCTATATAAAGTTAGTCAGACCACACATGGAGAAATGTGTGAAATCCTGATCACTCCATTATATGAAGAAAGTGAAGATAGTAAAAAAGGTGCAGAATAAGTTTACCAAATGCTGCCTGGATTAGAACATGAGCTATAAAGACAGATTGGATAAACTTGGGTTGGACTCCCTAGAGTGTCAGAGGGTGAGAGAAGATCTGATAGCAGTTTTTAAACTATGAAAGGCATAGGTAAGTTAGACAGTCAGAATCTGTTCATAGGGTAGACATGTCGAACAACAAGAGGACAAGGTTAGATGGGGACAGTTTAAAGGCAATGTAAGGGGCACGTTTTTTATGCAGAGTGGTTGGTACCGAGAATAGGTTGTCAGGGGTAATGGTAGAATCTAGAAATTTGATAGAATTTAAAAGGCTTTTAGGTATACACATGGATGAGGGGATTTGGGTGATACACAGGAGGTGGATGCTCGGTATATACTGTCATTCCGATCAGCACAACACAATAGGCTGAATAACCCGTCTCAACTGTACTGCTCTATGTTCCAAATGTTCGACCACAGTTTCTCAAAGTAAAATTGCCATTCTGGCCATCAATTTTAATATTTTCTTGAAATCTTTGAAATAACGTACCTTATATATAGGAGAATACATCAATTATAATCATGTAGAATTCTTAATCTCTTCATGCAAATTCAAGTCCAATGACCATTTTACATAGCCACACACACTACCCCTCTCTACTTGCAATTACAATACCAGCATACACAGATACCGATGGAATAACATGGTCCATATATGTACAGGTCCATAATATAAAGTTTATATATCATTCAATTTTTACCAACAGTCAGGATTGAAGTAAGTGTTAATTGGGGAAGGGAGACATGTTGGAAATTACCTATGGCTGTGGGAGTAATGGTTTCAATTAAGGTTTCAGTTACAACGATGCTCTGTAACTTTAAACAGGTCTTGACATCTGCAAATCAGTAAAGTAGATCTATAATTATTGCAATAAAGCAATAAATTATGTGGAAATCCTTGGCTTCTAGTCTAGTAATAACCCACTTGGGGATTAGTAATTTCAATATTAATAGTTAGCTATAATCTATATATGGCAGCCACTCTGTAGTCGTGTCTGTGACAGTGATTGAGCAGACTCCAAGCATGTGTCTAGCACTGATAAGATTCGAATGTCTCTGACTCATGGTAGTGTTCCACAGGGCGTATACCAACTCTATCTCACTTCAGTGAGGTTTAATTAAACTGTGTGCTGCCGTGATTGCAGCCTGATAAAGCAACACCTGCCAGCTCTGATAGCGCCTTTACACCTGCCCAACCAAGCATTTCTGACCCTGTCATATCAGACTCTTAAGATAAGAAACAGCTGAAGCATTGACAGCTCTGGGGCACCTGCAGCAGATTATGAATGTGCTCTAAAATGTACAATAACATTTTTATTGCCCCAGCTCACTGCAGTGTAACAGAGATTAGATGAACAAGCTGAATTGGAACTTCTGAGAAGAAGCAGACATGCACATTGCCTTTTTCTCACAGTTCGTTCAATGTTACTGTTGTTAAGGCTATTTATTTCACATTCCCTGTTAGCCACAGATGCTGCATGTTAGTCCAGGCTCACTCAGCTAGTCCGGTAGCACAACCACTACACTAATGCCCCTGTGTGTTTTCTTGCCTGGCCTATGTTTCAATGGTAAAGATGCTGATCTTCATTTTGGGTATTTCTGGTAGTTGTCCTAAAATTCTATTGGATAGAGTCACTTTACTCCCCTTCACCCAAGTTAGTCCAAAAGAACTGCTATATTTGTAGACTCTGGAAGAACAAGGAGGTAGATATTTTTAAATGATGTTTTGGGTATTCACAATCTGACTGCAAATAAGCACACATTAACTTAAAGAAACTCTTCAATAGTCACATGGATGATAAAATAAAATAGAGGGCTATATACTGTAGGAGTGAAGGGCTGCATTGATCTTAGCGTAGGTTAGAAGGTTGGCACAACATTGTGGGCTGAAGGGCCTGTACTGTGCTACAATATGTTCTATTACCATTTGGTTTATGGAATAATAGTGGAGATAAGCTATCTGGCATGACTTCAGAAATGTAATGCTGTTTCATTTCCAAGACTAGTTGATGTGAAACTACTTCATCACATTTACAGAAAACTGTTTGTGTGTGTGTGTGTGTGTGTGTGTGTGTGTGTGTCTGTGAGTGTGTGTGTATCTGTGAGTGTGTGTGTCTGTGAGTGTGTGTGTATTTGGGTATAGAAGAAAATGGTTTATTAATTTTGGATTCGCTTTACAAATTTTAGACAAATGCTGTACTTAGCAGTGCATTTAAGGACAAACTGGACCACCATGTATTAGATACACACCTGGATTTTTCCTAGATTTTTTCTCTGACACCCTTTAAGGTATTTTGCCATACAGTGTATTTAAACAATAGCATTTTCTTACCCTTAAAGCTCCTCTTCTGAAAAAATATTTTTGTCCAAACTCTCAGGAATTTCTGGACTTTACACCCAATCATTTTTTTTTGACCATAGCTCATCGTGTTCAGGTGCACAAACAACAAATGAGATGAAGAACCAATTTATGCATTTGGTTTTATCTGATGAAGTTAATTGATGAACCAATACTGACCAGGTCACTAAATGTTCTCTCTGATCTTTGCCATCTATGGCATGGAGTCTTTCTGCCTAGGCAATCAAGGCAACAACTTATTTTAATGGATTAGACCTTCACCAACATTGGATTCCCTGCATTCCCCCACTAGACATCAAACCATAATAGTGTCAAGACCTGAAGTCATTGTTATATCCACAACCTCCGGTACAGAGACAAGAATGCTGTGCACTGTACTGTTATGGCTATTGTAAGACCATTACAAATTGCTATCGAACACAATATGACTGCAAAATTGGGCTTGGGTTCAAAATTGTCCTCGACATTGTGAGTGTCTATTCTTACTGTGGGCTGAGGAAGTTTAATCAATTGGAATGTGTCAAACAACACACCTGCTTGACAACAATCTGACACAGTCATGCGTTAAAAATTTTGTTCCTCAGATATGGCTAAATGGAAGCCATCATGTATCCTGGTTATGGGTTGTTTTCTCAAGTCATCATCCAGAGATTAGAAAGAGATGTTTCCTGTCGTGAGTTACCCCTTCCCACCGCCTACCAAGAGTAGCTGCCTTTTGTGGATCTGCTGGCGTCAGCATGCTGTCTGAAGCTACTGCAATTCAAAATGACAAAACTCTGATGTGACAGGGCCTTGTGTAAAATGAGTAGCCAGCCAAGAACATTGAATGGTGGATCAGGATCAAGGGCTGAATGGCCCATTCCTGCTGCGATATTCTACGCTTCATTAGGAGTTTGATGAGATTTGGTATGTTACCAAAGCCCATGTAGAGCATCTTGCGTGGTTGCATCACCACCTGTTATAGAGCCTCCAAAGCACAGAATCAAGAGAGGCTGCAGAGTCAGCCAGATCATCATAGGCACAAACCTCCCACTGTTGAGAGCATTTTCAAAAGTTTGAATTGGTAGTAAGGAAGGCAAACACAGTGTTAGCATTCATTTCAAAAGGACTAGAATATAAAAGTAATGATGTAATCCTGAAACTTTATATGGCATTGGTCAGACCACATTTGGACAGTTGTGAGCAATTTTGGGCCCTTATCTAAGAAAGGATGTGTTGGTATTGGAGAGGGTCCAAAGGAGGTTTACGAGAAAGATCCCAGGAATAAAAGGGTCGATGATGAGGAGCATTTGATAGCTGTGAGCCAGTACTCTCTGAGCTTAGAAGAATGAGGTGGGATCTCATTGAAACCTACCAAACATTGAAAGGCCAAGATGGAGTGGATATGGAGAAGACATATGGGGCACTAATCTCCTTCCAATGTTGTAAAATACATCTTTTCGCCATTAAAGTAAGAAATGCAATCATTCTACGGGCTGAAGGGGAAAGATTACTGGAAGTTTTAGGTAATCCAAAGATAGCAGTAATAGGATGGGGAGAAATATCTATATTCAATACCTTTGAAATAATATTAAAAATGTCTTTCCAAAAAGTTTCCAAAGTAGGGCAGGACCAAAACATATGAGTTAAGGAGGCTATCTCCCCATGACATCTGTCACAAAGAGGGTTAATATGAGAATAAAAATGAGCTAATTTATCTTTAGACCTATGTGCTCTATGAACAACTTTAAATTGAATTAGGGAATGTTTGGAACAGTTAGAGGAAGTATTGACTACGTTCTTTTGGTTTTCTCAGACGATACTATGTTTAAATTTGGAGAAAATTAGAAGTAATCTTTATGATACTTCAGTTAAATTTGAACAGACTTGGAGACCTTTTATTCAACATTTTCATTTAATGTAATTTTTTTTCCTCTTTGCCCATATTTACATTCCTTTCTTGCTTTTTAAACTGTTTTTAATGGAGGTCGGGTTTGAGGATGTGATTGTTTTAAGTTGTTTAAGTCTACTTGTTACCTAGTCAGCCCATTGCTTTGCTTTGCTTTTTAGATTAGTTGCACGGTGGGTTTTTTTTGGGTTTTTTTTCTTCTCTTTACTGATATGTATTGAAAATGAGTATACTATTATATTATCTTGTTATTTTATATCTAAACTGCACTGTTTGTACTAACTTTTTTTGTGTATTAATATCTCTTGCGAATTTATATTGCAACAGTGTATTTGTGTCTACATGGTTTACTTTTTGTGTACTAATTTAATAAAAAGATTTTTTAAAAAAAGGAGAAGACATATGGAGGGGCCAAGAGTCGAGGGTGTTCAGCTCGCTGCTCGGTGAGATTTACTCATCTTTGCACTGAAGTGAGACCAGCTGCAGTGATGATTGACTTTGTTGTACAGACTCACTTGCATGGAACTTAGTTCTGAATGTTATTTGTTTACATTTTTGTTTGCACAATTTGTTCTTTTTTCACATTGGGTGTTTGACAATCTTTTTTAATGGGTTATGTTGTGTTTCTTTTTTTGTGTGTGATTGCCTGTAAAGAGACAAATCTCAAGTTCCTATGTAGTACACATACTTTGATAATAAATGTAATTTGAACTTTGAAATTTAGGAACAGCTTGTTCTCATTTGCCATCAGATTTCTGAATAGCAATGAACCAATGAACACCACCTTGTTATTCTTCTTTTGCACTATTTAGTTACATTTTTATTGTAACTTATGTATAGTAATTTTTACATTTTGCACTGTACTGCTGCCACAAAACAACAAATTTCATGACATAGATCAGCGATAAGAATCAGATTCCGATGCCTTCATGTATGTGCCTGAACAAGCCCTACACAAAAGAAAACTGACCACTGGGCGAGCCACGCTCACAGTTTTGACAGCTGTCAAAGAGTTAGTTGGATGCTGCCTTCTAGAAGCACCGACTTTTAAGACCATATGGCATAGGAGCTGAATTAAGCCACTCGGCTTTAGAAACTTCTGAAAACTATTAAAAACCATTGAAAAGACTAAAATACAATGACTACTAGAAATGTTAAAGAAAAGTCACTTATTTTCAAAAATGCATCAGTACAAAAATATGAAACTATATCAAAATTATTCTTGAATGGATGTCCACCTTGAAATTAGTGTACTTGTTGGTCTTCTGCAGGATCTAAGCTGACAGTTCAGAGTGGCTTCAGATTTCCGATCGGCCCATGAACCCATGAACACCACCTCATTATTTGTCTTATGCACCGTATAAACGTTCTTGTAATTTATAGTAGTAATTCTATGTCTTGCACTGTACTGCTGCTGCAGAACAATAAATTTGATGACATACTGTACATCAGTAATAATAAACCCAACTCTGATTCTCCATCACCACTGAGGATTGCATAGGTTCGCTTTCAACTGCTGAAAACCATGAGGCGAAGCGCAGCCAGGGAACTCTGCCAACAATTTTGGGACTTTGCACGAAACCATTGACAACTCCCAGTAGGCTCTGGTCTATTTTCCAGACTGTCAGCCAACAGTAAGTGGAGAAAATGAGACCTTTCACAGAAGAGGTTAAACTGAACTCTGATTGCACTATAAGGTAAGTTAAAACAGCCTGTGGCATTGCCTGAGGAAGAGCTGGAGAATTTCCCAGTGTCCAAGAAAACAATCCCCCCAGCAGCAAAATCAGTAAAATCAGGATTAAGTGTCCCTAATGTATCTGCCTCTACCATCACCCTGACAGTGTGTTCTACGTATCTACCACTCTGTGGAGAAAATTTACTTCTGACAGCCTCACTGCACTTTACTCCAAACACCTTAACATTACATCCCCCTCGTACTGCAACTTCCACCCAGGGGAAAGGTCTCTGTCTGTCCACTTTATCGATGCCTTTTATGGTATCATATGCCTCTATCAAGTCACCTCTCATCCTCCCATAGCTCCAAACGGAAAAGCTCTAGCTCACTCAAGCTATTCTCATTAAGACATGCTCTCTAATCGAGGCAGCATTCTGCTAAATCTCCTTTCACCCTCTCGAAAGCTTCCATATCCTTCCCATAATGAGGGGAACGGAACGAAGCACAATATTCTAAGTGTGTTCTAGCCAGTGTTTTATAGAACCGCAGCATTATCTCATGATTCTTGAACTCAATCCACTAACTAATGAAGGTCAACACACCATACGCCTTCTTAAATACCCTAAAAAACTTCAGCAACAAGTTTGAGGCATCTTTGGATGTGGACCATGAGATTCCTCTGTTCCTTGACACTGTTAAGAATCCTACCTTTAATCCTGTATTTTCTCTTCAAGTTTGATATTCCGAAGTGAATTAATTCACAGTTTTCCGAATTGAACTCCACTTGGGACAGATCTGCATTCTATCAATGTTCCATTGTAGACATTGTAGACTTTCTACACTATCCACAATACCGCCAACATCTTGATGTGTGTAAGTTGCATCATCTGCAAATTTACTAGCCCACCCTTCCATTTCCTCATCCAAGTCTTCATTCACAAAGTAGGGGTCCCAGAATAGATCCCTACAGGACCCTACTCTATACCAACCTCCAGGCAAAACATGCTCCATCTACTACCGTCCTCAGCTTCCAATTGAATTGGCAAGCCAATTTTGAATCCAAAAAGCCAGGTTTTCCAGGATTCCATGCCTCCTGACTTCCTAAATGAGCCGATCATGGGGAACCTTGTCAAACGCCTTACTAAGTTCCATATAGGGCACATCCACGGATCTGCCTTCGTCAGTTTGTTTTGTCACTTCCTCACGGAATTCAATAAGGCTCATGAGGCACAGCCTATACCTCACAAAGCCATGCTAGCTATCCCTCATCAGACTATGCTTCTCCAAATGTTCATAAATTCTGCCTCTATGAATCCTCTCAAGTAGTTTGCCCACCACTGATTTAAGACTCACAGGTCTACAATTCCCAGGGTTATCCCTATTACCTTTCTTGAATAAAGAAATAACATTTGCCACCTGAAATCTTTTGGTACCACTCCTGTGGTCAGTAAGAACACAAACATCATCACCAAAGTGCTCCAATCTTTACCCTCACTTCCTGTAGGAACCGCGTATATCGTGTCCAGGCCTGGGGACTTATCAAAAGTTCCAGCATAACGTCTTCGTTAATATTGACATGTTCCAGCATATCAGCCTATTCTGCACCATCCTCACATTCATCAAGGACCCTCTCACTGGTGAAAACTCAAGCAAGGTTAACTAGGGACCTCTCCTACCTCCCCTAACTCATGTTTCCTGTTTTATCTGTGATCAGTCCCACCCTCATTCTAGTCATCTTCCTGTTCTTCACATATGTGTAGAGTGCCTTGTGGTTTTCCTTAATCCTATTTGCCAAAGCCTTCTCACGTCCTCTTCTTGCTCTGCTAAGGCCATTTTCAGCTCCTTCTTAGCTACCCTGTAACTCTCTATAGCCCTTTCTGATCCTTGCTTCTGAAATCTTTCTTCCTCTTGACTAGATATTCCATATCTCTTGGCAGCCATGCTTTCATTTCCCCCCCATCCTTTTCCTGCCTCAATGATACAAACCTATCTAGAGCCTCATACAAGTGCTACCAAAGCAACCTCCACATTTTTGTTGTCCATTTTCCTGAGTACATTCATTTCCAATTTATGCTTCCAATTTCCTGACTAATGGCATGATACTTTGTCCTTCCCCATTTAAATAATTTCTCATGCCATCTGCTCCTATTCCTCGGCTGTGGTAGAGCTCAGGGAGTTCTAGTCGCTCTCTCCAACTGCTCTGTTGCCTGACCAGTTTCATTGCATAGTACCAGATGCAGTATGGCTTTTCCTCTTGTCGGCCTGCCTACACATTGTGTCAAGAATCCTTCCAAGACACATCTAACAAATTGCGCACCACCTAAAAAAAAAAGTGAGTGGGGCCTCCCAGGACTTGTCTGTGGAGTGTTTTATTTCAACTTAGCAAGGGCCAAAAAAAGAAGTTAGATTTAAGCAGAACAGCCATGTGGAAGCGGTTATTGATGAAGTAGACCAGGGTTAGAGTGAGAGGTTTTGACTCAACAGGCTTCGCTAAGGGTGCTGAGTTTTTTTAGAATAATTTATTTCATTGTAGACCATAAGTTTGAGAAATTTGAGCCAAAGGTATAGCAAGCGCAGGCAGGATGAGAGTTAAGGCAGTAGAATGCTCCTGGAGTAAGATGTTTCTTGCCTCATGATTACATCTGCGGGAAGTGCACCCAATTCCAAAATTCAGCTCCTGACTTCAGGCCTTCATCAACCGTGAGTTCAAGAGTCATGAGGTAATGTTACAGCAAGATAAGACCTTAGTTAGACCCCACTGTGTTCATTTCTGGTCACCTCACTACGGGGAGGATGTGGATCCTGTAGAGCGAGTGTAGAGGAGATTTACAAGGATGTTGCCTGGATTGGAGAGCATGCCTTATGAGGATAGGTTGAGTGAACTCAGCCTTTTCTCCTGGTAGTGACGGAGGATGAGAGGTGACCTGATAGAGGTGTACAAGATGATGGGAGGTATTGATCTTGTGGAAAGCCAGAGGCTTTTTCCCGGGGCTGAAACGCTAACACGAGTGGGCATAGTTTTAAGGTGCCTGGAATAGGTACAAGGGGGATGTCAGAACTAAGTTTTTCACACAGAGTGGTGTGTGTGTGTGTGGAATGCACTTCCAGCAATGGTGGTAGAGGTGGGTACAATAGGGTCTTTTAATAGACTCTTAGATACAGAGCTTAGAAAAGTAGAAGATTATGCAGCAGGGAAATACTAGGCAGTTTCTAGAGTAAGTTACATGGTCGGCACAACATTGTGGGCTGAAGGGCCTGTAATGTGCTGTAGATTTCTATGTTTCTATATAACTGGATGAACAGTACCAACTGGGAGGCTGAAAACCTCATAGATTAAGCTTTTGCTTAGTTGGTCACACCCAGTATTCAGGCTTCAGATAGTAGATGAGTGACCACTAGGAGAGGTAAGGGCAGTAAGCCATCAGTGCAGTATTCCCTTCTGACCATTCTACTCAGCAACAAGTATACACCTTTGGATACTGCCTGGGCGTTGGGGGGGTGGGGGTGGTAGAATGACCAATCGGGGCACAGCAGCAGCAGCTAGGCCAATGGCACTGTGGAGGCTCTGAGGCTCAGCAGGGAAGGGTAAAGACGGGCAGAGAGATGGTGGTAGGAGACTCGATGGTTAGAGGATGGACTGGAGATTCTGTGGCTGAAAAGGAGACACCCGGGTGATGTGTTGCCTCCCAGGTGCTGGGCTCTGAGCCGCTACAGAATATTCACAAGGGGGAAGGTGAGCCGCTAGAGCTTGTGGCGAACAATGACATAGGTAGGAAAGGGGATGGTATTCAGCTCAGTGAACATAGGGAGTAAGGAAAGAGACAGATGAGCAGGAGCTCCAAGGCAGCAATCTCTGGATTACTCCTGGTGTTATGTGCCAGCCAAGGCAGGAATAGGCTGATAGTACAGATGAACTAGTGGCTGAGGAACTGGTGCAGGGGACAGAGTTTCAGGTTACTGGATCACTAGAACCTTTTCTGGGGCAGTGGTGACCTGCACAAGAGGGATGGGTTGCACCGAAACTGAAGGAGAACCAAAATCCTGGCCGGGATGTTCGCTGGTGCTACGCAGAAGGATTTAAGCTAATTTGGCGGGGGGCTGGGAACCAGAGCACCAGAACAGAAAGTGGAAGGACTGAGAGGAAGATAAATGTCAAGGCCAGTAAAAACAGGCGGAAGAAAAGCAATAGATCCAACGGGGCAGACAGTTTGAAGTGATTGCATTTTAATGCTAGGAGTATTATGGGTAAAGGTGATAAACTTAGAGCATGGATCTGTAGATGGAACTATGATTTTGTGGCCATTACAGAGACTTCGTTGAGAGAGGGACAGGAATTGATGGATAATGCCCCAGGTTTTGGATGTTTTGAAAAAAATAGAGAAGGGATAAAAGGGGTGGGGGGAGTTGCACTACAGATCAGGGTCAATATCACACCTGCAGACATCCCACCTCTCCCGGAAGTTCCGGGAGTCTCCCGCATATTAATAGTGGCTCCCTGATGCCCGCAAATTATATACAATATCCTGCAAATCAATTTTTTGAGAGCGAGCGAGCGCTAGAGCGACCACGAGAGAGTGAGAGAGAGAGAGAGTGAGCGAGAGAGAGGGAGAGCGACCGCGAGCGTGCGAGAGAGTAAGAGCAAGAGAGAGCGAGAGAGAGAACAACCCTGAGAGAGCGAGAGAGAGAGAAAGAGCAAGAGAGAGCGAGAACGACCCTGAGAGAGCGAGAGAGAGAGAAAGAGCAAGAAAGAGAGGGTGAGAGTGACCACAAGAGAACGAGAGAGAGAGAGAGAGAGAGAGAGAAAGAGAGAGAGAAAGCACGCACCATGGCAGAGTGTTCCAAAAAAAGAAAATATAAAACGTACGTCACCCCAGACTACACTAAGGTGTGCCCCTGCCTAATAGGGGTCAAAAATAATGACAGTGTTGCTCGCTGCACTGTTTGCAACAGTGACTTTTCCATTGCCTATAGTGGGTTAAGACTGTAAAAGACATGTTGAGGTGAGTTTAACAGGTGTCATTCGTTCATTAGCATAGCTAATGTTATTTAAACTAGCTGGCCAGCTGCTAAGGAGCTACTCCATTGCAGACATCCCTCCTCTCCCGGAAGTTCCAGGAGTCTCCGGCAAATTGATGGTGCTACCTCCCTGAAATGAGTTTTTGCAGGGTGGGATGTCTGCACCTGCACTCAAAGGAGACATAATGTAGGGCTTCTCCACTGAATCGATGTGGGTAGAACTCAAATAGGAAGGGTGCAATCAGTCTGATAGGTAACTCCCTCCCCCACCCCACTAGTAGCCACCGAGACTCAGAGGAACAGATACACAGGCAGATTAAGGAAAAGTGTCAAAACAATAGGGTTGTTGTCATGGGAGACTGCAGCTTCCCCAATATTAACTGGAACCTTCTGAGTACAAGAGGTTCAGATGGAGCAGAATTCATTAGGTGCATCTAGGAGAGTTTCTTAAATTAATATGTAGGTAGTCTAACAAGAAGAGGAGCTGTAGTGGAACTAAAGTCGGATAATGAGCTTGGCCACCTATCTAACTTTTCAGTGGGAGAGCAATTAGGAAGCAGTGACCACAACTTCTTAAATTTTAAGATAGCTATAGATAAACATAAGTATGGACCTTGCAGGAGAATATTAAATTGGTGCATGGCAAATTAAGAAGGCATTAGGCAGGAACTAGGGAGAATTAATTGGTACATCAGTTTTCAGTGAAGTCCACATCTGACGTGTGGAGGACGTTTAATGACCAACTGCACAGAGTTCGGGACAGATGTGTTCCAGTAAAAAGGAAGGACAAGGTTGGCATGGTAAGAGCATCCTGTATGTCAACAGAGGTGATGAATTTAGTCAAGGAGAACAAAAGGAAAAGTATGCAAAGCTTGGGAAGGTAGAATCAAACACAGCCCTTGCGATCATAAAGAAGCCAAAAAAACTTGCTGCAGACCTTTTACCTTTGTCTGGTGCAGGGGCATTTGACATGGGAGCTGTGTAACTTCAGTTGTAGGGAGACCAGTCTCAAGTCTGGGGCGCGCCTGCTGCTGCCAACTGGGTGAGAGATGCTGAAGCATTTACAATAAGGCATCTGAGCTCGGCTGGGGCCTGGCCTTGCCTGTCGGTGAGGCTCTCTCGTATTCGAGCAGTAGAATGACAGGCTGGATCGCATGTGTCTGTATACTGCCGGGAGACTGTACCATCGATTGCTGGACAATGTCACTGAGGGTCTTGTATATTTTTTTTGAGTGAATATGCTTCTTTGCTCAGTATTTTGAATTATGTTCCTTGCTATTGTTGAATGTTTTGCGCCATGGCCCCAGAGGAATGCTATCTCGTTCAGCTGCATGTATGTTTGTATTGAAAGATATTTAAACTTGGTTTGATTTGATTTGAATCAGGACAAACATTGCCCACTGAAGCAGATTGTCACCCGACGTGTCCCAAAGGTCCGGATCCTGCTGCCGTTGGCAGCCTCCAGCAAGGTTTCATCACTCTTTGCCTTCTAATCAATAAGCAATACTGCAGCACGCTCACTTGAGCACCTGTGTCACACAGGACGCGTCACCCTGAAAGGGTGTCTGTAATGAACAGTAGACGACCCTGGCAGCTGGAACCCACGGTGTTCACAGACCCCCCGATGTCCCGATGCACTGGCACTGTCGAAGCTGCAAGGCGGTCGGTACTTCCTAGCGTTCGTGTCAAAGCAAGCGTGGTAAAAAGACAGGCCTGGTTTTGTCTGTTTGGCTGCAACAGCTGCCCTTATGTTGGGGGCCTTGCAGACCGTCTTACTGAGGCAGTAAAACAGGGATGACTGATGCACTGCTACCTAGCCGAGTGTAGACTATATACCATTTTAGCAAGCTCCCTACAGTTCTTTGCAGGTGCATTAGCAAGGACCCTGCTGCATGAAGAGTTCTTTAACAATAAAACAAAGATGGTGATTGCCCAGGAGAGACTGCATGTGGACCATTAGCTGCAATGGCTTAGCATCACTGAGGCCAGGCAAGGAGAGCATCTGCTTGGTGTGCTCACACTCAGGCAGTCCATAAGTCTGTAAAATATGAGTTTTCACTGATTGGTATTTATCGTGTTCAGGCAGGTATTCAGGTAGACTCATCACTCTTGCAGCCACAGAGTTGCTGACTGATGCTACCACCTAGAATTATTTGGTGTTGTTGCCGGAGATTTTTTGTTGCGTGAATTGGGCCTTGGCTGGTACAAACCAAGTGAAGGCATTTTGCTCCCAAAACTCCGGCGGTTTCAAAGCAACTGCATTGACTGACATGTTGGAGTCTGTGAT
Source organism: Mobula hypostoma (assembly GCF_963921235.1). NCBI lineage: Eukaryota > Metazoa > Chordata > Chondrichthyes > Myliobatiformes > Myliobatidae > Mobula > Mobula hypostoma. The sequence goes on along the minus strand of NC_086105.1, from coordinate 107,587,130 downwards.
TTACAGTCTGAAGTTTGATCAAGTAAGCTAGCACTCTTCTGTCCCTGAGAAAACTCCAGGAGAGAAATATGGGCACGAGCCACCATGAGGGGAAGCTCAGAGACGAGACGAGGAGCAATGGTTGACTCTATTTCTTGCCGATTAAAGCGCTCTAAGTTGTTTGAAACATCAAGGCAAATGTGGAAGAGAGTAAGCGGTTCTCGGAGAGGCTACTGGTTCATGTCGCTTTCCTGGGAGAGGCTGCTAGTTCAAATCGCTGCCGTCAGAGGGGCTGCTGGGTCCCGATGCTCTTGGAGATGTTATCGAAATTCTTAGATTTGTGGATTGGATGTAGCTCATATTAACCTCTTTCGGTTCTATGTTTTTTTATCATGTTCTCTCCCGTTCTTTCTTGCTGCAGATTGGTGGGCTGGGTGTTTGGGTAATCTGTTAGCTTTTATGAGAGGGAGGGGTTGCGCCATTTGGGTTTGCGAATTTTTGTTTCTTTTTCTTTTTGTGTAGGGGGATTGATGTCTTTCTTTCGGCTTCCTAACATGGTTTCTGTATTCTATAGCTATTTGGAGAAGAGAAATATTTTGGGGTTGTGTTCTGCATACGTGCTTTGATAATAAAATGAACCTTTGAACTGGTTTATTGATCACCAAAAATCTGAACACAATGCACAGTAAAAGTCCTTTACGTAATTACCTCATCACATCAGACCAGCCTCTTAAAGTGAACCCCACCCCGACGTTGGTGGCTGTGAATTCTATACGTTTCCACCAATTACATTACTCTGCAATGTGGTTAGTCTCACAGCCTGAGGTAAGAAGCTGCTGCCTAGTCTGGCAGTCCTGATACTTCAGTACCTCATTACTGATGGTAGTGGATCAAAGAGATTGTGGGATGGGTGGCAGGGATCCTCAATAGTGCTTCTGGCCATTTGTATATAATGATCTGGGTAAATATCACAAATAGAGGGGAAGGACACTCCGACGATCTTCTCAGAGATTTTCACTGTCCTCTGTAGGGTCTTGCGGTCTGATGCTTTGCAGCTTCCTGACCCCACAATGATGCAGCCAGACAGGATACACTCGATGGTGCTCCTGTAGAAAGTTGTTAGAACAGGGACTGGGAGGGAGCCTTATAAACTTCATTCTCCTCAGAAAATACAGATGCTGCTGTGCTTTCTCGAGGAGGTGTTGTGGGCCCAAGTTAAATCGTCCATTATGTGCTCACCAAGGAACTTTGTACTATTCACTCTCTCCACAGCAGAGCTATTGATGTTCAATGGAGAGTGGTCAGCCCACAGTCATCTCTTTTGTCTTGTCAATATCTAGACTCAGGATGTTGTTCTCCCACCATCTGACAAGCCTCTCTACCTCTCTCTGTATGCCAGCTCATCATTGTTGCTGATGAGGCCGACAACAGTTGTATCGTTAACGCATTTGATGATGCAGTTTGAGCCGGATCTGGCAGTGTGAACAGCAGTGGGCTGAGCATACAGCCCTGGGGGGCACCAGTGATGGAGTTTGAGATGGTGCTGCCAACTCAGACCGACTGGGGTCTTTCTGTCAAGAAGTCCAAGATCCAGTTACAAAGAGGGTGTTCAGCCACAGCATGGAGCAAACGCCCGCTCCACACGCTAGGCCTTAACTATGCAGCACTGTCATTATCCCACTCACTAGCAAGGTAGACTTGAAGAATTTAGTATTCTATATGATTAGGAAGGTCAGAAATGTGCCACGGCTTCTGGCTGCTCATCCTTCCCCCTAACGATGCTGTGGACCTGATCTGAAATGTCCATGACCCTGGCACCTGCTAGGCCAGTCTCTTTCATGTCCACAAAATCTCCTGTCTGTTCCCTTAACTGTTGTATACCCTACACCACCACTGCTCTCTTCTTTTCCCTTCCCCTCTAAACCACAGAACCAAACTCAAAGCCAAAGACATGGTTTCCATGGCTTTCCCTTGGTAGGTTGTCACCCTGACAGTCCACAGGGGTGCTCTGCATTGGCTGTTTATTCTCTTTCCTTCTCCTGACAGTCACCCAGCTACCTGCCTCCTGAACCTTAGGTGTGCCTACTTCCCTGTTGCTCTTTTCTATCACCTTCTCATTCTTCTGAATGAGCTGAAAGTCATTCAGTTCCAATTCTAGCTTCCTGATGCAGTCTGTAAGGAGCTGCATCCAGATGCATTACTCGCAGATGTTGCAATCAGGGAGACTGAAGGTGTCCCAGATCTCCCACATCTTGCATGAGGAGCACATCACTGACCTGGGATCCATTCTCATTGCTATAGCTAAGCACTAACGGACAAAGAGGAACTTGGCAAAAAAACTCAATCGAGCCTCCAGTTCCTCTCGCTAAAGCCTCTTGAGCCACGGCCTCTGTTCCTCACTCTAACCTTGTCCCACTCTAATAATGGCTGCTTCTATGATAGCTGTTCTGCTTAAACTTAACTTCTTTTTATTGGCCCTTGCCAAGCGCCTATTAACCCAAACGATCTCAATCTCCACAGAAAGTTCAAAAAGATCTTAACAGCTTTTTTTATTCTGGTGCTTAAACTCTACAAAGAACTGTCTCTGTGATCTCAATCTCCACAAGACGTCCTGACAGGCCCCAGTTGCTTTTTAAATTGACATAAATCTTACTTTTTAAATTGACATGAATTTTTTGAAAGGGGTTGGTTATGCATATTTTGCTTCTCTGAATCTGCACTTATATTTCAAATTTCTGTTAAAACTGCTCTGTCAAACTCAAAACTTAATTTCTATTGAAGCCATGAAAAGCCACGCTGAACGTTGGATCATTGAGCAACGTGCTTTTGATCAGTTTTAATTCTTTTTGGAACTGTTTTCACAACAACACATAATATGTCTCTCTGGATAAGAAGGGAAAAAAAATGGCATTAAAGCGGACTTGAGGAGAAACCCAGAGGACAATTATTTTGCACTTCTGTTCATGTGTAATGTCTACAGGCCAATACTTGAGATTTCACATTTGTCTCACTTAATTCTCCAAAGAATGTCTCATTCTATTCCTCCCTGAAAAGGCAAGCAGAGGCAAGTCAAAGTCTGACAGTAATTCTAGAGTCTCTGTCAAAGGAGGAAATGATTAATTTTAAAGAACATAAGCTGCAGAAATAATATCCAAAGAAAGCATCAAGAGTTAAGTGAAAATTTGAAAATTTCAGCATGGGTTTATGCTTTCTCTAGCTACTTCCCTTGCACAACAGATAAAGAGGATGCCGCAGAAAAAAAAGACATTGAAGCCCAGCTCTGCAAGTGACCAGGCCAGTAGACTGTGGAGCAACATCAGGTCACCAGAATGGAATGTCCTGTTGTCCAGAATGCAATAATGCAGATCAAAGCAAGCAATTGTCATTCTAGGTCACTGTAGCCTGGAGTGATACACAGAGATGAACTTAGTGGAGGAATTAATTATCTGTTTGCTGGGTCAGTTATGTGAACTGGCACCAGAATTTATACCTAACAGCAAGCAAACAAAATTTCCTCCTTGAGGACCAGTGGCAGCTTTATATTCTATCAGCACCAGTGAGTGTTGTGGTATGTTGCCACAGGGACAGAACTGTACACATAGTATTCCAAGCGGCCCTAACAATGGCAATATCAGAGGACAGTTTTTTCATCAGTCCTTCAAACTGCAGCCATGCTTATCTTGTTACTAGTCGACTTGGTAAACATGCTTTAATTCATGCTTTTCTGTGCATTAAATTCTTCTCAATTGTTGAAAACTTGGGTACATACAGAGAACAGGACAGTCCTTACATGAATTCATCTTCAGTAAACAGAGACATACGAGAGGAAATCTGCAGATGCTAGAAATCCAAGCAACACACACAAAATGCTGGAGGAACTCAGCAGGCCAGACGGCATCTATGGAAAATAGTGCAGTCGACGTTTCAGGCCGAGGCCCTTCAGCAGGTCTGGAGAAAAACAAAAATGGGGAGTAGAGTTAAAAGATGGGGGCAGGGTGATGGGTAGGCAGAAACACAAGGTGATAGGTGAAACCGGGAGGGGATTAAAGTAAAGAGCTGGGAAGTTAATTGGTGAAAGAGGTACAGGGCTGGAGAAGGGGGAATCTTATAGGAGAGGGCAGTAGGCCCTGGAAGAAAGAAAAGGGGGAGAAGCACCAGAGATGGGCAAGTAAGGAGATAAGGAAAGAGTGGGAAAGGGGATGGAGAATGGTGAAGGAGAGGGGGCATTAGCGGAAGTTCAAGAAATCAATGTTCATGCCATCAGGTTGGAGGCTACCCAGACAGAATATAAGGTGTTGTTCCTCCAACATGAGTGTGGCCTCATCATGATAGTAGATGAGCACATGGATAGACATATCAGAATGGGAATGGGAAGTGGAATGAAAAGGCATCCTTCTGCATTATTTTTGATGCATTCATGAAATTTGCATTGTGAGGGTAGAGATAAAGATTAGTTTTATTTATCAAATGCACGTGAAAACATTGAGACGCACAGTAAAATGCATCATTTTTGCATCAACGACCAACACAGTTCAGGACTGTGCTGCAGGCAGCTGGCAAGTGTCGTCACCCTTCTGCCGCCAACATTGCCTGCCCACCCACAACTCACTAACCTGAACTGTATATCTTTAGAATGTCAAAGGAAACCAAAGACCCGGAGGAAACTCATACCATTTCAGGAGGACATCTTCAAAATCTAAAGACAGTGTTCAAAAGATTAGAAGGTTATGGGCTCAGTGCACAATGCAACAAGTGTGAATTCTCTAAACCAAGCATCGCTTACTGTGGTCACACCATTGACGCACAAGCATTACACAAGGGTGCTGAGAAAATTCATTCAGTGGTGGATGCCAGAGGGCAAAAGGACGTGTTGCAGCTGCGGTCCATTTTAGGATTTGTCAATTACTTTAACAGGTTCCTGCAAAATCAGTCTACTGTGCTTCACTTCTTGAACTCATCATTACAGATCGAGAAGAAATGGCAATGGATAAAGCAGTGTGAGGTGGCTTTCCAAAAGGCAAAGTAATTGGTAACAGCAGACACTGTACTCCCACATGATGATCGACACCTTCCAGTGAATGATGCCTTATGGTATAGGGGTAGTCATGTCACATGTTATGAGAGATGGAAGTGAACACTCCAAAGCCTTTGCATCGTGTTCCGTTACTGCTGTAATTATGCACCAATCGACAGAGAGGCTTTGAGTCCGGTTTTGGGCATAAAACGTTTCAATCAGTACTTGTACGGATGAGAATTTACCCTCATTGCTGATCATCACCCACTGGTGTCCATGTTCAATCCACAGAAGGATCTTCTATTAAAAGCAGCAGCACAAATGCAGAGATGGGCTCTCTTTCTTGAAGGACACAATTACGAGGTTGAATTCAAGAGGACAACCCATCATGGAAATACTGATGGAAATATCTGAAAAATTTACAAAAGATGACACTCCTATTGACATATCGTCCCTAGTGCAAATCGAAAGTTTCCCTATAATGGCAGAGATGATCCAAAGGGGAACCAGAGCAGACCCTACACTGTCTCATGTCTACTGTACTTGGCCACCCAAAATGGCTAGAACATGCAGTGGAAGAGTTGTCTTATGTGAGGTTTGACAGTTATTATGCCATCCAACCTGAGAGCTAAAGTGTTGTAGAAGCTATATGCTGGTCTTCTAGGTGTGGTCAAAATGAAAGCATTGGTTCGAAGCTTTGTTTGGTTGCCTTTGATAGATAGCAGATCGAGCAGCTTTCCATGTATTGTTCGAGATGCCAGCACATCCAGAAGATGCCAAGAACAGGACCTGCCCATCCCTGGGAATGGCCTGCATTGCCCTGGCAAAGGATTCATGTGGATTTTGCCAGACCATTCACGGGCACAAATTTCTTGCATGTAGTGGATTCAGCTACAAAGTGAGCCAGAAGTGTTCCCATTAGCTTCGCAAACTGTTAATGTGTTGGGAAGCCTCTTCTGAAGACCTGGAGTTCCAGAACACTTAGTCAGTGGCAGTAGATCATAGACTGTTGTGGAACAGTTTCAGTCATTCATAAAAATGAATGGAATAAGACATATTGCACCTGCACCATACAGTGCCAGCATAAATGTCTCAGCGGAAAGTTTTGTCCGGAGTCTCAAGAACGCACTGCGAGCAGTGTCAGCCGAACATACTACACTGACACTGAATCAGGTGTTTGCTGATTTTCTCCTTGCATATCGCAATGCAGCACACTCCACAACCTACAACTCACCAGCTGTGTTGTTCCTGGGTCATGCCTTGCACTCACACTTCGATCTCCTCAGACCCAACCTCAGAAGGAGCATGCAGAGCAAACAGCTGAGACAAATTGAGGGCTCTTCCAAAAAGGAGGCTCAATTATGCACTCGAGGACAAGTAGTCCTGGTGAGAGACTACAGAGGTGATCAACAGTGGGTACTCGGAAAGATCAAGTACAGAACTGAACCACTCTCCTACACTGTGAAGATGGTAGCTGATGTCATCTGGAGTGACACATCAATTGGTTGAGGAGAGTAGAGTCAATTGTTGAAGAAGAAGGGCAGCCAGTGCTGTCAGAACACTTCCAGCAGTCCTAGAATGATCTCCTACAACCATCACAGAGAAGGCCCTGGAATCTGAGATTGTTTCACAGCCAAAAGTCTCAAGTCTCTCCTGCCAAGCAGAGTGACCCCCACCCCCACCCTCACCCCTTGTCTGGGAAGATGTCATCCCACAAGAGAAATAAATCTTCGACAGCGATTAAATCTTAAGGACTGAATGGGATAAGTTAAAATTTACTATGCTGTGGATGTCTCTATACTATTTGAATTATATGGTATACCATGTACATAGTTGATGCATTCTACATTGAGTTGGAGTTTATAGCTAAGCAGAGAAGGATGTTGTGTATTTAAAATTTCAGTAATATTTGAGTGATGTTTAATATTGAGATATATTGTTTAATTGAGCAGTTTTTTTTGCTTGCAAACTTCATTGTGGATTATATGTAATAGTTCATGAATGGTTATGTCGTTACGCCACCATGTTAAATGTGTGCACCTCGCAAAAGTTAGCAATGAAACTAAGGATTTCTTGGCTCCATGCTTTCTTTCAATTAATTTTAAGTTTGGGAGTTACAAAGCATAACAAATGTCAGAGTCTCCAACTGATCCCTTGCATAGTTATTGCAATCCTGCAGACTTCAAGATTGAGCAGTTTTTGAAATTAGAACAGATGGGGCTACCTACACTCATTTTGTAAGATGTAATGAATCTTTTGTTGCTGTGGCTGTGACATTTAAAACAGAACTGTAATGTCAAAATTTGTTTCAAGTTTAATTTGCAGCAATGTAAAATGTAAATTACTGGAAAATCTCACAACTACATTCTGATTATCACTGTCAATGTGGAATAAGATTTCATTCAGGAGAGTCAGGTCCGTAACTTAAACTTGAAGTAAAAAAGGCTTCAAGTTCTGCTTTAATTTATGGGCAAACACACCCAAACCGACTGAATGGGTCTATTTCACTAAAATCAGCCTGTATGCTTGCAATCCAATGCAAAATGGGGGTTCCCATAGAATCAAAGTCAACACTAATTTGGTTTGACGGAATTAAACCCTTTGATAAATCACCCTGTCGTGGTGAAAATGGATTAGAAGGCAAGAGGATCAAAATAATTCTTAGCATTAATCTTATTGGGTTTGTTCATTTTAGGTTGTTAGGAATTCGCTTAGAGCAGTGCACCTATTTAATAATAGCCTAATCACAGGACAGTTTACAATGACCAATTGCGGAACGGAGTGATGATGGTGCTAAACGGTGACTCCTTTGCTTGAGTCTTCGGAAACAGCTTTATTTCCATCTTTAATCTCTTTATTTTTCCTTTTCAGTGTTCTTTGGAAGACCCTGACCTGGAGTTAAACGCTGACTATGGTTCTTTGCGGGAATGGGACCTGCTCTCGGGGTTTCATAACTGGCCATTGTTTGGCACGTCAAAGTCTCGGCCTAAGAGTCAGGCTCGGCTTTGGAGGCCTAGGATCTCGCGTCTCTGGAGACGGGTGGATCGAAGGTCGGTGTCACGGCAGGAGACCCGTGTGTCATCGTGGGAGTTGGAATATCTATGGCTGTGTGCCAGATCTTTGGGTACAGAGCTCGAAAAAAGTGACAGAATGGACTTTTAACACCGCAAACCAGGGAGTTGTTTGTTATGTCTCCCTGCTTGCTGTGAAAATGGAGACGTCTCTTTCTCCCTTATTAGTGCCTGTGGTATGTCGAATACCGGGTGAAACCTGAAGTCTTTGGGGTAACTGCAAGTCTGTGTCTTTGCTGTTGCTTTGCTCATGCTTGAGTGCTCGGTGGTGGGTGCCTATGCTTTTTTTTGCCAGTGAGGGGGAGGGAGGAGAGCTTACACGCAGGAGGGAGGAGAGCTGGGGGGGACTTTGGGGTTCTAACATTTAACTGTCATTCTTTCTTTGGGCCACTCCTCTGTTTTCATGGATAGTTGCGAAGAAAAGGCATTTCAGCATGTATATTGTATACATTTTTCTGACATTAAGTGTACCTTTGAAACCTTTGATCTACTAATTGGTATGTCTTTGAACGGTGTGAGGAAACTAGAGCACCTGGAGGAAACCCACATGGTTATAGAATCATAGAAAAGAACAACATGGAAACAGGCCCTTCAGTCTATCTAGACCATGCTGAAACCATTTAAACTGTCTCCTTCCATTGACCTGCACAGGAAGAATAGCCCTCCATACCCCTACCATCCATGTACCTCTCCAAACTACACTTAAACTTTAAAATCAAGCTCACATTCACCACTTGTGCTGGCAGCTCATTCCCCACTCTTGTGACTCTCTGAGTGAAGATGTTTCCCCTCATGTTCCCCTTAAACTTTTCACCTCTCACCCTTAACCCATGACTACTGGTTGTAGTCCCACCCAAATGCACACAATACTCCTAATTAGGCCTCACCAATGCTTTGTACAACTTCAACATAATATCCCATCTCCTGTACTCAGTACTTTGATTTATGAAGTCCAATGTGCCTAAAGCTTTCTTTTTAACCCTATTTACCTGTGACACCACTTTCAATGAATTACGGAGCTATATTCCCAGATCTCTTTGTTTTACCACACTCCTCAGTGCCCTGCCCTTCACTGTGTAAGACCTGCTCTGGTTGTCCTACTGAAATGCAACACCTCGCATTTGTCTGCATTAAATTCTATCTGCTATTTTTCAGCCCATTTTTCCAGCTGATCCAGAACATGATAGCCTTCCCCGCTGTCCACTACACCCCCAATCTTAGTGTCATCTGCTTTTGCTGATCCAGTTAATCATATTATTATCCAGGAAATTGATATAGATGACAAACAACAATTGTCCCAATACCAGTCCCTGCAGCACTCCACTAGTCACCGTCCTCCATTCAGAGGGGCAACCAGCTACTACTACACTCTGGCTTCCCCAACAAAGCCAGTGTCTAATCTAATATGAAACAGGGTTTTAGGTTCTTGGATCCTTTCTGGAGTATGGGGTGACCTATACAAGAGGGATATGATGCACCTAACCTGGAGTAGAACCAATATCCTGGCTGCGAGGTTTGCTAGTGCTATTCACGGGGGTTTAAAATGGTTTGGCAGGGGAATAGGAACCAGAGCGCCAGATAAGAAAGTGGAGGGATTAAGAGGAAGGTAGATTGCAGGGCCAGTAAAAACCTAAAACATTAGATATGATGCGATGGATAGTTTGAAGTGTGTCTATTTTAATGCTAATACTGTGATGGGTAAAGTTGATGAACTTAGAGCGTGAATCAGTACACAGCTTTGAGAGAGGGCCATGAATCAGTGCTTAATGTCTCAGGGTTTCAATGTTTTAGGAAAGATAGCGAGGGAGATAAGGGGGGAGAGGGTTGCACTACTAATCAGGGACAATATCACATCTGCACTCGGAGGGGACATCATGGAAGGCTCGTCCTCTGAGTCTATATGGATAGAAATCAGAAATAGGAAGGATGCAATCACTCTGATGGGCTTGTACAATAGATCTCCCAATAGCCACTGGGATATTGAGGAGCAGATATGCAGGCAGATTAAGGAAAGGTGTAAAAACAACCTTTCTGACATGGGGACTTTAACTTCCCTAATATAAACTGGAACCTTCTGAGTACAAGAGATTTAGATGGGGCAGAATTTGTTAGGTGCATCCTAGAGAGTTTCATATATCAATATGTAGATAGTCCAACAAGAGGAGGGGCTGTACTGGACCTGATGTTGGGTAATGAGCCTGAAGTGACTGACCTTTCAGTGGGTGAACAGTTAGGGAACAGTCACCACAACTCCTTGAGTTTTGAGATAGCTAAATGTAAATATGGACCTTGCAGGAGAGTACTAAATTGGAGCAGGCCAAATTATGAAAGCATTATGGAAGTCCACATCTGATATTTCAAGGGTGTTTAAAGGCCAATTGCGCAGAGTACAGGACAGGTATGTTCCAGCAAGAAGAACGAACAAGGATGGCAAGTTAAGAGAACCTTGATTTAAAGTACTGCTCAATCCATTCAGTATATTAAATACGGTTATCTGTTATGTAATCAAATGCACTAATTTTTCTGATGTAGCCAGCCATTTCTGCTCTTTTTTATGATTATTATCAGCAGGTACTCAATTTTTACAAACTCCGAATTCGTCAGTTTTCTGCATTTTTTAAACTTGATCATGTCTTCCCTTCTGAAGAACACATGCTGCACTGCTTTTTTAACTTGAATGTCTCACTGTGCTTCCCCAGGCAGATAGTCATCTTGGATTTATTTTAAAAGTACCTTGTTCCCACTATTACATTTTGCAATGCTGAAACTTTAAACTGATTTAAAGGAAAAGGCAGAGAGTCTGAAATGTGAGTCTGACTTTGTGGTTTTAACTTTTAGTGAAGAGCACACATATCAGGTGGCAGTATGCACTTCACGTATGGAAATATATATAAACCATAGTGAATTGTCAGGGTGCAGTGCTGCCAGTGCTCATCAGAGCACTGCTCTGGCACCTCTGTAAGAAAGAAGTCAGAATAAACAAGCGGGGAATTTAACAGCGGCCGCATTTTAAATAGAAGCAACTTTACTGAAGCAGGGATGGGGGAGAGAGGGTGGTGGCTGGTGGGGAAAATACCACTAATAACATTAGGATATTTGATCATTTTTGGTGACATCCTGGAGCTGTGACTGTTTTTCATTTAGGTATTTGTGAAATTCCTCCTTGCTCGACTCATTGTCCCTGCTGTAGCCTCCCGCCATTTCACAGATCCTCAGACTCCCTCCAGCACTTGTTGTTTGAGCATTGTTCCCTAAACAATACAGTATAACAACTATTTACATAGCATTTAATTGTATTAGGTATCATAAGTAATCTAGAGATGATTTAAAGTATACGGGAGGATGTGCGTAGGTTATATGCAAATACTACTCCATTTTTTATAAGGGACCTGAGCATCCGCGGATTTTGGTATCCGCGGGGGGTCCTGGAACCAATACCCTGCAGATACTGAGGGATGACTGTACACGTGTGAGCATTTTTCCGCTCTTTCCAATGGGTACCATTGGATTCCATGTAGGAGCTATATTAAGCAAGGAATGAACATCGAAACCTAAGGTTAAAAGTCAAAAATAATGAAAGAAAAATTCACTGCTCACTTATCTTCTGCCAGATTTTGATGAAATATTCAAGGTAATCATTCAAAATCCTCTTGTACACTTGGATAAATTTATTTTTTTCTTACAAGCCAAATGGAAAAAAAAACATTTCTAGGCTGTAAGCTAGTTTTACGTCATTTCATCTATCATTAATAGCGGATCAACCCCTTGGCCGAGCTCCACCAACTATAGTTGATTAGAAAGAGGCTCTTTTTCTCTTTGTGTTGATAGGAAAAAGAGTAATTTAGTGAGGCAATGAACGAGATGAAACGCATTTCCAAACCTTCCAAATGGTTGCTCTCCTCCCCATTAACATTTGTCACTTCCAAAATACGATATATTTTACTCGTATAGATACAATAATATTTTTTGTAAAGATTCAAGCTTCTTTAACTTTTTATATATTTAAAGACTAATGGTTAAGAAGAATGGTTAAACCAGGAATGTGAGCAAATAGAAAGAATCCCTATTACTAATCCAAAAAGGTTACATCAACAAATCAAGAATATCACTGGTAAAAAGCTCCTCTGTTCTTCAGGTGGATGTTTGAAAGCAAAGGATGGTACCATTATCATGGCAAAAGATGAGATTATGAACAGATGGACTGAGTATATTCAGGAATTGTTTGAAGACGATCGAGGCGAATAACCAGAAATTAAGAAAAACATTGAAGGTCCAGGTATTTTAAAATCTGAAGTTCGTAATGCAATAAATAAGATGAAGAAAGGATTCATCAGCAGGTCCTGATGAATTAGTAATAGAACAAATTATTGCCCTTGAAGATTATGGAATTGAAAAACTTACTGATTTAATCAATGACATTTATGAGACTGGAATAATACCAGAAGAGATGAAAAAATCAGTATTTATCACTCTTCCTAAGAAACCTGGAGCAATAGAATGTGAATTACATAGGACCATAAGTTTAATGAGTCATAACACCCAGACACTTCTAAGAATTTTGATGACAAGAGCTAAAGGTAAGATATGAGCTGAAATAGGTCAAGAACAATGTGGTTTTGTGAAAGACAAAAGTACAAGAAACGCGATATTGATGTTAAGGATACTATCAGAATAAGATATTCAAGTGCAAAAAGATTTGTTTGTTTTATCGACTACACAAAAGCATTTGATAAAGTGAAGCACAATAAGTTATTTGAAATATTACAGAAAACTCTAGATCTAGATTCGAAAGACCTCCGCCTAATCAGAAATGGGTACTGGGAATAAACTACCGCTGTAAAAATAGATGGAGAAGTGAGTCAGTTTACGAAAATCAAGAGAGGTATTAGACGAGGGTGCGCTTTCTCCCCTGATTTATTTAATGTGTACCGTAAAACAATATTACAAAAAATAAAAGACGTGTTGGGAATCAAAGTTGGCAGTGAAAACATCAATAATTTCAGATATGCAGTTGACACTGTGTTAATTGCAAGTACGGAGGAAGAACTACAAAACTTAATTGATGTAATTGTTGAAGAAAGTGCAAAAATGGGTCTATCTATCAATTGCAAAAAGACAGAATGTATGGTGATATCCAAAAAGAAGGAGAATCCTATCTGCAGGCTGAGAATAAATGGGGAAGACATAAAACAAGTAAAGAACTTTTGCTACTTAGGAAGCTGGGTGACATCAGATGGCAGGTGCGACTTGGACATCAAAAGAAGAATAGGGATGGCAAAAGACACCTTTACGAGAATGAAGAGTATACTGACCAATACTAAACTAGGCATGACAACCCGCCTCAGAGTACTGAAATGTTACCTTTATCCAGTTATGTTACATGGCTCAGAATGTTGGACAATATCTAGTAACATGAGGAAACGAATTGAAGCAGCAGAGATGTGGTTTTTGAGGAGGATGCAAAGAATATCATGGACGAAATAAATATCTAACGATGATGTCAAGAATAGTGCAAACATAAAAAGAGAAATAATATATGAGATCATGAAAAGGCAACGTGACTTCACTGGACATGTGATTAGGAAAGAGGAGTTAGAATACACGGTAATTATGGGAAAGATTGAAGGGAAGAAAGCAAGACAAATGATGATGGAGACAGCAGCCAGAGAACTGGAAATGAATACCAATGAATTGATCCACTTGACCCGAAACAGGAGTGTGTGGACCATGGCAGTCAGAGCTCAAACTGGGCATGGCACCTGATGATGATGATGATGATGATGATGAAAGACTAAACAGGATCTGTATTGGTCTAACCATGTTATACCCAACGTGTGAGACTATTGTGAGTATCAACACTCACAGGTACTCTTCCTGTCCAAGACCATTTCTGTGATCGAAATGGTACGAGGCAGAGTTGCCAACCTACCGCTTTTGATACTAATTTTCAGCAATATTCATGGCTTTAGCAATAGTTCTTTACATGTTCTTTTTCATACTTGAATTGATAATTTAAGTTGGTAAAATACATGATTACCATCTTTTTCTTTACTTGCTTGATAACTATATTTTATGATAATTAGTGAGTGCAACTGTGCAATACTTCGTCATATTATTAAATTAAGTATTATATGTTTTATTGTACCAGTAATACACTGAAATGTGGTGATAGGCTATAATCTTGTTAATGTCTTAACTGTCACTATATTTCTGTGGAGCTCTGGAATTCATATATTTCTTTCATCTTGGTTTAGTGCTTGACATTATAAGAAGCCCTATTCATATATACATATGTCACACCCAATTTGTGTACCTGCTCATTACATGAATGGGACAAGGAAATTGCCCAGTGTTGGCTTTTTAAGTTTGCAGATGATATGAAGATTGATGGTGTTGTGGATAGTGTAGAAGGCTGACAGAGAATATAATAGTTCAGTTGTAGGTATGGGTGATTAAATGGCTGTTAGAATTTATTTATTTATGTATTTATGCATTTATTTGTTTGTTATTTATTAAGATACAGCGTTGAAGAGGCCCCTCTGGTATTTTGCTCCGTGCCACCCAACTACTGCCAATTTAACCCTAGCCTAATCATGAGGCAATTTACATCATGGAACAGTGACCAACTAACCTACTAATTGGTACATTTTTGATTTGTAGGAGGAAACCAGAGCACCCAGAGAAAACCCACACATTCCACGGGGAGGTATACAGTCTCCTTACAGAGGATGTTAGAATTGAACACTGAACTCCGACACTTTGAGCTGTAATAGTGTTGCACTTCCCTCTGTGCTACTGTAACCTGGCCAGACTTGAAGCGTTGCACCTTGGTAGGTCAAATGCAAAGATACAGTACACTGTTAAGGACAAGATCCTTAACCGTGTTGATAAGCAGAGGGATATTGGGGTCCAAGTTCATAGCTCCCTGAAAGAGGCGACACAGATTAATAGGGTGGTTAACAAGGCAAATGGCATGCTTGCCTGTATTAGTCAAGGTATTGAGTTTGAAAGTCAGAAAGTTATGTTGCAGATTTATAAAAAAACTTGTTAGGTCAGATCTGAGGTATTGCATACATTTATTGGAAAGTCGTCAAGGTTTTGGAGAGGTGCAGAAGAGATTTACCAGGATGTTGCTTAGGTTAGAGGGCATGTGTTATAGTGAGAGGTTTGACAAACTTGGGTTGTTTTCTCTGGAGTGACATTTGTTAACATCCTCCATCAGTTCCACAATGGGATGACTGCTCGGGTGACCATAGGAGGACAAGAGTCCGAGCCCTTCCTGGTATGCACAGGGGTGAGGCAGGGGTGTGTGCTAACACCAGTGCTCTTTAACATCTTCTTTTTGTGAGTTACCAAGCTTCTCCACAACGAGATTGAAGAAAGCAGCCGTGTGGCAGTGGACGTCAGATTAGATGGCAACCTCTTTGACATCAGGAGGCTCCACACAACCACCAAGCTCCGTAGAGAGCGGGTCCTGGAGCTGCAGTATGCAGACGACTGTGGTCTTGTGGCCCATACTCCGGAGGATCTTCAGACTGTTCTTGCTGTAGCGGTGAGAGCGTGCAGCAGGATGGTGCTGACTGTCAATACCATCAAGAATGAAGTGGTTTGCTAATGGAGTGCAAGTGTCCCATCCATTCTACCTGCCTTCACGGTTGGTGTTGAAAAGCTGTCAGTAGTGCCATCTTTCAAATATCTAGGGAGCATTCTCTCTCAGGATAGCGGCATTAACAACGACATGCAGAGCCGCATTAAACAGGCATCAGCTGCCATTGGGAGACTTCGGTGTAGAGCCTTTCAGAACAGGAGCCTTCGTCCCTCCACAAAGTTCGCCATATACCAAGCAGTCTGTGTCACCCTTCTCCTTTATAGCTGTGAAGCTTGGGTAACCTACAGCCGTCACATCAAGTCCTTGGAGCACTTCCATATAAACTGCCTCCAGTGCATCCTGGGAATTACCTGGCGTGAGCGGGTGCCTCACACTGAAAGACTTGTAAAGACCAACTGCAGGAGTATTGAGGCCATGATCACCCAGGGTCAGCTTCAGTGGCTGGGGCACGTGATAAGGATGCCCCCAAGTCGGTTACCCCACAGAGTGTTATACGGCCAGCTACATGGTTGACGCTCAGCCGGAAGGCCGAAGAAGCGCTATAAGGATCAGATGAAGAATGCTTTAAGGAAGTGCAAGATCAGACCTGAGCACCTGGAGGAGGTTGCTGCTGACCGAACCACTTGGCGACAGCTGTGTAGGGACGGGGTTCGTATTCTGGAGATGGAAAGAACAACCAGAAAACAGCAGAAGAGAGCCAGGAGAAATGCAGCCATGGTTGCCACCACCACCACATATACATGTCCCACCTGCAATAGAGCTGGTGGGTCCAGGGTAGGACCGTATAGTCATCAAAGATCTCACCGTTAAAGGAGTGGACATCGTCATCGGATTTCGATGGACAACCGAAGAGAAGAGAAGAGAAGAGACGGTGGCTGAGGGAAGATCTGATAGAGATTTATAAGATAATGAGTGGCATAGATAGAGCAGACAGACAATATCTTTTTCCAAGGGTTGAAATATCTAATACCAGAGGGCACGAGGAGGGTAATTTCAAAGAAGATGCAAGGGGTACGTATTTTACACAGAGAGAGTTGGGTGTCTGGAATGCACTGTCTTTGGTGGTAGAAGCAGAAACATTACAGACTTTTAAGAGACATTTAGATAGAGGAATATGGACATTGTGCAGGCAGAAGAGATTAATTTAGTTAGCCATTTGATTACTAATTTAATTGGTTTGGCACAAGGTTGTCAGCTGATGGGCCTGTTCCTGTGATCTACTGTTCTGTGTTCTATCCACTGCTGCCTCTAAGTCCCTGCCCACATGGTTGAAACCAGTTAGAAGTGGGCAGGTGAAATGGAAGAGAAGACATATAATCCTTTCCTACCTTAATTTGATGGGCTATATTAAAAAAAACCCTACCCAGTTCTGATGCAGTGGTTGACCTGAAACATAGAGCTATCAACAATTCCTTCCCCCGAGCCAGCCTGCACAGATGCTGCTTGGCCTGCTGAATTCCTGCAGCAGATTATCCTGTGGTTGAAAGCAAGATAGCTTGATGCCTATATTTTGAGACACCTAAACCTGGGAGAAGTAGTTGCTGCTGAGCTCACACAATCCTCACCCCCTTTACCCTTGCCTTGTTCTACAGTTCTCTCTACTGTTATAGCTAGAAATGTCACAAAGATGGAGCCTCTTTTTTCTCCTGCATCTCCAAATGTCTACCTGAGCACCTTCACACTTCTCGTCTACATCTTGCCCTTGGTGGCATAAATCAAGATGTGGCATCATCTGTAATAACTTGTTTTCATGGAGTGCCATAAGCATGTAGCATAACCTGAAGGAGCACCATCAACATTGACTTTGCCGTTGGACCAATGGAGGATATTCAGGCAGACGACCACAGCTTGAGTAAAGATATGGGTTTTAAGGAGTCTTGAACTCTTAAACAGTTTGCATTGTGTCCGTGTTTTGCCATCTGCAACTGTTTAAGCATTAAGCTCTCTTTCCACTTTTCTTTTCTTCCTATAAGAGACGCCTTACAATTTTCCTTTGTGACCAATTGTTAGCCACTCATACTAATCCTTCCTTCAAAGATACAATGTCAGTTTTGTCCTATTACATGCGAAGCTGTTTGGGAAAATTTCCTCTATTAAATTTTAAGTGCAATATAAATGCAAGGTGTGGTTACTGATTCCTGTGCATTCTTGTCATTGTGATGGAGGGAATGGAAAGCTAGAGACCAGAAAATAAAACTCAGTACTCACATGGGAGTGGGAAGTTACCATGGCAACAAGCTGGTCTGGTTAAGCTGCGTCACATGAGCCTCCGTTGGCAAAGGTTAACCCGCATGGCTCAGCTTAACTCTGCTACTTCTGCACAGATGTGAGCTTTTGTTGCCACAAAGGATGGTATCATAGCAGCAAAAGTTAACAGTGTCCTGGAGTATTAGGAGAAATGGCAGTGAAGGGTTAAGATATGCAAGTTTCATCTCTGCTTATAATTCTTTTGAGTTCTTCTAAAAGCACAAAGGTACAGTTGAACAGTTGACGACTTCTTTGCACTAAAATTAATTGCTGTAGTTTTAATGCCAGAAATAGTTATCTTATCTGTTGATTAATATATCAGCTCAGTAATAGTCTTAAGCTTTCTATTCAGAGCTCCACTGTAGGACTGTTAAAGTCAACAGAGAGGAGTTTGTGTGCATTTTTATCAGAATAATGGATCTTATAGCTGGCAGCCTTATCAATGGACTCTCACTGATTGTCCTAGGGAATTTATGACATTGCTTCGCTCACCATCTGCTCTGACAATAAACAATACCGATTACAACAAGGCTTTCTTTTCAATCTGTGTGTGTGTGTGTGTGTGTGTGTGTGTGTGTGTATGTTTGTTCTTTGCTGAACTCTAAAAGAAATGATATCTTAAAGGTAAAGGCAACATTGCTTTTAAGAATTCAGGCCCTTTAATTTCAGGTGAACAATGAGTCAACCTCAAGTATCAAAGCTTAGGTAACTAGCTGGAGTTTCTGCAAAATAGCCAGTACTGGGCAATACAAACACACTAGAGTAACTATTCCTTAAATACTGACTTAGAAGGTTTCTTTAAAATATAAATTTACTTATTATAGGTTCATCTCTTGATATTACAAAACATTCAGTTGGCATGCAAAAAGTATGTATTATAAATTTTCGAGATAAAAGACCCTCTG
Source organism: Mobula hypostoma (assembly GCF_963921235.1). Lineage (NCBI taxonomy): Eukaryota > Metazoa > Chordata > Chondrichthyes > Myliobatiformes > Myliobatidae > Mobula > Mobula hypostoma. Next base: position 107,568,305 of record NC_086105.1, on the reverse strand, counting down.
CTCAATCTCACACTTCTTATTCACTGGCAGGGAATAAACTCACAGAGGACAGAACTAGAGGGCTTGAACTATCGAGAGAGGTTGGATAGGCAGGATTTTATTCACTGGAGCATAGGAGACCTTATGGTGGTGTATAAAACTGAGAGTGGCATTTTACACAGGGAAAGAAAATCCAAAAACTAGAGGGTATAAAGGTGAGAGGGGATTGACTTAAAATAGATCTGAGGGGTAATTTCTCCAGAGGTTGGTGCACATATGGAATGAGTTCCCAGAAGAAATAGTTGAGGTAGGTACAACATTTAAAATGCACATGAACAGGTACATGGATACTGAACATTGGGAGGGTTATAGGCCAAAATTGAGTAAATGGAACTAGCTTAGATGGAATTTTGGTTGATGTGGACAAGTTGGGTTGAGGTTTTGTTTCTTGCTATATTGTTCTATGACTCTATGTCTCCATGACTCTAAGCACAGGTGGAGAATTCATACATTTCCAGAAGGTATTTTCATCAACAGTGCATAAGTTATTTTAAACCAGCAATACACATCAAAGTTGCTGGTGAACGCAGCAGGCCAGGCAGCATCTCTAGGCAGAGGTACAGTCAACGTTTTGGGCCGAGACCCTTCGTCAGGACTAACTGAAAGAAGAGTTGGTAAGAGATTTGAAAGTGGGAGGGGGAGGGGGAGATCCAAAATGATAGGAGAAGACAGGAGGGGGAGGGATGGAGCCAAGAGCTGGACAGGTGATTGGCAAAAGGGATATGAGAGGATCATGGGACAGGAGGCTTAGGGAGAAAGAAAAGGGGGAAGGTGGAAGCCCAGAGGATGGGGAAGGGGTATAGTGAGAGGGTCAGAGGGAGAAAAAGGAGAGAGAGAAAAAGAAAGTGCGCATATAAATAAATAAATAACGGGTGGGGTACGAGGGGGAGGTGGGGCATTAGCGGAAGTTTGAGAAGTCAATGTTCATACCATCAGGTTGGAGGCTACCCAGACAGAATATAAGTTGTTGTTTCTCCAACCTGAGTGTGGCTTCATCTTTACAATAGAGGAGGCCGTGGATAGACATATCAGAATGGGAATGGGACGTGGAATTAAAATGTGTGGCCCCTGGGAGATCCTGCTTTCTCTGGCGACCATTGGGAGATCCTGCTTTTTCTTTCTCCCTAGGCCTCCTGTCTTATGATCCTCCCATATCCCTTTTGTCAATCAACTGTCCAGCACTTGGCTCCATCCCTCCCCCTCCTCCTATCATTTTGGATCTCCCCCTCCCCCTCCCACTTTCAAATCTCTTACTAGCTCTTCTTTCAGTTAGTCCTGACGAAGGGTCTCGGCCTGAAACGTCGACTGTACCTCTTCCTAGAGATGCTGCCTGGCCTGCTGCATTCACCAGCAACTTTGATGTGTGTTGCTTGGATTTCCAGCATCTACAGATTTCCTCGTGTTTGCGTTTTTAAACCAGCAATAATCCTGTTTTGATGACATTACGTTTTTGGTAATGAATTCTCTTGAAATCTTCCAAAATTAGGTTATTTCTTTTCGACATCAATCACTTTTGCTTTACTTCCTGAAGCCACAAGAGAAAAGGACAAAAGAGGTGACATTCAATGGACCTTATATTTTGCCCATTTTGAACTCAAAAATGCAAACCTGACTTTCTCGAATCATTTACTGATATAATATCAGCATTCCATATGAAATGAGCATAATAAAACAGATTATTGTACTATTCAAAGAAAGGGGGACTCAATTCTGATGAAACACGGTATACCTTCAAAGTAAAATAACATACCGGAGGACTTCTCAGGAACATTGTCAGTCAAGTAGTTGAGAAAAATGTGAGAAGTAACCAAAATATAGGTCAAAGAATTAGACCGATGAGTGTATTTAAGGAATTTGAGGTAGAGCAGCAGCAAGGTTTAAGGGGGAAATTAGTCTTAGCTTCAGAAGAGACCAGAATTGTGGAAATATTTTCAGAGAATAACGAAGTGGGGATAACTGCAGATATAGAAAAGCCCAAAGTAATGTGACTACTTTTCTCATATTTCATATCGTGAAGTAAAACACATAGGACTAAGAATATGTTTTGTCACTATAGGTGACACAGTGGCTCAGCTAGTGGAGCTGTTGTCACAAAGCTCCTGCAGTGTAAGGTTCAATCCTGCCGTCCGGGAAGATCTGTGTGGAAGTTTGCGCCTTATTCTTCTGGCTGCATGGGTTTCCTTTAGGTGCTTGATTTTCTCCTACCTACCAAATGTACATGGGTTAAGTTAATTGTCCACTGTAAATTGCATTGGGTGATGGATTCTGATGGTAATTTGTGAAAAATAAAATGGGATTCATTTAGGGTTGGTGTAAATCAGTGACTGGTGGTTTGAACTTACCAAAGACCTGTTTTCATGTTGTATGTCTATTTGTGAAATGATACACATCACACCACTAAATTCATGTAAATACAGGATAGCTACCATTAAATCAGGATCAATATCAGGTTTATTATCACTAACACATGTCCTGGAATTTGTTGCTTTGCAGCAGCAGTGGAGTGCAATATGCTAAAAAATACTATAGTTGCAGAATAGTGTGGTAGTGTTCATGGGTTCATGGAACATTCAGAAATCTTAGAGTGGAGGGAAGAAGTTGTTTCAAAATGCTGAGTGTGTGTCTTTGGGCTCTTGTACCTCTGCCCTAACAGTAGTAATGTTCCTGGACGGTGAGCCTCCTTAATGATGGATGCAACCTTCTTGAGGCTTCGCCCCTTGAGTATATGCTCAAAGGTGGGAGAACCAAAACCAAGTTTAATATCACTGGCATACGTCATGATTTTTTTTCAGCAGCAATACATTTTTGAATACATAATAATAAAACCATAAGTTACAATAAGTAGGTATACTGTATGTATTAAAAAAAGCAAATAAGTAGTGCAAAAAGAGAAGGAAAATATAGTGAGGTAGTGTACATGGTGAATTGTCCATTTAGAAATCTGATGGCAGAGGGGAGGAAGCTGTTCCTGAAACATTGGGTGTGTTTCTTCAAGACCCTGTGCGTCCGCTTTGATGGTAGCAATGAGAAGAGGACATGTCCTGGGTGATGGGAGTCCTTAATGATGGAAACCGCTTTTCATGTATCACTTTTTGAAGTTGTCCACAATAGTGGGGAAGCTGGTGCCCATGATGGAGCTGGGTGAGTCTACAACTTACTGCAATTTTTCTGATCCTGCGCAGCGGCCCCTTCATACCAGTTACGCAGCCAGTTAGAATGCTTTCCACGGTACATCTGTAGAAATTTATGAGTGAGTTTAGTGACACACCAGGTCTCCTCAAACTCCTAATGAAATACAGCCACTGTCGTGCCTCCCTTGTAGTTGAATCAATATGTTGGTTCCAGGATAGATCTTCAGAGATGTTGACACCCATGAACTTGAAACTTATTACTCATTCTACTGTTAATCTTTGGTCTAACTGACATTGAATACAAGTTTGTTGTTGCAACATTACTCAAATAGCTGATCTATCTTGTTCCTGTACATTTCCTTGTCACCATCTGACATTCTGCCAACAGTAGTTGGGCCATCGGCAAATTTATATATGGTGCTCGATTTCAGCCTAGTCACACCACTGTGAGTGTAGACAGAGTAGAATAGTGGACTAAGCACACATCTTTGAGGTGTGCCAGTGTTGATTATCATCGAAGTCGAGATGTTAATTTGATCTCCACAGACTGAGGTCTCCCGGTGTGAAGTCAAATAACTAGTTGCAAAGGGGGATACAGAGGCCCAGGTTTTGAAACTTGCTGATTAGAACTGAGGGTGTGATTGTGTTGAAAAATGATCTGTAACCAACCAAAAGTTGTCTGAGGTAGGTATTACTATTGTCCAGGGGATCCAAGGCAGAGTGGAGAGCCAGTGAGATTGCAAATGCTGTAGACCTATTGTGGCGATACGCAAATCCAGGTCCGGGTCCTCGCTTAGGCAGCAGTTGTTTCTAGCTATAACCAACCTCACAAAGCACTTCCTCACAGTAGATGTGAGTGCACCGTGTGATAATCATTGAGGCAGCTCCACCCTGCTTTTTATGACACTGGTATGATCGTCACCTTTTTGAAGCAGGTGGGAAACTCCAACGTCGGCAGTCAGAGATTGAAGATGGCCTTGAATACTCCTGTTGGTTGGTTAGCACAGGTTTTCAATGCCCTACCAAATACGCCATCAGGGCCTGATGCCTTGCGAGTGTGCACCCCCATGAAAGATGTTCTGACATTGGTCTCTGAGACAGAGATCATGTTCACCAGATGCTGCAGGCATTTACACAGATGTAGTTTTATTCTCTCTTTCAGAGCAAGCATAAAGGCATTGAAAATATCTAGGAGTGGAGAAGCATAGTCAATCATGATGTTAGGTTTCGTGTTGTGAGAAATAATGACCTGTATACCCTGCTAGAGCACACGTGCATCTGATTACGTCAATTGGAATTGTTTTATCACTCTGATAATAGCATTCCACAGGTCATACCTGGATTTTTTGTATTATTCTGGATCACTGGTCTTGAATACCACAGATCTAGCCCTCATCCTACTACAGATCTCCTGGTTCATCCACAGATTCTGGTTTGGGTATGTCTAGTATGTTCTCGAAGGCACACATACATTCAGGCAGGTCTTGATGATGCTGGTGACAACTGTGGTGTATGCTTCAGGCTCAAAGATGATTGTGCCTGAATGTTGTTTAGCCCACTGACTCAAAGAAGACCTGTTAGTGCTCTTCCACATCCCTTGACTATACCTTCTAAGTATTCACCACTGGTGCCATGGTCTTTAATCTCTGTCCATATGCTGGGAGTCAGAGTACAGCTTGGTGATCAGATTTTCCGAAGTGTGGGCGTGGGATGGCATGGTAAGCGTTTGTGATAGAAACATAGAAACATAGAAACATAGAAAATAGGTGCAGGAGTAGGCCATTCGGCCCTTCGAGCCTGCACCGCCATTTATTATGATCATGGCTGATCATCCAACTCAGAACCCAGCCTTCCCTCCATACCCCCTGACCCCTGTAGCCACAAGGGCCATATCTAACTTCCTTTTAAACATAGCTAATGAACTGGCCTCAACAGTTTGCTGTGACAGAGAATTCCACAGATTCACCACTCTCTGTGTGAAGAAGTTTTTCCTAACCTCGGTCCTAAAAGGCTTCCCCTCTATCCTCAAACTGTGACCCCTCGTTCTAGACCTCCCCAACATCGGGAACAATCTTCCCGCATCTAGCCTGTCCCATCCCTTTAGGATCTTATACGTTTCAATCAGATCCCCCCTCAATCTTCTAAATTCCAACGAGTACAAGCCCAGTTCATCCAGTCTTTCTTCATATGAAAGACCTGCCATCCCAGGAATCAATCTGGTGAACCTTCTTTGTACTCCCTCTATGGCAAAGATGTCTTTCCTCAGATTAGGGGACCAAAACTGCACACAATACTCCAGGTGTGGTCTCACCAAGGCCTTGTACAACTGCAGTAGTACCTCCCTGCTCCTGTACTCGAATCCTCTCGCTATAAATGCCAGCATACCGTTCGCCTTTTTCACCGCCTGCTGTACCTGCATGCCCACTTTCAATGACTGGTGTATAATGACACCCAGGTCTCGTTGCACCTCCCCTTTTCCTAATCGGCCACCATTCAGATAATAATCTGTTTTCCTATGGTGGTATAACAGTGGTGAAGTGTTGTGGAGTGGGTGAAATCACCGGACAGACAGAGTTACTGGCAGATACAAAGCAGCTTCTTTATTCGACACAACAAGGTACAGCAGGCATCGTACGGACTGACACGATTTTGGTAGAAAGGTCTGCTAGCCCAATGTGGGCTTGATATTTATATGCTAAACACAAAAGGCAATCGCTACTTACAAAGTTATAGACAATGCTTCCTTTTGAAGCTACATACAAAACATCACCCCTTCTGACTTCATCCTTTCCTCCTGACACCAACATGTCTGGGTTGGTATTCACAGCCTTTAGGAGTGCAAGTCAAATCCACAATACATTTATTTGGTATTTTACGTGCTAACATAGAGGACAATCAATATTTATAAAGTATAGATAATACTGTCTTCGAAACTACAGCATATGGTCAAACTACGGCATCAGCAGCGTCTGGTATTCACAGCTTTAGGAAATGCATTGTTATGAACTCAATCCACAGTGCTTTTTCAAACAGAAGACTAGTGGCAAGCCATTTAAGAGTAAATGAATCATCTACCCAAAAACTCACTCTAACAAGTGTGTTGGTTCTTTTGGTTCCACAGGTGATACGTTCATGGTAGTTGTTCAGAGACTTCTTCAAGCTGGCCTGGTTGAAATCCCCCAACAGGATAGAAAAGACATCACAGTATGCAGTTTTGTGCCTACTGACTATATTGTTCAGCTCCTCCAGTGCCTGCCTGTTGCTGGCCTGAGGTGAAATGTACATCGCTACGAGGATGATTGTGGAAAATTCGCTCAGCGGAAAATATGGACGAAATTTAACCACTAGATATCCTAGGAAGGGTGAGTAGGACTGAGACAGAACTGCCACCTCCAGCTCCTCTGCCTTTAAAAGACTGAGCTGTCCTCTCTTTACAGAGAATGGTGAAGCTATCGGGCAGCATCGCTGTGTCTAAAATTATGAGTATGAGCCATGTCTCTGTAATGTAGAGTACGAAGCAGTCACTGACGTCCCTCTATAATGGCAATTTTGTTCTGAGGCCTCTCTAGAGACTGTACATTTGCTAGCTGTATAGCTGGGGGTGGAAGTCTGTCTAAGGCCTTTGCATTTCAATCATACCTGTAGAATGATTTAGCGCCCCTGCTTCCACTTTCATTGGAGGTTCATTGACTTTGAGTATCGATAGATTTTTTAAACATCTTAAAATGATACTGCTTACTGAAAGGCATTGCTTCCTCTCCAAAACAAAGTCATAATAACACCTTTTTATTGTTACTTAAGTTTTACTTCAAGAGTAAAAATTTTAAATTAAATTAAGTTATTGTTTTCCACAACTTGTAGACGTACCTGTGTTGCCCATCAGTTACACTAGGCCTCAGTTGCATTGGTAGGTGTCATGTGCTCCCTCTCTAGGGACACCTGACATGAAAATAATCTTGGAAGAAGGATAAGTGATTTGGAGAGGCAGGTGAACCTTTCAGTCATTGCTTCCTAGAGCTATGAATGGCCAAGGAGCAGTCCATTAAAGAGAATACCTAACCAACCATCTATTTAGCACCAGGTGCCCGAAAATCAGGAATGTGGCACTGAAGATGAACGAAAACTTCTTTTCGCTTTTATTGACCAGCGTTTAGCTCTTCACCCACATTGTGTTGGCTTTGGTAGGTGTGGAGTCTGTTTAATCTCTGTATGGCAATGGATCCAGCTTTATCTCTGTATGCTTACAGCGATTAATGAGATTGATGTGCATTTGACTGGAGAGAGTATTTGCATTCATTGTCAGCTCAACTTTGGGCCAAAAAATAGAGCATGGTTGTGTATCCTTAGCCTGAGAAAGTGCAGAGACGCTTTAATTTTGGAAGAATGTCAAAGTGTACTTCGTTGGCTAAGAGTGAGTGAAAAGGCACTACTTAATCACTGTGTCAGATGCCTGGAATCAATGTTTTATAGTGATTTTCTTACAGAATGACAACAGTATTAAACAGACTTGGAATAATGCACCAAAGTAACAGTCATTCAGAGGTTTTTTCCTGTAAATTAATTCTAACCCAAATAGATAAAGTTTAAAGATGACAACTAGTTAATTAATTTACTGTTTGTGAGGCTAAGTATTTCATAGATGCACACTTTATTACTTTTACAAATTAAATTAGCGCCACTTTATTTTGGTCACAATGTATCAGCTTGTCCAATGGAACACAGCAAGGAGGTTCCGCCATCTGCTGAATTACTTTTTTTTCAAGATTGCCTATGTTTGTTTGCTCAAGGCTATTCAAACAGAACTCAGGGTCTCTCGACAGTGGCCAATAGATGGGGTGGAGTTTCCGTGGTAGCATAATTACAGGCTCCCTGGGACAGTGCAAGCTGTGTCCATGTCCTCAAAGACCATACTAAAATGTCCCAAAAATGCCACATAATTGACTTTACCTGCAGTCAATGACAGCATGATAATCTGAAACTGATGACGAGACTTTAAAGAGAGGAAAAAGGCACAGATCAGACATAGCTGTGTAGGACACAGAAGGCAGTTTAGCTGTCCCCGTGGAGGATGGCAGTCTCTGGTTTTACCTAGTTACTTTGAATAGTTACCCATAGATGTAGTTAACCCTTAAGTGTGAATGCCGTTAAACACACAGACTTTCATTTCTTCAGCAGAGGAAAGGAACACGTCTGGAAAAATCTAAAATAGTCAGTTGCTTCAGTGTATCATTTATGACCTGCAAAAGCATGTGGATGTTGTGACAAAGCAGTGATGCAGTCTTTGAAGCATTTATCAAAACAATAATAGCTAAATCTTTTAAAAATCTAGCATAAACATCCACAACAAACTAAAGAGATGTTTCCGTGTTCCTGTCTTGTCATTAGTGACCTAGTTGGTTATTAATGTAAGAAAAACGGCTGATGATTCTCATCCTGCTATCTGTACATCTCCTGCCAGGAAATCAGAGTCTGAAGAAATATGAAGTGATTACATGGGGGAGAACATGGGCAAGCTCTAGGGAAAACACAACATATAATTGATAAACCATCTGTTAGCATAACACGTCCAGACATCAATGCTTACTCCAATGGAAGTGAAAGTTTGTTATATTTATAGATTTCTAAGTTTGAAATATTTTCTTTTCAGTAGTTCATTTGAAGAAACACTGGGAAAAGTGTTTTAGAATCCAGTCAGCACGTACAATACATAAAATGTATAAAATAAATGTGGACTGCCGGATGAAACTTGACAGCCATGAAACAAAAGTGTGGTCGAAACCTGTAACAGGATTGCAACCTGATAATCCCACTTGTATTGAAATGGAATCTTCAGACATAATGTGATACTATGTTGGAATATAGGCTTAAATTTTTGAGCAATTCTTATAAAGTGAGATAGTAAAAGTTGAGTGGCAAGTTACAATTTGCTGCTGATCCTGTATGAGCACTGATGCCAACTTCAGCTCTGGACTCTTAGCAGTTCTTTGCAAAACTGGCAAATCAAAACTACCACATCACATACATTAACCTTGTAAAATATTGTAGGGGGAAAACCTGATTGGTCCTTTGGTTATCTTTAGGATGTCTTTCCCCCGGGACCTTGGAGTGCAGCACATAGAGGACATTTGGGCTGTAAAAATCACAGGGGCATAACCAGTTTTCCTGATGCATTTTGGCAGATAGAAGGGTATAGGAAAATCTTCCACATTGGGAGTGTGGATAATAATGAGACAAAGTCCCTATTGATTTGACTTTTTTTAACAAAAGGATACAGAGTTCAGTGATATTACCCTAAACTACCTCATCATGGAAACTTTCATTCTCATTAACTCATAGATAAGTTAGTGCTTTTATTGTCTATATTCAGATTAAGGCAGTCCCCACTAGTGGGTTACTGCAGTTAGAAAAAAACACAACAAAACATAATGAATAGTACTTTTTCTATCTTTACTTTTAGAATGGAGACAAATAGGATGGTGCAGGGCAAAGGATTGTGAATCTCTCCAAAAAAGGATGCAACAAAGAAAGTTTGGAATCCTTCACTCTGCATCATTATGCAAGTTGGATCGATTGTTTTCTCCTATGTTGTAAACTGTTAAAGTTGATTTCATATAAAAAATAATGACAATTTGGTCAAAATTGCTGTAATTATTTGAAATACAGAGGAGAAAATGTCCATAAGACCATAGACCATAAGATATAGGAGCAGAAGTAGGCCATTCGACCCATCGAGTCTGCTCCACCATACAATCATGGGCTGATCCAATTCTTTCAGTCATCCCCACTCGCTTGCTTTCACCCCATACCCTTTGATGCCCTGGCTAATCAAGAACCTATCTATCTCTGCCTTAAATACACCCAATGACTTGGCTTCCACAGCCACTTGTGGCAACAAGTTCCACAGATTTACCACCCTCTGACTAAGGTAATTTCTCTGCATCTCAGTTCGAAAAGGAAGTCCTTCAATCCTGAAGTCATGACCGCTTGTCCTAGAATCCCCTACCATGGGAAATAACTTTGCCATATCTAATCTGTTCAGGCCTCTTAGCATTCGGAATGTTCCTATGAGATCCCCCCTCATTCTCCTGAACTCCAGGGAATACAGCCCAAGAACTGCCAGGCGTTCCTCATACGGTTATCCTTTCATTCCTGGAATCATTCTCGTGAATCTTCTCTGAACCCTCTCCAATGTCAGTGTATCCTTTCTAAAATAAGGAGCCCAAAACTGCACACAATACTCCAAGTGTTGTCTCACAAGTGTTTTATAGAGCCTCTCTTATATTCTATGCCTCCAGAAATGAATGCCAACATTGCATTTGCCTTCTTCACCACCGACTCAACCTGGAGGTTAACTTTTAGGGTATCCTGCACAAGGACTCCCAAGTCCCTTTGCAACTCTGCATTTTGAATTCTCTCCCCATCTAAATAATAGTCTGCCCATTTATTTCTTCCACCAAAGTGCATGACCATACACTTTCCAACATTGTATTTCATTTGCCAATACTTTGCCCATTCCCCTAAACTATCTAAGTCTCTCTACAGGCTCTCCATTTCCTCCACACTACGCGCTCCTCCACCTATCTTTGTATCATCAGCAAATTTAGCCATAAGTCCATTAATACTACAGTCCAAATCATTGACATACATCGTAAAAAGCAACGGTTTCAACACTGACTCCTGAGGAACTCTACTGGTAACCAGCAGCCATCCAGAAAAGGATCCCTTTATTCCCATTCTCTGTTTTCTGCCGACCAGCCAATGCTTCACCCACACTAGTAACTTCCCTGTAATCCCATGGGCTCTTATCACGCTAAGCAGCCTCATGTGCGGCACCTTGTCAAAGGCCTTCTGAAAATCCAAGTACACCATGTCTACTGCATCTTCTTTGTTTACTGTGCTTGTAATTTCCTCAAAGAATTGCAGTAGGTTTGTCAGGCAGGATTTTCATTTCAGGAAACTACGCTGGCTTTGGCCTATCTTATCATGTGCTTCCAGGTACTCCATAATCTCATCCCTAACAATCAATTTCAACAACTTTCCAATGACTGATGTCAGGCTAACAGGTCCATAGTTTCCTTTCTGCTGCGTCCCACCCTTCTTAAATAACGGAGTAACATTTGCAATTTTCCGGTCATCTAGTCCAATATCAGAATCTATCGATTCTTCAAAGATCATCGTTAATGCCTTCGCAATCTCTCCAACTACTTCCTTTATAATCCAAGGGTGCATTGCATCAGGTCCAGGAGATTTATCCACCCTCAGACCATTAAGCTTCCTGAGAACCTTCTCAGTTGTAATTTTCACTGCACATACTTCACTTCGCTGACCATCATGAATCTCCGGTATACTGCAGATATCTTCCACTGTGAAAAATGATGCAAAATACGCATTCAGTTCCTCTGCCATCTCTGCATCTCTCATTACAATATCTCCAGCATCATTTTGTATTGGTCCTATATCTACCCTCAACTCTCTTTTACTCTTTGTATACTTAAAAAAGCTTACAGTATCTTGTTTGATATTAGTCGCCAGCTCCCTCTCATAATTTATCATCTTCTTAGTTTCCTTCTGCAAGTTTTTAAAAGCTTCCCAATCCTCTACCGTCCCACTAGCTCTAGCTTCCTTGTATGCCCTTGCCTTTGCTTTTACTTTGGCTCTGACTTCACTTGTCAGCCACAGTAGTGTCCTTCTTCCCTTTAAAAATTTCTTCTTATTTGGAATATATCTGTCTTGCACTTCTCTCATTTTCGCAGAATGTCTAGCCATTGCTGCTCTGCTGTCCTTCCTGCAAATGTCCCTTTCCAGTCAATTTCAGCCAGTTCCCCTCTCATGTCATTGTAATTTCCTTTATTCCGCTGAAATACTGACACATTAGATTTTATTTTTTCCCTCTCAAATTTCAATGTGAATTTGATCATATTATGATCACTGTTCCCTAAGGGTTCCTTAACCTTAAGTTCTCTTATCACCTCCAGATCATTGCACAACACCCAATCCAGCACAGCAGATCCCCTAGTGGGCTCAACAACAAACTGTTCTAAAAAGCCATCCCTTAGACATTCTACAAATTCTCTCCTTTGAGGTCCATTACTGTCCTGGTATTCCCAATCCGCTTTCATGTTAAAACCCCAACGATTTTCGTGACATTACCTTTCTGACATGCCTTTCTATCACCTGCTGTAATTTGTAATCCACATCCCGGCTGCTGTTGGGAGGCTTGTATATGACTGCCATTAGGGTACTTTTACCCTTGCCATTTCTTAACTCAACCCATAGAGACTCTGCACCTTCCAATCCTATGTCATCTCTCTCCAATGATTTAATATTATTTCTTATACACACAGCCACACCAAACTCTCTGCCTACTAACCTTGGATATTCAGCTCCCAATGGCAGTCATCCTTTAGCCAAGTTTCAGAGATGGCCACAATGTCATATTTTTCAATCTGTAGCTGAATTTCAAGATTATCCATTTTATTCTTTATGCAGCTTGCATTCAAATACAACACTCTCAGTCCAATATTTGTTGCTTTCTATTTTAACGGCACCATGCCTCTATTGCCCTGTAAGTCAAGCCACTGGCTTTGATTAAGACTCATCTCCTGCCTGTTCTTTCTATGATATCTGTTGCATGCTACCTTTGATTTATTTCTGTTTCCCCTTCCTCAGCCCTATCACTCCAGTTTCCATTCCCCTGCCAAATTAGTTTAAACCCTCCCTAATGGCTCTATTGAATGTGCCACTAGGAGATTGGACCCCTTTGGGTTCAGGTGTAACCCGTCCTTTTTGTACAGGTCGTACCTCCCCCAGAAGAGGCCCCAATGATCCAGGAATCTGGAGCCCTGCCCCTTACACTAATCTCTCAACCACATATTAATTCGCCTGATCATGCTATTCTTGCACTCGCTAGCACGTGGCACAGGCAGCAATCCTGAGATTACTACCCTAGAGGTCCTGCTTTTCAGCTTCCTACCTAACTCCCTGAATTCTCTCTTCAGGACCTCCTCCTTTTTTTCTACCTATGTCAAAGGGTCACTGGCAGTCATGTAATCAGAGATGACAAAGGTCAGGTCTGGATGCAGACACACTGATCAGATTTTACATGGATTTTTATCCTCATGGGTTTCTGCTTTGGATGATAAGGTTGAACTGCATGTGATGCCAATAAAAAGTGTTTGATGTTTTATTAATTGTCAATTCTTCTGCATAAAGTCTAATGAAGTCTGTGCTTACACACACACACACACACACCATCTCCCCTCCCTAAAAGGGAGTGCAGCTGAATATTTAATTTGTTTTGATTTTTGCAATCTATGCCATTCAATATAAAAAGACATCTTACATGATTAAAGAAATTTGAAACACAATTATCTGACACCCTCAGGACTTTATTAATATCACAGTGATATATTTTCTGGACTATTGGATGTTTTCCCATCATAAATACCTCATCACATATTTACTTCAGATGTTACTCAGTAGTGCAGAGAATTTTCTATTGAATCCAATGTTTAAGGAGCGTGGGAATAGGGTCCAGTGAGTTTCAAAGCAGCTTGGGAGTGGGACACTATTGAGTTTAAAGAGAGAATGGGAATGGAGCCCCAGTGAATTTAAAAGGAGCGTGAGCTAGTTTAAAAGGAATACTGAAATGAACCCTGGTGAGTTGAAAGGGAAAAATAGGACCCTGGTGAATTTAAAAGCTGTGCATAGCCTGTTCTTCTCTATTTGAAAGAAACCCACCTTTGGTAACATCCTCTTAAATACCTTCTCCACCCATATTGATCTGCTTCATGTACTATGCTGACCAGAACTGTATGGAGCACTCTACCTGTGGCCTAACTAGATATCCCTGCTCATGTATTTTACACACCAGCCAATAAAGTATTCCTTGTGTTTTCTTAGCCATCTTTTATAGCTATCCTGCTATTTTAGAGATGATTGACATGGAATCCTTGTCATTTATTGTGTATTCTAGTAGCTTGTTTTCCTCCTCCAAAAGCATTCCTTCAGAATTTTTGGATTGGATTCGATTTGTTATTCCACTGCTTTCCCCTTAGGTTTGCATTTTTCTCTTCACTGTCATTGCCTTACAATAATATCACCTGCAAACTTCTTATCATCTCTCTGTACTTAGGTCTAAGTCACTGAAGTCTACCATGAAAAGCAACAAGCCAGATACTAAGCTCTACTGAGCTCCACTGCAAACAGTTGTCCAATCCCCAGAACACACATCTACCATTACCCTTACCTTCTGTAATACAGACAGTTTCGGATCCACCTTACTTTGAATCACAGACATTTACATTTCTGACCAATTATCTACATGAGGCTTAGCAACAATCTTTCACAATCAGAATTAGAATCAGGTTTAATATCACTGGCATAGGTCATAAAATTTGTTGTTTTGCAACAGCATTTGATTGCAATACATTATAATAAAAAACAACTATACATTACATAGGCTTCCATAGGTCGTACCTGGACTTACTATATAGTTCTGGATCACTGGTCTTGAACTCCATAGATCTCAGCAGAATTCGAATATCTTGATTCATCCATGGCTTCTGGTTTGGGTATGTCTGGTATGTTCTTGAAATCACACACTAATCCACACAGGTCTTGATGAAATCGGTGACTACTATGGCATATTCATTCAGATTCAAAGTCAAATCCCTGAATATTGTCCAGCCCACCGGCTCAAAGCAGAACCGTACGCGCTTCTCTGTATCCCTTGAACATACATTCTTGGTCCTCACCACCAGTGCTGCAGTCTCTGCCTTTACGCCAGGAGTAGGAGTACAGCCTATTGATTGGACTTTCCAAAGTAAGATGGCACAGTGAGTGTTCTTGGTGGTGGTATAAGAGTGGTAAAGTGTGTTGGTGCTTCTTGTTCAACAGTGGTATGTTGGTGGTAATTGTTCAGAAACTTCTTTAAGTGGGCCTGGTTACATAAGAGTATGTAGAGTGGAAGAACTGCACTGTTGAATTGATCTCAAAAGATTCGGGTTAGCCTGTTTCTGCATGACAATCAGGCTGGAATGTTGTTGCTTTGCTTAAAAGTACCCAGGGATAGGGAGGTAGGTCTGATACATGCAGCAAGGACATCAGTAGCCAAATGAAGAGGGGTTGGTGAGTGACATTCAAGGTTACCAGCAAGTCAGAAGTTTGCACTCCACCTCTAATCAGTGCAGCCTAGGTGCCAATTGCATTCCCAGATTATCAGATTTACGATACGATTATGAAGACACTTAGTCCTCTTTTATTGTCATTTAGTAATGCATGCATTAAGAAATGATACATTATTTCCTCCAGTGTGATATCACAAAACACAGGACAAACCAAGACTGAAAAAACTGACAAAACCACATAATTATAACATATAGTTACAAACAGTGTAACAATACCATAACTTGATGAAGAAGTCCGTGAGCACAGTAAAGGTCAAAGTTTCTCAAATGTCCCACATCTCACGCAGATGGGAGAAGGAAGAAAAACTCTCCCTGCCATGCCGACCACAATCCGACTCTGAGTCATCTGAAAACTTCGAGCTCTGATCAGCTCTCCGACACCGAGTACTGAGCGCCATCTCTGTCCGAACAATTCGACCTCCTTCTTGGTCGCCAAAAGCAGGCAAGGCCGGGGATTTTGAGGCCTACCCTCCGAAAATTCACGACCACACAGTAACGACAGCAGTGAACAGGCATTTCAGAAATTTCTCCAGATGTTCCTCTGTGCTTTCACGTCCATTCTCCATCAAATCAGAATTGTCCACGGCCCCTATTTAACAGATACGATATCATTTTCACTGGAGAGCTGCGCATGCGTGGCGCGCCGCCATCTTCTCCTCCTGTTCCCCGTTTACGTGATAAACCACTGCTGTGATGTGTGCCCCATTTTTAAATATGGTCAGCTATGTTAATAAAGGAGGACTTTGCACAGAATCAGGTGATCTGGTAACATTTTGTGAAATATGTGTCAGTAATTTATTTGTATCATATTGATTTGGCAGCTTTCTAAAACATACCAGTCCTGTTCCCTGGTCATTGGTATGAAAACAATTTGAGATTGTACCCTTATTGCCCACACAGAAACTGCTCTTCAGCTACTTGTTGACAGATACGCAGAAGCCACTGGTCTATTCGGCCTCACCATCAGCCTACGAAAGACACAAGTCCTGTTCCAATCCAGTGCAATGCCTGCTGCCTCCGCCCCGTCCATCTGCATCGAAGGTACACAGCTTAGAACAGTGGAGGAATTCCAATAGCTCGTCAGTGTTATTTCGAGCGATGGCTCCCTAGACAAAGAATTCGATCCCTCAAGCCCTCGGGTGCGTGCGTTCATGTGAAATGAACCAGCATAACATCTGAAAAGCCACGAAACTCAAGGTGTACAAGGTGGTCATCCTTAGCAGCCTATATATGGCTGTGAAACCTGGACTGTATACAAAAGGCACCTTAAAATGCTGGATCCCTGCCATACACATAGCCTGAGATCAATCCTGGGCATCAACTGGTAGGACCGTATCACCAACCTGAAAGTCCTCAAGAGAGCAGAGAGCACAAGCATAGAAGCAATGATCCTGCAATCCCAGCTTTGCTGGACAGGGCATGTTATACACATGGAGGATTCCAAAATACCCAAATATAATTGCTATATGGAGAGCTATCACAAGGAAGAAGAGAACTTCGTAAGAGGTTTAAGGACTGTGTAAAAGCCACCTCAAGCATGCTAACATTGCACCTAAGCAGCTCGAGAGAGTGCTCAGGACCAGACTGGATGGCGTGCCCTGGTAAGATGAGCCTCCAACAACTTGAAGAATAATTTCAGTGCACATCTGGTCGCTGCTCAGGAAAGGAGAAAAATGGCCATATCAGTTGCTCTAACAGTGGTTGGACAGTTCACCTGCCCTCTCTGTCAAAGCTCACGCCTTTCTAGAATCAGACTGTACAGCCTCCTCAGAACGCACAATTGATGAGATGCACGGACAAACATCATCGTCGGAAAAGACAGACAACCAACAAACGGCCTAGAAACTCCATATCACCATTAGATGTAGAAACAGAATTCAGCCTATTGACTCTACTCCGCCAATCCATCATGGTTGATTTATTATCTCACTCAACCTATTCCCCTGCTTTCCTCCCGTAACCTTTGACACCCTTACTAATCAAGAACCTATCAATCTTCACTTTAAATATAGCCAATGACTTGATCTCCACTGCCATCTGTGGCAATGAATTCCACAGACCCATCACCCTCTGGCTAAAGAAACAATTGGAAAGGTGCACAAAACTGACAGTGTCCAAAGAGTCAACAATGCTTTTATTTGAGGAATTAGTATTTGAATAACAGGCACAGCCTTGGTCCAATTTGCAAGCTGAGGAAAAGGGAAGTTCTGGGGTGTAGCTGGGTTGTGGTGAGTGAGGGAAGATGAAGGCATCAATGGGGAAAAGATTTATGACTCCCGAGGTTAAGGGTGGCCTTTAGGTTAATGTAGTCAATGATTGGTGAGCAGGGTTAACGGTACAAGCTGGTTTTGGGGCATCAGGGGGAAAGTTCAGAAAAAGAAAGTCAAGTTTATAAACACACACCCCTGCCTTCTGTAGGTCCTCAGCAGCGGTCTATGCAGCTTGGCACTGGGTCAGTTAATGATAAAGCAGGCCTCAGTTTGCCTTCTTCTGCATGGGTAGCCTGCAGTTGTTATAGGCCATGCATACACCATAGAAATCACTGAAGTTACATCCGGATGTGTTCTGCCCACCACTGTATGTCGTAGAAATATAGAGAGTCATAGAAACATACAGAACAGAATGAAACACTTTGGCCTACTGTTTCCTCTCTATGAAATATCCATGTTCACTAATTGCAGTCTATTCTCTCCACATTCCCATCAACTCTCTCCTGAATATGCCACTGGAGAGCATTTAGGGTGACCAATTCACTTACCGAACCACGCGTCTTTAGGGAGTGAAAGGAACCTGGAGCATGCAGAAGAGACCTAAACAAAATCACAGGGAGAACATGCAAACTCAACACAAATATCACCAGAGACAGCAGCTCCCCTAGCTGTGCCACTATTTCCCGCTTCCACCTAGATGCATGAAAGGTTCAAAAGAATCAGAATCAGGTTCATTCTCACCGGCATGTGACATGAAATTTGTTAACTTAGCAGCAGCAGTTCATTGCAATACATAATCTAGCAGAGAGAGAGAGAAAATAAATAATAAATAAAATAAAACATAATAATAAATAAACAAGTAAATCAATTATGTATATTGAATAGATTCAAAAAAATGTGCAAAAAACAGTAATATTGTATATTAAAAAGCTTCAATGTCCATTTAGGAATCGGATGGCAGAGGGGAAGAAACTGTTCCTGAATATTCGTGAGTTTGTAATCTAGTCATGTGGTTTTAATAGAAATTAATTTGTTCTGGTGACTTTAAACTAGAATGGTTGGGGGGTGGGAATCAAATTAAAGAGACTAGGAGAGAGGAGGTTAGTTCACAACAGAGGGAAGGGAACAAGTGCAGAGAGACAGAGGGGTGTAAAATGAGAGTAGAAGCAAAAAGTAGCAAGGGGAAAGGTAAAAGTGGCAGCCCGGCAAATCCAGGGCAAAAATCAAAAAGGGCCACTTTTCAACATAATTGTATAAGGGCTATGAGTGTTGTAAAAGCAAGCCTGAAGGCTTTGTGTGTCAATGCAAGGAGCATTCGTAACAAGGTGGATGAATTAAAAGTGCAGATTGTTATTAATGAATATGATATAGTTGGGATCACAGAGACATGGCTGCAGGGTGTCCAAGGTTGGGAACTCAACATTCAGGGATATTCAATATTCGGGAGGGATAGACATGAAAGAAAAGGAGGTGGGGTAGCATTGCTGGTTAGAGAGGAGATTAACGTAATAGAAAGGAAGGACATTAGCCGGGAGGATGTGAAATCAATATGGGTAGAGCTGCATAACACTAAGGGGCAGAAAACGCTGGTGGGAGTTGTGTATAGGCCACCTAACAGTAGTGAGGTTGGGGATGGCATTAAACAGGAAATTGGAAATGCGTGCAATAAAGGAACAGCAGTTATAATGGGTGACTTCAATCTACATATAGATTGGGTGAACCAAATTGGTAAGAGTGCTGAGGAAGAGGATTTCTTGGAATGTATGCGGGATGTTTTTTTGAACCAACATGTCGAGGAACCAACTAGAGAGCAGGCCATTCTATGCTGGGTATTGAGCAATGAGGAAGGGTCAATTAGCAATCTTGTCGTGAGAGGCCCCTTGGGTAAGAGTGACCATATTATGGCGGAATTCTTCATTAAGATGGAGAGTGACATAGTTAATTCAGAAACAAAGGTTCTGAACTTAAAGAAGGGTAACTTTGAAGGTATGAGACGTGAATTAGCTAAGATAGACTGGCAAATGATACTTAAAGGGTTGATGGTGGATATGCAATGGCAAGCATTTAAAGATTGCATGGATGAAGTACAACAATTGTTCATCCCAGTTTGGCAAAAGAATAAATCAGGGAAGGCAGTACACCCGTGGCTGACAAGGGAAATTAGGGATAGCATCAATTCCAAAGAAGAAACATACAAATTAGCCAGAAAAAGTGGCTCACCTGAGGACTGGGAGAAATTTAGAGTCCAGCGGAGCAGGACAAAGGGCTTAATTAGGAAAGGGAAAAAAAGATTATGAGAGAAAACTGGCAGGGAACATAAAAACTGACTGTAAAAGCTTATATAGATATGTGAAAAGAAAAAGATTGGTTAAGACAAATGTAGGTCCCCTACAGACAGAAACAGGTGAATTGATTATGGGGAACAAGGGCATGGCAGATCAATTGAATAACTACTTTTGTTCTGGCTTCACTAAGGAGGACATAAATAATCTTCTGGATATAGTAGGGGACAGAGGGTCTAGTGAGATGGCGGAACTGAGAGAAATACATAGAAACATAGAAACATAGAAAATAGGTGCAGGAGTAGGCCATTCCGCTCTTCAAGCCTGCACCACCATTCAGTACAATCATGGCCGATCATTCAACTCAGAACCCTGTACCTGCCTTCTCTCCATACCCCCGATCCCTTTAGCCACAAGGGCCTTATCTAACTCCCTCTTAAATGTAGCCAATGAACTGGCCTCAACTGTTTCCTGTGGCAGAGAATTCCACAGGTTCACCACTCTCTGTGTGAAGAAGTTTTTCCTCATCTCGGTCCTAAAAGGCTTACCCTTTATCATCAAACTGTGACTCCTCATTCTGGACTTCCCCAACATCGGGAACAATCTTCCGACATCTAGCCTGTCCAATCCCTTTAGAATTTTATACGTTTCAATAAGATCCCCCCTCAATCTTCTGAATTTCAGAGAGTATAAGCCTAGCCTCTCCAGCCTTTCATCATATGAAAGTCCTGCCATCCCAGGAATCAATCTGGTGAACCTTCTTTGTACTCCCTCTATGGCAAGAATGTCTTTCCTCGCATTAGGGGACCAAAACTGCACACAATACTCTAGGTGTGGTCTCACCAAGGCCTTGTACAACTGCAGTAGTACCTCCCTGATCCTGTACTCGAATCCTCTTGCTATGAATGCCAGCATATCATTCGCCTTTTTCACCGCCTGCTGTACCTGCATGCCCACTTTCCATGACTGGTGTATAATGACACCCAGGTCTTGTTGCACCTCCCCTTTTCCTAATTGGCCACCATTCAGGTAATAATCTAGTTTCCTGTTCTTGCCACCAAAGTGGATAACTTCACATTTATCCACATTAAATTGCATCTGCCATGAATTTGCTCACTCACCTAAGCTATCCAAGTCACCCTGCATCCTCTTAGCACCCTCCTCACAGCTAACACTGCCGCCCAGCTTTGTGTCATCCGCAAACTTGGAGATGCTGTATTTAATTCCCTCGTCTAAGTCATTAATATATATTGTAAACAACTGGGATCCCAGCACTGAGCCTTGCGGTACCCCACTCGTCACTGCCTGCCATTCTGAAAAGGTCCTGTTTATTCCCACTCCTTGCTTCCTGTCTGCCAACCAATTCTCTATCGACATCAATACCATACCCCCAATACTGTATGCTTTAAGGTTGCACACTAATCTCCTGTGTGGGACCTTGTCAAAAGCCTTTTGAAAATCCAAATATACCACATCCACTGGTTCTCCTCTATCCACACTACTAGTTACATCCTCAAAAAATTCTATGAGAGTCGTCAGACATGATTTTCCTTTCACAAGTCCATGCTGACTTCGTCTGATGATTTCACCGCTTTCGAAATGTGCTATTATCACATCTTTGATAACTGACTCTAGCATTTTCCCCACCACCGATGTCAGGCTTACCAGTCCATAGTTACCTGGTTTCTTTCTCCCTCCTTTTTTAAAAAGCGGTGTTACATTAGCCACCCTCCAATCCTCAGGAGCTTATCCAGAATCTAAAGAGTTTTAAAAAATTATCACTAATGCATCCACTATTTCTTGTGCTACTTCCTTAAGCACTCTGGAATGCAGACCATCTGGCCTGGGGGATTTATCTGTCTTCAATCCCTTCTATTTCCCGAACACTACTTCCCTGCTAACATGTGTCTCCCTCAGTTCCTCCATCTCACTAGACCCTCAGTCCCCTACTATTTCCAGAAGATTATTTATGTCCTCCTTAGTAAAGACAGAACCGAAGTAGTTATTCAATTGGTCTGCCATGTCCTTGTTCCCCATGATCAATTCACCTATTTCTGACTGTAAGGGACCTACATTTGTCTTAACCAATTTTTTTCTTTTCACATATCTAAAAAGCTTTTACAGTCAGTTTTTACGTTCCCTGCCAGCTTTCTCTAATAATCTTTTTTCCCTTTCCTAATTAAGCCCTTTGTCCTCCTCTGCTGGACTCTGAATTTCTCCCAGTCCTCAGGTGAGCCACTTTTTCTGGCTAATTTGTATGCTTCTTCTTTGGAGTTGATACTATCCCTAATTTCCCTTGTCAGCCACGGGTTAGTAGGGAAGTGGTGTTAGGTAAATTGAAGGGATTGAAGGCAGATAAATCCCCAGGGCCAGATGGTCTGCATCCCAGAGTGCTTAAGGAGGTAGCCCAAGAATAGTAGATGGATTAGCGATAATTTTTCAAAACTCTTTGGATTCTGGACTAGTTCCTGAGGACTGGAGGGTGGCTAATGTAACCCCGCTTTTTAAAAAGGAAGGGAGAGAGAAACTGGGGAATTATAGACCAGTTAGCCTAACATCGGTGGTGGGGAAAATGCTGGAGTCAGTTATCAAGGATGTGATAACAGCACATTTGGAAAGCGGTGAAATGATCGGACAAAGTCAGCATGGATTTGTGAAAGGAAAATCATGTCTGACGAATCTCATAGAATTTTTTGAGGATGTAACTAGTAGAGTGGATAGGGGAGAACCAGTGGATGTGGTATATTTGGATTTTTAAAAGGCTTTTGACAAGGTCCCACACAGGAGATTAGTGTGCAAACTTAAAGCACACGGTGTTGGGGGTAAGGTATTGATGTGGATAGAGAATTGGTTGGCAGACAGGAAGCAAAGAGTGGGAATAAACGGGACCTTTTCAGAATGGCAGGCAGTGACTAATGGGGTACCGCAAGGCTCAGTGCTGGGATCCCAGTTGTTTACAATATATATTAATGAATAGATGAGGGAATTAAATGCAGCATCTCCAAGTTTGCGGATGACACGAAGCAAGGTGGCAGTGTTAGCTGTGAGGAGGATGCTAAGAGGATGCAGGGTGACTTGGATAGGTTAGGTGAGTGGGCAAATTCATGGCAGATGCAATTTAATGTGGATAAATGTGAGGTTACCACTTTGGTGGCAAAAACAGGAAAACAGATTATTATCTGAATGGTGGCCGATTAGGAATAGGGGAGGTGCAATGAGACCTGGGTGTCATTATACACCAGTCATTGAAAGTGGGCATGAAGGTACAGCAGGCGGTGAAAAAGGCAAATGGTATGCTGGCATTCATAGCGAGAGGATTCAAGTACAGGAGCAGGGAAGTACTACTGCAGTTGTACAAGGCCTTGGTGAGACCACACCTGGAGTATTGTGTGCAGTTTTGGTCCCCTAATGTAAGGAAAGACATCCTTGCCATAGAAGGAGTACAAAGAAGGTTCACCAGATTGATTCCTGGGATGGCAGGACTTTCATATGATGAAAGACTGGATGAACTAGGCTTATGCTCGTTGGAATTTAGAAGATTGAGGGGGGATCTTATTGAAGTGTATAAAATCCTAAAGGGATTGGACAGGCTAGATGCAGGAAGATTGTTCCCGATGTTGGTTAAGTCCAGAACGAGGGGTCACAATTTGAGGATAAAGGGGAAGCCTTTTAGGACTGAGATTAGGAAAAACTTCTTCACACAGAGAGTGGTGAATCTGTGGAATTCTCTGCCACAGCAAACTGTTGAGGCCAGTCCATTGGCTACATTTAAGAGGGAGTTAGATATGGGCCTTGTGGCTAAAGGGATCAGGGGGTATGGTGGGAAGGCTGGTGCAGGGTTCTGAGTTGGATGATCAGCCATGATCATACTGAATGGCGGTGCAGGTTCGAAGGGCCGAATGGCCTACTCCTGCACCTATTTTCTATGTTTCTATGTTCAACTTCCATGGAAGTTGTATTTACTGATCCAATTGCTATGTCTCAGCATTGACCTTGCCTCTGCCTCCTCTTGGCTGGGTGTTTATTGGGGTTGGTACCGTGACTGAAAGCAGGATAAGAAAACCAGGAATGAAAAATCACTTGCCGGTATGCAGAAGCAATTGCCAGTCAGTAAGCGGACAGTTATAGCCCTCTAGCCTTGCCAGCCACCTCTGTATATTTGTTGTGTCAATTGCCATGTATTGTCATCCAGCTTCTCCTAACTGACCCCCACTCCCATCTCTAACAATTATGTGTAAGTACTTAGAGCCTGTGAAAACTATCACAATTTTTGCATATCAGGACATTTTCTTTTATGACACTAGCTTCAGTTAAATGTTTCATCAAGTTTATTCAGGTTTGATTATCATCTACCTTCAAAAAAATTTCCAACCAGGTAAAATCCTCACCTTGTGTATTGAAATGAGAAATACCTGGCCTGGTCTGGTCTCATGCAATAAAACAGGTAAGAATCTTCCTGTGCCTGTCCATGCAGAGTATATCAGGCAAGTCCTCGCCAATTTAAGAAGGGGCTGATGGTTCCTGTGAAGGTGAAAGAAATAAATTACCAGGAATATACCTGAAATTGGTTGATCTTGTGATTTTGCAAAATGGTGAAAAGCTATGTCAAGCAATTACTTGGAGAGGAAGAAATGATCTTGAACTAATATTTTATCTCAAACTGTGTGTGCTTCAGACAGATGAATGCCAGGATAACTGCGGACTAAATTACATGCAGCTATTGTGCATGAGAAGGCAAACTGCGCAAATACAAAAAAAAACAAGTAGATGAAATATACAGAGAACATGAGTTGTAGAATCCTTGAAAATGTGTCCATTGGTTGTGAATTCAGTTCAGATTTGAGGGTATTCACACTGGTTCAGGAGCCTGATTGTGAAGAGTAATAACTGTTCCTAAGTGTGGGACTGAAGGCTTGCAAAGTAATTCCTTTTGCAAATATGGAAGTAATTGTCCATTTCCACGAACAGGTAACATAGAAATTGATCTAACCTGAAATGAAAATCAAAGAGGTTGCCTAAAATTACAGGTGCTCTCCTCCACCAAAGCTGAACATCACCATCACACTTTGTTCAAAACTACTGAGCAGAATTTTACTCCCATGTTAAGCACGGATTTAAATGTTTTGTTTTACTTTAGTGTTAGAAGGGAGGACAGGTTGTTGAGACAAGGCCACATTCCTTTGAAAGAGGATTAAGAAGTGAATTCATTAAAATGACTAAATGAACTATTAAGGTAGATAGAGGGGAATAGCTGAAGTTCAGCCATTTGAGTGTGATTTCTAAAAGCATGTCCTCCTACAAAGGGTAATGGAAGACATTTCACAAAAAAATTGTTGTGGCTAAGCCAACTGAAATTTTTAAAAATGAAGTTACTATTCTTGTTAGACATGGAAATTAAAGCTTATGAAATCAATATGGTGAGACAAAGTCAAAATATAACCACCATAATTTAAGTGAAGATCAGAACAGAATTGAGGGGCTGAATGGCCTATCTTTGTCGCTCTTTCCCTGTGTATTAGGAGCTGCAGACATTTAACATCTAACTGAGACTGAAGGATGTCTTGAATTCAAATTGCAAACCATTTCCTGATGATCTTTGTCTTATTCAAAGAAATTGATTGCAGTTTCATTCTTGACATACACATAACATTCTTCTGAATTCTGAGACATTTGGAAGTATTAAAAAAAATCCAAATAAATGAGAATCATTTCTTATGGACAGATCAATGAATGGCAGTAAAAAAGATTAAGCATTTTGGACTGTTCCCACAGCATGAATTCAAATGCATACATTCCAGTCCACTGTAAATCTATAAAATTGTCATATAAAGGGAACATAATCCATCAGTGTAGTTGTCTAAATATGAAGCCAAACCATAAAATTAAAGCTCAAAGTTCACAGGGGAGAAATAGTCAAAACTTTGACACAAAAGAACATAGTGAAAATGCTGAAGTACAGTTTAATAATTTAATAAGGAAATCTCATACTTATCATATGACAGTGGAAGGCTAATTGACCCATTGGGCCCATGCCTTCTCCTAGGGAAGCAACCCCACTGGCCCATTCCACCTCACCATATTTCCCCATACTTCAGCATTTTTTAAAATTTGTAAATGTCTCTCAACTCCCCTTTGATTCTCTTTTCAATAAACGCTGGATAATTTACAACTGTCAATTATCCTCCCAGAACACCCAGTATGGATTCATTACTGGTGGTTGATTTCTTCCGGTCACTGCTGAAGATGTTTCAAATTGCAAATGCCATCAGGAATAATGTGGTAGGGAAAGGTTGTTGCAGACTTCAACAAACATGCCAGTTGTCATGGATGCAATTTTAAGTCTTCCCTCTGAGAAAGACTATGGCTAGCAAACAAATAGAGACCGCACAAGGCTAGGTCTTTGGAAGTCAGAGAAAATGTAGAAGGAGTCAAACAAATCTCGGTAGAAGATCATATTCAACCAGATTGTTCAAGGGCCAGTTTCTTACTCAAACTGCATGTTAGATATTTGTGTTTCATGAAGAATGTCCTTTCTGATACAGAGACAACTCCCACCCCTTCAACCTCAGAGCAGGAAAGGTTTATGTTACCAGTCCTTGTGAAGATCATCATAGACCTCTACACATTTGTACATGAAAACATGTAATAGTGACATGTAATATTTCCCAAATAAGGTAGTTTGCAGATTGGAAGCCTTCAAAACTCTCTATACTTTAAGAGACAGTTATATTTCATTCTCCTTTGCCTGAAAATGGCAATGCTTATGAGGATTGCAAGCTTCTGTTTGTGACAAGGTACCATTCACTTTGGCAACTGCCTTGAATGAAATCAAAAGAGATACAGTTCCTTTCACATTAGCTATTTTGTGACATAGACAGCAAACCGTGTAGATCAAGGCTTGGGACATCCCAGCAACAAATGTGATTCCTCATTCTGTGGCTCTCCAACAAACATTTCAAGCAATTTTATAACAATCACATGTTTTATATAAAGAAAAAAGTTCTAGTTTTTTTTCTTTAACATTTGTCTCGGTAGCTTTGCCTATAACAGAGTTTTAATTATGTTTACTCCTGGGCTGGCAGCACAGTTGATCCAATGCTGTTGACATTCAGTGAGAGCTATGCAAGCGGCAGGGGAGGAAGTGATCTAGACAGTGATTCTGGAATGGCTGACAAAGTGTGCAACCTTTCTGAAGCTTACAGAATTTTAAGTGTCACCAGAGGACATACTGTTAAGGTTTGAGTGGGGAAGTTTAAAGACAATGTAAGGAGCAAG
The DNA here is from genome assembly GCF_963921235.1 of Mobula hypostoma. NCBI lineage: Eukaryota > Metazoa > Chordata > Chondrichthyes > Myliobatiformes > Myliobatidae > Mobula > Mobula hypostoma. The sequence continues at coordinate 107,541,180 of NC_086105.1, read as the reverse complement.
GTTTTAAAGCAGTGGTAGGTTAGGTTCCTGGAGTGGGTTACTGGTGGAAGCAGAGAAGTTTAAGAGCCTTTTAGATATTCACATGAATATGAAGGGAATGGATGGACACAGATGATACATAGAAGGAGAACAATGGGTACAAATTAGTGTCAAAGTCACCACAGCATTGTGGAACAAAGTGGTACATTGTTCTATGTTCCCTGGAACTGCTTATGTGTATGAGATTTTGACAATTCATTGACCCTTAGTCTGGTCTGGTAGAAATGGCAGGTATGCTAGAATTACCTCAACCACTTTGTAAGATGGCTCAACTCCTTATAATATGGCCCAGGTCCTCAGCTGGTGCTCACTTGCATGGCCATCTACAGACTTTCCATTGTCAAGTGAGTGCAACCCTGTTCCTGCTTATGAGGGAGGGTCCAGTCTTAGATCCTGTCTTCTCCCAACTGTAAATCAGAATGATCCTTAGCCCGGCCCCTCATGTCAGGTTATCTGTACGGGATGCAGATCATACGGAATTTCCAGTGTTGAATGCAACCAATGATAGCTATGCTAGGCCAGAAACAGCAGTCATTTTAATGAGGGAGAATGACATCGGTCTTGTATTTCAATCAATAGACAAAGTAATTAAGCATCAGTATGCTTATGGCAACACATAAAAATTGCTGGAGGAACTCAGCAAGCCAGACAGCATCTATAAAAAAGAGTAAACAGTTGCCGTTTCGAGCTGAGGCCTTTCATCAGAATTGGAATGGAATTAGTATAGTCATGCTAATTTTCAAAGTATCTATGCTTCAGTTTCTAAAGTGCTTCTTCAAGAAGTCAGCATGTATCATTTTTATCTGCTTTCTTCCATTACTACAATGTTGACACTTCAAAAGTACTTAATTTGTCATAAATCTCCCCGGGGCTGCATTAAAGCACTAATCTTCCTTTATCATTGCAAAATTGTGTTTTGAGTTTTTTTCGCGTATCTAGAACTATTTGGCATAGCCTTGCAGAGCAGAGGGAAATGTTTCACATCATCAGACTGTATTTTATTCTGATGCTCCGTGAAACACGATTATTTCACAAGATTCACGCTGCTCAGGGCTGCCTTTGGTGTTGAACGCCCAACCAGATAACTGTCCCCTTTAATCTGGGAATAGATGGAAAAACATACTGCCAGGGATCAAATGCTGCACATGTATGGAATTAGTGCGGCTCAGCAGATCATCAGAAGTGAATTAATGAAATAAAGCTGTATTGTGTTCGACTTACAGAATCCTGCAACATTCATAGGATCTTGGATTATATTTTTAGTGTGGCTGCACTGTTTACTGTTACCTTATATGTACTTTCTTACTGAAATTTGCCTTGTGCTGTTTATGACTGTCGGTACCATGTTTCGCCCTTTCGTCCCAGAGTAACGCTGATTCATTTAGCTGTATTTATATGTGGTTGAATGACAATTAAACTTGAACTGATGTAAGCAATGAGTAAAATATAATATAAAAGGACAATGGTGCTAATCATGTTTTATTTTCTTCACCAACTATAACTCAATAAAGTAATCCAAATCATATTCAAAGTTTAAAGTTCGAAGAACATCTATTAACAAAATATGTATATAGTATACGACCCTGAGATTTATTTTCTTGCAGGCAGCCACAAAACAACGAAAAACAATGGGACCTGCTTAAAGAAGAAACCCGCACAAGACCATCAAACAGCCAATAGGTGAAAAAATGAACAAACCATGCAAACAATCAAAGTAAACAAATAACATTAACTGTAGAGTCCCTGAAAATGAGTGCTCAGCCACAGACCACAGAGTTAGCTCGGCGTTGAAGCACCTTGATCAAATCGCTCAAGTAGTAAAAAATGAGTGAACCAGGACACCAGGAACATGAACTGCAGAGTCCCTGAATGTGTCCACTGCTGCGGAGTGCATTTAGCGCTGAGGGAATGGAGCCCAACCAGAAGCCCAATGGCTGTAGGGAAACAGCTGCTCCTGAACCTGGCAGCGTGCGACTCCAAGACTCCTGAACCTTCCACCCAGTGGCACCAGCCAGAAGAGACCTGAGAATCACAGGCAGACAGCGCTGAGCAGCTGTTCATTTTCTGTACTCCTCCACGACGACTTTAATCTTGCTCGACGCTTTAATCGATGCGTTGACGCAGCATACCCAGCGATGGCCGTAGCTGCACTCTCCTCTCTCATCCACTCTGAATCCCCCAGGAAACTGCAAAATCACCAGATCATTTAGTTGGCTCGAAATTACTTTCTTAAAAGGGAAATTACAGGCTGCTATCGTTCCCGGTTCAGAAGAGTATCTCATAATTTTGTAATCTGCCTGCAAGATGTTGCCATTGGATGCTGTTGCCATCTTGCTGGAAGAAATCATATTATTTTGAGTGTAAATCAGTAATATCCTAATACTCCTGTTTCATCTATATTTTCATTTTAAAGTTGGAAATAGTCATTGCTCAATCATTACTGAGGTATAAGTTATTAATACAAAAATATATTTTTAACTATTCCTTGTATTCCACAACAATACAAATGTTTTTAAACTACAGTGGGCATAAGAATTCTCAAAAGATGAACATGTTAGACACCAGCACATATTTCTTCAGTTAAATGAAATATAGACAATCACTATGAGTGAAGTAGGCTAGAAACACAGAAAATAGGTGCAGGAGTAGGCCATTCGTGGCTGATCATCCAGCTCAGAACCCTCTACCTGCCTTCTCTCCATACCCCCTGATCCCTTTAGCCACAAGGGCCATATCCAACTCCCTCTTAAATATAGCCAATGAACTGGCCTCAACTGTTTCCTGTGGCAGAGAATTCCACAGATTCACCACTCTCTGTGTGAAGAAGTTTTTCCTAATCTCGGTCCTAAAAGACTTCCCCTTTATCCTCAAACTGTGACCTCTCGTTCTGGACTTCCCCAACATCGGGAACAATCTTCCTGCATCTAGCCTGTCCAATCCCTTTAGGATTTTATACGTTTCAATCAGATCCCCCCTCAATCTTCTAAATTCCAACGAGTATAAGCCTACTTCATCCAGTCTTTCATCATATGGAAGTCCTGCGATCCCAGGAATCAATCTGGTGAACCTTCTTTGTACTCCCTCTATGGCAAGAATGTCTTTCCTCTGATTAGGGGACCAAAACTGCACACAATACTCCAGGTGTGGTCTCACCAAGGCCTTGTACAACTGCAGTAGTACTTCCCTGCTCCTGTACTCGAATCCTCTCGCTATAAACACCAGCATACCATATGCCTTTTTCACCGCCTGCTGTATCTGCATGCCCACTTTCAATGACTGGTGTATAATGACACCCAGGTCTCATTGCACCTCCCCTTTTCCTAATTGGCCACCATTCAGATAATAATCTGTTTTCCTGTTTTTGCCACCAAAGTGGATAACTTCACATTTATCCACATTAAATTGCATCTGCCATGAATTTGCCCACTCACCCAACCTATCCAAGTCACCCTGCATCCTCTTAGCATCCTCCTCACAGCTAACACTGCCGCCCAGCTTCGTGTCATCCGCAAACTTGGAGATGCTGCATTTAACTCCCTCATCCAAGTCATTAATATATATTGTAAACAACTGGGGTCCCAGCACTGAGCCTTGCAGTACCCCACTAGTCACTGCCTGCCATTATGAAAAGGTCCTGTTTATTCCCACTCTTTGTTTCCTGTCTGCCAACCAATTCTCTATCCACATCAATACCTTACCCCCAATACCGTGTGCTTTAAGTTTGCCCACTAATCTCCTGTGTGGGACCTTGTCAAAAGCCTTTTGAAAATCCAAATATACCACATCCACTGGTTCTCCCCTATCCACTCTACTAGTTACATCCTCAAAAAATTCTATGAGATTCGTCAGACATGATTTTCCTTTCACAAATCCATGCTGACTTTGTCCGATCATTTCACTGCTTTCCAAATGTGCTGTTATCACATCTTTGATAACTGACTCTAGCAGTTTCCCCACCACCAATGTTAGGCTAACCGGTCTATAATTCCCTGGTTTCTCTCTGCCTCCTTTTTTAAAAAGTAGGGTTACATTAGCCACCCTCCAATCCTCAGGAACTAGTCCAGAAGCTAAAGAGTTTTGAAAAATTATCACTAATGCATCCACTATTTCTTGTGCTACTTCCTTAAACACTCTGGGATGCAGACTATCTGGCCCTGGGGATTTATCCGCCTTTAATCCCTTCAATTTACCTAACACCACTTCCCTACTAACATGTATTTCCCTCAGTTCCTCCATCTCACTGGACCCTCTGTCCCCTACTATTTCCAGAAGATTATTTTTGTCCTCCTTAGTGAAGACAGAACCAAAGTAATTATTCAATTGGTCTGCCATGTCCTTGCTCCCCATAAGCAATTCATCTATCTCTGTCTGTAGGGGACCTACATTTGTCTTAACCAATCTTTTTCTTTTCACATATCTATAAAAACTTTTACAGTCAGTTTTTATGTTCCCTGCCAGTTTTCTCTCATAATCTTTTTTCCCCTTCCTAATTAAGCCCTTTGTCCTCCTCTGCTTAACTGAATTTCTCCCAGTCCTCAGGTGAGCCACTTTCTCTGGCTAATTTGTACGCTTCTTCTTTGGAATTGATACTATCCCTAATTTCCCTTGTCAGCCACGGGTGCACTACCTTCCTTGATTTATTCTTTTGCCAAACTGGGATGAACAATTGTTGTAGTTCATCCATGCAATCTTTAAATGCTTGCCATTGCATATCCACTGTCAACCCTTTAAGTGTCATTTGCCTGTCTATCTTAGCTAATTCACGTCTCATACCTTCAAAGTTACCCTTCTTTAAGTTCAGAACCTTTGTTTCTGAATTAACTATATCACTCTCCATCTTAATGAAGAATTCCATCATATTATGGTCACTCTTACCCAAGGGGCCTCTCACGACAAGATTGCTAATTGACCCTTCCTCATTGCTCAATACCCAGCATAGAATGGCTTGCTCTCTAGTTGGTTCAAAAAACTATCCCGCATACATTCCAAGAAATCCTTTTCCTCAGCACCCTTACCAATTTTGTTCACCCAATCTTCTTGTAGATTGAAGTCACCCATTATAACTGCTGTTCCTTTATTGCACACGTTTCTAATTTCCTGTTTAATACCATCCCCAACCTCACTACTACTGTTAGGTGGCCTGTACACAACTCCCACCAGCGTTTTCTGCCCCTTAGTGTTATGCAGCTCTACCCATATCGATTCCACATCCTCCTGGCTTATGTCCTTCCTTTCTATTGCGTTAATCTCCTCTCTAACCAGCAACGCCACCCCACCTCCTTTTCTTTCATGTCTATCCCTCCTGAATATTGAATATCCCTGAATGTTGAACTCCCATCCTTGGTCACCCTGGAGCCATGTCTCTGTGATCCCAACTATATCATAATCATTAATAACAATCTGCACTTTTAATTCATCCACCTTGTTATGAATGCTCCTTGCATTGACACACAAAGCCTTCAGGCTTGCTTTTACAACTCTCTTAGCCCTTATACAATTATGGCGGGATAAACATTATACAGAAGTGGGATAAACATTTAAAAAGGCAACAAAACAGTGCCCAGGACATCTTTAAGGAGTGGTGTCTCAGAAAGGCAGCATCCAGTATTAAGGACCTCCAGCACCCAGGGCATGCCCTTTTCTCACTGTTACCATCAGGTAGGAGGTACAGAAGCCTGAAGGCACACACTCAGCGATTCAGGAACAGCTTCTTCCCCTCTGCCATCCGATTCCTAAATGGACATTGAATCTTTGGACACTACCTCACTTTTTTAAAATATACAGTATTTTTGTTTTTGCACATTTTAAAAAATCTATTCAACATAAGCAATTGATTTACTTGTTTATTAATTATTATTATTAATTTTATTTTATTTATTATTTTTTGTCTCTGCTAGATTATGTACTGCATTGAACTGCTGCTGCTAAGTTAACAAGTTTCACGTCACATGCCGATGATTCTGCATGTGGGTAAATAACATAATTTATTATTTAGAGTTAGATAGTGTACATATTTGTCCTTGGTCACTTGCCCAGTTTGGTATATTTGTTGTTAAGGACTTGGTAATTTAGTCAGTAAACCATGTATGGTGATGTACAGTACATTGATGCCCCCATCTAAAATGCATTCTGTGTCCTTGCTATTCTCAGAATTTCTTCTAAGTGGCATTGAGCATGGACTAATTTATCACTCAAGAGAGTGTGATCTGAGGAACATTTCCTTATTTATGTTTCCCTTGATACCTGAGACTTACAGTCGTTGTGCCTGAAGTTTATGAGGTAGACTCTCAGGGACAATCCAACCTGTTTACCATTGCACAGCCAAATCCAGTGGCCCATCCTGCCAGTGCTATAGAAAATACCCAGGAATTGTGAGGGAGGAGGATTGATATTGCCCATTGTGTCATGGTCCGGTCCGTGAAATCCGTATTCCAGTTCACGGTCCGGTCTGTGGACTCAGGACTCTGGGTCTTCCAGCTGTCCCTTTTTTCGGTTGGGTTAATCATAGGCACCTGATTTCCATCTTTGGGATTGGAATATAAGTAGCCTTGGAGTTGAGTGTGGGCTGCTGGTTTGTCTTGTCAAGATCCCCTGGGAGCAACCTGCTGGTGGAAGGCTAGAGTGGCCACTTGTCATCGTTAGGCTGTGTTGGAGAACCATAGCTTCCTGGAGCCTTACTGTTGGTAGTTGGAGTTGTTTGTGGTATGGATTCGACTGTTTCCCGGGCCAGCTGAGTGGCTGCCAGCCACTCCGAGCTAGGTAGGGATCTGGCTGTTTCTGTAGCCAGCTGAGGTTGCTGGCTGAACTGAGACTCGGAGCTACCCCGGAGCAGAGATGGAACTGTCTGTCGTTCTTTAGTGTTTGTCTCTTCTTGTCCTTGCCTCTGTGGGGTAAGTCAGGCTGTTTTGCTGTTGCCCTGTTTGGGGATCTGTCTTATCTTGTCCTCACCTCTGTTGGTTAAGTCTGGCTGTTCTGCCATTACCTAATAGGTGGACCTGTCCCACCTTGGTGTGGAGATGAAGTTGAGTCCTGGCTTTTCGAAGGGTAAGTCCTGGCTCTATATTAATGTACAGTTCCCAGTCTGTCCCCGAGTTCCAGCCTCAGATTTATCAGCCTCCACATCTCAAGATCCCAGACCCCAGCCGGCAGCCAAGCTCAAGATCCCAGACCCCAGGCCTGTCTCCGAGCCTCCAGTCCTGCAGTCATGTCATGTCTATGCCTTGTTCTGGGGCCTGAGCCCAAGGGTAGACCTGGGTTCTGGGTCCTTGTCCAGTCTCTGGCTCAGGGTCCAAGCCCTTGTCTGTATCCTGTCACGTCCCTACTCAAGTCAAGTCCTATTCCTTGTACTTCAGTGTCTGTGTCTTGCATCTGGGTCCGTCCCAATGCCCCATTGTGACACATTGTGTCTTCATCAATCTGGCAAGGTTGCAGTTCTTAGGCATTTGAAATTGAAAGAAAGGACAATTGAACATGTGGTACAAGGATGAGAAATCAAAAGACTGGAACATGGCTATTGTTTCTTTATTCAAAAATGGCAATACGGATAAGCCTGGAAAATACAGCCTTATATCAATGTTAGGGAAGTTGTTGGAGAAGATTTGGAAGGACATGTTTCATGTCCACTTGGAAAAGCAGGGATCAATTAGGAAAAGTCAGTGTTTGTTAAAGACAGAAATCCTGAGTCACAAATCACAAGTCTGATGGAGTTTTGTTTTGAGGAGGTAACTTAGAAAGTGAATGAATGCAAAGGAGTAGATGTAGTTTACGTAGCCTTTAGCAGGGCTCTTGACAAAATCCCACATGATAGGCTGGTCCGAAAGATTAAGGCACAAATGTTGTTAGCAAACTGGATTCAAAATTAGCTTGGTGGTAGGTGGCAGATGTGGATGGATGTTATCCTGACTGGAAATTTGTAACGGTTAGGACTGATGCTGGGACTTTTGATGTTTGTAAAACATATACAGTAAATGATGTTTGCAACACATTTACAGTAAATGAAATGGATTTGGTGAGATTGCAGACAACCCAGAAAATGGTGGTCAAGTTCAAGTTTATTATCATTCAACACATGAAACAATGATCCTCAGGGACTAAGATGCAAAACCCAGTACATACATCACATACAGCACATTAAATAATATTAACAGATAAACAAGGTATTCTGTAGATCTTCACGTTAACAAAGAGTGCATATACTGTATGACTATACACCCTATCCTCGTTATATGCGAGGGATTGTTGCTCGATGTTGACGCATAATGTGAAATCGCATAATGTGAATAATTATTTAAATGGAGAAAATAGGGATGTGTTCCAAAGGGCTTCCTAAATGTTTTATCTGTAACTTATTCACATTTTTATACCAATACGACATAAAAGCAGTAATACAAGACAACATTTGTATTATATTTAATCAATTTAAGGTAATATTCAATGTAATAAATCATAGAAAGCTAACATCCTCTGGTGTACAGTACTCACCAACAGTGGCAGATGTGTTCGCTCCGGGAGATGAGTGGTTGTGGTGTCGGGCAGCTTTACACGGATAAGGTGGATGGTTGTGGTCGTCAGGATAATAACAAACACAGCAAGGGGTGAAGGAAGACTCACAGAACTCTTAGAACTGCCAGCAGCAGAAGATGACACCGATTTGCATAAAGTGGTTAGGGTTGTTTGCTTGGCAGCATTTTGTTTTTCAGCATAAATTCGCTTGTAGGGAAGAAGGGTTGACTGCAGGGAACGACTAAAATGCTGACTCCATTCTAAACTTGGGTCCATGTCCATCGCCATTTGTGCCAAGTGTTCCGACTTCCACCATTCCCTCACCGTCGGTAAACTCCCGGGATTTTCAAAATCTGTTGCTTGCAGCATCTGAGAGATAGTTCGCTGTTTAAAAAAAATACGTACACTTTGAATGTGGATCACATCGGTCGAGTGGTTGAATCAGCGATGTTGTGATAGGCGGCGGGAAACGCACTGCTATGTTCGGATGAACGCTGTCCAAATGTTTAGGATGTCAAGCAACAAAAGAACTTTAAAGTCAAGATTCTGTTCCCGGCAGTAGTGTCCCAGAGCTGTGTTAACTACAGCTGATGCCGCGCTGTTTATAATTTCCAACTTTTTTTCAAGTGTTAAAGCGGTTCTCTGCCGCTCGGCTGACGGCCCAAGACATGTAGGTAAAGCCAACAAAAGTTTAAGATAGTGCATCCACATCTTTCCAAAGCAAATGCGAGAGTGGCGGGAGTAAAATAGTGAGGCGGAGATGCAAAATCATAGGAGAAGACAGGAGGGGGAGGGATAGAGCCAAGAGCTGGACAGGTGATAGGCAAAAGGGGATACGAGAGGATCATGGGACAGGAGGTATCCCCTTTTGCCTATCACCATTTTGCATCTCCCCCTCCCCCTCCAGCTTTCAAATCCCTTACTCACTCTTCCTTCAGTTAGTCCTGACGAAGGGTCTCGGCCTGAAACGTCGACTGCGCCTCTTCCTATAGATGCTGCTTGGCCTGCTGCGTTCACCAGCAACTTTTATGTGTACAGACCATGTGAGGTCCTCGGTGATGCGGGTGCCTAGGAACTTAAAGCTGTTTACCCTCTCAACCCCAGATCCAGTGATGTCAATAGGGGTTAGCCCGTCTCCATTCCTCCTGTAATCCACAACCAGCTCCTTTGTTTTTGCGACATTGAGGGAAAGGTTGTATTCTTGACACCATTGTGTCAGAGAGATGACTTCTTCCCTGTAGGCCATCATTTTATTGTTTGAGATAAGGCCAATCAATGTAGCGTCGTTGGTAAGTTTAACTAGCATATTAGAGCTGTGGGTGGCGACACAGTCATGGGTATACAGGAACAAGGGATAGTCCAGATGCTGGAAATCTAGAGCAATATGCGTAACGTGCTGGAGGACCTTAGCCTGAAACTTCGGCTGTTTATTCCCATTCGAGATGGTACCTGACTTGCTGAGCTCCTTCAACACATTGTGTGTATTGGGGGATAAGATGGTGGAAAATATCTTGAACGAGTTGCCAGAGGAGGTGGTGAAGGCTGACATATTTACAATATTTAAAAGATATATGGGCAGTTGTTAGGATAGGAAAGACATAGAGGGATACAAACTTAACGCTGGCAAATTAGATTGGTGTACAGAGACATTATGTTAGCATGGATGAGCTGGGCAGAAAGGGCCCATTTCTGTGCTATAAGTTTCTCTGATGTTATGATTCTATAGCGAGAGTAACTCTAACCTTTGCAGGTGTTTCTTATTCCATCATGAATGGCACTAGTGAAAGCCTGTTTTCTGAGATCTTACTATAACATGCACTTGTTCCCGGTCCAGCAAAAGATTTGTGTTCAAATCCAGTAAAGATAATGTACTTCTTATCCTTCTAATCCCTCCCAGCCCTGTAATGCTTGAGGGCATCTGACTTCCTCTAATTCTAAGCTCTTATGTCTGATTTCTTCACACCAGCTGTGGTTTCAATACCCAGGCTATAAACAAAATTCCCAATCTAAACTCTTTCACCTCTCTTGCTCTCTCACATCCTTTATGATGCAGATTAAAACCTATATCTTTAACCAAGCCTTTGATCACCTATCCTTTATCTCACTGTTGGACTGATTATTAAATTTCATCTGGTACGCTTCTGGATTAAAATAGTTTGAAATATTTTGCCAAGTTGGAAGTTTAATATAAATATTTATTTTACATTATTTGAATCAAGTTTCTATTTTTAAAAAGGTCCTATCAGCTAAATTAAGCATTCTTTGAACTTTGGAAACATGAGAGACTGCAGATGTTGGAATCTGGAGTGACAAGCAATCTGCTAGAGGAACTCATTGGGTTGAGCAGTATTTGTGCAGGCAAGAAGATGATTGACATTTCTGTTTGAGGCCCTGCATCTGGATTTTTTGCACATTTAGTGAGTGGTTCATTAAAACTCATGTCATCTGCACTTACTAACCACAGATGACATTGTTATTGCTTAAAATTGACAAATTAGTTTATTACCGTCACATGTACTGAGATGCAGTGAAAATCTTTGCTATGGATACCATTCATAAAGATCATTTCATCGCATTGGTATATCAAGGTAATACAAGGAAAAAGCACTAACAGAATACAGAATATAGCGTTACAATACAAAGTAAGTGCAATGCAGTCAAATAATAAGGAGCAAGGCCATCATGAAGTAGATTGTGAGGTCATGAATCCATCTTATCGTATGAGCTGTACATTCAATAGTCTTATAACAGTGCAATAGAAGCTATCTTTGAGTCTGGTGGTATGCCCTTTCAGGCTTTTTCACCTTCTGCCTGATGAGAGGTGGGAGAAAAGTTTTGTCTTTGACAAGTTGCCACACATGAGGCTTCAAAACAACATAAGAGCCCATGGCATTACAGGAATGATACTAGTGTAATGCCCTGGTTCATATTTTTACTGTTATGCTGTATGCATTTCATTTTGGCAGCTCTGCAAGAGCAGTCTGTTCTGTATTCATGCTTGTTTGGGTTACTGTTGAAGATAAGAGAGAGGAGAAATGTATGCCATCCAATTAGGATGGTCCGATTAAGGGGAGGTTTCTCAGATGAGGGACACTAAGGTTGGGCTTGGGGCTTTTGTTCGAGAGGAGATGAAGAGAGAAGACACTGGGGAGAACTGTTGTAGCATGCGATCCAGTGGGAGACCCGTTTGTTTGAGATGGATTGAGAGCGATTTTCGGAAGGTGGTGTGGGCTTTCACGTTGACTGAGGGCCCAGCGCGTGGGTGACAGAGAAGTTCCAGATGAGCTCCAACTTGTGCAGATTTGACTGTTTAATTAGAATGGGCCCTTCGCTTTTTGTTATTCTTTACTGACCCTTTAGTTAAGATTCATAAATATAATTTTAATTGTATGTGGTGTACTATCTGTTACTTCATGGCATTCATTTGTAACAAGGTAGCAAATGACACTACATCCACACAAACCGGGGTTTGGGGTGGGATCGAGCACTCCTCAATCTCGTGAGTTTGGTGGGTCTGGTGGTTACCTTCCCTAGACTTACGCAGCTAAGGAAACCAGGGTGTTTTGCTAGCATAAACTGAATATTGGCGGACTAGCAGAAGGCAAAGAGAGGGAATGACGCCTTTTTGGGGTGGTTGCCAGTGACTAGTAGTGGACCGCAGGTGATGGTGTTGGGTCTGCTACTTTTCACATTATATGTCAATGATCTGGATTTCAGAATTGATACCTTTGTGGCCAAGTTTGCAGGTGATACAAAGATAAGTGGAGGACAGGTAGTGTGGAGGAAACAGGAAGTCTATGGAAGGACTTGGACAGATTAGGAGAATGGGCAAAGGAATAGCAGATGGAATACTGTGACATATTGGTGTGAGCTGCTGCCTCACAGATCCAAAGTGATTGGTTCAAAATCCTAACATGCAAATCCTGTCTGTGCAGTTTACCTATAATTTCCATGAACCCCTACGTTTCCTCCCACATCCTTAAGTGGTACAGGTGCATTAATTCTGACGGTAAATTGCACCTTAGTGTGGATAAGTGACAGAGAGTTAGTAGGAGAGTGACGTGGCAATAAGATAAAAAGGAAATAGATTAATGTGATAGTTCAACTCAGAACTGACATCGACTTGATGGCTTCCTTTTGTGTTATATTCTGCAAGTTAGGATTTTGTAGTCTAAAACTGTGATGCACAACATAATTTAATCATCATTCAACTATACTTTTATAGTTCGGAATGCAACTCCTAATGCATTGTCAATAGCAACAGGAAGTCCCTGGTATTATCTGATCACTGTAAGGCAGTCCACCCAAAATATCTAAATAGTAGTCGTGTATATCAATGTGTCCATTATAGTGCATTTTATTTTCTGAAAGGAATACTGAGAACCAATCGGGGCCTCTTAGTGTTTGTGTCCCCGTCCCCAAGGCCAACTTATGTAAGCAATGGACTGCGGTCAGTTCACGCTTCAAATGGGAACTATAATGGGGTGAAACTCTAACCAAGAACATGACCCCAGAGGAATCTTCCAGAGCAGATGGCAAAAGTGGCCTCAGGCAAATGGAATGTTACACCCTGAGACCTGGGTTGGGATAATGATTGCCCGGGCTATCAGTTCACAGGCTTGAGTAGTTCATTTACTTTGGCGGTGGGGGGATGGGAGAGCGGAGGTGGAGATGGGGCAATTTAATCGCACATAAACCCATCAGATTCTAAGTCTATTGCAAACTACATCAAAGCATAACTTTGATCCTTGCGATGCTATGAAACAGAAAAGTCTTAGAAATTACTTGTAATACAAGAAGTGTTGAATTTTGTACACCTTGTAAAAATGAAACCACATACGAATACCCCGTTACTCTCCTGCATGTGGTACAAACATCAAGGTGCAGCAAAAATAAAAGAGCAGGTCTGTTTTCAGTGGAGGCTTTATCACTTAGATTGCCATCCTAAACAGAAGCATCCATTCTGCTAGATAAAGACAGAGATTCCAGTGACAAAGTCATAAAACTGCAGAAGATTAACGTATAAACTGCAAAGTTAAAAAAAGCACATTGTTTTCAAGTGAGATTAAATTTAATATTGTGTGTGACCTTGGGTAAGTTATTGTTTGACATTTAGTGACAGGGAAAGTTTTTAAAAAAGCACATTTTAAGACAAATTAGGAGAAAAAATACATTGCAGATATTTTAAAATTGTACCCTAAGTAATAGTAGATTCACTCCTGGATTTCTAAATTGATTTCATTTGCATAAGTGGGCAGTACTGCAGTTTAGCATTAACCCCTCAGTAATAGGAATCTTTCAGCTTTTTGCTTCAAAGAAGTAAATGCATTTCTGTAAGTAAACTGCCTGTCAGGGTGCTGATTTCCCCATTTAACACAATGTTAGAGACCAGCAAGTATCAAGAATCTGTTCTAAATATCAGGCTTGAGATCCAGTGACACGGTACCGCAGCCTTACAGTGACATCTGTTGCCTAAACATCTACAATTTTACTTTAAGTGTATTGATGCATCCTCTCTACTTCTTCCCTTCCATTCTCAACCCCAGCCCCTTCACCTTCAGTTGTCCTTATTTACATCAAGTTCAAATCATGATAGAAGAGAAACCAGCTGCTAATTCATTTTCCCTTTTCAGATTAATTTCACAGACTGTTAAATATCAAAAAACAAGCATTGTATATGTTCTCCTTCAAAAGGTAGGGCTGCTGGTAATCTTTAGTCACTTGGAATTGACCTCATACTGCTTGCAGAGGCTTGAATTACATGGAAATCCAGGATATGTGTGGGTCGGATAGCACCTAGGTAGTTTACAGAAAACGCTTCTAATTTTCAAAAGGGCATCATTTTCACAAAGGCTTTATTTTCTGCCAAATCCTTTCTCATCTGTCTGCAGCTACACCACACAATGGTGTAGGAGGTTCTGCCACTTCAGATCATCTGCAAATGATATTGCTGAAAATAACATTCCACTTATGTTCCTGCCTAAACACAATTGTGCCTAATGAAAGCCTTTCCCTTTTCACAAACGTGATGCTTTCTTTTGGATTCCAAAGGCATAATTTTAATGAGATTATATAATTAATAATTCCCAATGCCCTCGTTTTCCTTATCTATGCTTTCTGTGTGCCCCAAGAACGGGATGAAATCAAACTCATGAAGGCCTTCGATAAAGTAACTAAGGAAAAGCTGTTTGCGTTGACAGAATAGTCAGTAACTAAACAGCAAAGCTTAAGATGATTTGGGATAAATGACAAAGGATCAACAGCAGGGTATTGATGCAATTACAAAGGAGGCATGACGGTGACTATATTTCATAAGGATTTTGAGAAGACTTGGTATATCACAAAGAATCTCGTAGATTTCTACAGATGGACCGTGGCTAGCATTCTAACTGGTTATATTGCCATCTGATATAGAGGGGCCACTGCACAGGATCAGAAAAAGCTACAGAAAGTTTTAAACTCAGCCAGCTACATCATGGGCACTGGCCTCCCAGACATCTGGGATGCTTTGGAAAAGGAGATAACTCGAGAGGGCGGCATCCATCATTAAGGACACTCATCAACCAGGACATGCCCTCTTTAAATTGGTACCATCAGCGAGGAGGTATAGAAGTTTGAAGACACACACTCAAAATTTTAGGGTAGGCCTTCTCCAAAGGGATCTCACCACCAAGCACATCTTCCCCGCCCCACCCCCAATTTGTGTTTTCCGCAGGGATCGCTTCCTACATGACTTCCTTGTCCATTTGTCCCTCCCCACTGATCTCCCTCCTGGCACTTATCCTTGCAAGCAGAACAAGTGCTACACCTGCCCTTACACCTCCTCCTTCACTACCATTCAGATCCCCAAACAGTCCTTCCAGGTGAAGCAACATTTCACCTGCGAGTCTGTTGTGGTCATATATTGTGTCCGGTGCTCCCGGTGTGGTCTCCTGTATATTGGCGAGACCTGACGTAGATTGGAATACTGCTTCATCAAGTACTTACACTCCATCCGCCAGAAAAAGCAGAATCTCCCAATGGCCACCTATTTTAATTCCACTTCCCATTCCCATTCCAATATGTCAATCCATGGCCTCCTCTACTGTCACAAAGAGGCCACACTTAGGTTGGAGGAACAACACCCCATATTCCATCTGGGTAGCCTCCAACCTGATGGCATGAGCATCGATTTCTCAAACTTCTGGTAATGCCTCCACCCCGTTCACCATTCCTCATCCCCTTTTCCCTCTCTCACTTTATCTCCTTGCTTGTCCATCACCTCCCTCTGGTGCTCCTCCCCTCTTTCCTTTCTTCCATTTCCTTCTTCCTCTATTAGATTCCCCCTTCTCCAGCCCCGTTATCTTTTTCACCAATCAACTTCCCAGCTCTTTACTTTACCCCTCCCTCTCCCAATTTGACCTACCACATGTTGTTTCTCCCTCCCCTCCCCCAGCTTTAAAATCTACTCCTCATCTTTTATTCTCCAGCCCTGCTGAAGGGTCTCGACCCAAAACGTTGACGGTACTCTTTTCCATAGATGCTGCCTGGCCTGCTGAGCTCCTCTCGAGTTTTGTGTGTGTTGCTCAGTGTTTCAGTAACAGCTTCTTCCCCTCTGCCATCAGATTTTTGAATGGACAATGAACCTAGGAACACCAGCTCACTTTTTAAAAATTATTTTTGTACTGCTAACTTTAATTTTTATATCTATTTCTTACTATAATTTACAGTTTTCAAATTATGTATTGTAATGTACAGCTGCTGCAAACAGCAAATCTCATGACATATGCCAGTGATATTAGACCAGATTCTGATCCTGAGGTAGTACAGCTACCGGCTCACAGCTCTTGGATTTAATTCGAACTTCCAGTGTTTATGTGGAGTCTTCATGTTCTCTTTGTGACCACTTCGGTTTCTGCCCCCAGCTGCTCTGGTTTCCCCCATCATACCAAAGGTACACAAGCTGGTAGTTTAATTGGCTGCTGTAAATTTGCCGTAGTGTGGGGTGAGTGCTAGAATCTGGAGCCAAGTGAAGGAAATGTGAGAGGAGTAAAATGGGATTAGTGTAGGTACGTTAAGGTTGTAGTGGGAAATAGCACCCACTGCCATTAAATGACATGCATCTCAAATAGCCCCTGACAACCAATTTGCGCTCCTAGACTTCACAAACGGCTTAGCTGCTAACAGCGGCCAGAACCGTTTCTATTGGCAGAAGAAGGAGCAAAGGTGGGTTACTGGCACATTAGTTGCTTCGGGCAGATGGGGCTCATCAGTTGTCATTGGCAGCTCATCCAGGAGAAAGAAAACTGATCTCAAACCTCCGCTGCCCTGATGATATAACCCCTTCATGGGGAAGGCCTCAGGAGTAAACCCCGAGGAAAAATCCAGAGCTGGAGTCCCTAAGACATTGAGTTCAATGCTGACTGGCAACTCCTGTGATGCCACTGGTGCCAAACTGTATTGGTCTCTGCTGTTCCTTTGGATTCATCAGATGCCTTGGGGGTGGGGGGAGGTGGCAGAGTCTGCTACATGGGCAACAGCTTGCTCTTGATATTGTACTGCCCCAGCTTGCGAATCGGATAGATAGCTGGGATGCAACATCCATGGTTGACCTGACCAATGGAAGACTTCAAAACGTAGGACTTCAGGAAAGCACTATTAATTTGACATACTTGCGTCCTATGTGGTTCTGAACTGATAGATTTTCCACATTGTATGTAACTCTATCAGGGCTGGCTGGTGGTGTAGTGGCATCAGCACTGGACTTCGAGGCAGAAGGTCCTGAGTTCAAACCCAGCTGGATCCCAACCTGGGCAGCAGCAGTATCTGCACAGAGGAAAGGCCTGGCAACCTACTTTCGTATCCTTCCATGAAAACCCTATGGTCAACGAGGTCACAAAGAGTTGGACAGAACAATGAATGAACAACAACAAACAAATGTAACTCTATTAATATTAGAACAGACTTTTCATCAACTATTTTTAGGTAATATAGGGTATATAGAATAATAAATTTTCCATTGAACCCAGTAAGTTTAAAGGGAGTGTGGGAAAAAAGGTGCTGCCCAAGTTAAAGGGAGTGTGGCTGACAGAACCAGGTGATTTTAAGTATTGAGAGCAAAGGTGGGGATGAGGAATAAAAAGGGATTAGCTTAGGATTTCAGGAAAATTCTGCTAATATTGAATACTTGTGCCTTCGGTAGTGAATGGAAGCAGAGCCCAGGGCCTGGTAAATGTTCAGGGAGCTTGGGAACTAGGGTTAGTGGTGAGTCAATATGGAATGCAGCAGACATCACCTGGTAAGCCAGATGCTGAACCACTGGAATTGTCATACAGTCGGATAACAGATTATCTGAGTTTTACTATGGTATGGGTTTGGGTTTCTGTTAGTCAGCAAAGGCTTGGGCAGGAGGTCCTCCTTTCACACAATAATTACACTCGTGTTGATTTTTGTCAACACTCCTACACACCCGTCATAAGTTAGGAGACCACTCAGTTGAGCACCTCCGCTCCATCTGCCAAAAATGGAACTTCCCGGTGGCCAAACTTTTTATTCTGATTCCCATTCCCATTCCCATTCCGACGTGTCGGTTCATGACCTTGTTTTGTGCTACGATGAGGCCACCCTCAGAGTGGAGGAGCAACACCTCATATTCTGTCTGAGTAACTTTCAACCTCATAGCACAAATGTTGATTTCTCCTTACGGTAAAAAAAATTCCCTCCCTCTCCCTCTTCTTCTATTCCCTACACTGGCTTCTAACCTCTTCTCACTAGCTTATCACCCCACCCCCCCCGAGTCCCCTCCTTCTTCCCTTTCTCTTATGGCCCACTCTCCTCTACTATCAGAATCAGAATCAGGTTTAATCTCACTGGTAGGTATCATGAAATTTGTTAACTTTGTGGCAGCGGTACAATGCAATACATAACAACAGAGGGAAAAACTGAATTATAGTATATATATTTTCAATGAGAAGAGGGCATATTCTGGGTTATGGGAATTCTTAATGATGGATGCTGCCTTTTTGAGGCGCCGCTCCTTGAAGATGTCCTGGATACTACAGGGGCTAGTGTCCATGATGGAGCTAAGTTTGCAACTCTCTGCAGCTTACTTCAATCCTGTGCAGTAGGCACCCCTCACCCCGATACCAGACAGCGATGCATCCAGTTAGAGTGCTCTCTATGGTATATCTGCAGAAATCTCTGTGTGTTTCAGCTGCTGTTGTGCCTTCCGTCTTCCCGGTGTAGAAGAACAGCTGCTGTCGTGCATTTTTTGTAGCTGCATCAATAAGTAGAGTCCAGGATGTAATAAGAGACGCAGGGATGGCAGAAGAACTGAATGCGTATTTTGCATCAGTCTTCACAGCAGAAGACATCTGCAGCGTACCAGACATTCAAGAGTGTCAGGGAGGTGAAGTTTGTGTAGCGAAAATTATGACTGAGAAGGTGCTCAGGAAGCTTAATGGTCTGAGGATGGATAAATCTCCAGGACCTGATGGAATGCACCCTCAGGTTCTGAATGAAATAGCTGGAGAGATTGCAAAGGCATTAACAATGATCTTTCAAGAATCGATAGATTCTAGTATTTCCGGATGACTGGAAAATTGCAAGTGTTACTCTGCTATTTAAGAAGGGTGGGAAGCAGCAGAAAAAAAAACTATAGACCTGTTAGCCTGATATCAGTGGTTGGAAAGTTGTTGGAATCGATTGTTAGGGATGAGATTATGGAGTACCTGGAAGCACATGTTAAGATAGGCCAAAGCCAGCATGGTTTCCTGAAAGGAAAATCCTGCCTGACTAACCTACTGCAATTTTTTGAGGAAATTACAAGCAGGGTAGACAAAGGAGATGCAGTAGGTATGGTGTACTTGGATTTTCAGAAGGCCTTTGACAAGGTGCTGCACATGAGGCTGTTTAGCAAGATAAGAGCACATGGAATTACAGGGGAGTTACCAGCGTGGGTGGAGCATTGGCCGATCGGTAGAAAACAGAGAGTGGGAATAAAGGGATCCTATTCTGGCTGGCTGCCACTTACCAGTGAAGTTCCAGAGGGGTCGGTGTTGGGACCGCTGCTTTTTACGATGTCAATGATTTGGACTGTGGTATTAATGGTTTTGTGGCTAAATTTACAGATGATACAAAGATAGGTGGAGCAGCAGGTAATGTTGAGGAAACAGAGAGCCTGCAGAGAGACTTAGATGGTTTAGGGGAATGGACAAAAATTGGCAAATGAAATACAATGTTGGAAAGTGTATGGTCATGCGCTTTGGTGGAAGAAATAAATGGGCAGACTATTATTTAGATGGGGAGAGAATTCAAAATGCGGAGATGCAAAGGGACTTGGGAGTCCTTGTGCGGGATACCCTAAAAGTTAACCTCTAGGTTGAGTTGGTGGTGAAGAAGGCAAATACAAAGTTGGCATTCATTTCTAGAGGCATAGAATATAAGAGCAGGGATGTGATGTTGAAACTCTATAAAGCACTTGTGAGACCACACTTGGAGTATTGTATGCAGTTTTGGGCTCCTTATTTTAGAAAGGATATACTGACATTGGAGAGGGTTCAGAGAAGATTCATGGGAATGAATCCAGGAACGAAAGGGTTACCATATGATGAACGTCTGGCAGTTCTTGGGCTGTATTCCCGGGAGTGCAGGAGAATGAGGGGGGATCTCACAGAAACATTCCGAATGTTAGTAGGCCTGAACAGATTAAATATGGCAAAGTTATTTTCCATGGTAGCGAAGCATAGGACAAGAGGGCACAACTTCAGGATTGAAGGACGTCCATTTAGAACAGGGTTGCAGAGAAATTACTTTAGCCAGAGGGTGGTTAAATCTTGTGGTTAGATCCTCAGAGATACTGACACCCAGGAACTTGAAGTTGCTCACTCTTTCCACTTCTGATCCCTTTATGAGGACTGGTGTGTGTTCCCTTGTTCTTACCCTTTCTGAAGTCCACAATCAGTTCTCTGGACTTACTGATGTTGAATGCAAGGTTATTGCTGCGTCACCACTCAACTAGCTGGTATATTTCACTCCTGTTTCTTTTTCTCCAACCCTTTGCTTTCCCAACACATCTGACTTCATCTATCACCTTCTAGCTATCTTTCCTCCCCTCCCATCCCACCCCCCCATCTTTTTATTCTGGTATCTTCCCCCTTCCTTTCCTGTCTCAAAGAAGGGTGTCAGGCCAAAATGGTTCCATGGATTCTGCCTGACCTGCAGAGTCCCTCCAGCATTTTGTTTGTGCTGTTTGAGACCCAGTAATAGTTTTTTTTAACAAGAAAGCGTATATATGGTATATTTGGAAAGGAAATATCTGCAGGGCTGTCGGAAAAGAGTAGGGAAATGGAAGTGATTAAATATCGCTTTCAATGAATGCCATCAGAGTGTGGGCAAAATGGCCTCTGTCTCTGTCGTGGGGTTTTATAATTCAAATGACACCGTCACAATTATAAAGTAGCAATCATCTTGAAATTATTTACAGCTGTTTTTGTTTAAAACTAGCTATTAGTTTTTAAAGAAACAAAACCATTATTTCTTCAGAATTTATCAGGAATGTACTGTATGTTGTAAATTACAAGGAGGTCAAAACAAAACAATAGTTGCTCTCTGTGACATTGTGTGACCCCCCCACCATAATTACCCAGTGGGTGAAACATCTGTGGGACATATGCCAGCCAGGGTGGCTGATACACGTATATTGGATTAAGCATACCAGGCAGTCTCAAACCCCTCTCCCTGAAAGTCTGCATGAGTCGCACACCTCCCCCACAAACCCACATCACTTCCCAAGGACACTAACAGGAAGCCACAAATTAACAATCCCAAGCAATGCACCAGAAAGGGCAGGGACCAACTCCACGATCCCCCAAATGGTGTATGTAAGTTTTAACAGACTTAGCTCAGCCTAATTCCGGAGACTATTATTAAGTGATCCTGACCCCCAATGAAGATTCCCATTTTTTTTTCATTTATTAGTTGCCTACCTGAAAGTGTCAAATTAATTTCTATGGATAATGGTGACTTCACAAAATACCGTATTTGTGCTGTTAATGAAATGTGTTTGGATCAAACAGGAGTCTGTCCCAGTGGCCTGTTGTGAAACAGCATGTATATGTATTAGTTCTCCATGGACTATCCAATACTCTGCAACTCTTATTCTGTACCAGAGATCACGCAAAACAATGCTCACTCAGTGCTTTCCCCAATCATAGGAAGTATCTGGCCTCAGCCTTTGTATACTTCCTCACTGTGCAAACCACGTCATGCAGGTTAAGGTTAGTTCTTGGGTGTAGGAAAGAATAAACAATGTAAGTACTGATCAGTTAGCTGAGTGATATTTAAACACATAATTCAGGGTAAAAATAGTGTTTATGTATACATGGGAGCACATATGCAAAATGCATCTTCTCTTTGACAAATTTACCAGGTTAAAACATAATGGAAACGAGCAACACACACAAACTTCAGTCCTTTCTTCTGCAGTCCACTCTCCTCTCCTATCAGATTCTTTCTGCTTCCACCTATCCCCTTCCAGCTTCTTACTTCATTCCACACCTCCCCTCCCCAACCCACCCACCCTCCCCCCTCACCTGGTTTCACATGTCGCCTGCCAGCTTGCATTCCTTCCCGCCCCCAACCTTCTTATTCTGGCTTCTGCCCCCTTCCTTTCTGGTCCCAATAGAGGGTCTTAGCCTGAAATGTCGACCATTCATTTCCCTCCATAGATGCTGCTTGACCTACTGAGTTCCTCCTGCACTTTGCATGTGTTGCTCAAGATTTCCAGCATCTGCAGAATCTCTGGTGTTTCAGATAATGGAAATGTTTTGCTTTTAGTGATTGTAGAGTTTTAGATTGTTTTTCTTAAAGTCAATGGCAACACATTAATGGCTGCACTATTGTATTCAACGTATCTGTGGGATTTTATGAGTGACATAACATTGTGTAATCAATTGTCTGGGGTAAGATTCATGAGATTCAATCACACCTTTCAATGAAGGAAACAAACAGTTTTATGTGGGGTAACTGGCAGTTGTGTGGGGTAACTGATGGTGTAACAGGGCCCCTGCCTGGCTGCTTCATTGTCATTTACTGCATCCTAAACCCACAAGTCTTCGCAAATCACTGTGAGGAGCAAGGTGAGCAAGAATCCAGTGATTTCAGCATCTTGCACTGAGCTGTGTAATATGTAGATACTGTAGACATTGTAATGAAGCTTGTGGACAAAAGTGGAGCATGGAAAAATGAATCTGGCAGATGCTGTCAGCAAAAATTGCAGTAGGGAGCATTAAATTTGTTTCCAACTTGCTGTGGGGTTGGTTCTTTGGCTGTACGGAGGTGATAGCTTACATCGTTTAACATAACAAGATGGCTACATATACAAACATGTACCATGTTAGTCCAGTCTCTGAGCTGGAAGATATCCGGTAATTCAGATTTAATTTAAAAAGTTAAAAACAAAGTTCAAACTGCTGGATTCAACCACGAACGTGACAGAGAGGTTAAAGGAAATCACAAAGAGAGGAGATCGTATAGATATGGAAGCATTGGAAGGTACGAAGCAGCTTGGAAAACATAGGCTCACATGAGGCAAGAGGAGGCTGGAGGGACGAGGAATGAAGAGTATTGTTTTACTCTCCCCTTCTCTCAATATTCTTTAATCATTCCTCAGTTGTGCTCACACATCAAACATGAAATGACAGCTACTGACAGGTAATTTACCTTTAGTTTTCATAGATGTCAAGTGGATTTCAAATTTAATTACTCTTAGTTATTGTCACTCAGAGTATAGCAAAGGCATCATAACTGACCTGTGTCATTTCCCAAGCAAGCGACAACCGGCCAATAGTCCTGCTCATAGAATCAAAGGATAACAGGATTGATACAGCTAAAATGGAATCTACTCGGCCCATCAATACTGTGCTGACTCTGAGTACAGTGATCCTGTTAGTCCCATTCAGTGATCTTTCCCCAAGCTCTGCAAACTATTCCCTGAAGCCATTCTTCTGTTTAATTCTGTTTGCAGATAATGAATTAAAGAGATTTTAAAGACATTAGCATTATTTGTCACATGTACAGCAAAACATGCATTACTTATGTCAACGACCAACACAGTCTGAGGATGTGCTAAAAGAGCTAACAAACGTTGCCATGATGTTGCCAGTGTCAGATCCTAACCACTCTCTGAAAATAAAGAGTTTTTCCTCAGTATGTTAAGAACATTTGTTTTACTGTCATTCCTTGTCCTTGAACCATTTGCCAACGGGAACAGATCTTCTCAATCTACTCTGTTGAAATCAGTCACCATTTTGTGCATCTTAATCAAACCTTCTTTGCTACAAGAGGAAAAGCCCCTGTTTCTACAGTCTGATTTTACAACTGCAAACCCTCATTCCCAAAGGCACTGCAGGAAACCCATCCTATTGCTTCTCAAAGGTTTATGTTGGTATGAGGCTTGCCATGAGATGTAGATGGAATCAACCTTGGCTATGCATGTCCTTCACAAGTAATTACACAATCATTTTGGTCGTTAGATGGTAAGCAGCACCATATAAATACTTGGAGGGTGAATTTAATCAGGTGTTTTACACTAAAGTGGCTGCAATAACTCTATTGTCCTATATCCCCACTCCATTCCGCTGCCCTTCACCTCCTCTTCCCCAAAGCAAAGACGTTGTTGCCATTATAGAGATGTGGTTGCATGCGGGACGGGACTGGTAGCTCAATGTTCTAGGGGTTTGTTGCTTTAGACATGATAGAAAGTGAAGAAGAAAAGTGGAGGATTTGCACTACTGCTAAAGGAGAATATCACAGCAGTGCTCAGAGAGGACCTTCTGGAAGACTCATCCACAAAGGCAGAAGAAAGATGCAATTACATGGATAGGATTATACTATATGCATCTCAATAGCCACGGAGAGGTGGAGGAACAGTATGTTGACCGATTATGGAAAGGTGCAGAAACAATAGGGTTGTCATCATGGGTGACTTTAACTACTTCATTGTTAGTTGAAGCTTCCTTAATACAAGATTTCTTGAGTGCATCCAAAAGGTGTTCTTGAAACAGTATGTGGAGAGTCCAACTATTGCAGAGAACATACTGGACCTGGTTTTGGGAAAAGAGCCAGGCCAGGTTACAGACTTGATAGACAGTGATCATTCTGGGAATACTGTAGTGATCACAACTCATCTTTTAATGAGTAAGGATAAAAATGGATCTTGCAGGAAGAACTAAACAGTGGGAGGGCAAATTATGAGAGGATCTGACATTAGTTAAAGGTTATTGATTTGGAAGCAGCTGCTATTAGATAAATTCACATCTAACATGAGGAAGTTGTTTAAGGAGCAGCTGATTTGAGTTCAGTATCATACACACTAAAACATTGAAATATGCAGTGAATTGCATCATTTGTATCAACGATTAATGCTGTCTGAGGATTATGCTGGGGGCAACCCACAAGTGTCTCACATAGTAGTTGTTACAAGTGCAGATGAATAGGAAGGTCAAAGGGTCGTGAAATGTACTTGGCGAGCAGGATCTGGCAGAATCCAAAGAAGAATAGGATAGCTAAGGAGAGGGCAGATCCATTCAGGGATAAAAGAGGAAGTTTGTTTGTGAGTCAGTACTAAATGAATATGCTGTTTTGATATTTACCGAGAAGAAAGATCTAGAAGATTTTAAAAGCAGAGTGGGGCATGCTGTTATGCTGGGATATTTTGAGATTAAGGAGGAGGTAGTGCTGGGTCTTTTTAAAAGCATTAAGGTGGTTAAGTCCCCAGGGCCTGATGGCATACATCCCAATATTGAAAGAAGCAAGTGAGGGGGTTGCAAGGGCTTTGACAAAGACCTTTATGTCCTCACTAGGAAAAAGTGAGGTCCCAGAAGACTGGAGAGTAGCAAATGTTATGCCTTTGTTCAAGACAGGAAATTGAATAATCCAGGTAAATATAGCCCAGTGAGCCTCATGTCAGTAGGGTGCTGAAGGATAGGGATTATTTTTGAAAAGACATGACCTGCTTAAGGATAGTCTGCAGGAATTTGTATGGGGCATGTTATGCCTTACAAACAGCTGAGTTTTTTTAAGGAGATAGCAAAGGTAATTGATGAGGTTAAGGCAGTCAAGAATATCTTCATGGACATTAGCAAGGCATTTGATAAGGTCCTATTTATTCGGAAGGTAAAGATGCATAGGATCCAGGGTGAATTGTAAGTTTGGATTCAGAACTGACTTATCCAAAGAAGACAGTGTGTAGAAGTGGAAGGAGTTATTCTGGCTGGAGATCTGTGACCAGTGGTATTCCACAAGGATTGGAGATGGGACCTCTTTTTGTGATATGTTGTATATCAATGATCTTGATCAAAATCACACCAAGAATGGTTGATTTGTAGAGTGTAAAAGACTATCAAACAATACCATGGGATGTAGATCAATTGCAGATATGGGCAGAGAAACGGCAGATGGAGATTAATCTGGGCAAGTGTGAGATGGTGCACTTTGGGAGATCAAATGGAAGAAGAAAGTAGACAGTTAATAGTAGACCCCTTAAAAGCACTGAGGACATTGGGAAAAAGGTCCTTAGTTCACTGAAAGCTGCTACGCAAGTGGATAAACTAGTGAAGAAGGCATATGGCATGCTTGCCTCGATTGGTAGAGTGAAAGTAAGGAAATCAAGCTGCTGCTATATAAGACTTCAGTCAGACTACACTTGGAGTATTGTGAATAGTTGTTATCACTTCAATTGTAGAAGTATGTAGAGTCCATGGAGAGGTTGCAGAAGGAATGGTGTCTGAAAAAGAAAGTACGAGCTAAAGTAAAGTTTGGACAAACTTGGTTGTTGTCCCGGAGTGTCAGAGCTGAGGAGAGACCTGATAGAGGTTTTTTTTTAAAATTATAGGAAGCATAGATAGGGTAGACAGTCAGAATCTGTTCCTCAGGGTAGAAATATCAATCACTGGAAGACGTGCTTTTAAGGTTAGAGGGGCAAAGTTTAAAGGTAATGTGACTGGCAAGTTTTTTACACATGGTGTGGAAGGTGCCTTAAATGAGTTGCCAGAGGCAAGCAGTTTGGTGGAATATAAGATGCTTTTTAGATGGACACATTATTGTTCAAAGTTCAAAGTAAATTTATTATCAAAGTACATACAGTATGGCGGCATCCGTTAATCTTGCAAGACCATGGATCTGCGCCTGGAAAGTCTTGCGAGCGTTCTCTCCAGGGTGCAGGCCTAGGCAAGGTTGTATTGAAGACTGGCAGTTGCCCATGCAGCAAGTCTCCCCTCTCCATGACACCGATGTTGTCCAAGGGAAGGGCAAGGGCCGATATAGCTTGGCACCAGTGTCGTTGCAGGAGTTGACAGAACGAGATTGAAGGCAACGTCGGACTGCCTTAGGGACTCCAGCTCTGGATTTGTCCTCACGGTTTACTCCTGAAGCCTTTCCCATGAGTGGGTATGGCCGCAAGGCAGCAGAGGTTTGAAATCAGAGATTTCCCCCTCTTAGATGGACTGCTGTCCCAGGTTGACGAGCTCCATCTACCTGAAGCACTGGTTTTAAGGCACCAGGACCCGTTTTCGCCCCTTCTGTCAGTAGAAACAGTTCCGCCAGGCTTAGAGGCGAAGGCCACACGAGAAGGCCAGGAGTTGAACTTGGTTGTCAGAGGCTATTTGAGGCAAATGCCGTGAGGAGCACTTTTAGGTAGTGGGAGCTTGTCCCCACTACCACTCCTCAGCTTGACAACCTTGGAACCTACAATATATGTCACCATATACTACCTTGAGATTCATTTTCTTGCATGCATTTACAGGAAAATAAAGAAATACAATAGAATTTATGATAAAGTATAAATATCAAAGAATGATAAACATGTTCAAAAGAAAATATAGTATGCAAATAATAAAAATGTAAATAAATAACACTGAGGACATGAGTTGTAGAGTTCTTGAAAGAGAGCCTATAGGTTGTGGAGACAGTTCAGGGCATTGAGGTGAGTGAAGTTATCCACACTGGTTCAGGAATCAGATGGCTGAGGGTGAAGGAATGGAGGGATGTAGATGATACACAGGAGGAACACAACTTCTTGGTCTGAATGCCCCGTCCAGGCTGTTACTGTTCTACATTTTATGTTCTCTGACACCAAAGCAGGGTAGGAAAAACGTTACCATTTCACTTTTGTGCAATTTGATGGACTAATTTAAACCAATTCCATTTACAATAGCTTCAGTGGAAGAGGGGATGGAA
Organism: Mobula hypostoma; assembly: GCF_963921235.1. Classification (NCBI taxonomy): domain Eukaryota; kingdom Metazoa; phylum Chordata; class Chondrichthyes; order Myliobatiformes; family Myliobatidae; genus Mobula; species Mobula hypostoma. Next base: position 107,513,424 of record NC_086105.1, on the reverse strand, counting down.
AATATTGGCCAAAATAATAAATAAAGAAACAAAGTGTGATCAACAAAGATGAATAATGCCTCAGAAAGAGGAAACCAAAAATATATTAATTTAGAAATATAGAAATTAAGAAACGTAATTTAGAAACATAGAATTAATTTAGAAATGTAGAAACGAGTTTCACTCAAATTTTTCTTTTTTTTTAATTTTATTTTTATTTGGATAAGGAGTTCACAATTATCATGTACTTTTTTCACACATATAACCTTTTCCATTTTTTATATGTATAAAACTACAATTATTTATACATTCTTAAGTACACATTGAGATGATATAAAAGCAAAATAAACATTTAAATAGATAATTATGTACTGTGGTAAATCTAACCTATTAGGCTAAGTAATGAAATTAGTTGTTAAGAAAAATGGTAATAATAGTTTCCATACAACCCTTCTGGACCATTTCCACTGGTCCAAAATGTTGCATACAAGCCTATATACCAACCATTATAGGTGTTTATATCCCAATTTGTTCATGCTTGTTCCTGCCCGCAGACATAATTATCTAATCCCTATGTACTTATTTACTTAATTTTTTCATTTTTTTTTATCCCTTTCCCAAATCTTTCCCTTTACTTGTGTTAATTCTCTATTTTCCCAAAAAAAACAACAAACATTTAGACTAGGGGTGCTTACGTTAGCAATATTACTGTGTTGATGAGAAGAGCAATATAAATCATTAGGAGAGTCATCTAAAGTCTGCTCGCATTGGGGTTATATATTCAATCCATTTATTCCAGATTTGATAAAATGTTTCTTTTTGAGTTCTCAGGGAGTAGGTCAACTTTTCCATTTTAAATATTTCCAAGATAATTTCGTACCAATCTTCTAATGTAGGTGGTATAGGATTTAGCCATTTTCTAGTGATTGATTTCTTACTTGCCGCTAAGAGGGCCTGCAGCAACTTTATATCTTCCTTCTGTTCAAGGAACAATACATGCCCCAAATAGAGCGTCTCAAAGTTCAGAGGTATCTGGGACCTAAGTACCTTAACTAATGTTCTATGAATACCTTCCCAAAATAGACTTAATTTAGGGCAATCCCAGAAAATATGAAAATGATTTGCCTCCTTGGAGCCGCACCTTCTCCAACACATCACATTTGTATCTTTATATTTTTCCTGATATGGGGTCTTGAAGTATCTTATAATGTTTTTCCAACAATGTTCTCTCCAAGTCAAAGAATTAGTCGAGGACCATTGAAAGCTGCAGATTTTCCCCCAAGCCTCCTCTGAAAGTACCAACCCCGCTTCTTTCTCCCACTTCTCTTTAATATACAGTGTATTTACATTTTTAGCATGGGAGAGTGCATTATATAGGCGAGAAACTGATTTACTAGGTATTGAACTGCAAGCCGAATTCAGAATCTTGAAAAATTCTAATTCTACTGTTGATAGGTCTATATATCTACAACTCTGGTTACCATAGTTTCGTATTTGAAGGTACCTAAAAAAGTCATTATGTTCTAGGCCATGTTTGTCCTACAGGATTTGGAAACTTTGTAATACTCTTTTATCTATAAATGAGAGGTAGGTTGTAAGACCTTTCTTTATCCATAGCTCAAATCTTTTATCTCCTCTGTTGGGAAGGAATTCGGTATCATATGCACACCATCTAAAGAGTTTTAGCATGTTATTAATTCCACATGAATTAACCACCTTCTGCCATACTTTTAATGTAAGATTTATCCAAGCATTATTAAATTTTTCCAACTGGGCCATCAATCCTTTGTCAGCTATTGAGGCCTGAAGAGGAAAACTGTCAACTAATCCAAATTCTATTTCCTTCCAACTAGCCTTATATTCCCTATTACACCAATATAACAGAGGGGTTATCTGTGAGGCATAAAAATAATTTCTCAGGCAAGGAAGAACCATACCTCCTCTTTCCTTCCCTCACTGTAAGGTGTTATATCGAATTCTAGGTTTCCTTCCTTGCCAAATGAAGCGGGAAATCCATTTGTCCCATTCCCTGAATTGATTATCATCCACCTCCACTGGTAAAGTACGGAAAAGATATAATAACCGAGGAAGAATATTCATTTTTATAGTATTTATCCTTGAATTTAAACTTAAAAAGGGGATAAGATTCCATCTATGCATATCTGCTTTTATCTCTGAGATTAATGGCCCATAATTTACCTGTGACAGTGTTGAAAGATCCTTCGGCAGGGTTATTCCTAAATATTTTAATGATTTAGCTTCCCACTTAAGATCGTATGTATCCTGCAATTTTTTGGATGGTGTATAATTTAGGGACATAACCTGCGTTTTCTTTACATTTATTTTATAACCTGATATTTTCCCAAAGTCATCCAACAGTGTAAACAATCCTATAAATGATTTTTCTGGTTCACTCAGATAGACCAAAACATCGTCTGCGAATAATGCCACTCTCTGTTCAATCCCTGCCACCTTGATACCTTTTACGATTTCGCTCTGTCTTATTAGTTGGGCAAGTGGTTCAATATATAGCGCAAAAAGGAGAGGAGAAATTGGGCATCCCTGTCTAGTGCCTCTCTCTAAAATGAAGGAGTCAGAGAGGTCCCCATTTATCTTAATTCGGGCTGTTGGGCTGTCATACAGAGTCTGAATTACTTTAATAAACCTTTCTTGAAAGCCGAATCTTCCTAACACTCTGTATAGGAATGCCCAACTAACCGAATCAAAAGCTTTCTCAGCATCCAATCCTACTATCATTGTCTCTGTCTTGTTCTTATTAACCTGTTCTAATATGTGCAGAGTTCTCCTTATGTTGTCCTGTGTTTGCCTTTGTTGAATAAATCCAGTCTGGTCTAAATGGATTAGGCCAGGTAAAAGCTTTTCTAATCTGCGCGCTAATATAGATGTAAATAGTTTGTAATCCAAATTAAGAACACTGATTGGCCGATAATTGCCATATTCTAGTTTATCTTTACCCTCTTTAGGAATAACTGAAATAATCGCTTCTCTCCAGGAAGGTGGAGTTTCTCCTCTCTGCAAGATCCAATTAAAGGTGTTAAGTAGTAATGGGGCTAACTGTGTCTTCAGGGACTTGTACCACTCTGAGGTAAACCCATCAGAACCCGGGGACTTTCCAGCCTTTAACCTAGAGATGGCCACGTTCAGTTCTTTGACAGTTACTGGTTCTAATAAACATTCATTTTGTAAATCTGTAAGTTTAGGTAGATCTAAAAAATTCAATACACTGTCTATATAGGGCTCATTGGGGGCCCGGGGTTTGGAGTACAGCTCTCGATAATACGTTTCAAAACTCTCTTGAATTTTCCCTATTGTACTCTCCACAAGCTTTGTCTTTGGATTCTTTATTTTATGAATTGTATTGTCTGCTTGTTGTTTTCGTAATTTATATGCTAATAATCTAGCTGATTTACCTCCTACTTCATAATTCTTTTGTCTCAGGTAAAGAAAATTTCTTTGAGTTTCCAACGTATAAATATCATCAATTTCACTTTGCAATTTCCTAATTTCCTGTTTTCGATTTGAATTACTTTTGTTGCTATCTCCAACTTGAAGTTGTTTTAATTTTCCTTGAAGGTCTGCTAATTTTTGTGCATTGATTTTTTTCATGTGAGTAGTAATGGAAATAATTTTCCCTCTCAGTACAGCTTTCAATGTATCCCATAAAATCACTGGTGATGTTTCTCCCGTGTCATTAAGGTCTAGATATTCTTTGATTTCTCCCCTTAATCTCTCCATTACTTTTGGGTTATTAAGTATATGTGAGTTTAGCCTCCATAGTGTTTTCCTCATTTTCCTTTCCAAGATTAGAGACATAGAGACTGGGCTATGATCCGACAGATCAATTGTTGCAATATTACAGTTTTTTATCCTGAGTCTATCTGTATTAAAGATAAAGAAATAGTCTATCCTTGAATAGGCTGAATGAGGGAAAGAGTAATATGTATAATCTTTACTTGTAGGGTGTAATTCCCTCCAGACATCTATAATTCCCAACTCCTCCATCAATGAATTCACTTTCCGAGTCAGAGGTTTATTCTGAGTAACTATTCTTGAAGAATCTAATATAGGATTTAATCTAATATTAAAATCCCCTCCACAAATTACTACCCCTTGAGAACTGACCATTAGGTCAAAAATGTGTCTATAAAATGACCATTCACTACCTGGAGGAGCATAAACATTCAGCAATGTTATTTCTGTACCTTCTATTCTTCCTGTGATTTTTACAAACCGTCCTTCTTTGTCTCTAGTCTCTGAAATATGTTCATAATTAAGAGTACTTGATATTAAAGTAGCTACCCCTCTTTTGTGACTCAATTTATATGATGAATAAAATACATGCTTAAAGCCCATTCTTGTTAATTTTCCATGTTCAGATTAGCTCATATGTGTTTCCTGGAGGAAAGCTATTTGTGCCCTCTCTTTTTTCAATTTAGACATAATTTTATTTCTTTTAATTGGATTCAAAACCCCATTAACATTATAGGAAATTATTTTTACCAATTCAGTTTGCATTTTTCTCTAGTAGAAAAAAAGCACTCTCCTTTTCTAACCAAACAGTAAGCAATCCCTTCTCAACAGTAAACCAAGACATATAACCACACCCTAGACATTTCTGAACGTATAACATTTGAAAATTTTCCCCGACTTCCCACAGTGAGGCCTGAGCACCGACCCGCCTCAGTTCAGAGGGATAACCTCTATCTTCACCCTGTGTTAGAGGGCCCTCAGCAGTTTGAATAATCATAGAGAATTCTCTCCTATTTATGTCTCGACCATATTGCTATCATTCAAGTTATTCCGCCTAGATTATTTTCAGTTACCAGTTTTCATTTTACTTTTAAGTCCGATTTACTCTTTTCAGACATTTCTCTTAATTAATCTGTATTCTCTGTACATTCGCGTCTGAATATTTGCAGCTTTTCCTTGTAGTTTGACACTTTGGTTCGAGTGGAGCGTCCTCGCCCCACTAACTGCCACGACTTCTGCCGAATCCTCTCCAGTAGCGACTCCGGTTGGGTGATAACTTTAATAGGTAGTCCCCGGTCCGCCAGGTCCGACGTTGCCTCCTCCACCGTAGCGTAAGTTTTTGTCCCTTCGTCGTAAAAGACTCTCAGCCGAGCTGGATACAGGGTCTGGAATCTGATGTTGTTTTCCTTCAGGACTCTCCGTGTTTCCGTATATTCCTTCCGTCTGGCAAGAATCCCCGGTGCGTAGTCGTGGTCTAAACTGATTTTACAGTTGTTCCACATGAAACCTTTCTTTTGCCATGCTCTTTTAAGCACCTCTTCCTTCGTTCTGTAACTGAGAAATCTGATCAGAATCGATCTGGGCTGGGCGCCTGCCGGAGGCTGTGGTGCCAACGCGCGGTGAGCCCTTTCTATCTGTAGGTCTTTTGCGGCCGGTATATCAAGGTTCTCTCTAAGCAGCTTCTCCACGAAGGGAATCATCAATCCGGGTTTTCCTTCGGGAACTCCGTAGATCCTCACATTTTCCCTTCTCGAGCGGCCTTCTTGATCTATTAGTTTCCACTGGAGCTGGTCTTGTAGCTTCAGCATTTCTGCTATCACCTCCTCTGCATTTTGTAGCTTCTCTTCAATTCCAACAATTCTCGCTTCGGCTTCATCTATCCGCGAGTTAGTTTTTACTATTTCTCCTTTAATATCTTCCAGCTGTTTGCTGTTATCTTGTCGGAACTCGCGAATCTCTCCGAGAATCAAAGACAGAGTCACCGATTCCCCCTCATTATCTCCGTCCTGGCTTGCCGTGGGGGAGCTAGGCCCGTAACCTTGCTGCATCTCTTTATGTTTATCAGCCTTCGAAGCGGACTTTTTATTCTTGTTCTTAGACATCATCCTTGCCCCTTTTATTAATATAGTTCTGCAATATTAAGTATTTGTCTAAATTCGATTTTGGGGCAGTTTACCTTCTTTTTTGTCGAGAGACCTTTTCCTTACGCCGCCATTCCCTTGATGACCCGGAAGTCCGTCTCACTCAGATTTTTCAAAAATATTTTGAGATTTGACTGTATTTTCTGTAGACCAAAGTCCAGAAGAAAGGCCTCAGCCCAAGATATTGACTGTTTATTATCCCCCATAGATGCTGCCTGCCTGCTGAGCTCCTCCAACATTTTAAGTGCGTTGCACAAGATTTCCAGCATCTGCAGTCTCTCTTTTGTCAAGAGTTCTGTATTTTCATACACACTGCTACGAGTTTGACCATGAAAAGGCTGTGTTGAAAACTATTTAACTGAAATGTTTTCAAAAATTGAACAGTTTGCAAACATTGTCAGGATATTTAACGATCAGGAATCATCCCAGCAAACTTGCATGACAAAAAAAAACTGATAACTTTGACCCTGACATTTCAAAAGTGCTCACAAGATATGTTCACTGTGTCCTTTCCCTCTCACCTCCCATGTTATTCCCATGATCTGTCTGATGCATTTTCCTTTGGTTGTGAAATGGTATATTCCCTCAGCTTTGCGGTGGTCTTGACTTAAATACATCTGTGTAATTGAAGAAACCTACATAAATTTTTTCGAAACTGCTCTTGGTGCAAGGTAACATTTAGCTTTGAAGTTGTTGGTTTTTAATCAGTGTAAAAGCACATGAACTTTTGTGATAATCTGATACCTGACAATTAGTTCACTTCTGTTGGATGGATATGTATCAAGCATGAATTTCCTGGCAACATTCAGATGGTTCTGGGAATTGTACAATGGTATATCAACACATTTTTTTGTAATTATTTTTAATAATTATCCTTTTCTTGAAAAGTTCTTTTTGCCTCCTACATCAAGCAGTTCTTGATCTTGAACATTACATATATGACTCATCCTGAGCAGTGGAATACAAGAATAATCTTGTTCAGGGAGACCAACGATGACTAAAGTATTCATTTAATATGAATAAACATTTTGAAATGATATGTGACATGTGACCAAGGGAGGAACGTTTCGTAGCTCTGGGCCTGTACTCAATGGAGTTCATAAGGATGAGGGGGTGGAAATTACATTGATACCTACTGAGAGGTCCAGATAGACTGGATGCGGTGAGTATGTTTGATTAGGAGAATTTATAATCTGAGGGCACAGCCTCAAAATAAAGGGACTTCTCTTTACAGCTTAAATGAGAAGGGTTTCCTTTGCAAAGGGCAGTGAATTGTTGAATTCAGTCATTGGGTGTAGTTACGACAGGGATTGATCGGTCCTTGATTGGTTAGTGGCTTAAGATTTACAGGAATAAATTGGGAGAACGTGATTGAAAAGAAAAGATCAGCCATGATTGAATGGTGAAGCAGACTCAATGGACACAGCTACGGAAAGGTGCACTTGTGGAGGAGTGATCAGTATAGAGTGGACATGATGTGTCAGTGGTATTCAGTTTTAGTGCAGAGAGAGAATCTGCACATCATTTCCTGCAGCCTCTCTTGTGCCTTAATTTCAATTTCCAGGAACCCCTTTAAAGACATCTTGTCTGCATCTGACAACATAAACTCTGAGTAGTTTTAGGAATGGGCATGAAGCACCTGATTATTGACCCTAAAATATTACAGCACTCTCTAACCAGAAAGGTGTTTGATATAGTAGAGTAAGGTGGAATCTTTTTAAAGATTAAAAAATATATTGCTGCTAGGTATCTCCCATGAATCGCTGAAACCTAACATTTAGATCGAACAAGCAGTTAGAAAAACAAATGCTATTACTGGGTGTTATTTCAAGAGGATTTCAGTAAAAGAGTAGAAACACCTTGCACCGGTACTACAGGGCTCTCGTGAGACTACATCTGGAAAATTGTATATCGATCTGTCCTCTCAGTGAGAGGAAGTATGTCGCATCTTCCATCAGCCATTGTCATTTATTGTATCTGGTGCTCCCAGTACAACCTCTCTACACTGGTGAGACCAACACAGATTTGGGAATTGCTTTGTTGATCACTTTTGCTCTTTCCATCATACCAGCCATGGCCTCCTGGGGGCCAGCCATTTTAATTCCACTTCCCACCCTCACAACGACATTCTGTCCACAGCCTCCTCTAATGCCATGTTCAGGTCAGATGCTGTTTGGAGGAACAATGCCTAGTCTCCAACCTGATAGCATCAACATTAATTTCCCTAACTTCTGGTAACCACTCTCCACTATTCTCCCTACCACTTTTTGCTTTCCCTTGTCCCTCTGCCCCTCCCTTAACGTTTCTATCTCCCTTCCTTTGCCCTCACGACCTACTCACTTATACCTTCCTCCCTCTTGTTGCCCACCTCCTTGCATTTATTCCATGATTTGCGATCCTCTAATATCAAATTCGTTCTTCAGTCCATCGCCTTTTAACCTACCACCTCCCAGCTTCTCACATCTTTCTCTTATTATTCCCCACCCCCACCTTCCTACCTTCACACCTCACCTGGATTCACCTATCATCCGCAAGTTCATTGTCGTCCTCCTCTCCTTCTCCATCTCCCTTCCCCTTCCAGCTCTTTTGTTCATGATTCTGCCTCTTTCTTTCCAGTTTTTATGAAAGCTCCTGATCTAAAATATTGGTTGTCCATTTCCCTCCATAAGTGCTGCCTGACCCACTGAGTTTCTTCTGCATTTTTGTGTGTTGCTCCAGATTTCCTGCACCTATGGTGTCTCTTGTGTCTTCATTCCAGGTATGGCAGGTTTTCCTTTTGAGGAGAGATATGGCAGTAGGGTTTATACACTCTGGAGTTTAATGATAGGTAATCTCATTAAGAGATACTAAATTCTTACTATGATTGAGAATGGATGTCTAGAATGCAGTTAAATTCTCAGGCCAGGTCGTGCTGCTACTTTGTTGCCCCATTGCCCCATTAGCATTACATCTTGCACTACTCCTGGTAGCACTGCAATTTTTGCACATTTCTGTTGTTTAGCTGTATTTAACATAGGATAGATACATCCCGAAGATGAAGAAATATTTTAAAGGGACAATGACACAACCTTGGCTGACAGGTGAAGTGAAAAATAGCATAAGAGCAAGAAATGACAAAAAATAGAGCAAAAATTAGTGGGAAGTTAAGAGGATTGGGAAGAATTTAAAAACTAATAGAAGACAACTAAATAACCCATAAGGAGAGAAAAGATGAAGTATGAAGGTAAGCAAACCATTAATGTAAAGGAGGATACAAAATGTTTTTTTTCAGATATATGAAGTGTAAAAGAGAGGTGAGAGTGGATATTGGGCTGCTGGAAAATTATACTGAAGGGCTAGTAATGGCGGATGAACTTATTAAGTATTTTGCATCAGGCTTCACTATGGAAGACACCAGCAGTATGTCTGAAATTTGAGAGTGTCGGGGCAGAAATGAGTGATGTTGCTATTACTGAGGAGAAGGTGCTTGGGAACCTGAAAGGTCTGAAGGTAGATAAGTCTCTGAACTAGATGGACTACATCCCAGAGTTCAGAAAGAGGTGGCTGAAGAGATTGTGGAAGCTTTAGTAATGATCTTTCAAGAATTACTTGATCTAGAATGGATCCAGTGATTTGGAAAATGTCAAGTATCACTCAAAACTTTAAAAAGGGAAGGAAGCAGAAAAAAGGAAATTATAAACCAGTAGGCCTGACTTAAGTGGTTGGGGTTCATTATTAAGGGTAATATTTTGGGAACTTGGAGGCACATAATAAAACAAACCAAAGTCAGCATTGTTTCCTTAAGGGGAAATCTAGCCTGACAAATCTGTTGGAATTATTTGAGGAAATAGCAGGCAGGATAGACAATGGAGAGTCAATGGATATTGTATACTTGGATTTTCAGAAGGGCTTTGAGAAGGTTCCGCACATGAGGCTGCTTAACAAGACGAGTGCCGATGGCATTACAGGAAAGATACTAACGTGGATAGAAGATTGGCTGACTGGCAGGAGGCAAAGAGTGGGAATAGAGGAATAAGGAAGACTTCTCTGGTTGACTGCCAGTGGCTAGTGGCATTCTGCTGGGGTCGATGTTGGGACGGCTTCCTTTCATGTTATATGTCAATGATTTGGAAGACAGAATTAATTGCATTTTGTCCAGGTTTGCACATGATACAAAGATACACAAAGGTGCAGGTAATGTTGAAGGAGTAGGTATTCTGAAGAAGGACTTAGACAGACCTGTGATGTACGAAGGTCGAGAAAGGTGGTTTTCTCACCGCTGGGTTCAGTGACTGTTAGCAAAGGGCTAATGAGCTGTGTCTCCAGAGACACACGGTAAAAAGGGATTTCATGTCTCAACAGTTTTGAGGATAGAGTTGATAGCTGTGTGGCCAGGTTGTGGACGATACAAAGATAGGTAGAGAGGCAGGTAGTGTTAAGGAAGTGGGGAGGCTATAGAAAGATTTGGATGGATTAGGAGAATAGGCAAAGATGTGGCAGACGGAATATAGGTGGGGAAATGTATGGTTGTACACTTTTGCAGAAGTAATAAAGGTGTAGACTATTTTCAAAATGGGGAGAAAATTCAAAAATCAGAGGTGCAAAGGGACTCTGGAGTCCTTGTGCATGATTCCCTAAAGGTTAACTTGCAGGTTGAGTCAGTGTTAAGGAATGCAAATGCAATGTCAGCATTCATTTTGAAAGGACTAGAATATAAAAAAACAAGGATGTAACGTTGAGGCTTTATAAGACATTGGTCAGACTACACCTGGAATATTGTGAGCAGTTTTGAGGCCCTTATCTAAGAAAGGATTTTCTGGTATTGGAGAGGGAGAGGGTCCAGACGAGGTCTATGAGAACGATTCCAGGAATGAAATGGTTAGTGTATGAGGAGCATTTGATGGCTCTGGGTTGTGCCCGCTGGTGTTTAGAAGAATGAGGGGGATGTCATTAAAACCTATTGAATGTTGAAAAGTCTAGATAGAGTGGATGTGGAGAGGATATTTCCTAGTGCAAGAGTCTAGTACCAGAGGGCACAGCCTCAGAATACGGGGACTTCCCTTTAGAACAGCAATGAAGAGGAATTTCTTTATCCAGAGGCTGGTGAGTCTGTGGAATTCATTGCCATGGATGGCTGTGAAAGCCAGCCAGGTCATGGGGTATATTTAAAGCAGAAGTTGACAGGTTCTTGATTAGGAAGGGCATCAAAGATTATGGGGAGAAGTCTGGAGAATGGAGTCAAGAAGGATAATAGTTCAGCCATGATAGAAAGGCAGAGCAGACTCACTGGGCCAAATAGACTAATTCTGCTCCTATGTCTTATGGTCTTACTACTATATTTTTTATTACTATGTACCGTATACTGCTTACTCTGTGAGCTTTACACAAGCAAGGCATTCCATTGCACTATGATGCATATAATTGTAAACCAATTTGAATCTGTATGAATACTTTACAACTTTTGGCTATGTTTGTTTGCCTATGTTCTCAGCCTCTAACTACACTTATTCACACATTGACTGGATAACCATGTTTTACAGCTTATCGCCATGGTCACCCTAGTTTTACCCTCTCAGAGATATCTCTCCCTCTGCTGCCCTCTGTGCAGTTTAACAATTTATTTTGTCTCCTTACAAATTCTGAAAAAGGGTCTCTGACCTGAAATGTTGACTCTGTTTCTCTTCCCACACATGCTGCCTGACCTGCTGACCATTTCCAGCATTTTTTTTAAATTTTAGATTTCCAGAATCTGCAATTGTTAAAATTTAGAAATAAGTCTTTTCATGAGAGTTTGACAAAATGTGTTGAAATTATGCAATACTATGTCCAGCTAAAATACTTTTTGGAACCATACATGTTTAACTAACAGGTGACATTCCTCCCTCAGATTTAGGTCCCATTTACTATTGGGAAGTGTGAATCTGTGTTATCAGTGGAAGCTCAATTTTAAAGGCGACTCCATGATCCTTCAAATGTAACAGTTCGCAGGTAGCTGCTGTTGCACTGGTCGCTCTCTCTCTGGTGAATGTGATGAATGAGATGGAATCTACAGGTGAATAGGCCAGGCATAATTCTTCTGCATAACACATGGAACATAGAACATAGAATATTACAGCACAACACAGGCTCTTTGGCCCACAGTGTCGTGCTGACCTTATAACCTACTCTATCTAACTCTTCTTTCCTACATAGACCTCCATTTTTCCATCATCCATGTGCCTATCTAAGAGTTTATTACATGTCCTTAATATATCTGTCTCTACCACAATACCTAGCAGGGCATTCCATACACCCACCATTCTCTGTGTGAAAAATCTACTTCTGACATCCCTCCCCATCACCTTAACATTATTGCCCCTTCGTATTAACCACTACCACCCAGGGAAATGTCTCTGAATATCCGCTTGATCTATGCCTCTTATCATCTTGTATACTTCTATCAACACACCTCTCATCCACCTTTGCTCCAAAGAGAAAAGCTCTATCTCACTCAGCCTATGCTTATAAAACATGCCCTCTAGTCCAGGTAGCATCCTATTAAATCTCCTCTGTACCTTCACTAAAGCCTCCACATCCTTCTTATCATGATGTGCCCAGAACTGAGCATAGTGTTCCTAGTGTGGTCTAACAAGGGTTTTATAGAGCTGCAACATTACTTGAACTCAATACCCCAACTAATGATGCCAACACACCATTGGTGTTCTTAACCATCCTATTAACTTGTGCAGTAACCTTGGGGGATCTATGGACATGGACCCCAAGATCCACACTGCTAAGAAATCTTCCATTAATCCTGTATTCTGCCTTCAAATTTGACCTTCCAAAGTGAATCACTTCACACTTTTCTGGACTAAACTCCGTCTGCCACTTCTCAGCCCAGTTCTGCATTCTGTCAATGTCTCATTGAAACCTGTGGCAAGCTTCTATACTATCCACAATCCACCAACCTTCATTATCACCTGCAAAGTTACTAACCCTTCCTTCCACTTCCTCATCCAAGTCATGTATAAAAATTACAAAGAGCAGGGGTCCCAGACAGACCCCTGCGGAATACCACTGGTCATCAATCTGCAGTCAGAAAGCATTCCATCTACTACCACCCTCTGCCTTCTGTGAGTCAGTCAAATCTGAATCCAAGTTTCCCTGGATCCAGTGCCTTCCGACTTTCTGAATGAGCCTATCATGGAGAACCTTGTTAAACACCTTACTAAATTCCATATAGAGCACATCCACTGCTCTATCTTAATCAATGTGTTTTGTCATATGCTCAAAAAGTTCAATCAGACTCACAAGTCATGACGTACCCCTCAAAAACCATGCTGACTATCCCTAATCAGACTCTGCATCTCCAAGTGATAAGTCCTGCATCTAAGAATCTTCTCCAATAATTTGCCCACCACTGTAGTAAGACTCACAGATCTATAACTCCCTGGGTTATTTCCACTCTCCTTCTTGAACAAAAAAATAATATTTCTCACCTTCCAGTCATCTGGAGTACTGCTGTGGTCAGTGAGGATGCAAAGATCATCGCTAAAGGTGCAGAAGTCTCTTCCCTATTATTGGGGTATAGACTGTATGTCCCCAGGGAATTCTCTATCCTAATGTCTTTCAAAAGTTCCAGCATATATTTTTTCTTAAGTTCAACATGTTCTAGCATATCAGTCTGTTTTAATGCCAAGGTCCTTCTCACTGGTGGATACTGAAGCAAACTATTCATTAAAGACCTCCCCTCCTCCCCTCCTCCCCTCCTCCCCTACCTCCCCTCCTCCCCTACCTCCTAGCTTCTCTAACTCCAGGCAGCTGTTTCCTCTTCTATTCCTGATTGGGCCTAACCTCCCCTCTAGTAGCCTCTCACAAATGAGGACCTTTAAGAGAAGGAACTCGCAGTAGAGTTTTATCTCTCAGGTTTAAAGCACTGAAGAAATTGCAGGAGCAGAAGTAGTGTTTTACTGGATGAGATTGATTACCTTACCATAAAGCCAGAAATCTGTAGCCAAGGCCAAATACTATCCCCAGTGTTGAAAAGGACTGACAGTATCGCTCTGAGACCTGACATTCTCAATGGGTTAAATAGCTTCCTTGTATGTTGGGAGAAATTTGAAAGTTTGTTAATTGCAATTATATCAAGTTATTTTCAATTAAAATTTACAATGCTATGATCATGCATAAATACTTTGTCAAAAATCTAACTTCTACCTAGATCATTCTCAATATATGATCTTAATGCTGATTTGCTCCTACAAAATAAGATAAAATTTATTCACAAGTATTCAGTCCATAAAAAGAAGGCTCAAGACTTTTAAATCACAGCCCTTCAGAACACTGGACTCTTCTTTATTGTAATATCTTAAATGTTTCTATTGTGCAAGCCATTCTTAAATCACTATCTACATTTCTGACATTTCAGTTTTATAATAGATAGCTCTTACACTTGTGAATGTGCCTTAACAGAATTGAATACTGTCATGGTCTCAGTTTTAATTGTGTGACTTAGACTGGTTTGTCTTTATGTTTCTCCTTGCTACTAAATTCCACAGATATTAGTCAATGCGCAGTTCTCTGATGTAAATTGCTGGACATGTGGCACACCATGCTCTTAATTAGCAAGTTAGTGAGTCAGCCCAGCTTGTTGGAGATTTTAACATTAAAAAATTCCGTGTGATGACTCATGTGAAGATTCTATATAATCAGTCATTACCAATCAAATTTAGCATAATCAAATAAGAGTCTGGTAGCCACTTCCATCTGCAAATGTTCCTAATTATTTTCACTACCATGCAGTAGACCAGTGTAGCTTGAAGCTAAAAAAAAACGAATGATCTGCCTTAGAGACTCTATATATAGCACAAAAACATGTCTAAATATGACTACAAGTGAGAAATGAACTCTTCGGAGTGTATTTGCCACCTTCGTCCAAACTACTCCTTCAATAGACCAACATTCGAAATTCATCAAATATTCCCTAAAGCATTACTTGCCAGTTTATCAACCATCTGTGATCATTCTGCTCCCAGCGTCAGAAGGACAATTCTGGTATTGGCAACTCGTCCATTTCAAGCCAGCCTAATTTTTGTTTCATGGGGATGAGTTCTGAGTGGGCAAGCAACCAATGCAACAGGATGAAAAATATCTTCCCCATTGTTTCCTAAGGTTTCATTTACATCTCTTACAGGGAGTCGACAATGTATGTCAAAAAGAATAGAAATAATTTCTCTTAGGCTATCCTTGAGAAGATTTCCTTATAATTCAGTTCTAGAGTTTCCAAGGTGTTGAGTGTAACCAATAAATCGTAGATTTCACAGATTTTTGCCAGAAGTGGAATCAGAGGTGTTTGGCACCATGGCAGGAGGGCAATTTGAGAGGTACTATGCTTCTTTTACCATTTCCTCTCGGCTTTTATAAACTGTTTAAAAGCATCGAAGGTTCCTCTTCTTCTCACATACTCCCTTGTCCAGCTTGAGTGGTCACAGGCCAGGGGTTCCCAAGAATTATGGAGAATATTGTATTTTAACGAGAAGCTTCAAAGGCAACTTTGAACCTGGGCACCAGGCAGACAACATAGCCTTCGACACTCTTGTGTCATGAACTCTGAGGAACAGTGTGAGATGCCAGGGTGTATCAGGCCTTGGCACTTCAATGCATCTGAAAATCATTGACTTGTTTCAACTAGAATTTGTTAAGGGACTGGTTTAGTTGTTAAGCTTTCTTCATGTTTTTCATGCTGCTTGTTTTTTTGAATGTAGGTTCCTCATGCATCCTGTTTTTAGCTTATTGAAGTTTAATTTTAATACGCACAGGGTTCAGTGCTACATGCGTTATTCAAATTCGTCATGACCAGCATTCATTGTTGAGTCCTGAATTTGTGTTCTGAGCAAACTATCATTCTGTGTACTCTAGCCTTCTCAAGTAAGTACGCTCTGAGTCATTTATTATTCCTTTGTTATATTCTTCAAGTAAATTCTCATCATTACTTTCTACCTGTGAGTCTCGAGTTTACTCCCCACCTAGGTTCATTTGCCTTAAGATCTTGTTACATGTTGATTCTTGCGACAGAGAGTAGTGTCCATTGCCCTGACTATACTATCTGCAATTACCGCATTTTTCTTCTCTCCCCCAACTCCTGAAAGACATCTTGAACCACAGTGCCACAGTTCGGTTGCTCATCCTTCCTACAAACCCCACTCCCATCCTCACAAGGAGCAATACTCTCAGACCTGTTGATAAAGCTCGAAGGCTGAGTCTTATCCAGTACTACCTCTTGGATCCTCCTGCCTGTCTCACTCATACTCACACCCACTTGTCCTGACCACAAACCCAATTTGAAGTAGTTAATCGAATGGGTGTGACTGCCTCCTGGAACACAGCAGCCAGGTAATGCTCCCCAACTCTTCCTCCGTTACACTGACGACTGCATTGGTACTGCTTCACCCAAGCTGAGCTCGTCAATTTTATCAATTTTGCTTCTACATTTCCCCCTACCTTGAAATACACCTGGTCCATCTCTGTCACCTCCCTCCCTTTTCTTCATTTCTCTGACTCCATCTCTGGAGGCAAATTGTCAACCGATATCTTTTATACACCTACTGAATCTCACAGTTATCACTTCCCACCCTATCTCCTATAAAAATACTATCCCTTTTACTCAGTTTCTTTGCCTTCACCACATCTGTTCCCAGGATGTGACATTCCATTCCAGGACGTCTGAGGAGTCTTCCTTTTTTAAAGATCAGGGTTTCCCTTCCTCTACTTTTGATGCTTCCCTCACTCACATCTCTTCCATCTCCCGTACATTCATGCTCACCCCATCTTCCTGTCACCATAACAGTGATAGAGTCTCTTTTGTCCTTACCTACCACCCCATCAGCCTTTGCATCCAACAACATCTGCCATATCCAAAGGCATCCTACCATTAAATATGTCTTTACTTCACCCCCCCCCACCCGCCCCTGCTTTCAGTATGAATCGTTCCTTCTGTGATTCCCTTGTCCATTTGTCCCAGCCAACGAATCTCCCTCCAGGCACTTATCCCTGCAAGTGGACTAAGTGCTCCCCCTGCCCATGCACCTCCTCCCTCAGCTCCATTCAGGGCCCCAAATAGTCCTTCCAGGTGAGGCAACACCCCACCTACGAATCTGTTGGGGTCATCTGTCGTGTCCAGTGCTCCTGGTGTGGCCTCCTTTGCATAGGTGAGACCCATCGTAAATTGGGGGACCGCTTCGTCAAGCACCTCCTCACCATATGCCATGAGCGGGACTTCCCGGTGGCTAAACATTTTAATTCCGTTACCCGCCTCCATTCCAATGTGTCGATCCATGGCCTGCTCTTGTGCCAAGATGAGGCCACCCTCAGGGTGGAGGAGCAACACCTTGTATTCCATCCTGATGGCATGATTATCAATTTGTCCTTCCAATTAACAAATTTCCTCCCTTTCCTCTTTTCCCCACTATGATTTTTCACTTCTTCTCATCTACCTATTACTTCCTCTCAGGTCCTCTCCTCATTCCCTTTCTCCTATTGTCCACTCTCCTCTCCTGAAAGATTCTTTCTTTTCCTGCCTTTCACCTTTCTCACACACCTGGCCTCACCTATCACCTTCCAGCCACACTCCTCTCCCTCCCTATCTTTTTATTCAGTCACTTTCCCCCTTCCTTTTCAGTCATGGGAGGTGCATGGGCAGGTGGAGCACTTGGGACACTTGCAGGGATAAGTCCCTGGAGGGAGATTAATGGGGAGGGACAAACGGACAAGGGAATCACAGAGGGAGCGATCCATACGGAAAGGTCTCGGCCTGAAATGTCGACTGTTTACTCTTTTTCATGTTTGTGATTCAACTCTCTTCCTGTCTGATGCATCACAGTGTTTGAGGTCAGATTTTTGGTCATCAGATTTGAGCCCGAATTCCTCAAGTCACCAATACTTGCTGCGGTTGTGGTCATCAGGACTTACAGTGGGGTCCACCAGCTCCCAAATCATGCAACTATGACACATCCCTACTATATTGAATTAGTTGTACTTTGGTATCTTTTTAGTTAACTACTGTTTAAAAAAAACCTTGCCTGTTCTTATCTGATACTCACCAGTGCCTTCTTGCCAAATCTTTTCAAGCCAAAGCCTCAGACCTCCGTCTCCTATGCTGGCCCAGTTTCACAATGGCCACTCCAAAATGGCCTCCAGGACTCTGATTTCCACCTCTTCTGATGAAGCCTCAGTTTCCCACTCTAACTCTGTCCCTCTCCAACTATGACCACTCAACTTAAATCATGCTTCTTTTTATTGGCCCAAGTGAAACTCACATGAAACAAGACTTGCTCTTTTCAATCTTTCCCACTTTTGTACAGATCTCATTCTCAGTGCTTCAAAGTCGGTAGGAAAAAGTTAGACAGGTAGAAAAAGGTGGACCAAAAGATCAATGTTCTGTTCTTGGATAGCAGGTCTATACTACTGACTTCCCTTGAAACCAACCACTTTGATTGAAAAATATTTTTTCTATCAAACACCTCATTCTTTGCTTCAACTGCTTTAGGGCATGGGTGAGATGCTGAGTGAGGGCTTTGCTTGTGTGTGCAGAGGATGATGTTCACACAGCGATACTGAGAAGGATGACAATAAGTAAGGCAGGATATGCACACACATTTATTTCAATCAGAGTTTGTGAATTATTTCAATCCTGATGAGATTTTTCAGGCTGTTTTAGGAAAGCAAGCTGGAGACAGCAGGAGTCGGACCAAACTTCCAGTACTCCTGGGATATTGAAGTCGTGCTGGAGGCCTGAAGAATTGCAAATGTCCTGTCCTCTTTAAAATAGGATGAATTCAACGTCTGCAGGTAAGCATGTTTACCATTAAAATCAAATTATGTCTGATTAACATCAATGTGTATTTTGAAGTAACTAAGAGTTGAAGAAAATACCTTAGCATTTCCTTGTGTCCAAATAAGTTGTATATCCAAAATTATACTTTTAACAAATGGAAGTGGGGAGAAACTGTTTCCTTTGGCAACCAGTTCAAGAACAAAGGTGGAGGGAGAAACAAGATTTTGTTACACACAGTGGGTTGTGAAACCTACTGTGTAGGAAAGTGGCAGGATCAGGTGCTATAGGAACTTTCAAAAGGCAATGAACAGGATTGAGTTTGAGGTTAATGCTGGGGATGAAAATAAACCTAACAGTTGTTTTAAAAGGCTAGCACAGGCACAACAGCTTCCACAGTTGTTCCTTTATTGAGAACTAATGAAAACTATGGCCTCCAGTACTAATGGAAGCTGTTCAGTCTGTGTTTCTACAGGTCTACAACCAACACTGGCCAAATCTCAATATCTAAGCTGAAGTATGAAGGAAACATTTTTACCGGGAGTGTCGCAGATGAAGATCTGCAAAAGAAGCACTGCTGAGGATCCCTACCATTCATTTCACAATCTCTTTGACCCATTGCCATCAGGAAGAAAGTACAGGACCATCAGGACTAGGACAGCCAGAGTGGATAACAGTTTCTTCCCTTAGGCTGAGAGAGTAAGGAATACCATGCCACCACCAATGTCTCAGCATCTTACGGTACTGTTTACCTGTGCTACACACTACATTCATTTTGAATTATATTTTACTAACTTATTGTAACTTTTTGGCTTCTGTGTTGTGTGTGATATATGTGTTGTAGGTTCAACATGGTCCAGAGGAAAGTTGTTTCATTTGGTTATGTGTGTATTTTATATATATTACACATACTGTCAGATCTCAGTAAACTTGACCAATGGTACTTGCTGCACAGGACAGCTGCTTTTCTCCCTCACTCCCTTAGTTAGCTTCAATTTAAATACATGCTGCAATTTTCTCCAACTGCTTCACTTGCTAGTGCAACTTCTATATTCAAAGCACTCTCAGATACAGAAAAAGAGGGTTCATCCAGAAAATCTAAGTGATTATCTCTAATCTTGAACATCTTATCAAATCATTAACAATCTGCCAGTCATTCCAATTTATGAGATATATTTATCAAAGGGACTTTTTAAATGATTATGGATGCTTCATTGACACTTGGTATTATCTTTAATCCATTTTCTTTAACTCAATTTGCAGCTTCACTGCTGTACTTAAAAGAGTGTCGTTTTTTCCCCCCTGAGAAATCCTCTAAGCCACTTACTACAATGATTTTAGATATCAAAATACTTAAAGTGAAACTTAGCAAATGACAAATCTGATCTCTAATTAATGGCGGAGGAGAATCCAGGCAAACACTGGGATGAATCGCAATTATGGAAATAGCACATAATTGGTATCAGAAGTTGAATGAGACAGTGTTAGTGCTTGCTTTGATGAAATTGCCTATTTAGCAATAAGTTGGAGGATAGATAATGTATCCACTTTATTACCTGTTCAGTAGCCCTTAAGGCAAAAGTGTTGTGATAATCCCTACAGAGAAACGAGTAATTGTATCCAAACAGCAAACACCTGCAACAATGTAATCATAAACCATTTGAAAATTTTATTAATGCAGGTGGAAATCTTATTCAGCTTAGTAAGTGTAATATCACAGTAGTTATGATTTATTTATTACTTATTTTATGTGAAGGAAAGATGTATTTATAAAGTAATTTCACATTGGAAGCTAGTATAGAAAGTGTATTTGCAATGGAAATGTAGAAAACACAATAGTTAATATAAGCACAACAAGCTCGCAGATTATCTTTCAGCAGTATAGGTTGAAGGGTAACTTCCTTTTCATCTTGGGCAATCTTCCATTGTGTTCTATAGGTTGACAAGAGATTGCAGATG
The DNA here is from genome assembly GCF_963921235.1 of Mobula hypostoma. Lineage (NCBI taxonomy): Eukaryota > Metazoa > Chordata > Chondrichthyes > Myliobatiformes > Myliobatidae > Mobula > Mobula hypostoma. The sequence continues at coordinate 107,492,787 of NC_086105.1, read as the reverse complement.
CTGGAGGAAATCATCAGATCAAGCAGCATTGGTACAGGCTACCATTGCTTTCCTTCCACAAGTGCTGCTTAATCTGCTGAGCTCCATCAGCAGTTTTTTTGTGTATGAGTTCCTCTGTGAGATTGGTAGACCTGTTGCTGTTTCTCCAAACTGGGTAATTGGCAGTGAAGGAAACAAATGGATAGGATCAGTGACCAAAAGGCAAGGTCTTGATTTTGCTCTGATTGACTCTGGCCATAGAGGCCAATCTGAGCTGGTTGCAGATGCATAACATCACTGCATCATTACCTACCTGATTCTAAGCCCTAATGGAGGTCATCGTTAGGTTGTATCTGGAATTTCCAGTTGGCGGACGATTTCCCTCCACGCCGCTCTGTTCTGACACTTGTCCACAACATCCCTAGTCTAGTCCAGCTTGGTCCAATCCTTGATGTTATCCAGCCACGTTGTTCTTTGCCTTCCTCTTCCTTTCTTTCCATCCACCTTTCCATATAACAAGCCTGACAAGCTGTTATCTCGCCGCGTAACCTGTCCACAATAAGCAAATTTTCTTTCTTTTCTTTTTCAGTCTTTTTATTAATATCAAAATATTAAACATAATATAGTATTAATACAAAGCTATTGGGATTACATTGTTAATAATTAACATATATAAATATATACTCATTTGGCACACAGATATTAAAACCTCCTAAAATCGTACAAAATATGAATATAATATACAAAAAAAAACAGAAATAGCATGGAAAAAGGAAACCCGCCCCCCCCAAAAAAACTAATCTAACAATGCTAACCAACTAAACCAAGGAAAACCAAGGAAACTTCTGTACTCTGAAGAGAACAACACCAAACCACCCAACACTTCCCTGGCCTTTAGCATTATCATGGAAAAAGATAGAATCAGAGAGGACAGGAAAATTTTTAATTGGGAAAGGGCAAATTATGATGCTATAAGGCAAGAACTTGCGGGCGTGAATTGGAATGATGTTTTTATAGGGAAATGTACTTTAGACATATGGTCGATGTTTAGGGACCTCTTGCAGGATGTCAGGGATAAATTTGTCCCGGTGAGGAAGATAAAGAATGGTAGGGTGAAGGAACCATGGGTGACAAGTGAGGTGGAAAATCTAGTCAGGTGGAAGAAGGCAGCATACATGAGGTTTAGGAAGCAAGGATCAGATGGGTCTATTGAGGAATATAGGGAAGCAAGAAAGGAGCTTAAGAAGGGGCTGAGAAGAGCAAGAAGGGGGCATGAGAAGGCCTTGGCGAGTAGGGTAAAGGAAAACCCCAAGGCATTCTTCAATTATGTGAAGAAAAAAAGGATGACAGGAGTGGAGGTAGGACCGATTAGAGATAAAGGTGGGAAGATGTGCCTGGAGGCTGTGGAAGTGAGCGAGGTCCTCAATGAATACTTCTCTTTGATATTCACCAATGAGAGGGAACTTGATGATGGTGAGGACAATATGAGTGAGGTTGATGTTCTGGAGCATGTTGCTATTAAGGGAGAGGAGGTGGTGGAGTTGTTAAAATACATTAGGACAGATAAGTCCCCGGGGCCTGACGGAATATTCCCCAGGCTACTCCATGAGGCGAGGGAAGAGATTGTTGAGCCTCTGGCTAGGATCTTTATGTCCTCATTGTCCACGGGAATCGTACCGGAGGACTGGAGGAAGGCGAATGTTGTCCCCTTGTTCAAAAAAGGTAGTAGGGCTAGTCCGGGTAATTATAGACCAGTGAGCCTTACATCTGTGGTGGGAAAGCTGTTGGAAAACATTCTTAGAGATAGGATCTATGGGCATTTAGAGAATCATGGTCTGATCAGGGACAGTCAGCATGGCTTTGTAAAGACCATAAGATAAAGGAGCAGAAGTCGGCCATTTGGCCCATCGAGTCTGCTCCGCCATTTTATCATGAGCTGATTCATTCTCCCATTTGGTTCCACTCCCCCGCCTTCTCACCATAACCTTTGATGCCCTGGCTACTCAGATACCTATCAATCTGCCTTAAATACACCCAATGACTTGGCCTCCACTGCTGCCCGTGGCAACAAATTCCATAGATTCACCACCCTCTGACTAAAAAAATTTCTTTGCATTTCTGTTCTGAATGGGCGCCCTTCAATCCTTAAGTTATGCCCTCTTGTACTCGACTCCCCCGTCATGGGAAACAACTCTGCCACATCCGCTCTGTCCATGCCTTTCAACATTCGAAATTTTTCTATGAGGTCTCCCCTCATTCTTCTAAACTCAAAGGAATACAGTCCAAGAGCGGACAAACGTTCCTCATATGTTAACCCTCTCATTCCCGGAATCATTCTAGTGAATCTTCTCTGTACCCTCTCCAACGTCAGCACATCCTTTTTTAAATAAGGAGACCAAAACTGCCCACAGTACTCCAAGTGAGGTCTCACCAGTGCCTTATAGAGCCTCAACATCACATCCCTGCTCCTATACTGTATTCCTCTAGAAATGAATGCCAACATTGCATTCGCCTTCTTCACTACCGACTCAACCTGGAGGTTAACCTTAAGGGTATCCTGTACGAGGACTCCCAAGTCCCGTTGCATCTCACAACTTTGAATTCTGAGAGTAAAGGGCAGATCATGTCTAACAAGCCTGATAGAGTTCTTTGAGGAGATGACCAGGCATATAGATGGGGGTAGTGCAGTGGATGTGATCTATATGGATTTTAGTAAGGCATTTGACAAGGTTCCACACAGTAGGCTTATTCAGAAAGTCAGAAGGCATGGGCTCCAGGGAAGTTTGGCCAGGTTGATTGAGAATTGGCTTGCCTGCAGAAGGCAGAGGGTCGTGGTGGAGGCAGTACATTCGGATTGGAGGGTTGTGACTAGTGGTGTCCCAAAAGGATCTGTTCTGGAACCTCTACTTTTCGTGATTTTTATTAATGACCTAGATGTGGGGATAGAAGGGTGGGGTGGAAAGTTTGCAGATGACAAAGGTTAGTGGTGTTGTGGATAGTGTAGAGGATTGTCAAAGATTGCAGAGAGACATTGATAGGATGAAGAAGTGGGCTGAGAAGTGGCAGATGGATTTCAAGCCAGAGAAGTGTGAGCTGGTACACTTTGGAAGGACAAACTCCAAAGCAGAGTACGAAGTAAATGGCAGGGTACTTGGAAGTGTGGAGGAACAGAGGGATCTGGGGGTACATGTCCACAGATCCCTGAAAGTTGCTTCACAAGTAGGTAGGGCAGTTAAGAAAGCTTATGGAGTGTTAGCTTTCATAAATCGAGGGATAGAGTTTAAGAGTCGCGGGGTAATGATGCAGCTCTATAAAACTCTGGTTAGGCCACACTTGCAGTACTGTGTCCAGTTCTGGTCGCCTCACTATAGGAAGGATATGGAAACATTGGAAAGGGTACAGAGGAGATTTACCAGGATGCTGCCTGGTTAAGAGAGTACGCATTATGGTCAGAGATTAAGGGAGCTAGGGCTTTACTCTCTGGAAAGAAGGAGGATGACAGTAGACATGATAGAGATATACAAGATATTAAGAGGAATAGATAGAGTGGACAGCCAGCGCCTCTTCCCCAGGGCACCACTGCTCAATACAAGAGGACATGGCTTTAAGATAAGGGGTGGGAAGTTCAAGGGGGATATTAGAGGAAGGTTTTTTCACTCAGAGAGTGGTTTGTGTGTGAAATGCACTGCCTGAGTCAGTGGTGGAGGCAGATACACTAGTGAAGTTTAAGAGACTACTAGACAGGTATGTGGAGGAAATTAAGGTGGGGGGCAGGGTTTAAGGGTCGGCACAACATTGTGGGCCAAAGGGCCTGTACTGTGCTGTACTATTCTATGTTCTATGTTCTATAGATACAATTTTCCATTCCTGGCAACATTGTTGTGTACCCCATCTGCACCCTTCTCAGTATAATCAAATCTTTTCTGTAGTGTAGAGCTGTACCTGCAATAATGTGTTTGTGTTTTTATTATAACTTCTGGGACGACTCGTGTGGCAGCAGACTCTCAATGGATATGATTAAATATTCTCGTTTCAGTCTGATAGAGCTAAAAAGCACAACTGCTTCCAAAGTCAGTACAGTCAACAAAGATGTCTTCAAGATTACTGCTTAAAACTGACAGAAACAATGCCGATTTTGGACGGATTCGTCCTTGTAGGATTCCACACAGGAAATGTGGCTGCAGGTCGGAGCATACAAGTGCGTTTAAAGAAATGGGACTTTCAACTCCCAATGCCGACTATCTTGCTGGCGAATGTGCAGTCTCTGGTGAATAAAATCGATGATCTCGGAGCTAGGGTGCTGAATCAGAGGGACATTAGGACTGCGTGTGTCTTTTGTTTCATGGAATCCTGGTTAACCCCTTCCATACCGGATGCAGCAATTCAGATTGACAGGTTTACTATACACTGTTCCGATAGATCTATAGAGTCTTTCTAAAGCAGAGGTGGAGGAGTATGCCTCATAACCAACTCCTCTTGGTGCGCAAATATATCAGTGCTGTCCCAATTCTGCTCACCAGACCTGCAATATTCAGCAGCTAAGTGCCGTCCTTTTTACCTACCGCAGGAAATTTCCTGGATCATTTTGGTAACAGTATACATTCCACCTCAGGCCAATGTCAGTCAGGCTTTAGATGATCTGAGCAATGGGATCAACATGCATGAAACAGCGCACTCTAATGGCTTCACCATCGTTTTGGGGGATTTTCACCAGGCCAGTCTGAAAAAATCACTAAGCTATTACCATCAACAGATCACTTGCAATACCAGAGGAAACAACACGCTTGACAATTGTTACACCACCATCAAGAATGCCTACCATACTATTTCATGCCCTCACTTCAGGAAGACTGATCACCTGGCTGTACTTCTACTCCCTGAGTATAGGCAGAGACTGAAGACTGCAGCACCAGTAGTGAGGACCAAGAAGGTATGGACAGGGGAAGCACAGGAGCGCCCACAGGACTGCTTTGAATCAGTGAACTGGATCGTATTCAAGGATTCATCTTCGAATCTGGATGAGTATGCTGCAGTTGTTACCGACTTCATTAAAACCTGTGTGGATGAATGTGTGCCTACAAAGACTTGCTGTACATTCCCAAACCAAAGCCATGGATGAACCAGGAGGTACGTTGGCTGCCAAAGGCTAGATCTGTAGCATTCAAGTCTGGCGATCCAGACCTGTACCAGAAAACCAGGTATGATTTGTGGAGGATTATTTCAAGGGCAAAGGGACAATTCAAATGAGGTTGGAGGCGACATCAGATGTACAACAACTCTGGCAGGGTTTGCAAGACATTACCCCTTACAAAGCAAAACCCAATAGCATGAATGGTAGCGATGCTTCACTAACAGATGAACTCAACACCTTCTATGCATGCTTTGAAAGGGAGAATATAACTACGGCTGTGAAGATCCCTGCTGCACCTGTTGCCCCTGTGATCTCTGTCTTAGAGGCTGATGTTAGGCAAGGTGGAAGGTCCTGATGGAGTACTGGAGGAAAAATTCAAGGACATTATCAACCTCTCACTGCTATGGGCAGGAGTTCCCACTTGCTTCAAAATGGCAACAATTATACCAGTGCCTAAGAAGAATAATGTGAGCTGCTTTAATGACTATCGCCTGCTAGTACTCACATCTACAGTGGTGAAATGCTTTGAGAAGTTGGTCATGACTAGACTGAACTCCTGCCTCAGCAAGTACCTGGACCCATTGCAATTTGTCTATTGCCACAATAGGTCAACGGTAGTCACAAACTCAATGGATCTCCACATGGCTTTCAACCACCTGGACAACACAAACACCTATGTCAGGATGCTGTTCATCGACTATAGCTCAACATTTAATACCATCATTCCCACAATCCCGATTGAGAAGTTACAGAACCTGGGCCTCTGTACACCCCTCTGCAATTGGATTCTCAACTTTCTATCAGGAAGACCACAATCTGTGAGGATTGTTGATAACATATCCTCCTCGCAGACAATCAACACTGGTGTTTCTCAGGGGTGTGTGCTTAGCCCACTGCTCTACCCTCTCTATACACATGACTGTGTAGCTAGGCATAGCTCAAATACCATCTACAAATTTGTTGATGATACAACCATTGTTGGTAGAATCTCAGATGGAGACGAGAGGGTGTACATGAGTGAGATAGGCCAACTAGTGGAGTGGTGTCACTGCAACAACCTGGCACCCAACGTTAGTAAGACGAAAAAGCTGATTGTGGACGTCAGGATGGGTACAATGAAGGAACACACACCAGTCCTCATAGAGGGATCAGAAGTGGAGAGAGTGAACAGTTTCAAGTTCCTAGGTTTCAAGATCTCTGAGGACCTAACCAGGTCCCAGCATATCGAGCAACACACATAAAAGTTGTTGGTCAACGCAGCAGGCCAGGTAGCATCTACTGGAAGAGGTGCAGTCGATGTTTCGGGCCGAGAACCTTCGTCAGGACTAACTGAAAGAAGAGATAGTAAGAGGTTTGAAAGTGGGAGGGGGAGGGGGAGATCCAAAATAATAGGAGAAGACAGGAGGGGGAGGGATGGAGCCAAGAGCTGGACAGTTGATTGGAAAAAGGGATATGAGAGGATCATGGGGCAGGAGGCCTAGGGAGAAAGAAAGGGGGGGGGGAACCCAGAGGATGGGAAAGGGGAATAGTGAGAGGGACAGAGGGAGAAAAAGGAGAGAGAGAAAAAGAATGTGTGTATATAAATAAATAAATAAATGATGGGGTACAAGGGGGAGGTGGGGCATTAGCGGAAGTTTGAGAAGTCAATGTTCATGCCATCAGGTTGGAGGGAACCCAGACGGAATATAAGGTGTTGTTCCTCCAACCTGAGTGTGGCTTCATCTTTAGAGTAGAGGAGGCCGTGGATAGACATATCAGAATGGGAATGGGATGTGGAATTAAAATGTGTGGCCACTGGGAGATCCTGCTTTCTCTGGCGGACAGAGTGTAGGTGTTCAGCAAAATGATCTCCCAGTCTGCATCAGGTCTCGCCAATATATAGAAGACCACATCGGGAGCACCGGACTCAGTATATCACCCCAGCCAACTCACAGGTGAAGTGTCGCCTCACCTGGAAGGACTGTCTGGGGCCCTGAATGGTAGTGAGGGAGGAAGTGTAAGGGCATGCGTAGCACTTGTTCCGCTTACAAGGATAAGGGCCAGGAGGGAGATCAGTGGGGAGGGATGGGGGGGACGAATGGACAAGGGAGTCGCGTAGGCAGCGATGCCTGCGGAAAGCAGCGAGTGGGGGGAGGGAAAGATATGCTTAGGGGTGGGATCCCGTTGGAGGCGGCAGGTTACGGAGAATTATATGTTGGACCCGGAGGCTGGTGGGATGGTAGGTGAGGACCAGGGGAACCCTATTCCTAGTGGGGTGGCAGGATGATGGGGTGAGAGCAGATGTGCGTGAAATGGGGGAGATGCGTTTGAGAGCAGAGTTGATGGTGGAGGAAGGGAAGCCCCTTCCTTTAAAAAAGGAGGACATCTCCTTCATCCTGGAATGAAAAGCCTCATCCTGAGAGCAGATGCAGTACAGACGGAGGAATCGTGAGACGGGGGTGGCATTTTTGCAAGAGACAGGGTGAGAAGAGGAATAGTCCAGATAGCTTTGAGAGTCAATAGGCTTATAGTAGACATCAGTAGATAAGCTGTCTCCAGAGATAGAGACAGAAAGATCTAGAAAGGGTAGGGAGGTGTCGGAAATGGACTAGGTGAACTTGAGGGCAGGGTGAAAGTTGGAGACAAAGTTAATGAAGTCAATGAGCTCAGCATGTGTGCAGGAAGCAGCGTCAATGCAGTCATCGATGTAGTGAAGGAAAAGTGGGGGACAGATACCAGAATAGGTTTGGAACATGGATTGTTCCACAAAGCCAACAAAAAGGCAGGCATAGCTGGGACACATATGGGTGCCCATGGCTACACCTTTAGTTTGGAGGAAGTGGGAGGAGCCAAAGGAGAAATTATTAAGAGTAAGGACTAATTCTGCTAGACGGAGCAGAGTGGTGGTAGAGGGGAACCGGTTAGGTCTGGAATCCAAAAAGAAGCGGAGAGCTTTGAGACCTTCCTGATGGGGAATGGAAGTATATAGGGACTGGACATCCATGGTGAAAATAAAGCGGTGGGGGCCAGGGGACTTAAAATCATTGAAAAGTTTCAGAGCGTGAGAAGTGTCACGAATATAGGTAGGAAGGGATTGAGCAAGGGGGCATAAAACAGTGTCGAGGTATGCAGAAATGAGTTCAGTGGGGCAGGAGCAAGCTGAGACAATGGGTCTACCTGGACGGGCAGGTTTGTGGATCTTGGATAGGAGGTAGAAACGGGAAGTGCGCGGTGTGGGAACTATAAGGTTGGTAGCAGTGGATGGGAGATCCCTTGAGTGGATGAAGTCGGTAATGGTGTGGGAAACAATGACCTGGTGCTCCTTAGTGGGGTCACGATCGAGGGGTAAATAAGAGGAGGTATCCGCGAGTTGTCGCTGTCCCTCGGCAAGGTAGAGGTCAGTGCACCAGACTACAACAGCACCCACCTTATCGGCGGGTTTAATAATAAGGTTAGGATTAGTGTGGAGGGAATGGTGAGCAGAGCGTTCGGAAGGAGTGAAGTTGGAATGGGAACAAGATGCGATGAAGTCGAGATAGTTGATGTCCGATCGGCAGTTAGCAATAAAGAGATCCAGAGCAGGCAGAAGACCAGAGCGGGGTGTCCATGAAGAGGAGGAGGGTTGAAGACAGGAGAAGGTGTCATTGGCGGGGGTGGGAGAGTCCTTGCCGAAGAAGTAGGCTCGAAGACGGAGCCGGCGGAAGAAGAGTTCCCCGTCATGGCGAACACGGAACTCGCTGAGGTGTGGGCGAAGGGAGACAAAGGTGAGGCCCTTACTGAGGACAGAGCGTTCTGCCTTAGAGAGTTGAAGGTCGGAGGGGATGGTAAAGACCCGGCACGGATGAGAAGTGGGATCAGAGGGCGGAGGGGGAGGGAGGCTGGTGGTGTCAGTGGAGAGTGGAGGGTTGGGGTGAGAGGAAGAAGGAGCCTCCAAGGGCCCAGGAGTAGCTGATGGAATGTGAGGGAGACAGGGTTGCACTTCCTTACACTTCCTCCCTCACTACCATTCAGGGCCACAGACAGTCCTTCCAGGTGAGGCGATACTTCACCTGTGAGTCGGCTGGGGTGATATACTGCGTCCGGTGCTCCCGATGCGGCCTTCTGTATATTGGTGAGTCCCGACGCAGACTGGGAGATCGTTTCACTGAACACCTACGCTCTGTCCGCTAGAGAAAGCAGGATCTCCCATTGGCCACACATTTTAATTCCATGTCCCATTCCCATTCTGATATGTCTATCCACGGCCTCCTCTACTCTAAAGATGAAGCCACACTCAGGTTGGAGGAACAACACCTTATATTCCGTCTGGGTAGCCTCCAACCTGATGGCATGAACATTGACTTTTCAAACTTCCGCTAATGCCCCACCACCCCCTCGTACCCCATCCGTTATTTATTTATATTTATATACACACATTCTTTTTCTCTCTCTCCTTTTTCTCCCTCTGTCCCTCTCAATATACCCCCTGCCCATCCTCTGGGCTTCCCCCCTCCCCTTTTTCTTTCTCCCTAGGCCTTCTGTCCCATGATCCTCTCATATCCCTTTTGCCAATCAACTGTCCAGCTCTTGGCTCCATCCCTCCCCCTCCTGTCTTCTCCTATCATTTTGGATCTCCCCCTCCCCCTCCCACTTTCAAATCTCTTACTAGCTTTTCTTTCGGTTGGTCCTGACGAAGAATCTCGGACTGAAACGTCAACTGTACCTCTTCCTAGAGATGCTGCCTGGCCTGCTGCGTTCACCAGCAACTTTTATGTGTGTTGCTTGAAATTCCAGCATCTGTAGATTTCCTTGTGTTTGCGTCCCAACATATCGATGCAGTTAAAGAAGGCAAGACAGTGACTATACTTCATTAGGAGTTTGAAGAGATTTGGTATATCAACAAGTACACTCAAAAACGTCTTTAGATGTACCGTGGAGAGCATTCTGACAGGCTGCATCACTGTCTGGTATGGGGTGTGGGGGGTGGGGAGCTGCCGCACAGGACAGAAAGAAGCTGCAGAGGGTTGTAAATTTAGTCGGCTCCACCTTCAAGGAGCAGTGTCTCAGAAAGGCAACATCCATTATTAAGGACCTCCAGCACCCAGGGCATGGCCTTTTCTCACTGTTACCATCAGGTAGGAGGTACAGGAGCCTGAAGGCACACACTCAGTGATTCAGGAACAGCTTCTTTCCCTCTGCCATCCAATTCCTAAATGGAAATTGAACCATTGAACACTACCTCAATTTTTTAATACAGTATATTATTTCTGTCTTTTTGCATGATTTTTAGTCCATTCAATATACATAGACTCTATTTGATTTTTTTATTTGTTATTTTTTTCTTCTATGTTATATATTGCATTGAACTGCTGCTGCTAAGTTAACAAATTTCATGACACTTGCCAATAGTAATAAACCTAATTTTGATTCTGTTTGCCACTCCTCAGCTCAATAGCTCACTGTAGTCATGTGGGCTGAAAAATCAATCCTGGCAAGAAATGTCTAAACACAGGAATTGTGCTCCAGTGATTCTCTTATCCAAATATGTATATAAATACTTATTAGTTGAATCCTACATTCCCCACTAGTTACTTTGAGGCTTGTGCAAATCTGCACATTGTGACATCAAAAGATTCATGTTGCTATTGTGAATTTTCAGAGTGTTTACATGATAGTCTCCTCCGTGGATTGTCACCTTGTTGTGGTGGAGAAGCTTGTGTGATCCTGTGATCCCGAGAGCAATGCCGTCTGGAGCTATGCCCTTGGTAGGGTCACCCATGGCGGTAAGGTCGAGGGTGAGGTCCCTGACAAAGAACAATCCAACCAAGACCTCAACGGTGGAACAGGCGGACGAAGTTACTTCGAACTCAATGGCTGTGAGGGCGGATGAAGGTTGCAACAAATCCATCAGCTCCAATCGTCGTGGTTTCCATGCCATTGGAATCAGTTGTTTGATTTGTGAAGTATCGTGTGCTTCTTGGAGTGCAACATCAAGTACACATTAAACAAATACAGGCACAGGCGTCTTCGCTCTGTGGGCCACTTCTTCAGAACGAAGTCCATCATCCTCGACCTTGAGGGATAGCCACGACGATGATGTCATTCTGCAAGAAGTCTCTGTACATCCTCCCTGTGGAATGCATGAGTTTTCTCCAGGGCCTCTGATTTCCTCCCACAGTCCAAAGACTTACTGAGTAGGTTACTGGGTCATTCTAAGTTGTCCCATGATTAGGTTAAGGTTAATGGGGTTTATTGGGGGTTGCTGGTTGGAAGGTCTATTCTGCACTGTATCAATTAATAAATCAAAATAAAATCTGGCTGCTCTCCTACAAAATGTCTACTAGAGAAAAGTTGAATTCCTTGTTGAATCTTGAGAGCTGTGCCGGACTGGTTAGAGGATAAATTGCTTACTTTGGAAAGGGAAAGGCATGATGCTATATCTGAGGAGAGAGAAAACTTAATGTTACAAGTGTCAGGAAAAGTAGAGGGGACATGACCCAAACACAGAGATGGAGATGAGTTAGCACTGAGCAATAACTTTAATAATACATTGCAAAACAGCAAGCCATGAGAGAGAACAGATACTTAACACGACAAGGCAGCAAAGTAGCTGAAAGCTAGGAGCAACTCGTTGAGGTTGGCTGATTTGATGGGTAAATGAGGACTGGGGATGAATGCTGGGTTTAAATATGTTGCAGTTGAACTAGGTGGAGCCCAGGGCGTTCCGGGATGGTCCAGTGGAAATCGTCAACGACCAATGGATTCAAGATGAAAGTGGATGCTGCCCAAGATACTCTCCTCCAAGCTGTACTCTTTCTAGTCAACCAGGTACTGGACATCCCACTCAGACCAACATGAACCACCAAATGGCGAACTGTGTACATTGGGCCATATTCCACCATCCGAGGTTGCAGGATCAAATGGATTGAGTGATCCATGGACACGATAGGTTTGAGGGAGGGCATGTGGAAGGTAGGTAAGAGCCTGAGGGATGGTGGAGGCTGGAGATGATAAGTGACAGGATTGATGCGATGAATGATCTTGAAGGGACCAAGGAATCAGGGCAAGAACTTGCAGGATTTGCTACGCAGAGATAGATCTCATGTAGACAGCTAGACATGGTCCCCAGGCCGGAGTATTCTGACTCCAGTGGCAATAGCACGATTAGCTGCATGTGCCCTCTTCCAATCATTGCAGTGCCCCCCCCCCAGCAGATAGGACATTTCCTGTTGGCTCCTCCATGAGGAACAATGGCTGTTGGTAGCCATGAAGCACCTCAAAGGGTGACATACCTCTGGCAAAGGAGGTGTATAAACTGTGGGACAGCTCGGTCCATAGCAGATACATCTTCAATTGGGAAGGGTTAGAGGCCACAAAGACTCTGTTTGTCTCATTATGACTGCCTATTGGTCTGTGGATGATAAAACTACAAACCATGCTCAGGTCTGGAGATTGGGTGCTGAAGTTAATACTCACTAAAATCAGAATACACCCTAACGGTCCCTCCTCTTGGCCCTCTGGGACAAAAATAAATTTGTTCTGGGAAAGACCAACCTGTAAGGAGGACCTAGTCAAATAGGGCAGCAAAATACTCTGTACTTCTGAACCCCTTCCCAATTACCTATCATATCCCTCTGTGCATCACATCTACTCTGTCATCCCTAATGGCTACCTACAAGTCTCTAATCAGAGATTGTTCCAGAAATTTGACCAACAGTATTTAAAATTCTTCTTCATCATTCATATGCCTGGTGCCTCTTTCCCTGCTGGCCGATTGCAGTTTGATCACATTCTTTGTCTTCACCCCTTCACTCTCTGATAGCTGGAGCTCTGCAGTGGCTGTCAGTGGTTACTCTCTGGTCAGGGACACCAGCAAGGAAATTATGTATCAGGCTCACAGGCAACAGTTCACATCCCAGGTTTTGACAAAAAAAAGTTTCAGAATATTTACGACTAGTCTCTAAGACCCTGTCATCAATGTACAGGTGGGTTGGGCCGCTTCCTATTTGAATGAATCCAAGAACCTCACCCTAGAGGCATCCCAATCCGGACTGTCTGTTCGTTCATTGGCCCAACCACTGAAAGGGCCCAGTTTAGCTGTATTCACTCCCCATTCAGGCTGGGGTGACTGCCTTCAGACTCTGTGTGTAATTTATTTTCTTTCTTGGTCTGCCACACTGTGAAAGTTCTGGAACTTGATGTCTCTGCTGTAATCCAGTTCCCTTCCCATCTATTTTTTTCTATACTGAGCTATACAACTAATCATCTGCCTTCAGCAACCAGCCCTCATTACAGAATACATTACCGGTATACTTTAACATGCCGTACACGGCTTGCAGTCACGTTTTCTTGGTGTCCCCTGCCTTCACGTTTGTTGTGGGTCTGCTTCCATCCGGTGCTGTCAAGTCTGATGCAGCTGGCGACTGTTCATCACTCAGGTTCTCTGCAATAACACGGTTACTGGGTATGTGTGATCTCTCTCTCTGTGGGGGGACAAGAAGGTGAGACATATGGTTTAACCTGAGTCCCGTGTTCCCACTGGCTGCCTCGTTGGGACTGTACACCAACACTGGTATCATTCGTCTGGAGCACTACCTGTGGTTCCATCCACACTCCAGACACCAAAAATGAATGTTAATCAACATTGTCTGGTTTTCAATCAACATCTCCAGTCCACAGCTCCAGGAAAACTATTGTTCAGGGCTGCATTTTAAATTTAATATACAATCTACATTCAGGTCTGGCGATTTGTTGCTGAAGTCAATACTTGCTATATACCTTAACTCCAGAATACACCTGAACAGCCTGACAACAAGCTCACTGAGGTGTGGAGGAGAGAGCAGAAAGCTCACCGGAAGGGGGAGGCGAATTGAGAGCCCCAATCCAACACACTGTCCAGAGGGAAGATGGAGAACCGAGATCACCATCTCAAAGGCTGACGGATGTTTGGGGGAGGCCTTGGAGGACAGCTCCACCACTGTTATGATCACCGTGGCCCCGTCGGAAGGTGAAAAACACATGATGAAATTCATGGCGATGTGGGCCCATGGGCATCAAGTGAGTGATCGTTAGGGGCTGCATGAGCCCAGAGAGCCACTGGTTAGATTAGATTATGAGAACACTCAGTCCTCTTTTATTGTCATTAAGAAATGCATACATGCATTAGGAAATGATATAATGTTTCTCCAGAGTGATATCACAGAAAAACAGGACAAACCAAAGACTAACACTGACAGAAGCACATAATTATAACATATAGTTACAGCAGTGCAAAGCAATACCATAATTTGATGAAGAGCAAACCATGGGCAGGGTAAATAAAGTCTCAAAGTCCCCGACTCGATCGACTCCTGAGTCCCCGATAGCAGGCAGCAAAAGGGAGAAACTCCCTGCCATAACCTCCAGGCACCGTCAACTTGCCGATGCCTTGGAAGCAGCCGACCATAGCCGACATTGAGTCCATCCGTCCGAAAACTTTAAGCCTCCGACCAGCCCCTCCAATACAGCCTTCCGAGCGCCTTCGACCTCACCCCGGCCGCTGAAACAAGTAAAGCCAAGGATTCGGGGCCTTCTGCTCCGGAGATTCCGGTTACCACACAGTAGCAGCGGCAGCGAAGCGGGCATTTCAGAAATTTCTCCAGATGTTCCTCTGTACTCTCACGCCTGTCTCCATCAAATCAGAATTGTGCAATGTCCCCTACTTGACAGATTACAGATATCATTCACTGAAGAGGCCGCGCGCACTGCCGTCGCGTCGCCATCTTCTCCTCCTGTCCAGTTTGAGGAATTGGAGCAGAAACTTTGAGGGTAGGTGATCTGCGATCATGGCAGGCCACCAGAACCGGCACTGCAGTAAATTCAGAGTCTGTCGTGGACCTCCATGGCTGGAGAGGGGTGAGGAGTGGGCCCACTGGTGTACTTCGGAGCACACAGTTGCCAGCCTGAGTATGTGGTTGTCAGGTGTTTCGGCCAAAGGACGCTCATGCTGTAGGGCCTGGTGGATTTGGTTCTCAAGGTCTCAGGTGACTGGGGAGAGAATCTGGGAAGATTAAATCGGCTGAGGGTCGATCTCCTTTTCAGCTGTTTCAAGCTGTTGTGACTGCATGTCTGCCTTAGTGTTCTTGAAGCCAAGTCATTAGGAGATGGTGAAGTTGAATAGCTCAAAGAGGGGCCCAGCGGGCCTTGTATGGGTTGAGCTGGTGGGCCTGTTGTATGGATATAAGTTTCTGGTGATCAGTCCAGATCGGGAAGAGCACAGTGTTTCCCATCAGCCAAAGTTCCCATTTCTCCAAGGACCATTTGATGGTGAGTAGCTCCCTATCTCCCACTCTGTAATGGCACTGTGTATAGCTGAACTTGAGAGAGAAAAAGGAACAAGGGTATGTCTTCCTGTCTGGTCCTCGCTGGGAGAGAAGGCCCCGGTAACCATGTCAGATATGTTCACCTCTACCACAAAAAGGTCTGGAGCGGTTCGCATGCAGACATAACCCAGGAAATAAATGACTGGGGTGTGGAACTCCTAATTCTCTAACTTTTAGTACAGTTAGATTCCAAGGAGACAATGAAGTACTGTACAGATGTGGTCTTGGGAGTCCGTGGATAAAATGAGTATTGTCATTGGGGTAGACAAAGGCATACCCATGCGGAATGTCTTGGAGGACCCGTTAATGAAGGCTTGTGTCACATAACCAGCAACAATGAATATAGAATTGAGTCAGGTTTAAAAAAAACAAACATAAACATTTATTAAACTCTGCTCAACAATAGCGAAAAGAATTCAAACGACTAACTTAAACGGAAGTTAACTGCTATACGGCAACTCTGGAACACTTCTTAAAGTGGTAAATTCAAACACAGTTCTCAAAATGGTAAATTCGAAAGTCCACAAACAACAGGAATTCTGCAGATGCTGGAAATTCAAGCAACACACATCAAAGTTGCTGGTGAACGCAGCAGGCCAAGCAGCATCTGTAGGAAGAGGTACAGTTGACGTTTCAGGCCAAGACCCTTCGTCAGGACTAACTGAAGGAAGAGTGAGTAAGGGATTTGAAAGTTGGAGGGGGAGGGGGAGATCCAAAATGATAGGAGAAGACAGGAGGGGGAGGGATGGAGCCAAGAGCTGGACAGGTGATAGGCAAAAGGGGATACGAGAGGATCATGGGACAGGAGGTCCGGGAAGAAAGACAAGGGGGGGGGGGTAACCCAGAGGATGGGCAAGAGGTATATTCAGAGGGACAGAGGGAGAAAAAGGAGAGTGAGAGAAAGAATCTGTGCATAAAAATGAGTAACAGATGGGGTACGAGGGGGAGGTGGGGCCTTAGCGGAAGTTAGAGAAGTCGATGTTCATGCCATCAGGTTGGAGACTACCCAGACAGAATATAAGGTGTTGTTCCTCCAACCTGAGTGTGGCTTCATCTTTACAGTAGAGGAGGCCGTGGATAGATATGTCAGAATGGGAATGGGATGTGGAATTAAAATGTGTGGCCACTGGGAGATCCTGCTTTCTCTGGCGGACAGAGCGTAGATGTTCAGCAAAGCGGTCTCCCAGTCTGCGTCGGGTCTCGCCAATATATAAAAGGCCACATCGGGAGCACCGGACGCAGTATATCACCCCAGTCGACTCACAGGTGAAGTGTTGCCTCACCTGGAAGGACTGTTTGGGGCCCTGAATGGTGATAAGGGAGGAAGTGTAAGGGCATGTGTAGCACTTGTTCCGCTTACACGGATAAGTGCCAGGAGGGAGATCAGTGGGGAGGGATGGGGGGGACGAATGGACAAGGGAGTTGTGTAGGGAGCGATCCCTGTGGAATGCAGAGAGAGGCGGGGAGGGAAAGATGTGCTTAGTGGTGGGATCCCGTTGGAGGTGGCGGAAGTAACGGAGAATAATATGTTGGACCAGGAGGCTGGTGGGGTGGTAGGTGAGGACCAGGGGAATCCTATTCCTAGTGGGGTGGCGGGAGGATGGAGTGAGAGCAGATGTACGTGAAATGGGGGAGATGCATTTAAGAGCAGAGTTGATAGTGGAGGAAGGGAAGCCCCTTTCTTTAAAAAAGGAAGACATCTCCCTCGTCCTAGAATGAAAAGCCTCATCCTGAGAGCAGATGCGGCGGAGACGGAGGAATTGCGAGAAGGGGATGACGTTTTTGCAAGAGACAGGGTGAGAAGCGGAATAGTCCAGATGGCTGTGAGAGTCAGTAGGCTTATAGTAGACATCAGTAGATAAGCTGTCTCCAGAGACAGAGACAGAAAGATCTAGAAAGGGGAGGGAGGTGTCGGAAATGGACCAGGTAAACTCGAGGGCAGGGTGAAAGTTGGAGGCAAAGTTAATAAAGTCAACGAGTTCTGCATGCGTGCAGGAAGCAGCCACGGCCTCCTCTACTGTAAAGATGAAGCCACACTCAGGTTGGAGGAACAACACCTTATATTCCGTCTGGGTAGCCTCCAACCTGATGGCATGAACATCGACTTCTCTAACTTCCGCTAAGGCCCCACCTCCCCCTCGTACCCCATCTGTTACTCATTTTTATGCACACATTCTTTCTCTCACTCTCCTTTTTCTCCCTCTGTCCCTCTGAATATACCTCTTGCCCATCCTCTGGGTTACCCCCCCCTTGTCTTTCTTCCCGGACCTCCTGTCCCATGATCCTCTCGTATCCCCTTTTGCCTATCACCTGTCCAGCTCTCGGCTCTATCCCTCCCCCTCCTGTCTTCTCCTATCATTTTGGATCTCCCCTTCCCCCTCCAAATTTCAAATCCCTTACTCACTCTTCCTTCAGTTAGTCCTGACGAAGGGTCTTGGCCTGAAATGTCGACTGTACCTCTTCCTACGGATGCTGCTTGGCCTGCTGCGTTCACCAGCAACTTTGATGTGTGTTAATTCGAAAGTCCAAGTGATTTACACAGTCAATAAGGAGATACTTCTCTGGAAACGGATTTCTTCGAAGACGTGACGTTACTGCTGATTCTGTCCAAAGAATTCATGACGAAGGAAATAAAACGGCTTAAAGAAACTGATCTTTTTCCTGGCGAACGAATACTGCAAAAAACCTTCCTGTTCTTACAGGGGTTATCTCAGATGCAGGCCACTATTTCTGAACGAAGATTCAATAAGGTCGATCCTGTATTAAACCGCTGAACGACCCCAACTTTACTTGCTCCTTCAGGCTCCCGTACTTCAGTTAGATCTTCACTCTCCAATACTGGACTAATATAGAAAGTAAAGAAAAAAACCAGAGGACATGGGTTAAGGGTGAGGGGGGAAAAGTTTAAAGGGAACATTAGGGGGGGCTTCTTCACACAAAGAGTGGTGGGAGTATGGAATGAGCTGTCAGACGAGGTGGTAAATGCAGGTTCTTTTTTAACATTTAAGAATAAATTGGACAGATACATGGATGGGAGGTGTATGGAGGGATATGGTCCGTGTGCAGGTCAGTGGGACTAGGCAGAAAATGGTTCGGCACAGCCAAGAAGGGCCAAAAGGCCTGTTTCTGTGCTGTAGTTTCTATGGTTTCCATGGTTTCCACTTTAAAATGAAACTGAGTCATAAGACGAATACGCAGCATAACGGAGTAACTGATGAATTAAACAACAAACTAACCTGAGTAACAACAGGGGTTTCCTGTTATATACCTGTTGAGAACATGTCATCACGTGACCTCACACTGGCGGGAAAATTACTTCGCCCCCCCCACCATCACAAGACTATTACATCATGCTCACGTGATACTCAATTACATCACGGTCATAAGACAGTCACAAGATACCCACAAGGTATGTAACACTTGGAAAATAGTTGGACTGATGGACAGTCTGAAGGGTATCACCAAGTATTGATGGTGGCCAGTGAGTGTTATGAATGCTATCCTCCACTCATCCCCTTGGAAGATGTGGATCAGGTTGTATGCATTCCGTCGATCCAGTCTGGTAAAGATCTGGGCTCTGCAGAGTGTTTTGAATGTGCTATCCATCAAGGGGATAGGGTGGCCATTCTCAGTGGTGATTTTGTTGAGTGCATGAGGGCAATGCAGGTATGGAGACCCTCCGTCTTTCTTTTTGACTAAGGAGAATCCTACTCTGGCTGGGGGCTGGTCAAATAGAGGCATGCAGTAGTGTTTTGGTGATGTAGTCATTCAGGGCTTGGATTTCAGGAGGGGAGAGGGAGAACAGGTGACTTCACAGAGGGGTGGTGCTCGGAAGGAGGTTGATCGTGCAGTCATCTGATCTGTGAGCTGGCAGGGTGCTGCTTTCCCTTTCTCTAAAGGCTATGGCTAAGTCGTGGAAGTCCTGTGGGAGTTTGGTGAGGTCAGGGGTTCCTCCATCTCCATGGATTTATGGGGTGAAGTCAACTGAAGTTGGGGACCCACCTGACTGCAACTCAGCAGTGAACTGGATGAGCTGGCGAAGTGAGGGCCCTGAGTGGAGAGCCAGGGGAAACCCAAGGAGAGGCGAGTGTTGGGTGAGTCGATCAGGAGGAATTGGATGGACTTGTGATGCTCTCTGATGGTCATGTGCACGCTCTGATCTTCCCAGACCCCGAGGGACATCCATCAATGTCCGCCATGCAAGAGGGGTGAGAGATAGGCTTGATGGGGAGTCCAAGGTGCACACACAGAATTCGGTCCAGAAAGCTGTCTGCTGCACCAGAATCCGTCGGATCCCCCTGCATGCGTAGAGCTGTCAGGGTGCGGAGGAAGACAAAGAGGATAAGTTGGGCTATGGTGCTGAAATGAGGGGCGGGGGAAGCACATCAAACAGAAGGCCCCTTGTCTGGATCTGGTGATGCTGTTTCCCCGGACACAGTGAGCCTTTAATTCATGGATGATTGGTGTCTCCGCAGCAAGTGCACAAGTTGTTTCTCCACTGACGCTCACACTTTTGGGAGTTAGGAGAGCTATCCCAAATTGCCTGGCTTCTGGAGGCATAGGCCATGAGAGTCCTACAACCTGAAATGATGATCTAGAGTGTCATTCCAAAAGATGCTTATCAAGATTGAGGGCCAGAGTGATCAGGCTTTCGAGGTCGGTGTGCATCGGTAGACAGTTCATCCTTTAAGTGCTCCGAGATGCCGTGATGGTAATGGGCCAGCAGCACCTCTGCATTTCAGCCACACTCCGTCGTGAGGGTCCTGAATTCCACGGAATAATCCAGCACCCAGTGTGAGCATTGACGTAGGTGAAGTATTGATCTACTGCCCCCTTTCCACCTCCTGGATGGTCGACAACCTCAGCAGTGAATTCCTCATATTTATTGCAAATGGTGGTTTTATTGTCCCCACTAATGGCGGCCCAGGTCACAGCTCACCCAATCAAGAGAGATGAAAAAGCCAATCTTGGCTCCGTCCATAGAAAACACAGATAGCTGGAGCTCGAAGTGGGACCGGAGGTTGCAGCATCAGGTTGGGGATTCATCGAAATATTCAGGTACCAGAACCCAGGGCTCAAAGGGATCAGGTTGACTGTCGCAGGGTTGCGATAATGAGACAGAGTTGGAAGTGAGTGGCAAACAGTTAATAAGCGGTTTCCTGCTGCATCTGAACTGCATGCTCATGTCAATGGAAAACTTCCTTTTGGCGAGCATACACTGCTGGATGATCGTGGTTTCAATCATCCTCTCTGGAAATGTACAGGAGGTTTGACCCAAATGCAGAGCAACAGACAATCTAGCTGTGAGTGATAACTTTAATAATAAACCACAAAATACAAGCCACGGGGTCCACAAAACAAAAGAGAATGGATACTTAGCATGACAAATCAACAAAGTAGCTGAAGGCGAGGAGCAATTGGTTGAGGCTGGCTAGTTCGATTGGTGAACAAGGATTGTGAACGAGAGCTGGGTTTAAATAGGCTGAGGGTGATAAGTTGGACATGAGTGGCAGGTGATTCTTGTTAGCTAGGTAGAGACTGTGGTGGTGCCTGCCCGTATAGGCCTGACACAGGTGACCGCTCCATAGCAGAGCCAGCCAGTTCCAATACAAAAGAATTGCCTGCAATTGTTGAATTCAATACTTGAGACCTGACAGCTGTGCCATGTACAGGCAGAAGGTGAGTCCTTTCCTTGTTTACCATGGCCTCCACAGTTAAGAAGACGGATTGCCAAGAGTGGGAATGATTCTGACCTGCATATGCAGTTTTTACATGTTCCTTTGTTTGTTTTCTCTCTCCAGGGTTCTTAATTAATCTATTAACTAAGCATCTCTATAAACAGAGAGTCATCATACTAACCCCTCCCCTTCGCCTATCAAAGTTATTCCTTTTGTCCTATCCATTCTTCCTCCACCCTATCTGTAACCTACACATATTTCTTACTTTCCCATTTCTTATGAAGGGCCTGCAAACTCTGTTTCTCTTCCCACAAATGCTGACCAACCTGGTGAGTATTTACATCATTTCTGTCTTTATTTCAGATTCCCAGCATCTACAGTTTTTCTGATTTACGTAGAGCTGAAGGTTGTATCGACGACATTGTCAGCAAGTGTCACTCTGAGCCTTTCAGATTGATAGCATTAATATTTACTCCACTGTATAAAACAACTAGCCCATCTGAAAATGACGGCAGCAAAAGAGGGGTCAGCTTCATTTGTAAAGAGGCCACCACACAAAAAGCCAAATGACAAAAGACTCCTATCAGTGCTTACACAAGGCTTCGTAGTCGTCATGTTTTATCTTAATGAGGGGCAGGTACTGCAGGTCAGGCCTGACTGTTTACAATTTCTGACCTCTAGCTATAGAAAGCACTTTCCACCCACAGAACTATTTGTTCTAAAGAAGATAAATGAGTTTGGAATATACATCAACAGTGATTCTAAGTACTGTTTCTTTATTAAAACACCTTCAGGAAATGGCAACCTTTTGTTTTTGGCAGGGAGTTCACAGAATAACATAACTGTTTGTGCTGGTTTATCTGAAGTGACACAGTTTCTGAAAGTCAAATAGAAGAAAATAAAGAATAAATTCGACTTGGACTTCCTGCCGGGTACAAGTATTGATTATTACCGACGTTTTGATAACAAACTCTGCCGTCTTCATCAGGGATGATGTCTGGCCATATCTAGTCTGGTGGTATTTATACCCCCATAGTCCATCCCATCTGATTGGTCAGTCCTCATCCAATCAGGTTTCCGCTCTTCCGCCTTGTTTACAATTGAAATCCAAATCTTACTTAGAGGAAGACCTTCGTCTTTGTTAAAATTCTTTTCCTCTAGTTTTATTTCAATAGCTTCCTTTACCAGGTGGCCCCAAAAGCCATTGGTGCAGCGCAGTAGAGTTGTGCCATCAAAGTCAGTCCTGTAGCCACTGCAAATGCAATGTTCTGCTATTGCCAATTTCTCCAGATTGACTTTGACAGCACAAGACTACTGTACCACGCAAATGGCTTTAGGGACTGCCTGGTAAAGGCAGCCATTGAAATAAAACAGGGAAAGAATTTTAACAAAAACAAAGGTCTCGTTCTAAGTAAGAATTGGAATTTGATTGTAAACAAGGTGGGAGAACGGAAACCTGAGCGGATGAGGACTAATCAGGAGGGATGGACAACAGGGGTATAAATACCACCGGAATAAACATGCCCAGACATTATTCCTGATGAAGATGGCAGAGTCTGTCATCGAAGCGTCGGTTATAATCAATACTTGTACCTGGTAGGAAGCCCAAGAAGAGTTTATTTGTCATATACACCAGGAAAGCATTAGATTCTTTTTCAAAAGATAATAAATGTGAAATAGCTATACATGAATGGGCCAAAACGCTGTCATTCATTTCCATACTCCAAGATGAGCTGAGCAAATGTGTGTACTAGCATCCAGAGATGCAGTGGCAATGGAGCGGTTAAGTTACCAGATGTCAATTTACAATCCTGTAATCTGAGATCAAGCAATCTGATAGGCAAACTCAGTGACTGAGCAGCATCTCTGGGGAGAAAGGGATTGTTGACATTTTGGGAGAACATGAGCAGTTCCTTTTGCCTCATAGATGCTCTTGAGCCACTAAGTTCCTCCAGCAGATTGTTGTTCCAGATTCGAGCACCTGCACTCTCTCGTGCCTTCAATATGAGTTCAAATCCCTCCTCAGCAACTGTGAAATTAGCATCTAGTCAAGCAGGTATTAAACGGATAAAGCACACGAGCAGAAAAATCAAGCAACTCGAAGTTCAAAGCAAATTTATTAATGAAATATGCCTATGTTTACATATACTGTCTTAAGGTTCATTTTCTTGTAGGCAAAAAAGAAATACAATAGAATTCACAAATAAGCTATACATAATCAGACCAAAACTGACAAATAACCAAACCGATGTGCAAAAGATGTAAATATGTAAACAAGATGTAAATAAAATAATAATACCAAGAACATTAGTTGCAAAGTATCCTTGGATGGGTCTGTACATCATAGAATCATTTCAGAGTAGTGGTGACTGAAGTTATCCTCGCTGGTTCAAGAGTCTGATGGTTGTAGGGTAGTAATTGTTCTTGAAGCGGGTTCCTGTTCCAAGCTCCTGGGTGTCAACGTCTATCCTGGGTCCAGCATATTGCTGCAGCTACAAAGAAGGCCCGATAGCGGCTACATTTCATTAGGAGTTTGAGGAGATTTGGTATGTCACCAAAGGCACTCACTGTCGAGAGCATTCTAACTGCCTGCATCACTGTCCGGTTTGGGGTGGGGGACACTGCACAGGATCAAACTAACAGAAAGTTGTGGAAGTTATAAACCCAGTCAGCTCCAGCATGAGCACTAGCCTCAGGAGATCTTCTAGGACCCCCATCACAAAGGACATGCCCTCTTCCCATTGCTACCATCATGGAGGAGGTACAGGAACCTGAAGGTACACACACAACAATTCAGGAATAGTTTCTTCTGCTCTGCCATCAGAATTCAGAAATGACATTGAACCCATGAACTACATTTTTTCTCTTTTTGCATTAATTATTTAATGTAACTTTTTAAATATGTACAGTGTACATACTGTAATTTACAGCTTTTTATTATTATGTATTGCAATGTACTGCTGCTTTATAGCAATAAATTTCATGACATATGCCAGTGATATTAAACCTGATTCTGAAGATCACTTTCTCCAACTGCAATATAATGTTACCTAAGAATCATTTTGATGTTTAGTTGCATGTAAATCTACACTTGGCCATTGATGCACAAGGTAAAAAGTATACTATTTTAGCTAATTGTACAAGGATGTTGTAGTTTGGCTACAATGGTCATATTTTCTAGTGAGTGATGATGTTGATAGTGACACACGATCATGGTGAGCTCACTGCAAGCTCAAACAATCAGTGACACAGTGACAACCAGAAAAGCATTGTTGCCAAATTGCTAAGTGGAAGAAGGCTAATTTAGGTCCAATTGATCTAAATGCCTCATACAAGGAGGCATTGATACTGATAGCAGCATATTCTATGGTGGTCTGTCATTTACCAACAGCAGTAGATACAGCAGAACAAGAAACAGACGTTTGCTTATTAGAGACCTGCAGTGGGTCTTTGCTCATTTATTGTGTCTCTGTGCACCCAATACAAGGCCAATACTGTTAGCTGGGGGCTGCGATCCCTCAGCACTGTGCCAAATCTACAGATTATGTTCACAGCACAATTCATTCCATTTCACTTGGCAATACTGATCCAACAAAATAATTTCTAGTTATGTTGCCACTCTTTAAACAGAGATTTAATAAACCTGGTTCAACTGGATGGCATCTATGTATGACACCATTGTGCATTGTCCTGGTAAGACTGTTGGTCATAAATAATCAAACGCATGTCCCTTTTGATGCAGTATTGATTCACCATTTCCACTATTTCAAATCTCTTTTATCTTCAGATCTATGTTCTGCTACACAAACCAACAGGCACTGAAAAGGTTAAAAAATTATGTTGCAGATGGAAAGTTCAATCATCATTTTTATTTATTTTTTATTCACATTGCATTGCCTGCAGTGCCAGTTGAATAAGATATAATCATAATCAAGCATTCAGTTTTAGAATTACAGTACATTTCAAAGTACATTTAAAAATACATACAGTATACAACCCTGAGATTCGGCTTCCAGCAGACAGCTATGAAACTGAGAAACACTACTGAGCTCACTTAAAGAAAATAACACCAATGCACAAAAAAAAAGAACAAATTGCACAAACAGCAAAAAGCGAGTAAATAACACTCAGGATATTAAACTTCAAACCACAGTTTCCTCCAAATGGTCCAGGAGCCACAGCCACCAAGTTAGTTCGGTTTAGCAGTGTGTCTATGACCGCAGGCCTCAGCTGCAGAGCCAATTCCAAGCCCAAGTGCTTTGATCAAATCATGCAAATAGGGAAAAGAGAATAACCAGAAACACATGGAACATGAAATGCAGAGTCTTCCAAAAACCAGTTCACAACCACGGAGTGTGTTTAGTGCTGAGGTAATCGAACGGCAAACTGCTAACTCCCACAGCCAGCAGCTGCACTGAGGCAATTGAGCCTGCATCTTTCTCCTGTAGCAGCGAGAGGGAAAACACGCAGATGGTGCTGAACACCCGCTCATCTTCCATTCTTGTCCTCTTCAATTTCCATCTTGCTCGATGCTTTAATCAGTGATGAGTAATGGAGCCGACTATGGGCTCACATTCCACCATTTGGAAACGATGGCCACACATTCCGCTCTCAGCCTCGCCGAATTCCCCAAGTGCCAGATCGCTCAGTCAGCCCAAAATTACACCATCAAAATGGAAATTACACACTGCAATCGATCACGGTTCCGGAGAAGTATATTTAAAAGAAGAAGAAATAGTTTTGTGAGCTGTCTGCAGGATGTTGCCAATGGTTGTGTTGGTCGCTAGCGCCATCTTGTTAAATATTTTGTATAAATATGGTCTTGTAAATACTGAAAGGAGCTGCTGATGAAGGGTTTAAATTGCTGCTTTAAGCTGCTGATGTAGGCTGATGAAGAGTTTAAATTGTCAGCTGAGATTACAGTGATTTCACTTATTAAGGTAGTTTCTAAGGCTCAGCAGGTGACATCAGCAGGGTTTTCACTGACCCTGAATATGTGCATTCATGTCATTGTGAGCTCATAGCAGCCTCGGCCCACAGTGATACAAAACCACTCCAACAGAAAGCTACTGCATCATCAGATCATGCTGAAAACGTTGCCATAAATATCATATTATTAATAGACAGTCCACATTCATAGCTGCCTACTGCAATATAAATCCATATAAACTGGTAAATTAGTAAATTGGTTTATTATTGTCACATAATAAATGTTTAGATCAGGTCATGGTTGAGCACCCTAAGGGACCAGCTATTCTAGATTGGGTGTTGTGCAATGAATAGGAATTGTTTAGAGAGCTTAAAGTGGAGAATGATCTTAATATGATAGAATTCACCCTGCAATTTGAGAAGCTAAAGTCCGCTGTATCAGTATCACAGTAGAGTAAAGAGAATTTTACAGTGACACAAGAGAGGAGCTGGTCAAAATTGAATGAAAGGAAACCTGCAGGGACAGCAGAGCATCAATGGCTAGAGTTCCTGGGAGCAAATCGGAAGGTGCAGGATGGATACGTCCCAGAGAAGAAGTATTCTAAAGGCAGGATGACACAAGAGTGGCTGGTAAGAGAAGTCAAAGGCAACGTAAAAGCCAAAGAGATGGCATATAATAGAGAAAAATATTGTGGGAAGTTAGAGGATGGGGCAACCTTTAAAAACCAACAGAAGGCAACTAAGAAAGTCATAACAAAGGAAAAGATGGAATAAGAATGTAAGCTAGACAATGATATCAAAGATGATACCAAAAGTTTCTTCAGATATACAAAGTGTAAAAGAGAGATGAGAGTAGATATTAAACCACTGGAAAATGCTGCTGGTGAGGTAATAATGGGGAACAAGGAAACGGCAGATGAACCAAATATGTATTTTGAGTCAGTCTTCACTGTGGAAGACACTAGCAGTATACTGGAAGTTTGAGAGTGAAGTTGTCATTACTAGAAAGAAGGTGCTTGGGAAACTAAAAGGTCTGAAGGTAAATAAGTCACCTGGACCAGATAATCTACACTCCAGTGTTCTGAAAGAGGTGGTTGAAGAGACTGCGGAGGCATTGGTAATGATCTTTCAAGAATAAATGGATTCTGGCATGGTTCTGGTAGACCGGAAAATTGCAAATGTCATTCTACTCTTCAAGAAGGAAGAGAGGGAAAAGAAAGGAAATTATAGGGCAGTTAGTCTGACTTCAGTGTTTGGGAAGATGTTGGAGTCAATTGTTAAGAATGTGATTTTGGGGTACTTGGAGGCACATGATAAAATAGGTCGAAGTCAGCATGGTTTCCTTCAGGGAAATTTTTGCCTGACAAATCTTTTGGAATTCTTTGAAGAAATAACAGGCTGGACAGACAAAGGAAAATTGGTAGATGTTGTGTACTTAGACTTTCAGAAGGTCTTTGACAAGGTGCCATACATGAGGCAGCTTATGAAGAGCCTGTGCTATTGCAGGAAAGATACTAGCATGGATGGAGCATAGGCTGATTGGCAGGAAGCAAAGGGTGGGGATAAAGGGAGCCTTTTCTGGTTGGCTGTCGATGACTAGTGGTGTTCCACAGGGGTCTGTGTTGGGACTACTTCTTTTTGCACTAATGAGCTGTGTCTCTAGAGATGCCTGGTAAAAGGGGATTTCATATGTCAATGATTTAGATGATAGAATTGACAGCTTTGTGGCCAAGTTTGTGGATGATACGAAGATAAGTAGGGAGACAGGTAGTGTTGCGAAAGCAGGGAGGCTGTAGAAAGATTGGACAGATTAAGAGAATGGGCAAAGAAGTAGCAGATGGAATTCAGTGCAGGGAAATGTATGATCATGCACTTTGGAAGAAGAACTAAAAGCACAGACTATTTTATAAATGGAAAGAAAATTCAAAAATCTGAGCTGCAAAGGGAATTAGGAGTCCTCATGCAGGACTCCATAAAGTTTAATTTGTAGGTTGAGTTGGTGGTGAGGAAGGCAAATGTGATATTAGCATTCATTTCGAGAGGACTAGAATATAAAAGTAAGGATGTAATATTAAGGCTTTATAAGGCACTGGTGGGGCCCCACTTGGAGTATTGTGAGCAGTTTGGAGCCCCTTAATTAAGTAAGGATGTGCTGACTGGAGAAGGTTCAAAGAAGGGTCACAAAAATGATTGGCAGGCTTATCATATGAGGAGGGTTTGATGGCTCTAGGCCTGTACTCACTAGAACTTAGAAGAATGAGGGGGGATTTCATTGAAACCTATCGAATGTTGAAAGGCCTCAATAGAGTGGACGTGGAGAGGATTTTTCCTATGATGGGGAGCCTAAGACTAGAGTACACAGCCTCAAAATAAAGAAATGTCTATTTAGAATGGAGATGAGGAGAACTTTCTTTAGCCGGAGAGTGGTGAATCTGTGGAATTCATTGAGATGGGTGATTATGGATACCAAGTCATTGGGTATTTTTAAGGCAGAGATTGATAGATTCTTGATTAGTCAGGGCATGAAGGGATATGGGAAGGAAGGAAGGAGATTGGGGCTGAGAGGGAAATGGATCAGGCTTGATGAAATTGCAAAGCAGATTCGCTGAGCCAATGGCCTAATTCTGCTCCTATATCTAATGTTTTATGGTCTTATAATGAGGTACAGTGGAAAACTTGTCTTGCATACCATCCATACACAACGGTGCATTGAGGTAGTACAAGGTAAAACAGTAACAGTGCAGAATAAGTTGTTGTAGTCAGAGAAAGTGAAATTCAGATTGACATTAAGGTACAAGGTCACAATGAGGTAGATTATGAGGATAAGAGTCCATTTTGTCATACCAGGGAACCATTCAATACTCTTATAGTAGTGAGGTGACTGCTATCCCCTAGAGCCTGGTGACACACATTTTTAGGCTTTTGTATCTGCTATCTGACGGGAGAGGGGAGAGGAAAAATCTCTAGAGTGGGTGTGGTCTTTATGTTGGCTGCTTTATCAAACAGTGAGAATTATTAGTAGACTCTATGGAGGGGAGGCTGATTTCCATGATATGCTGAGCTGTGTCCTCAACTCTCTGCATTTGCTTAGTCATGGACAGAACAGTTGTGAAACCAAGCGTGATACATCTGGATAGGATGTTTTCTACCGTGCATCTGAAACCATAGATCACAGTGGTAACCAATCATCAGATCACTGCAACTGTTGGTGAATACAACATCATATGAATGTGTTTTCAGGTTACAGGGGTTATAAGCTATGACTGTAGTGGTGCATTACAATATCAGATCACATTGTTATTTGGCTGCTGTAATGTCATATTGACACCAATTTACTACCTTGTCGATTTATTGTGATATCAGATCACTGAGATGTAATATTTCTCTGATATCATGTCTTAGTATATTGGTCATTATAGCACCTGTTCACTGGAATATCAAATCACTGTGATACCGGTCACTTCAGAATTGAAAATACACGTGGACTAAGATGTTAACTGTCCTGTGCTATCACCAGTGGGATCATCAGTTGATCTGCCACCTGTCTTCAGGAGTTTCGGCCCGCTTATGATCAAGACTCCCTCGAGGTGATGGCCCAGCAGTGCTAAAGCACCACCTCCCACTGGTGAGCTTAAAAACTTGGCATCTGCCTCTATCAGCGTTGTTGGTCATTTCCATCCAACAGATAGGCTACTCTTCAGGTGTCTATGCAACTACTGAAGGGTTTGCAAAAGATGGATACACTGTCTGACTATCTGCCCCTCTGGACGTATTTGGTCTACACCCATGATGATCCTGTCTCTGCTGCCTCAGCTACAGCCCTGCTGGTTGACTTGATCTCTCTTCAAACAATTTCTTTGTGAACTGGTGGGTGTTCTCAAAGAACGACTTTCTTGCCTTCTCTCCCTTCTTTCTCTTTTTACGTTGTGACTGCACAACAGAGTGATACCAACTTTAATTGAAAATGCTCTTGGAGATCAGCAAGGCCTGGCTTGTCACCCTCACTTGCTACTTTCCACCTCTGTCTCAACGATCTAAGTTCGCTCCTCAACTTACTAATCTTCTTCTGGCACCAGTTTGGTGTCTGTGTAGGCTTTGCTTTCTTCAACTCAACCAAACTAAACCAGTACTTTCCAACATCATAAATCATATCGCCCATCACTTCCAACTTCCTCTTTGATGTTCCCCTGAGAGTGTTCTCCAACATCATACTGATATCCTCATCAAACACATGCTAAGCCTTCTCATCTGCCATTTTTGGCCACTTGACCTTCGTCTTCTTCTCTACCACCTCACCACCGCCATCATGTGAAGGATCTACAAACATTTGTACCTGAGTACTGTGATCTGAATCCTGACCTGGGTTATCTCTCATCTGACCTGGAGTATGATGACTCTCTCCAGAGCGAATCACTGTGGCTTGTGAATCAGTGGTTGAAAAGACCACATCATCTGTGCTTGGTGAAGTAATCTCATCTTCATCCACTGGGATGGAATAGCACTTCAACTTGCTTGGTGGACTCGTAAACCTTTAATGCTGGAAAACATTCTCCCACACTAACACATTGGACACTCAGAGCCTCTTTCCTAACTCTTGGTCGTAAGAAATTCTAATATTAGAATAGCTTATTTTTGACACCTGTACAACAAAACATTCAAAGATTCAAAGTACATTTATCATCAAAGCATATATACAGTATACAACCCTGAGATTTATCTTGTCACAAACAACCACGAAACAAAGAAAACCATGGAACCCGTTCAAAGAAAAACATCAAACCTCGACATGCAAAAAAAAAAGAAATTGTGCAAATGACAAAAAATGAGCGAAAATACAGAATATGAAACATCACACCATGAAGTCTTGGAATGTTCAGTTTAGTTCAATTCAGTTCAATTTAGCACTCTGTTGTTCATTGACTGCATGCTGCAGGAGCAGTCTGCCCCGATCAAAGTTGCAAGGTGTGTGGATTGGACTCTGTAGTTCATGTTATTATGTGAATCCATAAACACGTCATAATATGAACTACATAGTCCAATCCATATACCATGTCTATTAAACCTTGCCCAAGAAACAAGACTCCGGCACCATCCCCTAGCAGCATCGAGCAAGAGGGAGAGAGACCAGTCACATGCAGTCAATTTCTCACTGGCAACAGTGAGCAAGCGGAAGAGCGAGAACGGTCCCAAGCGGAAGAGCGAGAACGGTCCCATGCAGCAGATGACACTGAATACCTGTTCGCCTTCCACTCCCATCCTCATTGAGTTCACTGTTGATCAAAGCTTGGTGAGATGGGGGAAAAGTAGAGTCGAACATGGGCTCGTGCCCCGTCTCCAGGGTGCACGCTTCATTCAAAACCTCACCGCAATCTCTTTCTATAGCTTCCACATCCTTCCTGTAACGAGGTGACCAGAACTGAGCACAGTACTCCAAGTGGGGTCTGACCAGGGTCCTATATAGCTGTAACATTACCTCTCGGCTCTTGAACTCATGACAGATACGATAGGGTATTTTAAGACAGTGGTCCCCAACCACCGGGCCTCAAAGCATGTGCTACGGGGCTGTGAAGAAATGATATGAGTCAGCTGCACCTTTCTTCATTCCCTGTCACGCACTGTTGAACTTGAACATAGGGTTGCCAACTGTCCTGTATTTGCCAGGACATCCCGTATATTGGGCTAAATTGCTTTGTCCCATACAAGACCGCCCCTGTCCCGTATTTCCCCCGCTAAGGTAGAGCGTTCCTATGAAACCTTTCGTGCCGAAATGGGTGAAACAAAGAAGCAATTACCATTAATTTATATGGGAAACATTTTTGAACGTTCCCAGACTCAAAAAATAACCTACCAAATCATACCAAATAATACATAAAACCGAAAATAAATAACACTAACATATAGTAAGTGTATTAATGATATGATAAATACACAGCCTATATAAAGTAGAAATAATGTATGTACAGTGTAGTCAGTGAAGGCAAAACCGATTTGTGGGGGAAAAAATCGGCACGCACGTGCATGTGCACGTCACGCATGCGCGCACAGGTGTCTGCGCAAAGCTTCATAGTCATGGTAGTTTTTCAGGGGGAACGTGTCCCGGGATTTGACTGCTACTTTTGTCCCTTACTTGGGAGTGGGAAAGTTGGCAACCCTAACTGTAAAAGACATGTTGAGGTGAGTTTTACCCTACTTGAACAACGGCGCCCCCCCCCCACACCCGGGTCGGCCGGTCCGCAAGAATATTGTCAATATTAAACCGGTCCGCGGTGCAACAGAGACTCCTGGATGGGTAAATGGAGTTTAGACCAGCCTCCCCTGTGGGACCTTATCAAATGCCTTGCTAAAGTCCATGTAGACAACATGCACTGTCTTGCTTTCATCAACTTTCCTGGTAACTTCCTTGAAAAACTCCATAGGATTGGTTAGACACAAAGCAATGTTGACTATCACTAATCAGTCCATGTCTATCTAAATGCTCATATGTCCATCCCTTTCTTCTGTGTCACTTTTCTGTAGAAAGTTATGATTCCCTTAATAGATTAACTTCCTTAATAACAACACATTGCAATATCAGGCCAATATATTATTATGATATCACACGGGTCATTACATAATCAGGTCACCGTGATATGACCTCATTGTGACATCAGGCTTCGATAATATCAGGTCATTGCCACACATTTCGGTCCATTATTAGGTCACTCTAACATCAGACTACTGTAACACAAGGTAATTGTGATATCAGTACATAATGACATTATATCACTGTGATATCAGGTCACTGTAGTATCACACCAGTAAAATATCATTACACTGTGACATCAGAGCAGGACTGAGGTTTCAGGAGTCTTGGCTCTAGATGTAGTCATTGTAGGTTGAACAGCTTCACACGAGTTCTGAAGATCAGATCCTCTCCTGTGGAGATGAGATGGAACATTCTAACAATAAAAGTTGAGAAAGGTGTTAAGGCCCTTGTTTGAAACTAATTATCACTGAGAATGCCTCTGTTAGAAACACTAAACAACTCACTCACACTAAGCCCACTCTAATCCATTTTCAATTCTCTCAACATTCTCATCATTTTCCTCCAAATTCTACCACTCAGCTATATACTAGGAGTAAAGCTTGATTTATACTTCTGCGTTAACTGGACGCCGTAACCTACGCAAGTGACTTACCCGTGTTGTGAGCATTTATACTTGTGCGTTGGTGTGTCTGCGTCGCTCTGCAATTTGCGCACGTCATTCATGCACACACACACCTGCTCGTGCAAGGCTTCATGGTCATGGTAGACTTTCTCGGGGTAAACAAGAAGCGAGCGTCCTTTTTCGTAAAAGCGAAATGTGTCCTCCATAATTTCGGAGGTCTGTAAAGCTTTATGGAAAGCATTGCAGCCAGAGTTCCTTCCCTGCCCTTCAGTCGCCCAATGGGAAGCTATTGCAGCGTAGGATGAAATGTGATGCTACCAAGCGGACCAATCACAGTTCTTACAGTCTGCGTTGTTGTGACGCGCAGTTACATTTTGGGAGAGGTGCGCATCGCAGCAACGCAGGCTCTGGCGTAAGGATCCACATCGGCTCTGCGTAGGGTTTGCGGCGGCGCAGTACTTACGGCGTTGTATTCACGCAGAAGTATAAATCAGGCTTAATTCCCAGTGGCCAAATAACTTACTAACACATACATTGGAAAAAAAGAGCAAATAAAAAGAAACAAATGTGGTCATTGGGAACTTGAGCAAACTGTGCACAGACAACATGCTGAGGTAATTAGGGCTGAACCCTGGTTTCTGGCACTGTGAGTCAATGGCTCTCCCATTGTGCTGCCCTCAGAGATGTGGTTAAAGAATGTGTGGAGAGTAGAACTGGCCATTTGAATATCACTTTGCTCCTGCCATGTAAAAATAACTTATATAAAAAAATCAACCAAGCAACATTTCGGGTTCCTAGTTAAGACTGCCTTCTGAACTTCCCCTCTACTCCTACCATTTCCAATTGATCAGACTTCTTTTATTACACAGACGACATATTCACTTACTTAACAACTTTATTAAAACACGGGGATCCTAAGCAGTCATTAGGACTCCTTTAAGCATTCAGAAGCAAATGGTACATTGGGCTTTTTCTTGCAAGAAGATTTTTGTACATGAGATGAGACATCCAACTCTGACTCTTTGGAGTCCGGAGTCAGCAAGTCAGCGTCTGCAGCCTCTTATGTTTCTACAAACAGGGATGTCTGGTGTCAGGGGTCACGGTCTCAGAACAAAGGGTTGAATATTCATGACAGATATGTGGAGAAGTTACTTCATCCAGGGTCCGGTAAATTTTTGGAATTCCCTACCCAGCAGGGCTTTGGAGTTTCAGTCATTGAGAATGTTCAATAAAGAGGGAGATCATTCTTAAGGTTTTAAGGGAATTAGAGATACAGAATTAGTGAAGCAAAGTGGTACTGAAGTAATAAATCAGCTGGGTAGTAAAACTTCAGAATTTTCTTCCCTGAAGAGTTGTGCAAAGTCAGTCATTGAATTCATTTAAAACAGGGGTAGATACATTTATGAATATTAAATAATCATGGGCATAGTTTTAAGGTGCTTGGAAGTATGTAAAGGGGGATGTCAGAGATAAGTTTTTCACACAGAGAGTGGTGGGTGGGTCCAAAAGGCCTGTAATGTGCTGTGGATTTCTATGTTTCTATGTTCTATGTTCTATAGGGAAAACGCAAGGAAATAACACTGAGGTAGCCAAGATCGAGATGAAAGGCAGAACAGGTCCACTCCCGGCCCTGATCCCTATGTTCTGATATGGTCATGTATTATAACCAATCAATATGCTCACTTGGCATAGTTTAAATTTGGTTGAAAAATACAAAATAGTTTTCCACATCTGTAATTTGTCTTCTTTTGTTATTGGTAAGAATTCCATGCGTGTAAAAAAAATTCTCCTTCGCTATTTCTAAACCCAGGTTTATTCATATTCAATTCAATTCAAGATTGTTTATTGTCATTTTTCAGTACGTTAGTGTAAAGAAGAATGAAATGATAGCTTCTCCAGATCTGATGTGGCATATGAAAAACACAATCAATAGATAGATAATTTATTGATCCCAAAGGAAATCACAGTGTCACAGTAGCATTACAAGTGCACAGGTATACAAATATTAGAAGCAAAGTAAGAGAATAAAAATTAAGCATAAAGAACACAATAAAAATGCAATAATTATAAATACACAATATTAGCTTATGTACATAGACTGATTATATGTAGGTAAACTAAAGCTAAGTACAGGAGTATTTGTGCATAAGACGGCTGACTGCAAATGATAAAATAGTGGTGGTGGGGTGGGTTAATGCAGTGGTCCCCACCCTCCGGGCCGCGGACCAATACATTGCTGCGAAGTATGCAGGGGTACAGTGGTAGCCAGGACACACCCAGCACATTTTTAAGAAAAAAGCTGAAATAAACAAGCTAATTAATTAGTGCTGCCTGGCACATAATTGTTGGCTCAGATCAGAGGTGATGCAATCAGCAATTGCCTCTGATCTGGGCCAAAATTTACGTGCCGAGAGGCATCTAATTAATTAGCTTGTTTATTTTGGCTTTTTTCTTAAAGATGTATTGAGTGCGTTCTGGCCACCGCCGCACCACTGCATTCTTCGCAGCAATGTATCGGTCTGCAGCCCGGAGGTTGGGGACCACTGGGTTAATGGGTGGAGGTGTTGATCAACCTATCAATCTGAGGAAAGTAACTGTTTTTGAATCTAGTGGTACTGGCATAAGTGCTGCCTAATTTCTTTCCTGATGGGAGTGAGATAAACAGTCCTTGAGCAGGGTGGGTGGAATCCGTCATGATGTTGCTGGGTTTTCTCTGACACCTTTCTGCGTATGCGTCCACAATGGCGGACAGGCTGGTTCCGGTGAGATGTTGGGCAGTTTTAACTACCCATTGTAGGGCCCCCCTGTCCACTGCAGAGCAGCTTCCGTACTGTACTGTGATGAGGCATGTTAGGATCTTCTCAACCGCGTATCTGTAGAAGATCATGAGTATTGTTGTGCATAGTCCAGTTCTCTTCAGCTTCCACAAAAAATAGAGACATTGGTGAGCTTTCTTGATTGTGGAGGATGTGGAGGATGAGACCATGAGAGGCTAAGCAGGATGCGCATTCCCATTGAGTTTGAAACTATGTGCAGCTTCCACTGCTGTGCAGCTGATCATTGATATTTTTCTGAAGAATTTATAGTAAGACAAATTGATTTACTATTTTCAAATATCAACTATTAACCTTGCTGAAATCTTTGCCATCAAAGTTCTAGTAAACTCTGAAAGTAAACCTGCTTTTTATAGGTCATCTTTGCTTCACTCCTTTCCAGTCAGGCTCTTAACACTTCCCTGAACTGCAGCCAGTCTCCTGCCAACTTGGGTGGGACATGTCCTGGAGGTTTAAGAAAATGATTACAATTAACCCAACATAAAAAAAACGGAAATAATAATTCTTTCATAGTGGTACAATGCTTGAACTTTCACTGGCTAGTGTCAATAGTGTATTTAATGTCCTGGGAGGAGATTGTTTTTCTTTCTCTGATTAAAAGCAACTTAAGACACTGATAACATTTTTACAGGGAGAGTCTTCCTTTTAGCCTTTACTCTTTCTGGAAACATCCTGAATGGTCCATCTCCTTCAGTAATGAGTCAAATAACTGAAATAAGAATATAACTATAATCTGACAGATCTACAAATGGCATCCTGAAATAATAGGATTGACTGGAAGCTTGCACATTAAGGCAGTCAGACATTATCAAAAGCTTTTTTTTTCCATTTATTCATAAAGTGAGCTGTTATTCAGTGAATTAAATAGAACAATAAATAAATTGTACAAACCTTTTAAAAACAGCTAAATGGCATCCGTGACAAATAGTAGTTGGTTAATATTTGAGACTTTGGCTCAAGGATAATCTTTGTACATGGATATATTTCAGGTTATTTCCGGTGGATTCAAAACAAACTGAAGAATGCTTAATTTATGTGAGCAAATTGATCAAAGTCAGATGGAACAGGAGGTGACTGCACACAGAAACAAACCCATGAAATAATGCAGAACAAATTTTTAACTCAGCTAACCCCGTGTCTTCCTTCCTGCTCAATCAGGCTAGATGTGACCCCCAATGGTGCATTTTCAGTTCCACTATTTAAAGCTCCACAGACCTGAGCTGATAAACGTTAAGCTTGGGAAGAAATAACTAAAATGGATTCCAGATGGACAAACGTTCAGCTCATTTCTGATGTAACTCTATACGAAAGCTGCAGGAGGCTGTGAGAATTGAAGAGTTGCCATCCTCTTATGATGGGAGGAGGAAGCCTTCTTCTGTGTCTTCATTCTCTGATAAAATGGGCCAGCATTTACTCCTATTAGCTGGCTCCAATTTCAATGCCTCCAAGCAGGCTCTGGACTGGCCTTTTTGATATTTTAAATCACTTGAGTAGTACTTTAGTATTGTCCTTGCAGGGACCTTAACTATGATTACCAAAGCATTCTTCACAATAATGGTAGCTGGAATATGTGATTGGACATTGAGGTGGATGACAGTGACTGGGACATGAAAATGAACAATCCATTCAAAGCTCTTCCATCTCCCACCCTCATGCCACCCCCAGTCAATATGCCACATGCTGCTCATCTCCCAGTGGCCAAGTTTGTCCATACACGTGTATTGGTGTAGCAGTGTTGGCTGCTTCCTTACCTGCTTTACTTCCCAAACACTGAACAATGACCTAACCAGGACCTAAACAACCTGCCTCCACTTCTTCTGGAGCCACATTAACTACATCAGAATCAGAATCAAGTTTATTATTAGCACTGACATATGCTGTGAGATTTCTTGTTTTGTGACAGCAGTATAGTGCAATATATAAAAAATTACTGTAAGTTTCAATAAGATATATAAAAAAATAAATAAGTGGTGCAGAAAGATAAAAAAAAAAGTGAGGTACTGTTTACAGGTTGATAGTCCATTCAGAATTCTGATGGTGGAGTGGAAGAAGCTGTTCCTGCAATTCTGAGAGGCACTTCTACCTCATCCCTGGTGGTAGCAATGAGAAGATGGCATTTGCTGGATGGTGCCAGGCCTTAAATGATGGATGCCCCCTTCCTGAGACATTACCCATTGAAGATGTTCTTGATGGATGTGATTGCACAAATATTGGATGGAGTTATCATGCATGATTATTGGAAGAAAAGCTTTGTGAATGAACCTGAGTAGGCACAAGGACATCTGAAAAATGATGTTTTCTTAAGTTTTCACCTTTTCATATTAGAGTTCTTCATGTTTATCATTTGCTTGCCCACTGTAAGTGCTAGGTGTGATGTTTTTGATCATTCAGATGATGATATGCATTGATGGAGACTATGGTCATTTATTTGTAGAAGTTCTTGTGTTAGCAGCCTTGAAGTGCTGAGGGTAGAGGGCATGGCTGGGTGATCAGGAGCATTCTATTTTCTAGAGAGATGGTGGCACTGATATAACTTAAGTGAAGCTTACGTTACCCAGCAGCAGCACAACCATTGAGGGTCCTCACCACAAGCTTTACAAGGCCATTTACAAGTGGGCAATAATAGCTGGGCTTGCCCAAACACAAACAGGCATTTAAAAAAAAGGTCCTCCTCTTCCACGTTATCAAAGGAGGTCGTGATCTCTTCACTTTTTTCCTCTTGTAGGTGTAAATCTAGTCAAATCAGAATGTCGTAATATTGTATGTAGCTTAGTGATCTACATACTGATCTTAACATACTGGACGGTGTCCACTGTGCCAGATTTGTCTGGAAGAGAAATCCTCAGCATGCCAATAGTCTATGCAATTTTATTTATTTACTTATTGAGATAACAATACCCTAGCAGGGATGACAGTGGAACAGCAATGGCTAATGTTTCTGGGAATAATGCGGAAGGTGCAGGATCAGTTTGTTCCAAAGAGGAAGAAAGATCCTAAGAGGAGTAAGGGGAGGCTGTGGCTGACAAGGGAAGTAATGGACAGTATAAAAATAAAAGAGAAGTATAACATAGCAAAGATGAGTGGGAAGCCGGAGGATTGGGAAACTTTTAAAGAGCGACAAAAGGTAACTAAAAAGGCAATACGCAGAGAAAAAATGAGGTACAAAGTTAAACTAGCCAAGAATATAAAGGAGGATAGTAAAAGCTTCATTAGGGATGTGAAAAGGAAAAAAATAGTTAAGACCAAAATTGGGCCCTTGAAGACAGAAGCGAGTGAATTTATTATGGGGAACAAGGAAATGGCAGATGAGTTCAACAGGTACTTTGGATCTGTCTTCACTAGGGAAGACACAAACAATCTCCCAGATGTGATAGTGGCCAAAGGACCTATGGAAATGGATGAATTGAAGGAAATTTATATTAGGCAGGAAATGGTGTTGGATAGGCTGCTGGGTCTGAAGGCTGATAAGTCCCCGGGACCTGATGGTCTGCATCCCAGGGTACTTAAGGAGGTGGCTTTAGAAATCGTGGATGCATTGGTAATCATTTTCCAATGTTCTATAGATTCAGGATCAGTTCCTATGGATTGGAGGGTGGCTAATGTTGTCCCTCTCTTCAAGAAGGGAGGAAGAGAGAAAACAGGAAATTATAGACCGGTTAGCCTGACGTCGGTGGTGGGAAAGATGCTGGAGTCAATTATAAAAGATGAAATTACAACACCCCTGGATAGTAGTAACAGGATTGGTCTGAGTCAGCATGGATTTATGAAGGGGAAATGGTGCTTAACCAATCTTCTGGAATTTTTTGAGGATGTGACTATGAAAATGGACAAGGGAGAGCCAGTGGATGCAGTGTACCTGGACTTTCAGAAAGCCTTTGATAAAGTCCCACATAGGAGATTAGTGGGCAAACTTAGAGCACATGGTATTGGGGGCAGAGTACTGACATGGATTGAAAATTGGCTGGCTGACAGGAAACAAAGAGTAGCGATTAATGGGTCCCTTTTGGAATGGCGGGCGGTGACCAGCGGGGTACTGCAGGGTTCAGTGCTGGGACCGCAGCTGTTTACAATATATATTAATGATTTAGATGAGGGAATTAAAAGTAACATTAGCAAATTTGCTGATGACACAAAGCTGGGTGGCAGTGTGAAATGTGAGGATGATGTTATAAGAATGCAGGGTGACTTGGACACGCTGGGTGAGTGGGCAGATGCATGGCAGATGCAGTTTAATATGGATAAATGAGAGGTTATCCACTTTGGTGGTAAGAACGGGAAGGCAGATTATCATCTAAATGGAGTCAAGTTAAGGAAAGGGGAAGCACAAGATCTAGGTATTCTTGTACATCAGTCACTGAAAACAAGCATGCAAGTACAGTAGGCAGTAAAGATAGCTAATGGCATGCTGGCCTTCATAACAAGGGGAATTGATTACAAGAGCAAAGAGGTCCTTCTGCAGCTGTACAGGGCCCTGGTGAGACCACACCTGGAGTACTGTGTGCAGTTTTGGTCTCCAAATTTGAGGAAGGACATTCTTGCTATTGAGGGAGTGCAGCGTAGGTTCACAAGGTTAATTCCCGGGATGGCAGGAATGTCATATGTCGAAAGCTTGGAGCGACTGGGCTTGTATACTCTGGAATTTAGAAGGCTGAGAGGGGATCTTATTGAAACATATAAGATTATTAAGGGATTGGGCATGCTGCAGGCAGGAAGCATGTTCCCGCTGATGGGTGAGTCCAGAACCAGAGGCCACAGTTTAAGAATTAGGGGTAGGCCATTTAGAGCGGAGTTGAGGAAAAACTTTTTCACCCAGAGAGTGGTGGATATATGGAATGCTCTGCCCTAGAAGGCTGTGGAGGCTAAGTCTCTGGATGCCTTCAAAAAAGAGATGGATAGAGCTCTTAAAGATAGCGGAATCAAAGATTATAGGGATAGGGCAGGAACTGGATACTGATAGTAGGATGATCAGCCATGATCACAGTGAATGGCGGTGCTGGCTCGAAGGGCCGAATGGCCTACTCCTGCACCTATTGTCTATTGATACAGCCTGGAGTAGGGCCCTTCAGGCTCTTTGAGCTACTCAGCCCAGCAACACCCGATTTAACCCTAACCTAGTCACAGGACAATTTACAATGACCAGTGAAGCTTCTAACTGGTATGTATTTGGACTCTGGGAGGAAACCAGAGCACCTGGAGGGTACCCATGCAGTTGCGTGGAGTCCGTACAAACTCCTTACAGACTGCAGTGGGAAATTTACAACCAGTGGCTACTAGTACACATTGTAACACACTTCATTTTTAATACTAGGGTGAGGAAAGATGCAAGGAGTCAACCTTGAATCAAGTATTAGATTAGATTAGATTATGAGAACACTCAGTCCTCTTTTATTGTCATTTAGAAATGCATACATGCATTAAGAAATGATGCAACGTTTCTCTAGAGTGATATCACAGAAAACAGGACAAACCTAAGACTAACACTGACAGAACCACATAATTATAACAAATAGTTACAGCAGTACCATAATTTGATGAAGAACAAACCATGGGCACGGTAAATAAAATCTCAAAAGTCCCCGAGTCGATCGACTCCCGAGTCCCCGATAGCAGTCGGCAAAAGGGAGAAACTCCCTGCCATAAACCTCCAGCACCATCAACTTGCCAACGCCTTGGAAGCAGCCGACCACAGCCGACACTGAGTCCATCCATCCGAAAACTTTGAGCTTCCGACCAGCCTCTCTGATACAGCGTCCCAAGCGCCATCCTCTGCTGAGCGCCCTCGACCTCACCCTGGCTGCTGAAACATGCAAAGCCGAGGATCTCGGGGCCTTCTGCTCCGGAGATTCCGGTTACCACACAGTAGCAGCAGCAGCGAAGCGGGCATTTCAGAAGTTTTCCAGATGTTCCTCCGCACTCTCACGTCTGTCTCTATCAAATCAGGATTGTGCACAGTCCCCTACTTGACAGATAACAGACATCGCCACCGAAGTGGCTGCGCGTGCTGCCGTCACGCCGCCATCTTCTCCTCCTCCATCTTCAGTGAAGATGCAGTGGATATACCTTGTATTCGGGTCTACTACAAGGTTAAAGAAATTATCAAATTTGGGCTGTCACAGGATAAAACCAAAATATTTAAAAGGGCAGTTGAAATTGCTGTATCAATGGAAACAGCAGGCAGAGACACAGTTGAGTTGTAGTCAGGAATGAAAGCAAGCGTGAACAAAATTGCATCGTCTAAACAAGAGCTGGCCTGGCTGAACAAGTAGTGTTTCCATTGTGGCTGGGGATCACATACATCAGACCAATGTAGAAAATGCAACAAAGTAGGTTACACACAAAGAGCATGTTGAGCAAACAAAAATATATAGTCTATGCAGGGAAGAGAAAAAGCTAAAAAGTCAAGTTGCTGTTTCAAAAAGAGCAGTAATCTGCATGCTGTTGATGAAATATCAGATAATAATGATAGTGACCGGCTACCTTTGAAACTTACATGTGGAAACTAACAATAGACAAGCAATAAGTCTTTCACCAGGTGTGAGTGGCAAATTAATTAAAATGAATTGGGCACTGGCTTGGCTGTTTCTGTCATTTTACAGAATGAGTTTGAATGACATTTCAAAGGTGCTGAACTGAAGCCTGTAGGTATCCAATTAAGAAGTTATACTGGAGAAAGTAGAACTCCCGTGGGAATAATGTTCCTGATAATGAAATACAACAACTAAAAAGCCACATTGGGCTTGCATGTGGTAAAAACAGGACGACTGACATTGTGGGGACATGAGAGACTGAGACAACTAGAACTTGATTGGAGATCCACCCACTATTTGCATTCCACACCCTCTGCAATAGAGCCAACCAGAAGTGAATTAAGAAAGGTACTGATGATGCCACAACTGTCTCCATGCTGCACACCATGAACTGTTGCCCAATGGGGGGCAAACAGGGGTTTGTGCTAAACTCTGTGCCTCTGGTTGGAAAACATATTGGACTAAGCCAGGACCATGCTTCTCAGAGGAATCATGGAACGTGACAAAAGCAGTAGACCGACTGCAACAGTTTTTGTAGGCAATATATCTGAGAAAACTTCTGATATTTTAATAAGGCAGTTACTTGCAAAATGTGGCTCAGTTTTAAGCTGGAAGAGAATTCAAGGAGCTTCAGGAAAGTTCAAGCATTTAGTCTTTCTGTGTATAGAGAACCAGAATCTACTCTGCGTGCTTTAAGGTTATTGCATAAAC
Source organism: Mobula hypostoma (assembly GCF_963921235.1). Taxonomy (NCBI): domain Eukaryota; kingdom Metazoa; phylum Chordata; class Chondrichthyes; order Myliobatiformes; family Myliobatidae; genus Mobula; species Mobula hypostoma. The sequence continues at coordinate 107,449,531 of NC_086105.1, read as the reverse complement.
TTCAAGTGGGAGACAAAATGCTGCTTGTAAAAGTAGATGAAAGACCAAAGCCCACCTAGATGAATGGAAAAGCAAAAAGAAAGGAGTCAGTGGAGATACAATAACAGCGGATTCATCAGATAATGTCATGGATGAGGAAAGAAAGAGGAGAGGTCAGATTGTAAAGGGAGCAATAGAAGAATTAATAAGAGAGTCATCTCATGAACTAAATATACTTCCCAATATCAAGATGCACATCGTAGAAAGAACAAAAGAGAAAAGAAAAAAGCATGAGACAGGTATCCAGAGCTGTCAGAGCCACTTCCTACACTCCTACAACTACCATGGAGGAGGCCCAGATCCTGACATTGTTTCACAGCCACAAACCTCATCTGCCAAGCAGAGTGGCCATCCTTATCAGGCCACAAGAGTAAGGAAGCCTCCATAGTAATCAAATCTTTCAGCCTGAATGGGACAATATAAAATTTACCATGTTGCTTGTCTGTATATAGTAATTGTATTATATAATATACTGTGTGTATAGTTAAGACGCATTCTCTAGTGAGTTGGAGTAAATAACTAAACAGGGAGGAGTGTAATGTATTTAATATTTCAGTAATGTGTTGGCGCGTGGCCAAGTGGTTAAGGCGTTCATCTAGTGATTTGAAGGTCGCTAGTTCGGGCCTTGGTTAAGGCAGCGTGTGTGTCCTTGAGCAAGGCACTTAACCACACATTGCTCTGCAACGACACTGGTGCCAAGCTGTATGAGTCCTAATGCCCTTCCCTTGGGCAACATTGGTGGTGTGGAGAGGGGAGAATTGTAGCATGGGCAACTGCTGGTCTTCCATACAACCTTGCCCAGGCCTGCGCCCTGGAAACCTTCCAAGGCGCAAATCCATGGTCTCATGAGACTAATGGATGCCTATTTCAGTAGTATGGAGTAATCCTGCATATATATTGTCTGATTAAGCATTTTTATTTGTTTAAATAATTAATAACAGGTTATATGTATAAATACATGAATTGTTTACATCATCACGATACCACGCAATAAATGCGCACATCTCGCTTAAAGGAAAAGAGGAACAAAGTCTTGCATCTCTCAGCTCTCTTGTTTGCCTTTGAATTAGTTTATTGTTTTGAAGTTACAAAACAAAACACCAACATTTGATCCTTAATTCCTATGGTGGGGACACAAAGTTTGGCTCCAGTCTCAACCCCTCCCCAGACAAGGGAAAGGAAGTCCAAAGTACAACCATGCTCTGATCACTATTGAGTGACCTCGAAAACAAGACCAAGTGAGGACAGCATTCAATTAACTGCAATCATGGACAACAAGGTTCTTAGATTAGTAAAAGTTTTAGAATAAATAAGGAGGAACTGTTTGCAGAATTTGAAGGCTTGATAACCAGATGACAGAGATTAACAGTGATTGGCAAAAGAACCAGAAGCAACAAACGTGGCTTGTTGAGAATATTGGAAAGCTCAAGTGATGGAAACAGGTTCAGTAGCAAGTTTCAGTAGAGAATTGCACAAAAAAAAATTGAAGGAGAAAAAAATTACAGGGATATAGAGCTAGAGCCAGGCATTGGGATTAACTGCAGTTCTTTGACAGAGCATGTACTGACTCAATGGCCCGAATAACCTCCCTTCTGTTCCGTACTGTTACATGATTCAGCGAAAGATGTCATCTATGTTCACAGCCACTAGAAGGACCGGTTGGAAAAGGCAGGGGAAACATTGTGTCAGAAGGGACAAGGAGCATAACACAGCTGAATGGTATGCCCTAAACCCAGCCTACCGAGTCACAAAGCAATCCCACTTGAGTTCACCTCATCATTTCTGCATGCAAGGAGGGAAGAAAAGTCACGATAAAGCATGAGGAAATTTAGAGAGCAAGTCATCAGATGTGAATCACATGCCTCTTTTAGTCATTTATACAGGCTGGTTACTAATGCTCTATTTATGAACACCCCATCATATGAGCTAATTCCCATAATAAAATTAAATTTTAAAAGTCTGTAATACTGTACATAAATATCTTTGTTCCTACAAATAGCAGATTTTATTTCCTTTCTCCCTCCAGTTCTAGCACTTTCCTGTCAGCCTTATGTGATTTTGGTGTTATTCTTTGCAATCCTGTGGCCCTCTGTTGGTCGAGGTTGACCAATGGATGTTGCTTTCTAGCTGTCTACGTTGTTGGTGCAGCGCCATCTGTCCATGATGAGACCAATGTCAGTTTCTGTTGCAAAGGTTGCATCTATAAGTGGTCTCAGCTCAGCTGGACATGCACCATTCCTTCCTCTGGGCCTATTTGTCTTCTTGTGCTTTCAGGAACTTTCCCTCGCCTATCTTACGGTCTTCTTTCAGGGTGCTCCTCCATCTGGTGTGGTCGGCCGTAAGTTCTTTCCAGGATTCAATATTAATGTCGAGCGCCTTCATGTCCCACTTACAGACGTTCTTGTGGTGCAGTTGCAGATGGTTGGTTGTTCTCGTGCCTGAAGCCGGCTCGCCAGAAAGGATGTCTTTTGGGATGTGGCCATCCTGCAAGCAGCACATCGCCCGGCCAACACAGCCTATGCTGCCTGAGCAGGGTGTACACGCTAGGCAGGTTGGCACAAGAGAGAAACTCAGCATTGGGTACTCTCTCTCCCCAGGAGATGCCCAAGCTGTGATGAAGGCACCTTAAATGGAAGGTGTTGAGCCTTCTCTCCTGCTTAGTGAATGTTGTCCAGGTCTCACTGCCATACAGCAGTGTACTGGTGACACAAGTGTTGTACGCTGCTACCTTTGTTTTTGACTGAGAACTTGGGGTTCTCCCAGACCCGTGTGGTGAAGTAGGCAAGAGTTGTTGCAGCTTTCCCGATGTGCTTGTCGATTTCTGTGTCCAAGGAGATGTCACTGATGATAGACCACAGGTTTGTGATCTGATCCTGTTTGTAGTTATCAATAATAACGACTGGTGGAGCCTTCATATCTTGTCCCAAGATGTTTGTCTTTTTCAGGCTCATAGTTAGACCAAATTGCAGGCCTGGGAGAAGTGATCTATCAACCTCTGGACATGGTGCGGAGAATAGGTTGCAACTGCTGCATCATCAGCAAACAGCAGTCTCTGGTCATAGCCTCGCACACTTAGGTGTTGACTTTTAGGCAGACAAAGTTAAAAGGCCTGCCATCTGATCTAGTGTGGAGATAGATCCCCTCTGTTGCAGTGTCAAATGCACGCCTCAGAGGAAGGGCAGAAAAGATTACAGAGAGCATTGGGGCGAGAACACAGCCATGCTTAACGCCACTGATTATGTCAAAGGTCTACAAAGAGCTGTTGTTGTACTGCACAGTCCTCTTCATATTATTGTGGATAGATTTGATTACACTCTATAGTCTTGCTGGACAGCCTGCCTTAGAGAGGAAGTGAAAGAGCCTATCTCTGCTGACTTAGTCAAACGCCTTGGTGAGATCAATAAATGCAACATAGAGGGGCTTCTTTTGTTCTCTGCATTTCTACTGAAGTTGACAGAGGGAGAAAATCATGTCCACATTTGACATTCCAGCAAGGAAGCCACTCTGTGTCTCTGACGTTCAGCCAACTTCTGTAGGTGGACAAAGAAGACCCAGGTAAAGACTTAGCCAACAACACTCAAGAGAGAGACGCCCTGTAGTTGTTACCATCACTCTCTCATGTTTGCTTTTGTAGAGGGAAATGATCTTGGCCTCCATCATATCCTGTGGTACAGCTCCTTCCTGCCAGCACTAACAGAAGACTTCAAGCAGTGGTATGTGAAGAAGGTTGGAGGTAAACATATGCTTGGAGGTAGGATACCTTTCGAAATGGCAGAAGTTGCGGCAAATAATGTATTGGATGTGGAGACTCATGGGGTGGTGGGCTTGGACAAGAAGAACTCTGTCACTGTGAAGACAGTGGGAAGAAGAACTCTGCTACAGTTTGAGAAGTGGAGAAAGTGAGGGCAGCATTAATGGGGGAGGAAGGGAAATCCTGTTCTTTGAAGAAGGTGGACATCTCTGATGCCCTGGAAAGGAAAGCCTCATCCTGGGAACAGATGTGGTGGAGACAAAGGAACTGAGAGAAGGGAACAGCATTTTTACTGGAGACAGGTTAGGAAGAGTTGTAGTCAAGAGCACCATGGGAATCAATAGGCTCTTCCAATGTCAGCAGGCACTCAATGACATCCAGTGCTGAGGTGTTGACAATGTTCACTCTGGAGTAGAGGTCAGAGTAATATTCTACCTATCTCTGCATCTGTTTGCCTCTGAGATTACTTCCCCATTGATGGATCTGAGGGGAGCCATCTTGCTTTTTGTTATTACATCATAAATCATACATAGATTATAAAAGCAAGGGGATAATGCTGAGCCTTTATAGGACACTAGTCAGGCCATACTTGGAGTATTGTCACTAGTCTTGGGCCCAATATTTCAAAAAAGATGTGTTGTCATTGGAGAGAGTCCGGAGGAGGTTCATGAGGATGATTCCGAGAATGAAGGGGTTAACATATGAGGAGTGTTTCGCAGTTTTGGACCTATACTCACTGGAATTTAGAAGAACACAAAGGGGTCCCATTGAAACCTATCGAATGTTGAAAGGACTAGATAGGATGGATGTGGAGAGGATGTTTCCTATAGTGGGGGTATCCAGAACTAGAAGGCACAGCTTCAAAATTGAGGGTTGACCCTTTAGAACAGAGGTAAGGAAGAATTATTTTAGCCAGAAAGCGTAAATATATGAATGCTCTGCCAAGTTCGTACATATATTTAAGGTGGAAGTTGACCATCTCCTGATCATTCAGGGCATCAAAGGATATGGCGAGAAGGCAGGTGTATGGGGTTGAGTGGGATCTGGGATCAGCTGTAGTGGATGGCAGAGCAGATTCGATGGGCTGAATGGCCTAATTATGTTCCTATGTCTTATGGTCTTATACCCCTGATATTGCCTGTCAGTGCTGCAGTCACTAAGTCCTCACTGAGCTGCATCCAGTCGTCATTGGTGCAGTGCCAGGAAGTCTGCTGAACTTTACTCCCAGCAGCTCTGAGGATCTGTAGGGGCCTCTCAGTTGGTGAACATTTATATTTGACTAGGTCAGCACGTTTGGCTCCAGTGATGGGGTCATCTCATTAGATTTGGTCAGTTATTTGTTTTCGAGGTCTTCTTTGCAAAAGTAGATGGTATTCTGCAGTAGTTGCCATTTCTCTGTAACCAAGTTTTCAGGCTGCTGGCACTCAGTTCTTTGTCGAAGGGCTTAGCAAACAGTTTCAGCAAATCTGGGTGAGACATCTTGTTGACATCAACATGAGGACTCCCTTCTTGTTTAGCGCGATGGAATTTCTTCGACTGCAGTCTGATCTTGCAACACACCAGTGACTGGTCTGTGTTGCAGTCTGCGCTGTGGTAGAAACATGTGAAAAGCACGCTCCGGAGGAAGGAGTGCCTGAGCAGGATCAACTCCAGCTGGTGCCAGTGTCCGGAGCGAGGGCAACTCCAGGAAACCTTGTGTTGAAGCTTGGTCTGGAAGTAAGCGTTGGTGATGCACAGATATGATAGGTACAGAATTCAGGTAACCACAGTCCATTCTTGTTCACCTTGCACACACCAAAGTGACCTAGGTAGAAGGGCCATGAATCGTGATCCACACCCACTCTGGCACTGAAGTCACCCAGGAGAACAAGATGTTCCTTGCTGGGGATATTCCTGATGGTGGTTGCAATGTTCTCATGAAACTCATCCTCTGCTCCAGATGTGGAGCACAACACGGGAGTGCACACACTAACAAGAGTAACTGGCCTTTCGGTGATATTGAGGTGAAGATTAAGAAGTCGCTCAGATCCATTGCTGCCTGGTTCCACCACCTTCAACAACGTGTTCCTCTTTGCAAAGCCTGCTCTATGCTCTCTGGGCTCCTCAGGGTCCTTCCTTTGCCAGGAAAAGGAATAGTCTTTCTCCTTTATTCTGGACAATTCAGCCACATGCATCTCCTGGAGGGCGGCTCTGTCCATGTGAAGTCTCTTGAGGTTCTCCTTTATTACAGCTGTCTTACTGACATTACAGATATCTTGGAGGTTATCAGGGAGGCCAGTCATCGTTGTCCAAACATTCCAACATCCCAGTCTTAAAGCTGGTCTATTTCATTGTGCTGTCTTGCTTGCCGCAGTGTTTTCCATCTGCAGATTGGATAACACCAAATCGCCACGCACCCAGTGAGGAAGGCAGACCGTGGCAGGGGAAGCACCTTTTTGACTGGCAGCTGCCCAGCTTAAGGCGAGCAGTAGCTGTCCAGTGAGATCCAGGGATCGCTCCCACTGTCAGAAGCAACCCCTGTGGAAGCACAGTTACAGTATCAAGTGATTTTTGTGTATTTTCCAACTTAAGGACAAAATCAACACAGACATGTGTAAAAACAGAACCCTTTTTATTTTACCCAGCTTAGGCTTGTACTAAGACAGCTGGGCAGCCTCTGTTCAAAAATGGCCCCAGATGTTCAAACACCAAAATAAAAGCAAAACATTATTTCCTAACATTGGGGGGAATCTTAAAAGCGGATGAGGGGAATGGAACATGTTAATAGCCTGAAAAACTGTGCCGATTTACAATGCCATAATTGTTCATGAACTTTGTACTTGACAGCCCAAGTTAGATTTTCTGATTGGGTCCTTTCAGGGTCGCTGTCATTTTCATAACCTCAGAGAGCCCCCAGTATGGAAATGCTTGTAATTGGGAACTTGCTGCTGCTGTGTGGGAACTTGGAGACAAGAGTCGAGTTTACAGACCTTTCTTTGTGCAAACATGTCTGTAAATTGTTCAGCAATGGAATAAAAATCATCCTATTCTCCAGTGAGATCACAGAAGGCAGAAGTTATGCACAGAAAGGTACCTTTTAATCTCTTGCCGAATTGTTCAAATCCTCAAGCAAACTTCCCCATGCAAGTAATTGGAGCAATATCTCATGTACTTGGAGAAAGTAAAAAGTGATTTTATATTAAATGTAATCAAAGATTGCAGCATATTCTAGCTGTTAAGCCTTAACCCTTGTTAAAACGTTAAATCTCAATCATTGCTCCCATTTACTGTTGGACATTTGGAAACAATTTTGCTTGTTCAAATTTTCCTCTCTTATCCCATTTTCTTTCCCATCATCTATTTTGAAATTCCTCTCCGTCACTCCCGTCTTCCACTCTATCACAAATCTTTTCTTTGCCCTTCACTTCTCTTTTTGCCAGGCTCTCGGGCACTTATTCAATAGCTGTTCATCTTTTTCACTTCTGATAAGAAGTCCTACAGCAACACTTTTAATATTGTGCCTCTCTCTGGAGATTCTGTCTGGCCGGTAGAGGGTTAGCTGCATTCTCCATTTATATTGTAGAGATTATGGATGAAAAATGACATCCTATGAGGGGCATGGTAAGCAATACCTTCTCAGCACACTGTTCTCTCAATAGACCTCACTATCTTCTATCAGCTTTCTGATCCTGCTCTAGCCGGCGTATCAGATACAGAAGTTTCTGTCCCTGCTCCCAGACTATCAACATTGGAGTCCCACAAGTATCTTTCCTTGGCCTTTTCCTTTTCCTTTTCTATGTACTGCCCCTTGGTAGTATACTCCAAAAATACAACTTTGATTTCTATATTGTCTCTGCTACACGTTTCGCCCCACTTGGTACTCCAGCTTCTAGTCAGGAGCCAATAACTCTCGCTAGAAAAACAGTTATACCTGTGAGCACTGAGCAATGTGTTTCAATGTTGTGACCAACAGTGCAAAGAAATCTGAATTATGAGGCCTTGAGCATGAATGTGCATGTGTGATAGAAGATAAAGCATGTAACTGAGTGAAGTAGCCAATGCTGGCGGTTGATATGTGAGCGACCAGGATGCAATGAATTGTTTGAGGCTGGTAGGTCAGATTGTGGGGTTAGCACTTGTGTAGGTCATTCATAATCAAGACCATTAATGCACAGTTACAAAACATCCAGCGGCTTTGATTCCATAAACTGACAATAAGTTTCTGGCCTCCATAATTGTGAGCTCCCATTTCCATCATGTGACTGTAGGACCTCCTGCCTTTCCAGGGATATAACGCATTTCTCCTACCTTTTGCTTTCCCTGTGCAGCAGTGAAAAGCCTTGAGATGTGTAGTGCCCCATGCACAACTGTGCCTTAATCCCTGTAATCTCATTATCTGCAGCTTCTCATTAGGGGCAGCTAGATTCCTTTAACTACTGTTCAGTGATGATTGCAGCTAGCGATGTTGCTAGTTACTAACTGCACAGCATGGTTATCAGTGATTGCTTAAAAATAGGTAAAAATGAAGCTGTTGTGGGTTGTTATGGCATATCAATAAGAAAATTGTCCATGGAATCGGTAAAAATATAGAAACATAGAAAACCTACAGCACAATACAGGCCTTTTGGCCCACAAAGTTTTGCCGAACACGTCCCTACCTTAGAAATTACAAGGGTTACCCATAGCCTTCTATTTTTCTAAGCTCCATGTACCTATCCAAAAGTCTCTTAAAGACCCTATCATATCTGCCTCCACCACCGTTGCCGACAGCTCATTCCACGCACTCACCATTCTCTGCATAAAAAACTTAGCCCTGACATCTCCTCTGTACCTACTCCCAAGCACATTAAACCTGTGCCCTCTTGTGGCAGCCATTTCATTCCTGGGAAAAAGCCTCTGACTATCCACACGATCAATGCCTCTCACCTCTATCAGGTCACCTCTTATCCTCCGTCGCTCCAAGGGGAAAAGGCCGAGTTCATTCAACCTGTTTTCATAATGCATGCTCCCCAATCCAGGCAACATCCTTGTAAATCTCCTCTGCACCCTTTCTATGGTTTCCACATCCTTCCTGTAGTGAGGCACAGTACTCCAAGTGGGGTCTGACCAGGGTCCTATATAGCTGCAACATTACCTCTCAGCTCCTAAATTCAATTCCATGATTGATGAAGGCCAATACACTGTATGCCTTCTTAACCACAGAGTCAACCTGTGCAGCTGCTTTGAGCGTCCTATGGACTCAGGCCCCAAGATCCCTCTGATCCTCTACACTGTCAGGGGTCTTACCATTAATACTATATTCTGCAATCATATTTGACCTACCAAAATGAGCCACTTCACATTTATCTGGGTTGAACTCCATCTGCCACTTCTCAGCCCAGTTTTGTATCCTATCAATGTCCCACTGTAACCTCTGACAGCCCTCCACACTATCCACAACACCCCCAACCTTTGTGTCATCAGCAAACCTACTAACCCATCCTTTTACTTCCTCATCTAGGTCATTTATAATAATCATGAAGAGTAAGAGTCCCAGAACAGATCCCTGAAGCACACCACTGGTCACCGACCTCCATGCAGAACATGACATGTCTACAAACACTCTTTGCCTTCTGTGCGCAAGCCAGTTCTGAATCCCATGCCTCCTTACTTTCTTAATAAGCCTTGCATGAGGTACCTTATCAAATGCCTTGCTGAAATCCATATACACTCCATCGACTGCTCTTCCTTCAGCAACGTGTTTAGTCACATCCTCAAAAAATTCAAATCAGGCTCGTAAGGCACGACCTGACCTTGACAAAGCCATGCTGACTATTCCTAATCATATTATACCTCTCCAAATGTTCATAAATCCTGCCTCTCAGGATCTTCTCCATCAACTTAACAACCATTGAAGTAAGACTCACTGGCCTATAATTTCCTGGGCTATCTCTGCTCCCTTTCTTGAATAAGGGAACAACATCCGCAACCCTCCAATCCTCCGGAACCTCTCCCGTCCCCATTGATGATGCAAAGATCATCACCAGAGACTCAGCAATCTCCTCCCTCACCTTCCACAGTAGCCTGGGGTACATCTCATCCGATCCTGGCAACTTATCCAACGATGCTTTCCAAAAGCTCTAGCACATCCTCTTTCTTAATATCTATATGTTCAAGCTTTTCAGTCTGCTGCAAGTCATCACTCCAGTCGCCAAGATCCTTTTCCACAGTGAATACTGAAGTAAAGTATTCATTAAGTACCTCTGCTATTTCTTCTGGTTCCATACACATTTTCCCACTGTCACACTTGATAGATCCTATTCTTTCACCTCTTACCCTCTTGCTCTTCACATACTTGTAGAATTCCTTGGGGTTTTCCTTAATCCTGCCCACCAAGGCCTTCTCATGGCCCCTTCTGGCTCTGCTAATTTCCTTCTTACGTTCTTTCCTGTTAGCCATATAATCTTCTAGATCTCTAACATTACCTAGCTCTCTGAATCTTTCATTAGCTTTTCTTTTCTTCTTGACTAGATTTGTACACCACGGTTACTGTACCCTCCCATAACTTCCCTGTCTCATTGGAATGTACCTCTGCAGAGCTCCACACAAATATTCCCTGAACAGTTGCCACATTTCTTGCGTACTTTTCCCAATTTAAGCTTCCAATTGCCTGCCTGATAGCCTCATACTTCCCCTTACTCCAATTAAACACTTTCCTAATTTGTCTGTTCCTATCTCTCTCTAATGCTATTGTAAGGGAGATAGAATTATGATCACTATCTCCAAAATGCTCTCCCACTGAGAGTTCTGACACCTGATCACGTTCATTTCCCAATACCAAATCAAGTACAGTCTCTCCTCTTGTAGGCTTATCTACATATTGTGTCAAGGAACCTTGCTGAACACACCTAACAAACTCCACCCCATCTAAACCCCTTGCTCTAGGGAGATGCCAATCGATATTTGGGAAATTTAAATCTCCCATCATGACAACTCTGTTATTATTACACCTTTCCAGGATCTGTTTCCCTATCTGCTCCTCCATATCCCTGTTACTATTGGGCGGCCTATAAAAAACACCCACTAAAGTTATTGACCCCTTCCTGTTCCTAACCTCCACCCACAGAGACTCTGTAGACAATCCTTCCATGACGTCCACCTTTTCTGCGGCCGTGACACTATCTCTGATCAACAGTGCCACGCCCCCACCTCTTTTGCCTCCCTCCCTGCCCTTTCCAAAACATCTAAAACCTGGCACTTGAAGTAACCATTCCTGTCCCTGAGCCACCCAAATCTCTGTAACGGCCACCACATCATATCTCCAAGTACTGATCCACACTCCAAGCTCACCCGCTTTGTTCACAATACTCCTTGCATTAAAATAGACACATCTCAAACCGTCGGTCTGAGCACGTCCTTTCTCTATCACCTGCCTATCCTCCCTCGCACACTGTCTCCAAGCTTTCTCTATTTGTGAGCCAACCGCCTCTTCCCCAGTCTCTTCAGTTCGGTTCTGACCCCACAACAATTATAGTTTAAACTCTCCCCAGTAGCCTTAGCAAACCTCCTGGCCAGGATATTTGTCCCCCAGGATTCTAGGGCAACCTGTCCTTTTTGTACAGGTCACACCTGCCCCAAAAGAGGTCGCAATGATCCAGAAATCTGAATCCCTGCCCCCTGCTCCAATCCCTCAGTCATGCATTTATCTTCCACCTGATTCTATTCCTATACTCACTGTCACGTGGCACAGGCAGTAATCCCGAGATTACTACCTTTGCGGTCCTGCTTCTCAACTTCCTTCCTAACCCCCTGTAGTCTGTTTTCAGGACCTCTTCCCTTCTCCTACCTATGTCATTGCTACCAATATGTATCACGACCTCTGGCTGTTCTCCCTCCCACTGCAGGATATCGTGGACGCGATCTGAAACATCCTGGACCCTGGCACCTGGGAGGCAAACTACCATCTAAGTTTCTTTCCTGCGTCCACAGAATCGCCTTTCAGACCCCCTAACTATAGAGTCCCCTATCACTGCTGCCTTTCTCTTCCTTTCCCTACCCTTCTCAGCCACAGGACCAGACTCTGTGCCATATGTTAAATTAAAAATGTTAGTGATACAACTGTACCTGTAAGAAATCTGTACTTTTGCCATTGTATTTACAATAATCACAATAATAAACAGTACAGACATGAAGCTGAATAGCCCGAAGATTACGCTGAGTGGATGCAGTCTGATTGATTGAATGCACAAATTGGTTTAGGCCTCTCCCTCTTTGGCTGTGACTGGTGATACACCATGAATTGGAGAAAATCTGCAGATGCTGGAATCCGAGCAACACATACAGAATGCTGCCTGGCCTGCTGAGTTCCTCCAGCATTCTATGTGTGATACACCATGAATTGGTTGTTCTCAGTGAAACTTCCTCACTGGCCTACAGGACGAGCTGATCCATTGAAGGTTACATTTGCTGGTAGATGGTAGAGTAAGAACTGCACCCAATGCTGCCATGATTAAGCAAACTTTTTGAACGATTTTTTTTCACTTTCGCATAACTAGGATACATGACAGCTGTCAAACAACGTAATCCAAACTAATTTTCTCATTGTTTTATCAAGAAGAAATAATTTCAGTACTGTAGTTGGGTTGGGAAATTAAACAAAACACAAAGGGATCCAAATTAGCAGGACTACCCTTCATAAAATCTTATGTCCTACTAACATCCAAGGGCCTACCCCTGCTGCACAATCCTGCCCTCAAAATATAGATGCCTTCTCCCGCCATCTCCATTGCTCTACTAATGCTGCCCCACCCCCTTCTGTATTGTGGGCCCTAGGTTCTGAAATTCCATCCCTGATATTCTCTACCTCTCTCTCAAGGTTTACCCAAAAGCCTACCTCTAACTCAGTGTTTGGCCATTTGCCTTTATATTTCCTTATGTAGCTGAGTATTGAATTTTATGATCGGGCCTTGGAATATTTTGTCATGTTAAAGGGTCATATTGGTGCAAATTGTTTTTGTAAATCTGCATTGAGGGGCAAGTATACAATTCAAGTAAAGGAAAGTAAATAAAATGTGCAAGTTTGTCTCACTCTATCTCTGAAAAGTTAGTTTCATTTCCTAAGGCAGTGTCTTTTCTCATTAAAATTCTGCATTAAATCACTGGGCTCAGAACAGCACAGAAAGATGGTATCCTATCATGTCCCCCTCTGTCTTAAAAAAGAGCTATGTAAATATTTTGTGGCTGCTCAGAGGCCAAACTTCAAGCCATCATCAATATGAGCATACAAGAAGACGGCCCTTTTGCACAATGAATGCAAGACCAAGGTCTAACCAACCTACGCCTGATGCACAACACTGCCCTCCAAAAATAGGAGCTCATGACAAAACCCTGGAGAAAGCGGACTTTTTACCATTTGTGGGAGCCACCTCACAGAGAAGGTAGGCCAGTAGGCCTTGGTGATAAAATTCACCATCGCCATCAATGTGCCAGCACAGATCTTGGTGGACTGAATTTGGTTTTTAAAGATCAGGACTTCAGACCTGGCACAGATCTCACACTCTAAAGAGTGGGGAAGATTCAAACAAGAGGACATGGGTTGAGAGTTAAAGGGCAAAAGTTTAGGGGTAACATGAGGGGGAACTTCTTTACTCAGAGAGTGGTAGCTGTGTGGAACGAGCTTCCAGCAGAAGTGGTTGAGGCAGGTTCTATGTTGTCATTTAAAGTTAAATTGGATAGATATATGGACAGGAAAGGAATGGAGGGTTATGAGCTGAGTGCAGGTCGGTGGGACTAGGTGAGAGTAAGAGTTCGGCACGGACTAGAAGGGCCGAGATGGCCTGTTTCCGTGCTGTAATTGTTATATGGTTATATGGTTATAAAGGAGGGCAGTGACCATTGCTCTTGTATATGCTTCTGAGACCTGGAGCACATAAAGAAAGGCATTGAAACCACCAGCACTTTTTCTGAAAAAACCTCCAAGTTCACCAGAAAAAGAAGAAAATTAATGCATCATCCTCACCCAGACCAACATCTCTGGACGTAAGGCCATAGTTACTCTCCTGCAACTACCCTAACAGGGATATTGTTCTCATGCTCATTTCCTGACTTTTGAGACAGACACTCCAGTCCGAGCTCTACTATAAGAAAAGATTACCTAAGTGGAGAGAGGAAAGAACTCAAGGATGTTGTCATATATTCCTTGAAGAAGCTCAACCTGTAGTCTATGACTGCTCATAAACATTCAAGAAGGTGCAGAGAAACAGAAAAATAGGTGCAGGAGTAGGCCATTCGGCCCTTCGAGCCTGCACCGCCATTCAGTACGATCATGGCTGATCATCCAACTCAGAACCCTGTACCAGCCTTCCCTCCATACTCCCTGATCCCTTTAGCCACAAGGGCCATATCTAACTCCCTCTTAAATATAGCCAACGAACTGGTCTCAACTGTTTCCTGTGGCAGAGAATTCCACAGATTCACCACTCTCTGTGTAAAGAAGTTTTTCCTAATCTCGGTCCTAAAAGGCTTCCCCTTTATCCTCAAACTGTGACCCCTCGTTCTGGACTTCCCCAACATCGGGAACAATCTTCCTGCGTCTAGCCTGTCCAATCCCTTTAGGATTTTATACGTTTCAATCAGATTCCCCCTCAATCTTCTAAATTCCAACGCGAATAAGCCTAGTTCATCCAGTCTTTCATCATATGAAAGTCCTGCCATCCCAGGAATCAATCTGGTGAACCTTCTTTGTACTCCCTCTATGGCAAGGATGTCTTTCCTCAGATTTGGGGACCAAAACCTTAAGAACCTTAAGGCCAGGCGGGAACACACAGATGCTCATCATAAGCAGCAAAAGGAATACAATTCCTCTCTCCCCATCAATACAAGAGTCTGCTGGTCCTACCATATGCCTTTTCAGATCCCACAACACTGAAGTTGAAAGCAAGTCATCCCCAATTTCAAGGGACTACCTGAGAAAAAAATATTTCCAGCATCTGCTCCATAATCACAATGACTCCTCAAAAGTTAATCCACAGTTTTAAATGTGATAAGAAATTCTGTCTTCACCACTCTTTAAGTGAAAAACACGTCCCTTGATTCTATTCTAATCCTACAACTTTGAATCTGTGCCTCATTATTCAAGGATACCGGCTGCTCAGTCGAAGAGAAAAAGAAATATTGCCCTTCTGCTTTCCAGCTCCAGTACAGAAGTACTGATTCTTGTTAATGTTGGTACAGTTTCACATGAATTGGCCTTCCTTCTGCAATTTTTCAAAATAGTCACTCTAAATATTGACAGTTGACAGACTCCTCAGCCAAAGTAATTTTGCCTGGATTTTGCAGTCACAAACCATGTGACTTTGAAGAAAACTGCCCACAAAGCTCTGGCAATCCCTGTTTCTAACTGATTACTGTCTGGCATCTTCAAACAGATCCCTCTCACTCAGTGCAATGATGTCCATTAGCCTGCTGAACATCCAGTCATATTGAACACCTCTCGCAAACAGCAACAATTATATTTAAAGTGAGTTCCTTCAATTTTCAGGGTAAAATTAAGATTAGAACATGCTTGAGATTTAGAAAAAAACTTAAATGTTATGAGCAAACTATTTAGAAAATGGAATATATGTTATTTTTATTATTTAAAGTAATTATATCTTGCAAATGAGGGAAGTTACAGTCCACATGTATAAAACTCCACTCTTTAACAGCAGAAGGATTCTTAAGCAGCAATTGTTTTTAGTTTGCCATGAAATGTTCAATTACAATTCTTACAGTAGAATATGACATCTGCTAGACATTTAACATAAGAAAGCATTCATAAATACCAAAAGTCCTCATTAGTTTATTAATTTTTCAAGATGATTCTGGAGAAACTTACAAAATAATCCATTCTATAGAAAAGCAGTCATTCGGAAAGTGCAACGGCTACCAAGTACTTTTAATAAAGAAATCAGGATCAGAATCAGATTCATTATCAAGACTTAGACAATGTGAAATTTGATGTTTTGCAACAGCGGCATAGTGCAAAGACATGAAGTTACTATAAATTACCAAAACAAATAAACAGCTCAAAAGGCTGAGTTTATGAGTTCATGGACCATTCTGAAATCTCATGGTGGAAACTTTCTGATTCACTGAGTGTGGGACTTCATATCTTCCCTGATGTTAGCAAATGAGAAGAGGGCGTCCATCCCCTGAATAGTGATAGATGAGAAATTATCTTGTGCCTGCTCATAAGTGCAGCTGAGGTTTCTCCTACATCAAATGTGAATGGAATGATCTTAGTATGTTCAAGGAAACTGCCTCTGCCTTGCTGACAAAAGTTGGAGCAATAATGTGCAACTTTTGGCCTTCAGTTTTAACAAAGTCTAAACCCCATAACAAACCGTCAAACCCCACCACAAATCAGGATCCATATGTGAAGTAAATTTGTCCTGTGGGAGTGTTGGGTGGGAACGTCAATCTTTTAGCCATTGCGTCTTCCTTTTTATGCAATTCTGTTCACTGGCACTGCTGATAAAGATCCCAGTAGCTATGTTTTATGATCTCAGTGGAAGATTTTAGGATCACTGGGTCCTCACTGAATCTGTATCTTTCAGTGTTTTGGGATCACACATTGAAAGAGTGCCAGAGGTGCCAGACCTTCACATCCATACATATCCATACCATCTATACCCAGCCCCTTCCCACCAACACTTTGTCCCCTCACCTTCCCTCAGCTTCATGGCAATCTGTGTTCTACCGTATACTGACTGCCATGGCAAGAGCATTTTAAAGGCATTGATCCCCTAGTAGCTGGTAGAGAAATGGCATAGCAGCTGTTATCAGAAGAGGTGCTTGCAATACAGTAATGAAGGATCGGAGTAAAAGCCACCCTAATAAATTTTCAAGTGGGATTCTCACAATTCTGAGGAATTTTCTGCAATAGATTCAACAAATTGAATAATTATAAATTCCAAAGACTTCCCCATTTAACTGTGGACACCAGAACTGGTGTCAGTTTTATTCAATAATGCCAAGTGCTGACAGATAGGCCATCAATATAAATGTTTAATCCAAGCCACGAATTCAAGTCTGATCCTGTCCACACCTAAACTCTAAAGACACTCATTTCCTAGTGAGAACAATCAGGGGAGGTACCCGGGTTGGTTTTTCACCCTCCCAGTTCTAAAAAAAATTCTACACCTTCATTACAGCTCTCAAGTGGGCCATTTCTGATATCCTTCCCAATAGAATTCCAGATAATTGCTAGATTGCCAGGTAGGATCAGTAGGAAGAAGGGTAAAATGTTAGTGCTTCTGAGGAAATCAACTACAATTTTACAAGCCGGATTTCTCTGCGCCACTGCATGTAACTTACAGGAGTTGGCAAAGGACCATATTTGAGAGTGACCTATTGAAATCTGTAATGTTTATACAGAAGTGGAGCTGTCTTAAAAAGTAGAACAAAATCATTGCCAGGAGTAAAATTCAAATCCGGCTTTCAATTAAGACAAATATACAAACACAGTATGTTGGGAGATGTAGATAAATGAGCGAGGCTTTAACTGAGTCATTTTAATCATCAGTCTGTGAAAGCTTCCTTGATAACTTATCCGTCATATCAAACCTCTAATTATTGGCCAAACAGTTTGTGTTTTTAAAAAGATATTTTATCAAGTTTAATTTGCTAGCAACACATGGAAGAATACTGTTTCTCTATGAAATAATTGATAACAGTATACGTGACACAGAGAGCATTACAAAGAGATATGTAGATCATCCTGACAATAGTGGTTCATTGGAGGGTCAGGAAGGGTTATGACACCCTATGTCCATTTGAGGCCAGCCAACTTGTCTATTAGAATTTGGCAAATGTTGACTGCAACTCATTTACTCAAATTTTATATTTCCAAAATAGATTTTGTTACTCTTTTTGAGTGTTTTGTAAATGGCAATGCAAATTGGAGTATGTCAATCAAGTCTGATTTACCCCCAAACCAATTCTTTCAGCCACTGCACTGCCCTGGTAGTGGCATTAGGGTATGCAATCCTCACCAGTTAGTCAGTTTTAACTGTGGAAGAATCCATAGATTCATGCATTTGCGGTTAGACATATCTTGGAGAGGGTAACCACTTCCACAATGCATGATGTGTTACATTTGAAAACCATCATGCTGATATTATTGTTCAGCTATTCATATTAGAAAAGGCACTGAAGTCAAAGTCTGGGAAAATCCAGAAAAATTCATGGAGAAAGACACATAGGGCTAAACTGATCTGTTAATTCTGTAGGGAATCGACAGCTTCCAACTGATCAAGTCTCAGACTTCCATACGTGCTTGGTCAAACGTGGAAACTGAAGCAGGCCAGGGATGAAATGTCTTTCCTCCCACCTCTGTTACTTGATTCACTACTGAGCCCCATAGTGGAGAACTGATGTAGTGTAAATACAGGGCCCCCTCTTCTTTATACCCTGGCACATGGACAGAAAGCAATGCATGGATTTGTTGACCCTATAGAGAAAAGCAGCTAAGTAAGTTAGTTACTTTCTTAGTGAGTGAGTAAATAAGATACTTTATTTTAATTAATTGTTCGCATTTTAAGGTATCTCACAGCTTCTCTGACCTGGTTCAGTCCTGACCTCCAGTGATGTGTGAAGTTTGAATGTTCTCTCTGAATGGGTTTCTTCCCACATCCCAAACATGTGTGGGTTAGTAGGTTAACTGGCCATTGCATAGAATGTTGGTGAAGGGCAGGAGATGGGGGGACTCGATGGATATGTGAGGAAAATGAAAAATGTGAGGGTAGGACTGATATAAAAATGGGTGCCTGATGGACGAAAAAGTATAATGCAAGTCTATTTGATTACAACAGAGACATTTAAAAACAATTCTAAACCTTTGACAGCAGCAAGGACCGGCTTTTTCAGCCTTACACATATAGGAAAATGCCTGGATTGGCAGGCAGGCCAGGTTGTAAGTCCAGCATAATCCAACCCATAACTTTATGTCAAAACTGAGTAGCATGATGTGAGATTGAAAGAAAATTAAACTAACTACATGAAATTTATTGACCTCGATCAATAAGAAAAAAGAAACCAAAAGGACCCAAAAAGAAAACATAGAAACATAGAAAACATACAGCACAATATAGGCCCTTTGGCCCACAAAGCTGTGCCGAACATGTCCTTACTTTAGAACTACCTAGGCTTTACCCATAGCCCTCTATTTTTCTAAGCTCCATGTAGCCATCCAGGAGTCTTTTAAAAGACTCTATCGTTTCTGCCTCCACCACCACCGCCAGCAGCCCATTCCACGCACTCACCACTCTCTGCGTAAAAAACTTACCCCTGACATCTCCTCCGTGTCTACTTCCAAGCGCCTTAAAACTGTGCCCTCTCATGCTAGCCATTTCAGCCCTGGGGAAAAGCCTCTGACTATCCACACGATCAATGCCTCTCATTATCTTGTACACCTCTATCAGGTCATCTCTCATCCTCTGTCGCACCAAGAAAAGGCCAAGTTTACTCTACCTGTTCTCATAAAGCATGCTCCCCAATCCAGGCAACATCCTTGTAAATCTCCTCTGCACCCTTTCTATGGTTTCCACATCCTTCCTGAGGTGAGGCGACCAGAACTGAGCACAGTACTCCAAGTGGGGTCTGATCAGGGTCCTATTACCTCTCGGATCTTAAACTCAATCCCACAATTGATGAAGGCCAATGCACCGTATGCACGAATATACTCAGTTGGTCAGGTAATGTCTGCAGCGAAAGAATCAGAGTTAACATTTCAGGCCAATAAATTTTCATCGGAATGCTGACTACTTCAATTTTATTTCTAATTCTAACATCCACAAAAAGTGCCATCACTGGTTACAAGTTCCCTACTCATGGACACCCGTACATACAAATGGGCTCTCATAATGCTCTTAAATTCAGAAGGTGGACATAAGTACACATTAATTAACTATGAATGGTAGAACCAGAATGGTCTACACTTTTAGTCAATGTTCTTCCTTATCATTTTTCAATTCCTTTGATATCATTCATCTCAATACTGTGGAGGTATGGTTACCATATCAAGTGATTATTTTTTGTATTTTCTGACTTGCAAACCAAATTGACTTATGGACATCTGTAAAATGGAACCTGCTTATTACCCAGAGATTGCCTGCAGTTAAGTTTTGTTTAATTGGGTGCTTACTTATAAAGAGAAGAGAATTAGAATCTTTGATTTCTGATAAGCAAATTTATCTCAGCTAAGACATGAAAATATTATGTTGGTCTCAGAACCAACATATTTTGCAGGTTGTGAAGGAGAAATTTGGTTCTGATTCCTGATTTCCATCTAAAGGCTTTTTCTGGAAACATAAATATATTTGCTTTCATCTGAGGGTTGGGTAGTCATGATGTCTTCGGGCAATGATGTTCAAAGCTTTTTAGAATTATTTTTTAAAAGATTTCAAATAGCACTCCAGAGACCTGAGCTTAAATCACTTAGCCTGATATAGGGGTGCTGCTCTGTCGGGGTGCCAATCTTTTGCATGTACCAAATCTCCTCTTACAGATAGATGCAAAATATTGAAAGGCATTTTTGCAAAGAGCAGTGTGGCTATCCCTCAAAACCCGGCAAATCGTTTTCAAAGCAACTAAATCAGATAGCCTGGTTATTTCTCATGTTGCTCTTTGTCAAAGATGAGTGCATTAATTCAGCTGCAGTATAACAATGTACTTTGGAATGTCCAGATTTATGGAAGATGCCATGGAAGTGCAAACCATTTTTGCTTTATTTTTCTCTGTGATGGAAGAGGCTGCCAAGAAGCGTTTCTGAATAACATTCAATTGGGAGAAGTGGTGACCCGTGCCCTTGTAAACATACCCCAGTGATGAAAAAGAGAAGAACAGGCTAAAAAAGATGATTTGTGCTGTGGGAGACTGTTAGACTACATGAAGCACAAAAGAGGGAAGAGTGATGCAGTAAGCTAGTCGGTTATCACAAACATGTGTGGCCCTGCGGGCTTCTATCGTACTTCATCCACTCAGACAAAACAACTGTAAAGCACAGCTCCTAACATTTACATACATATTAACTCATTAGGTGACCCCTTCCCCCACTCATGGGAGCTGAATGAACTCCTACAGGTTTCAAGATTCTATACACCTATCAGTTCCTCGAGGAGCATTTTATTCTCAAACTATGCATTTGTTGTGAGTGGCTTGACAGAGAATTAGTCAGGGTGGTAAAGAATTCCGATTAATATGAGGCCAAATGATTTAACATGTGACCGTTTAAAATCTGCCTTGAGTTAATTTGCTAAAATCAAAGGCTTTCACCTCCGAACCCAGAGACTGAGGGCAGACAATCTCAACCATGCGTTAAAACCTGGCAATTAACCAGAGCTCTGCCCCTGTGACCGTCTGCCTGTGGAATATATCAGGGCAAATGAAATGAGGACAGTTTTCTTTCTTTCTCACAGTCTGCGATATGTAAATGCTAAAAATGATTATTGTTGACTTAAATCATACATTTAAAGGGCCATCCATTTCAGAGAAAACTGCTTCAAGGCCATTCAATTTTATAGAAATACTGAGGAAAAAGTATGCAAAACAAAGAAATATTTGCAATTAAATAGGATCCTTCCTAAGCTTGGGATGTTCCTGTCAGAGGCAATAAAGTACTTGTGCAATACAGTCATTTTTCTAATTTGGGAAATACTGCAGCCTTTTTTGCACAACAGGATTTCACTTGCATCATTGTGATTAAGACCAGATAGTCTGCTTTAGTCAATGGTTTATGCAGATAGGGTTGACCTGCTGGAGTTATGCTGGTGGTTATGACCCATTTGAGTTTGCCCCAGCCTACTTCATCTTTGCAAACCCTCTATCTTCCCACAGATCTGAAGTGCTCAGTAGATCCAGCCTCAGGATAATTTTGGAGGATGGAGTGCCAGGTTTTGACTAATCTGTGTATGAAAATGAGGTGTCTGAGGTCACCCAGCTCCAGTTCCAGTTCCATACAGCAGCAGCAAACAGTGTCAACAACAAACTAGGATACAATCCTCTCCATTTCTACACAGAGGAGGAGCTTAGGAGACAGCAGCGCCTAACAGCGATTCCTTTGCTTGCATCTTTGGATACAGCTCTATTTCCATCTTTAGTATCTCTGTTTTCCCCTTTCAGGGTTCTTTTGAAGACCCTGACGTGGAGTTACATGCTGACTACAGTTGTTTGAGGGAATGGCACTTGCTTTCAGGATTTCACAATCGACTGTTATTTGGCACCCCAAGGGCATGGCCTAAGAGCTTTGCTCGTTTTCGGAGGTTTGAGATTTCATGACTCTGGAGATGGGAGGATCGGAGGTCAGTGTCCAGGCAGGAGATTGGTGTATCATGGGAGATGGAACATCCAAAGCCGTGTGCCCAGAGACCCGAGATCTTTGGGCACAGAGCACGATAAAAGCGACGCAATGAACTTTTAACACCGTAAACCAGTGAGTTATTTATTATGTCTCCCCTCTCGCTGTGAAACAGAGACACCCCTTTCTCCCTTATTAGGGAGAGAGAGAGCCTGTGGTATGTCGAATACCAGGTGAACAAGTAATCTTGGGAGTACTGCAAATCTGTGTCTTAACCGTTGCATTGCCCAAGTTTGAGTGCTCAGTGGCAGGTGTCAATACTCTTTTTTTGCGGGTGGGGGGGATCGTTGTTTGCTGCCGCTTATGCGCAGGAGGGAGGAGAGCTAGGGGGACATTGGGGTTCTAACATTTAACTGTCATTCATTCTTTGGGGCACTCCTCTGTTTTTCGTGGATGGTTGCGAAGAAAAAGCATTTCAGGATGTATATTGTATACATTTCTCTGACATTAAATGTACCTTTAAAACCTTTGAAATATATAGGTTGATGAGGAGGTGAAGCTTTTTTTCCTGAATTGAGACATACAAGCCTCCCTTTGTGTCTCAACAACCAGATCAGATCTTGTGCACAGTGGCATGGTAGTGTAGCAGTTCGCACAGTGCTTTACCATGTCAGTGACTCAGGTTCAATTTCCACAAATCATGTCTGTAAGGAGTTTGTATGTTTTCTCCGTAACCATTTGGGTTTCCTCCCACAAGACAAATGGGCTAGGGTTAGTAAGATGTAAGCATGATATGTTGGCACCAGAAACATGGTGATGCCTGCAGGCTTTCTCCAGCACGTTCTCAGAACGTGTTGGCCATTGACGCAAATGTTGCATTTCACTGTGGTCACTTTATTAAGTACATCTGTACACCTGCTCACTAATACAAATATCTCATTAGCTAATCATGTGGCAGCAACTCACTGCATAAAAACAGACAGACAAGGTCAAGAGCAAGCAAGAGGAAATCTGCAGATGCTGGAAATCCAAGCAACACAAACAAAATGCTGGAGGAACTCAGGACTGCTGAAGGGTCTCGACCTGAAATGTTGATTGTATTCTTTTCCACAGATGCTGCCTGGCCTGCTGAGCTCCTCCAGCATTTTGTGAGACAATATCAAGAGGTTCAGTTGTTGTTCAGACCAAACGTCAGAACAGGAACGAAGTGATCTAAGTGAATTTGACCATGGAATGATTGTTGGTGCCAAATCACAAGATCACAAGATCACAAGACAAAGGAGCAGAAGTAGGCCATTCGGCCCATCGGGTCTGCTCCGCAGCTCCCCCATGAGCTAAACTATTTACCCATCTAGATCTAATTTCTGGCTTTTTCCCCATATCCCTTGATACCCTGACTAATTAGATACCTGTCACTCTCCTCCTTAAACACCCTCAATGATCGGACCTCCACAGCTGTATGTGGCAATGAATTCCACAAATCCACGACCCTCTGGCTAAAATAATTTCTCCTCATCTCTGTTTTAACTGGGTACCCTCTAATTCTAAGACTATGGCCTCTTGTCCTGGACTCCTTGTCTTGTCCTACTCAAATGGAGTAGTATCTTAGAAACTGTTGGTGTCCTGGGAATTTCACTCACAACAGTCTCTAGAGTTTACAGAGAATGGTGCAAACAATAAAAAAGCATCCAGTAGGTGGCAGTTCGGTGGGCAAAAATGCCTTATTAATGAGAGAGGTCAGACTAGTTCAAGCTGACAGGAAGGCAACAGTAACTCAAATAACCATATATTACAACAGTGGTGTGCAGAAGAGCATTTCTGAATGCACATCACATTAAACCTTGAAGTGGATGGTTACAGCAGCAGAAGACCGTTGCCAGGTTCCACTCCTGTACCTAATAAACTGGCCAGAGAGTGCATGTTTCAGTGTGTCCATGCTCATGTGACAAATAAAGCTAATTTTAAAAAAAACACATATTGATGCAATCATGAAGAAAACATGCCAATGGCTCTTCTTCATTTGGAGTTTGAGGAGATTTGGTATGGCACCAAAGACTCTTGCAAACTTCTGCAGATGTATGGTGGAGAACATTCTGATTGGTTGCATTACCAGCTGGAATGGAGGCTCCAAAGAGCAGGAACGAAAAAGATTACAGAGGGTTGTAAATTCAGCCAATTCCTTCACAGGCACAACTCTTCCCACCATCAAAGACACCCTGAAGTGGTGATGCCTCTAAAAGGCAGCATTTGCCATCGAGAACCCTTACCATCAAGGAGATGCCCTCTCACCAGCACAGAAGAGGTATAGGAGCCTTAAGACCCACAGTCAATATTTTAAGAACAGCTTTTCTCCTTCTGCCATCAGATTCCTGATTGGTCCATGAACCCAGTAACACTGTCTTGTTATTTGTCTTTTCCTCAATTTATTTATTCTTGTAACTTAAAGCACCTTTTATGTCCCCTCCCCCACCCCTTTTATCTTTCCCCTTACTGGTTTTTCACCTGGAACTTACCAGCCTTCTCCTTCCCACCTTCCCCCCACCTTCTTTATAGGGCCTCTGCTCCTTCCCTCCTCAGTTCTGACTGATCGTTTCCACGGATGCTGCCCGACCTGCTGAGTTCCTCCAGCGTGTTGTGAGTGTTGCTTTGACCCCAACATTTGCAGAATATTTTGTGTTAACTTTAATGTCTTGCCCTGTACTGCTTATACAAAGCAACAAATTTCATGCGTATGCCAGTGATAATAAAGCTGATTCTGATGCTGATTAACTTATGTGGAAAATTAGTCACTAACCAATGAACAACGTAAATGTGGGTGTTAATTGCTTCAACATTTGACCAGGGAATTGATAGGTGACCTTCTGAAGCAATATATTCTAAATGACTTGAAAAAAATATTGCTGTGATAATTTATCCATGGTCATTCAAAGATCTCAATCATGTTTCGTGACCTTTCATCAGCGCAGTGAGCCTCTTTAGGGTGCACTGCACCAGATGTCCGCTTTTCACGTGATAAATTTAATCTGAAAGTTCCTGTTATCAGCCATTTCGAAACCTCTCTAAATTGTTTTTTGAGGGAAATAAGATATCAGAAGAATAATGTGTTGGCATTAGTTCTTGACAAATGGCTTTCCTGTAGACATTTGTGTGGAGTCTGGAATACTGGCCCACTGCACAAACATTATCAGATCTATTCTACCACACCCAGCCTGTGTTTCCTATCAATGCAGTATACCTGAGCATGAGGTCAATACTTCCTCCCGGCAGTGTGCCAAGCTTCAGACCTCCACCCTGCACTTTGACCTCATGATTTCATGAATTAGCAGACTGATCAAAACAGGGTAACATTTTCACAACATGTTTATTATTTCCAAGTTTTTGAAACATTGTAGTCTTTTGTTGTAAAGCTTATTGACTTAAACATGTTCCTGTTTCCAAATTCTTTATCCAATTTTGTCATTAAATCTCACATGCCATGACTGTCATTTAGCTTTAAGAAAGCTTCTTTTAACTTGATCACTGTCGCCAACTCTTATCGTCCATCCTTAATTGTTCTAATTTGATGAGATGGTGAAGAGTGAACCATATTGATTCATGTGCAATCACATATGAGCTACTGTATATACTTTAAATTCAATAGAGTATTCTATTTACACAGTAGCCTGTTTTGTAAACAGCATGTTCTTACCTTTCCAATTATTTTTTATGCCCAGTGCTGGTTATATCCAATCAATTGAAAGGCCAGCGTTCATTGCCCATCCTTAATTGTGCCTGGGAATGAGTAGGTGAGTTGCCTTCTTGAGCCATTCCACTGCTTCTGCTGATGTGCTCTTGCGAAGAGTCTTTCAGGAGATATTGCTTTGATTTCGTTTCAGGATAAACAACCTAGCTCACTAGTTGCTGAATTGGACTCCAAGCTCACAGAGTACCGAAGCTCTCTGGTCACAGGGATATTTTCACCTCCTCCGAAACAGGAGGTTCTCATTTCTCTCCTAAATGTTTTTCTAATGATCCCAAATCTGTGTCTTTTGGCTATTGATTACTTGCTTTCTCTCCCCACCTATTTTATTAAGAAGTGCCATAATTTTCTCTTCCCCTTACTCTTCTCCATGGAGAAAAATTACCAGCTTCTTTCTAAGTTACTGATGATTCTCATCACCGCAATTATTTTGCTACATTTCCTCTGTGCTCTCTCCAAGGCCTCAATATCCTTCCTAAAGTACAGTGCCAAGAACCGGACAAAAACTTCCAGCTGGAGCCTAACTAGTGGTTTACAAAAGTTTAACATGACTTCCTTGCTTGTGTACTCTTGACTTCAGTAAGGAAGACCAGGATTCAGTTCTCACTTTCTGTGCAATAAGCAGAAGTGGTTATCAAATAACTATTTAGCTCCATCCAATGTCAACAACGTCAACACAACCTTAACTCTGACATTATGGGCATCTTATGTGCAACATCATGCAAAGTGTTTCTAGGTGCAGACACTCTGCCGCCAATAAAGTTAGGGCAAAAAGAGTTATGGAGACCCAGCAAGACCATAGAAATGGAGAGGAACAGGAAATTTATAAAGGGGCCCAAAAGTGACTTGTTTGTTCCCAAAAGGGCAGAATTTGAATGTCCATTCCTTGTGACATCTGTGGCAAAGAACCTTCCTGAACCCCTGTAGTCCATATGGTGTTCCCACAGTGCTGGTGAGTAGCAAGCTCCAGCCTACCAACCTTGTGATGCTGAAAGAATGCTGCAATGTTTCACACAAACAAGGGAAGGTCTGCAGATGCTGGTAATCGAGCAACATACATAAAATGCTGAAGGAACTAAACAGGCCAGGTAGCATGTATGGAAAAAATTACAGTCGATGTTTTGGGCTGAAACCCTTTGACAGGACTGCCTGTTTTCTGCATTTACGTTTCCATTCACTTTCATGGGTGACCTGCAATGGCAATAGAAGCTCCTGCCAGCTGTTTGTTTGACCTGGATGCCATCCTCACCAATTCTATAATACGGTTGGCAGTCAAATCTGAGAGAAAGGACACTGTTATGCATACTATCTGCTTTGGTGAGTGACTCTCCACCTTTCTCCTTTTTTTAGGACTCTGCTTCCAACCATTGCCCAGTAGGCCGCAACTGTAACATATTATCTCATCTCCTTTAGCATTCTATGTCTAGTCTGGCAGTTCCTTGCTATGTGGCCTGGTTGCAAACACACAAAACAAATTCTCTGTGACATCACAGCAGCTACACCCACTATAGCCACTTTGTGAATACTCTTTCCCCTCGTCTGGTCTATCTCACTAGCCCATGGTATGATTGCAGGGTTAGTCAATCCTACTGCTACCCACAAATCTGAATCTTCCTGGTGGGCTGAGCTCAGGCCTTCTTCAATATTTTCAAGAAAACTGAATCACCCCTCCCTGGATTGTCCAACACTGAATGTTCCTCATATGCTTGATATTTATGCTCTGTGCATTCCATTGTAGGTTCACCAGCTCTCTGAACCACTGACATTATTGTTCCCCAGTTACTCTCACATATCCCCAGTCACTGTCTCACTTTCTCCTTAAAGAAGTGATATCCTTCTTCATTACTGGCATAATGCCCATCTACCATTGCACACTCCCTAGGCCATACTGTCCCACATATTCCTCAGACATTTTGTTTTAACCAATATATGTACTATATATCTTTTGGGTGCACTTGGTGAACTTTAATCATCGCTTTGAGCTTGTGCCAGAATTCTGAAGTCCCACATGGAACTCTAAGTGAGGGCCGCTCAGACAAAATGCTCTGATTCTCCCTGGGGGTGAAGGTCTTGAGAATGGCAGTAACCAGGGTCAAGGACTGGCTCGAGCCATCTTGACCGGACATTGTCTGACCTCCATAGGTGACATCCCAACAGATATATCTGGGTATAACCTCTCCCTCGAATATTCCCACACTAATTCCCATACTAAGCCAAATATAAAGAATGGATAAAAATTAAACAATTCATACTTAAAACCAGATTTAGATTTAGAGAAGATTCGTTGTTCAATTTCTGAACCTCGTCAAGACTTTCAAACATTGTGGGGATCCTTTCTGAATTATTTTCAAAACTGTCAAAACCCTCAATTCGTTGTTTAAATTCAGATGTTAGCTATTAATAATTTTTTTTGTACAAAAAGGTATTTTACCTTTTTTCTCCTTGATAAACAGCTTCGGTCTTGGTAGGGGTTAGACTCTTTTTTGTAATAAATTAGTATATTTCAATATAACTATTGACTAATTTACACGAATACGGGGTAATGAGATTGTTATTCTCAATAGATATAATGTAATTGTCAGTTTTTTTTACATTTTTTGACCTTTTATATATACTTTCTTGTACTCTGTATTCTTCTATGTGGAAACTAATAAAAATATTGAAAAGGACAACCACAATCTACATATTCTACAATCGTTCATTTATGTGCTGCTGAACTCATGATGCTTATTGTGTTCTTTTCCATATAAAGGTCTGTTAAACATAACCATATAACCATATAACAATTGCAGCACGGAAACAGGCCATCTCGGCTCTTCTAGTCCGTGCTGAACTCTTACTCTTACCTAGTCCCACTGATCTGTACTCAGCCCATAACCCTCCATTCCTTTCCTGTCCATCCAATGTTACTTTAAATGACAGTATCGAACCTGCCTCTACCACTTCTGCTGGAAGCTCGTTCCACACAGCTACCACTCTCTGAGTAAAGAAGTTCCCCCTCATGTTACCCCTAAACTTTTGCCCCCTAACTTTCAACTCATGTCCTCTTGTTTGAATCTCCCCTACTCTCAATGGAAAAAGCCTATCCACGTCAACTCTATCTATCCCCCTCATAATTTTAAATACCTCTATCAAGTCCCCCCTCAACCTTCTACGTTCCAAAGAATAAAGACTCAACTTGTCCAACCTTTCTCTGTAATTTAGGAGATGAAACCCTGGTAACATTCTAGTAAATCTTCTCTGTACTCTCTCAATTTTGTTGACATCTTTCCTATAATTCGGTGACCAGAACTGTACACAATACTCCAAATTTGCCCTTACCAATGCCTTACACAATTTCAACATTACATCCCAACTCTTATACTCAATGCTCTGATTTATAAAGGCCAGCATACCAAAAGCTTTCTTCAGCACCCTATCCACATGAGATTCCACCTTCAGGGAACTATGCACCATTATTCCTAGATCCCTCTGTTCTACTGCATTCTTCAATGCCCTACCATTTACCATGTATATCCTATTTTGATTAGTCCTACCAAAATGTAGCACTTCACATTTATCAGCATTAAACTCCATCTGCCATCTTTCAGCCCACTGTTCTAACTGGCCTAAATCTCTCTGCAAGCTTTGAAAACCTACTTCATTACCCACAATGCCACCTGTCTTAGTATCATCTGCATACTTACTCATCCAATTTACCACCCTATCATCCAGATCATTAACGTATATGACAAACAACATTGGACCCAGTGTTTGTTACCCCAAAGTTAGTTACTGCCCTTTATGCCTTTAGCATTTAGGGCAGCAACAAAGGTTGTCTATCTCTGTCTGTCCTTGGCCATCTTCTCTATTGTGCCCCAGGGGTGGTTCAGGGCCCTCATTTCTGTCTTTATGGTACAGCGCCAAGTTGTCTTTGATTTCCTGCATGTCCTCCACCCTTCAGGAGTCCAATGAAGTGATGTGTTGATGATAGTGTTGCCCTCTCTTCGTGTCACGTGCCCAATCCATCTCCAGTGTTTCCTCATGATGCTTGGTCATATCCTCTTGATGACACAGAATGAGTAGGGAGTGGCTGGAAACTTTTCATCGGGCTCTCCGCCACATTGTTGATACATGATGACCCCATGGTCGTTGACCTGATCTAAGCATGGGTGCTACTCTTGGGAATACTCAGCCTCTTATACTACTGAGATAGCTGACCACACAGTGGGTCAGGAATGTATTCTGGACAAGCCCCCAAATGTTGCGACTCTTATCAAAGTCAGTAGAGAGATACTGAAGCTGGTGACATAGAAGTCTTTATTCATCACAACGAGCAGGCATTCTCATGGAGACATCCTCATTAGAGGCTCACAAACCCAAAGGTACATCACATTTTTATACCCTTAAGATCAAAAGCAACAGCAGGTGATTCAATGCAATTTCAATAATTACAATGATGCTGTTTACTTCAATACATTGGGTTGACAATTGGCTCCTTTGAGAGACATAGTGGAAGCACATTATAATTGATTAGACACCTCTAAAGGTCCAAAGCACCTTTAAGAGAAACGAATTAACAAAATTTTGGTGACGGAGAGCCAGACACCCAAAGTTAATGTTGTTAGGGCTGTCTCTGAGTACACAACTATGACAAGTACACAAAATCTATTGATGGCTTATACCTGAGACCATGTTTGATACGCTAAGTGACAACTGCCTGATCTGCCAGTTTGCACTCCAGTTACAATGGTGCAGATAATTTAGCAATGTTGCCTGGTTTGATGCAGGCCAATTAATACAATCCCATTGTCTTAAGGTTTGGCTCTTGCATGTGCAATCATTTAGTCTGAAGTCTGGTTCTTGTTTGGATTGATAATTGCTATATTCACATAACTCCAGAATACTCCCTAACACTGGTTATGCTCCAAAAACCATGAAGCATTTTAGGAGACTCTGATGTTTTCTAACATTAGGATATGCTTTTATGTAGCATCTTTGTACATATCTCAAGCTGGACTACACCAGCAAATGAGGTAATTGCATCTATACTGAAGCTCATTACGATCCACCAGACATCCCAAAGTGGTTCATATACTACACAATGAATACTTAGAAGTGAACTATTTGTGATTATGTAGGTTACAGGATCAGCTATTTTGGTTAAGTATCATTATTCCACAAATGGCATTTATATTAATTACAGTCTGCAACACTTAGTGTTAGAGTATTTCACAAAGATGGAACAATGGCTCGGACAACTCCTTTGTATTATTCAGGTGTGTTAAGAGGTTCTCAAAATGCTACAAATCCCTATTCTCCTGTACCTTGCATTGTGGCGTGCTGGCAAAAGTGTAGAAGATGCTTTTCCTCTGACACCATTTATTCCTGCCTGACTGAGGGACTTAATTCCAGGGGGATCCTCTCCTTCACTCCAGATGCAAACATGACTGAGACTTTTTCCAATGGGCTGACCACAAGACCTTCTATGCCACAGCCTTTGGGTTGTGCATGGAGTAACAGAAGCCTGCAGAGTTGATGACCCAAGCTGAGGTGGCTTTCATAGCCTGTGCAAGTCTCGAGATCAGGTGAATGTGCAGATTCCAAGCCAGGTGGGAACATCTAGGTTTCTGTGTCTGTGGGGATTGGGAACGGACATTGAGTTGCCATTATCTTCAACTGTTCAGAAGTCCGCAGAGTCTTGCTAATGCTTATAGATTCCTGGTCTCATTCCATTATGAAAATAAAACTGAGGACAATAATTTGTGTTGCTGTAAAGAAGACTTAGGAATGTTGCATTGTAATGTAGTGATTTCTCAACAGAGCGAGAGCGGGAGTTTGCCAGATGGGAGACAATATGGTGAAGTGGGGTTTAAAGACCAGCGAATCCTGTGAGTGTGGCGAAAGGGTGCAGAACATTGAACACGTTCTGCACAACTGCCCACTCTCACCTGACACTGACCTGCTCAACATCAACCAAACAACACTAGAGTGGCTGGCTGTCTGGTGTGACAAGCTATGATGACGACTGATTTATAGAAACCACAACGGCACATGCAGCATTACTCTGGTCAAAGATATATGGCCCTGAAAATAAGGGAGAGGGAGCAGTCTATCAACATTTAAAGATCTTAGCACAGTCAGGGATGCAGAGGCCTGAAGGAGAACAAAAGGCCATCTGTGGCAATGAATTCCGTAGATTCATTGACCAGATGAATGGCCTAATTTTGTTCCTATGTCTTAAGTCTTACGGTCTTAAAAACAAAACAGAGCACTATAAGAGCTCAGCAGGTCAGGAAGCATATGTAGAGGCAGTAGGTGTAGCATGGCAGGTCAAGTCAAGACCAGAGATGAAGGACCTAGTGCAGTATCTTGATCCATCATTTGCCTCTATAAATGCAACTTGGGCCCTCTCAGTTCTTCCAGTGTTTCACTTTTAGTTCCAACTTGCAACATCTGCAGTTTCTTTTGGCTTCAGAGAGAGATGGTTATCAATAAGCAACAGTTACTCATTACCAGCTAGTACCCAGTCAGACAGGCAGATATTAAAAAGGCTAGAGTGGATATGGAGAGGTTGTTTCCAATTCTCGGAGAGCCGAGGACTGGAGGACACAGCCTCAGAATAAAAGGATGTCCTTCTAGAACAGAGATGAGGAGGA
Organism: Mobula hypostoma; assembly: GCF_963921235.1. Lineage (NCBI taxonomy): Eukaryota > Metazoa > Chordata > Chondrichthyes > Myliobatiformes > Myliobatidae > Mobula > Mobula hypostoma. Next base: position 107,417,072 of record NC_086105.1, on the reverse strand, counting down.
ATTTCTTCAACCAGAGAGTGGTAAATCTATGGAATTCCTTGCCTCAGAGGGCTATGGAGATCAAGTCACTGGGTATATTTAATGTCAAAGTTCAAAATTCAAATTTCAAAAGTACATTTATTATCAAAGTATGTATAAATTATACAGCCATGAGATTTGTCTCCTTACAGGCAGCCACAAAGCAAGAAACCCAAAAGAACCCATTAAAAAAAGACCAACAAACACTCAATACAGAGAGAGAGAGAGAGAGAGAGAGAGAAAGAGACAAATCGTGCAAACAATAAAAGGAAGCACCAGCACTCAGAATGAAAGTGAGTGCGTACACATGAAGTCCAGAGCAGGCCCATAACCTCAGCCTCAGTTCATCACGGAGTGGAGCTCGCAGACACAAAGGCCAAGCAGCTGGAGCAGGTCCACAGCCTCAATACAGTGAAGAGCAGAGCAAATGTCATGGAACAGTGAGCAGAACCACCCTGATGCTTGCCTCTGGTCCCAACACCCTGCCTTTTAAATCCATCTGGCCTGGCATTTAAATTGACCAAGCACCAGGTTGTTCCCCGCTCTAAGACCCAGGCCCTATTACATCGATATGTTCTGGGCCTGGACCCTGCTACCACATACCAGCCCGTGCTTGACCTTTCTACATCGGCCCGGTGCTTTGATCAATCAGACCACACTCTCAGTTCAGGTGCATGAACTCTGAAACTCCTCCACATTGACCTTTCTCCACTTCACATCTTGACCTTGCTCCAGCCACTTCTCTTCGAAGACGCCTCAACTTTGCAACACACCCACACGCCTCAATCCGCGAGTCAGCCTTGCCTTTGCTCACCTCTTCAATACTTGCGGAAATCTGTTGCCACAATTTTCCACAAAAAACGTGTTATTAATAAAGTATTTATTTGCATTTCTTGCTTTGTAAACTGCCAGTAAGCTGTTGTCTGTCATCTTAAACCGAAAGTTGAAGTTGATAGATTCATGATTAGTAAGCGTGTCACATATTACAGGAAGAATGGGGTTGAGAGGAAATAATAAATCAGAATGATGGTGCTGACCTGAGGGTCAAATGGCCTAATTCTGCTCCTAGGTCCTTTGAGTGTATGGTCTTATATACAGAAAAGGGAAACTTTGCAACAGGAGGCTGAATATCGGATCCATGGAAGCAGCCTCTGACAGTCCGACATGAAAGAGGCAGGCTCTAGGATTAACGCTGAGGGACAGACAGAATATGCTCTGGGCATGATTGCATTCAGGGCAAATTGGGCTGGAGTCCAGGAGTGTGGAGGTCAAAGTCTTCCTGTGGTAATTGCTCCTGTTCTTTCTGACACCTGGGAGCTGAGAGATAGACAAGGTTGTAAAAGCCTACTTGGACCTTATGGCATGTTTCTGCCGCCGGGAAGCAAATAGCTTGGGAGAATGAAAACAAGGATACCTCGGAGAATACAGAGTCAAAGAGTTTGTGATGAAAACCAAATTGCACTGGAATGGAGAGATAATTGTTGAAGGCCGTACAATCTTCAGAATTGCAATCATTATGTCATATTTAATATTATGACAGATTACCTTCATTGACGAAAAACAATAGGAAAAAATTATTGCTATTTTCCCTTTTTAAAATCTTTACCCAGGAATATCTGGTGACATGGGATTTCCTGTATGCAGTGGGTCCCTGTGATAGTGTAGTATTATTATTAAAGAATTCAGTAGTCAAAACACTACGTAATGCCTCAAAACTCCCTGCCTAAGGCTATACGTTCTATAAAAAGCTAGTGGAACAAGAACAGACCGAAAAATAATACATCTTTGAACTGTTTGAAGCTGATAAATTTGGATCAGATGCATTGTTTCCCAATTTTCTGCAGACTTCAATGAATGCACAACTTGGGCTAAATAAGAAATGTGCCCTGCTTAAGTATGGCTTGTTGCAACTATCAGAATAATACTGTAACAATAACTTATAGTTTACGTAGCACCTTTAACCCCAGCACATCCCAAAATGATTCACAAGAGTATTAACATATTCACTAATGTCCCTAGGGTTGGGCAACTGGTTGCTAAGCATCAAAGTTGGCAGTTTATGGAATATTTGATCATCAGTTTTTCCAGAGAGCAAGCAATGTGTTGAAAATGAGTACTTGTTTTTCCCTTCTTTGTTTCATTTTAAGCCACAGAGGAGAAGGTTGCTGGTAGCTTCTCCTCAGTAGATGCACAGATGATCGAGTCAACTATTCAAATTCAACGTACATTTATTATCAAAGAATGTATAAACTATACAACCTTGAGATTTGTTTGCTCACAGATAGCCACAAAGCAAGAAACCTGAAAGAACGCAAAAGACCAACAGCCGATGTGCAAGAGACAGGAAAAAAACTAGAGAAGTCATGCAAACAATTGAAGCAAACAGTAACATTCAGAACCAAACTGAGTCCTCAGATTCGAACCCCGGGACAGCCCAGGGTAGGCCCAAAGCTTCACTTATCAGTTTCTCATGTTAGCGGGCACGGAGTAGAGCAGTCGGGGCCAGTCCTCATAGCTTCAGGGAGAGAGGAGTAGCCGTCGGTTCTTGCCTCCGATCTCAAAACCCTGACTTTTCATTCTACCTGGGCCGGTGTTTAAATTGACCAGACAATTGAACAGTGAAAGGTTCCGATGCCCTGGAGAGAGGAGTGAACATCATGGAGAGCAGGGGAGACCGGCTCTCCACAGATGCTGTCTCATCAGCTCGGTACAGAGAAACCAGGACAATTTCCTTAATTTTTAAACTATGAAGAATGCTTGAAAAATGAAAGAACAGGCTAGAAGTTCCTCCTGCCTGATAGGTAGTATTGAATTGGTCACTCCTTATTCTCCCTACCAACATTTTGTGTCATTAATCCGACTGAGTTGAAGAAATAAACCTGTATAAGCCATCCAATGAGCTGCAGCCTTTTCACCACTGCACCCCAAGCCCAAGACCAATGACCACCCCAATATGACCCATTTCTTATACCTTTGATGTTTAGGTTAGGCTGAACGTACAAGCCAATGAACTGGTTAGGTTGAGTCGTTCTCCCATCTTGGCAGTTTACTTGCAAACGTTTCATCACCATGCGAGGAGACATCATCAGTGCACTGTTGATTGTGGCACGTCCTCCGAATGCTTGGACACATCACAATCAACAGTGCGCTGACAATGTTTCCTCACATGGCGACAAAATGTCTGCAAGTAAATTGCCAGGGTAGGAGAACAACTCAAGCTAACCATCAACCATTATCTGGAGAAGAAAGATGCTTGAGTGAGAATGCTATTCTTGGACTACAGTTCAGCATTCAACACCATAATTCCCTCCAGGACTGACAAGAAGCTCAGAGACCTGGGCCTTCACCCTGCCTTGTGTAGCTGGATCCTGGACTTCCTGTCAGATGGCCGGCAGGTGTGGGCTTCCTCACCTCTGCCCCTCTGACCCTCAACACAGGCGCCCCTCAGGGTTGTGTCCTAAGCCCCCTCCTTTACTCTCTGTATACCCATGACTGTGTTGCCACCTACAGCTCCATTCTGCTAATTAAATTTGCTGACAACACTACATCGAGTGGCCTAATCTCAAATAATAACAAGGCAGCCTACAGAGAAGAAGTCATCACCCTGACACAGTGGTGTCAAGAAAACAGCTTCTCCCTCAATGTCGCAAAAACAAAGGAGCTGGTTGTGGACTACAGGAGGAATGGAGACGGGCTAACACCTATTAACATCTATGGATCTGTAGTTAAGAGGGTGAACAGCCTTAAGTTCCTTGGCATACACGTCACTGAGGATCTCACATGGTCTGTACATACTGGCTGTGTGGCGAAAAAAGTACAACAGCACCTTTTTCACCTCAGACAGTTGAGGAAGTTAGATTTGGGCCCCCAAATCCTAAGAACTTTCTACAGGGGCACAATTGAGAGCATCCTGACTGGCTGCATCACTGCCTGGTATGGGAACTGTACCTCCCTCAATCGCAGGACTCTGTAAAGAGTGGTGCAGACAGCCCAGCGCATCTGTAGATATGAACTTCCCACTATTAAGGACATTTACAAAGACAGGTGTGTAAAAAGGTCCCAAAAGAATATTGGGGACCCGAGTCACCCCAACCACAAACTGTTCCAGCTGCTCTCATCCAGGAAACGGTACCGCAGCATAAAAGCCAGGACCAACAGGCTCCTTCCACCAGGCCATCAGACTGATTAATTCATGCTGATACAATTGTATTTCTATGTTATATTGACTGTCCTGTTGTACATACTATTTATTATAAATTACTATAAATTGCACATTGCACATATAGATGGAGACGTAACGTAAAGATTTTTACTCCTCATGTATATGAAGGATGTAAGTAATAAAGTCAATTCAATCCAACCACCTAAGCTACATATCTTCCGAATTGTATCCAAGCTAATGGACTCCATGTTATAACAGTGGTGAAATAACAGAACACTTTTGAAGAGAGCATAATGGTGCTGTTATGGTGCTGGAGAGGTAGTGTTGTTGCTTCAATGTTCTACCAGCTCAGGATCTATCATGACCTCCATATTGTCTGCATGGAATTTCACATTCTCTCTCTAATCATGTGTGCTTCTGCCAGAGTCACTGGTTTCCTGCCACGTCACAAACACATGGTAGATTAATTGCAAATTATTTCTTACGTACCTGTGTGGGAAATTGATTGGCATGTGATTAAGAATAGGTCACAGGGAAATAGTGGGGGAAGGGGGCTTGATTGACGGAATTGCTCAGAGAGCCAGCATCGACTTAATGGGCCAAACAGCCTCCTGTGCTGTAAAGAAAAACATGAGAAAAAAAACATTTAGGAGTTAATGAAGTGAGGCTGCAGGTTACGTCACCATGATTGATTTCAGGATTTGACGTTAAGTCCTTCACTCATTGCACCTTAAGGCCATAGTGGGTTCGATCATCTGCTTCTCTCCTGTACCTACCTGGCTTATAGTCTTTATCTCTTAAAGAAAGATAGGTCCTTTGTACCACCTGTCACTTTTTAATCTAATCAAAGGCTTCAACTCTTGTAGTACCCAGTGGCTGGTAAAACAAAGGCTTTTGTTCATAAGTGTCGACGACCTGGCTTAGTTTCACATGCCTTCAAAGTCTATTCGAATTTGACATTGTGTCAATCAACTTTGGTCTTTTTATAAAAGGCTTCAGCCATCGGCAAAGCAAAGATTTGGGTCTCACACTATTAGCTATGAATGTGACAGGGTTCGTTTCTACTTGCAGATTCACTCTGTACCATTTAAAATAAAGTGTAAATTATACACACGACACCAGTGTGTTGTTTTCCCATTTTTGGTTCTCAATATTTCTTTTGTTACTTTGTTCTCATTCAAATATCTATATGTTCTCCTTTCCATTGAGGTCCCAATGCCCCTGAAGTCCTTGCTCCTGTCCTTTTTATTGCTTCCCTCCCCAATGCTTTGCTCTGTACGGTAGCCCTCAAGACTGCCTTTCTCTCCATTGCTCCTCTCTCTGTGAATGCTCCCTCTGTGCTCCCCTCTCAATTCCTACCGTTTCTGTTGTGTGGAGGTGTACAGAAGTGACATCAATCGGCTGGTTGAGTGGCGTCACAACAACAGCCTCACAGTCAACGGCAGCAAGACCAAGGGTTTAATTGTAGACTTCAGGAACAGAAAGTGATGAGAACACGCATCAGTCGTCACTGAGGGGTCAGGGGTGGAAAGGGTGAGCAGCTTCAAGTTCCTGGGCTTCAACATCTCAAAGAGTCTACCTTGCGCCCAACCATTGATGCAATCATGAAGAAGACGTACCAGTGGCTCTACTTCATCAGGAGTCTGAAGAGATTTCACACGTCACTAAAGACTCTTGAAAATCTCCTCATATATACCATGCACAGCATTCTGACCAGTTGTTTCATACCTGGTTTGGATGTGCAGAATTGAAAGAGACTGAAGAGGTTTGTAGACTCAGCGAGCTCTATCATGAGCACAGCCCTCCTCACCATCGAGGGCACCTTTAAGAGGCAGTGCCTCAGGAAGGTGTCATCTATCAATAGTGACCCTCAGCATCTGGGACATGCCCTCTTCACATCAGGAATGAGGTACAGGAGCCTGAATGCCCACATGCAACATTTTAGAAACAACATCCTGCTCTCTATCATCAGCTTTCTGAATGGTCCATGAACCCATATACTCCACCTTGATATTCTTCTTTTGCACCATTTGTTTATTTTCGTAAATTAAATTAACCTTGATGTCTTGCGCAGTACTGCTGCAGCAAAACAAACAAAATTCAAAACATACAGAATGTCAATGATAATAAAACTGACTCCGTTTCTGATTCGGATTCAATCCCAGCTCTGTTTATGGGCATATGGACCATTGGTTGCTGGGGGTAAAGGCATCTTGGACCTCCTCCAAAGTCCATTCTGAGGCGATAAAGAACCGTCTCTGCTGCTATGATTAAGTAAACCTTCAAAGTACAGGAAGTAAACTAACAGGGATAAAATCATTTCTAGGTAGTCAGTAAGTAAGAAGCCTTGCAGATTTATAGTAACTCTATGAGACTGATTCAGCCCCCAAATCTCTAATTTTTTCCCCTTGATTCAGTACAGCAGGAATTGTGAAAGTGTGTTGAAATATTGTTCCAACTGCATCTTGGAATCATATAGCATATGAAATGTAAGGTGTTGGACTTTGCATGTACCAACCAGGGCAGGTCTTACACAATGAACAGTAGGGCACTGAGGAGTGCGGTGGGACAGAGAGATCTGGGGAAACAGATCTGTAATTCCTTGAAAGTGGCGTCACAGGATTGAACATAGAACATAGAATAGTACAGCACAGTACAGGCCCTTTGGCCCACATTGTTGTGCCGACCATCAAACCCTGCCTTCCATATAACCCCCCACCTTAAATTCCTCCATATGCCTGTCTAGTAGTCTCAAGATTGTTCAGAATGTTTTTGGCACATTGGCCTTCATAAAGCGATGTTTTGAGTGCAGGAGTTGGGAAGATATGTTGAAATTGTATAAGACATTGATGCGACCTTATTTCAAGTATTCGTGTGCAGTTTTGGTTCCCTAACTACAAGAAAGATGTAAATAAGACAGAAAGAATGCAGAGAAAATTTTAAAGGATGTTGTAGGATTTTTAGACCTGAGTTACAGGGAAAGGTTGAATAAGTTTGGACTTTATCTCCTAGAATGTAAAAGATTGAGGGGAGATTTGAAAGAGGTATACAAAAGTTATGAGAGGTATAGTTAAGGTAAATGCAAGCAGGCCTCTTCCACTGAGGTTGGGTGAGACTACAACTAGAGGTCATAGGTTAAGAGTGAAAGGTGAAACATTTAAGGGGATCATAAGGGGCAACTTCTTCACTCAGAGGGTGGTGAGAGTGTGGATTGAGCTGCCAGCCTAAGTGGGGTTGATTTCAACATTTAAGAGAAATTTGGATAGGTACGTGGGTGAGAGAGGTACGGAGGGCTGTGGTCCGGGTGCAAGTCAATGGGTCTAGGCAGATTAATGATTCAGCACAGACTAGCTAGGCTGAAGAACCTGCTTCTGTGCTTCAGTGTTCTGTGAACAGACCCTTCACTGCCAAGTTCATCTTGTCCATCTATACTAATCCCTTTCACTAGCATTTCATCTGTAACCTGGGGACCATTATTAAGATTATGGACTTAAGAAATAGAATCTTTAAGCCTGGCTCTGCCATTCCAGCTTGATGTAACTTTCCTGCACCATCCTCAATATCCCTTGATCACCAATACTAATAGAAAACCCATCTGAGCGGTTATGTGCAAACTGACTCTTCCACTCCAAAACTCTGCGGGTGGGTGGAGGGGAACCATTTATCAGAAAAACTGACCCTTGTACCTAACTTTATCTACACATTCCCACAAAGCACCCATGTGCTCCTGCACTCGTTTTCATATTTATAAGAAAAGTGAATCAAAATTATTATTTGTTGATGTGACTTTGTGTGAGTTTCCTGTAGATCAGTGTTATTTTAATCTCATGTCTGCACTTACCCCTTTTACTATCAACATGAATTAGCTAATTGACATTTTTACTTTGATTAAACTTTATCCAAAACAATGTTTGCTGGGATAAATTGACCAAACATAAACCAAATTATGAAGTACATACAAAGCTAAATTAAGTTTCCCAGCAGCAGCGGCGTGTTTGGAAGGTTTTGCATTCTTTTGAATGTCAGCTTTTATTTGTTTTATTGTTGGTGGTCTTGTGAAACATTTCCAGTTCTTGGTGGTCTATTGCCATGATATGCATCTGTTTGTACTGGTGATCCACTGGTGCGCATACTCAGAGCGGCCTGGCAGTATTGTCAAGCTTCACCCAAGCAGATTGGCATTTGATCGCTCATCTCAAATCTGTATTCCAGGATACATTTATATTTCCAGCTAGATTAAGAAAGGCCCTGTTTTTAGTTCTATATCTGTTTCATGCATGGATGTTTCAAACCAAAAAGCACTCTAATGTCATCAGAGCTATTGTAAGTGTTACTCTAGGTTAACAGGATTTGCATATGACGCTAAGGTTATTTATGACAAAGCCATCATACCATAGTTACATAAAACTTAACTTTATTTCAAGAATTAAATCAATTAGAATGGCATGAAAAGCAGGCATGGAATTGCCCTGAAGAAGGTATTCATTTATCATCTCAGGGATATTTGAAAGTGCTGATAGAATATATGCAAATGAAAATGTACAACACACCTTCAGAATGAAAATCAAAATAAGGTTTATTATCAATGGCATATGTCATGATTCTTTTTTTGTATTGCAGCAGAAATACATTGCAAAATGTAAAAATTACTATAAGTTACAAAAAAATAAATAATGCAAAAGGCAAATTATGAAATGGTGTTCATGGATTCGTGTACCATTCAGAAAGCTAATGGTGGAGGAGAAGAAGCTGTCTTTAAACTCGACTGTAAACTCTTGGACTAATCAGCATCCTGAGTTGGATAGGATACAGGAAGTCTCATTACCTGTGAGCAATGGTTCATAATAGAACCTTCATTTTTCACATAAACATGCTCAGAAACATTCCTTCTGTCACCTTAGAGACAAGCGTGCCACATTATTATTTTACGACTGCAAACTTAGTGTTTCCCCACTTCTCCAGACTGAACTTACCTTCTGCTGTTAGTACCCCAGCTGAATGATTTCCACATTCTTCTAAAAGGTCAGCTTCCTCCAAGGACATGACTTTGACTCAAAGCAAGACCAACAGACCAACTTATCATCACCCTGCCACCAACTACTTGAGGTAAATGCATTGTGCACTGTAAACAGTTCAAACTCAGTATAGTTTCTAAGCCATAAAGGTTAACTTATCCACAAAACAATTAACACTATTGTATTTTAGAGGAGTAATGTAATCTTGATAAAATATCAGGAATGTCATGACACTAGGCTGTTGTAACTAAGGGATGTGCAACAATGTAAAGACATTGCCTCACTGGCGAATATGGTAATTCTTTCTTGCAGCTGATTGGTGTATTAAGGGCTGGGGGTTGGGGTTTGATGTCCTTGTTGCCGTTTCCCATGTGGAGAGATTTGTTAGTCTTTTTGTGCAAGGGAGAGCGTTGGGGGTTTGGAGTTTAATTTCCTTGTTGTTGTTTTCCATGTGGGCAATCTGTAGTTTTTCTGTGTGAGGGATGAGGTTGGGGGTTCGGGGTTCGATATTCTAGTTGCTGTTTTCTGTGTTTTTGTGTCTGGGAGGGGTTTGGGGGTTTGGGGCTTGCAAGATTTGTTTTTCTTGTGTGGGGAGGCTTGATGTTTTTCTTTGAACGACCTCCATGGTTTTGTTTGTTTTCTTTGTAGCTATCTGGTAGAAGAAACATCTCAGATTTGTATACTGCATATGTACTTTGATAATAAATGAACCTTTGAACCACTGAACCCTTTTTGCTGGATGCTTTAACCATGCCATTCCACTGATATGTAAACAACAGGAATTCTGCAGATGCTGGAAATTCAAGCAACATACATCAAAGTTGCTGGTGAACGCAGCAGGCCAGGCAGCATCTATAGGAAGAGGCGCAGTCGACCTATAGATGCTGCTTGGCCTGCTGCGTTCACCAGCAACTTTGATGTATGTCCACTGATATGTAACAACACTTTACCCAAGCAGTCAAATTACACCATCTTCACCTGGTTTCTAAAAGTTGGTAACAGCCTCACATTGGATCCTAACTATTCCACTTGCTATGACCATTGTCAGAAGCCCCCATTTGGAAGGGAGCCAATTGGTGGATAACTAAAGCACTCAATTGTTTCAGGATATCGACTCTTTTAATATGAATGGTGAAAATGTTGCATACTTCATGACCTCAAAGTTCAAAATGAGAATCAGGTTTAATGTCTTCAGCACATGTCGTGAAATTTGTTAACTTAGCGGCAACAGTACAATGCAATACATGATAATACAGGGAAAAAAGTAAATAAGTAAATCAATCACAGTAAATATATATATTTATATTCAATAGTTAAATTTTTTTTAAAGTGTAAAAACAGAATTAATTGAAGTGAAGTAGTGTTCATGGTTTCAATGTCCATTTCGGTATTGGATTGCCAAGGGGAAGAAGCTGTTCCTGAATCAGTGAGTGTGTGCCTTCAGGCTTCTGTAACTCCTTCCTGACAGTAACAAAGAGACAAGGGCATGTCCTGGGTGATAGGGGTCCTTAATGACAGACACCACCTTTCTGATACACCATTCTTTGAAGATGTCTTGGATACTACAGAGGCTACGACCCTAGATGGAGTTGACTCATGTTACTCCATTCTATTATCTGCTGTTGTCGTTGTGGAATAGGCTCACATATTTTAAATGTGAGCTGAGATCAAGTAAGAGAAGAGGGATCCTTGTTTTGGTCTGGCCAACCTGAAGTGGTAACTAGGGCCTATTTTTAGTCAAAGCAGGTCAAAGGAAGCACTGTTAGTTCCATGGCTAGAGAACAGAAGGAAAACATCAAGAGTTCACAGTTTCTTATTTTTATAGGTTGGAAAGAAGCAAGAACTCTCATCAACGGCTCCAAAAATAAATTTGGGCACTGCCAATGCAGTCACACCACCATCCTCTGCAATCTACTATGGTAGGTTGCGATAGGTGTGCAACACAGCGTGAAGGCTCCACTCTTGCCTTTGGGTAAGAAAATTGTGAAGCACTTCCTTGAACATATGCTCAGGCTGGCACCCCAGTGAAGTGATGAAGTTATCAGTGCTCTGGTGGATGTTCCATTTATAGTATGAGACCTTAAATCTGAGATCCCTTTCAGAAGTAGATAACCCAGGCCACATTTAGAACACAGGGCATAGAATATAGAAATCTACAGCACATTACAGGCCCCTCGGCCCACAATGTTGTGCCGACCATGTAACCTACTCTAAAAATTGCCTAGAATTTCCCTACCGCATAGCCCTCTATTTTTCTAAGCTCCATGTACCTGTCTAAGAGGCTTTTAAAAGACCCTATTGTATCTGCTTCCCCCACCGTCACTGGCAGTGCATTCCACACACTCACCACTCTCTGTGTGAAAAACTTACCCCTGACGTCTCCTCGATACCTATTTCCAAGCACCTTAAAACTATGCCCCCCCCACCCCGTTTTTAATGAAATAGAAAAGTGAATGCCCTCCACTGGACTGGCCGTTACCTTTCTCTCATCCGTATCATCAGAGCAGATGATCTGTTTCTTTATTTCAATAGATCTTTGTGGGATCTTACTGTGTGCACATTGGCTGTGCTTTTCCTGCATTAGCATACTTCAAAGGATGCTCCTTTGACTGTAAAGTGCTTTGGGACATTTTAGATTCAAGAAAGGCGCTACATAAATGTAGGCACAGCAGATACATTAGCACCCCAGCCTCACAAATTTGGCTCTGCAATACAATATGCTACAATGAAAGGTTTCGTTGCTTTTGTGCGGTGGAACGAAGATGTTTTTAAGACTGGAATCTTTAAGCAGCTCCGGCAAGTTCTGGTGGTCCTTGGAAGATCCGCGGAAGGAATCCTTTTGTATGGCAATCATTCTCCTTTAGAAAAGATTCCTGCCTTTTGAGAAAGACAGCAGTGTCGGAGCTTGAGGAGAGAGGTGACAGCAGCCAGGCTGCCAGCTGCAGGCTGCACAAAAAGAAGGACAACCTCTGACCCATGCACAAAACTCCTGAAAATGGTACATTCTCCTCTTTTTCCAACAGCTTAAACAAAAGTCCACTTTTGTTAACTTTGACAGTCGGTGACTAGTTAACACAAGTCTCTTTTGAAGTTACATGCCTCGGTGCCTTCCCATTTATTTATCCTTGGGAATCCTTGGCTTACTGCCTTAAATGTCTATGCATGAGTGCAGCAAATGCAATTAGTTATGGCCAACTGCAACCTTAAGTAGGAGAAATCCCTTTAGATCCATGCAAAGATGGATTTATATTAGGACTCTGAATACTGAAAGTGTGTGGGATTGGATTTTAGCTTGGCATTAAACAGGCTTCTTTTGCCAGGTTAAGCATTTTACAGAGAAGGGCTTTGAAACCTCAAGGATCTGTTCTCCCTGCTGTATTACAAGTAAGAAATAATAAAAGTGTGACAGTTCTAAGCCCCCAAGCAAAAGTGTAAAGCTTCAAAGTGCATGCTTTTGAAAGGATTCATTTGCAAATTTTGTGTCCCAAATAAAGGAGAGGACCGAAGGCATCTGGGGCTAGAGTTTCCTCTTGCTTCCAGTTGTTATACAAATGCAAAACAGGCAAATTCTGCATAACTAGCACAAACTGAGAGTTTAAAACATGAGTCACACCCCACTTGATTTTACCTCTTGCAAGAAGTTTTACTCCTGTTCAAGATTTGATCTGTCTGATTTAGGTTCTTCTCACTAAACTAGCCACACACCCAAAACAAAATTATAGGATTACAGTAATTGCCCTGGACTGGGATGGTTCTTCAAAATGACCTGATTTTCTTTGATGCAATATCTCTGGCAGGCACCTCTTAAAAGATAAATTGCACGAAAAAATATTTAACTTACAAAGGAACAGATTAGCGCTCATCAGCAAGTTTACTATATGATTCAGTATGGGAAGTAAATAATTGCAAGTGGTCTGAAATCACGGTCATATTTGGAGAAAGGAAAACTATTACTAAAAATGTTTATAATTGTTCTTAAGGCTATTTTATTTGTACTACCTGAACAAGGCCAGGTTAGCACATATACATTCCATTACTTTGGTTTGCAGAAGGCTTGACTTGGTGTTTTTGAAAATGAATTTTAAAAGCTGCTTGCATAGTAGCAAACAGTACATTTAAGCATAGTTTGAGTGTTTTTTTTCAGAATTGTATCTGAAGCAAAAGCACTACAGACTGACCTTACACTAGTAACTAAGGGTTGCGATGAGTGTTGCTGGGTTGCAGTCAGTGGATTCATTCAGTAAGCCCCAGACATTAAAACTTCAGTAAGCCTCAGACTTCTCCAGGATGATGACAGATGGCACCACATCTGTCGCTCTGCACTGCTGCTGCACCCAGCATGAAGTCTGACAGTGAAATCTGGTCTTGCTGGGATTCCCAATGGTCTGCTGAGGATTTGCCCTTTCATTCCTATGCCAGCTCAGCCCTGGCATGGAAGTAGAAACGATTTCAATGGAATTCCAAGCTTGAAGATTAGGAAACAAAGGGAAAGGAAAGTAATTTTAAAAATGTTTGTACTTTAATTGAATAGTTTTAATCATGCCGGACTGCTAATTTAAATTAATTTTAAAATTGCCTTTCGAATATACTTTTATTACATTTATATTTAGATAATTTATTGGTTTGATTTTTTTAAGTTACTAATAAGTTACAAAACTTATCAAACTTACAAAGTAAGTTTTTAAGTTAACTTGTTTTTAAATACCTGAATATCAGTGACCTCTTTAAAACTGTTACATTGCTTTGCAAGTGGCAAATTCTTCCTTAGCTTTTCCTTGTGTCAAAGCCTGTCAGGGAGTTTCATATCATGGTCCCCATCCAGTACTCTCAGCCCGTCTCAAGGGTGCTGGATAGCAAAGCAGGGTATCTCGCTGCATCAAGAGAAGGAGAGAGCAGAACAGGGAGACCAGACAGTGGGCTGGGATCAATCATTACTTTACCTTCCATTCCTAAAAATGTTACATAGGGAACGCAATGCCAAAGTATTTCTCATTAACAGACTCCTCCCTTTTGACTTAAATCCGTCACCAACCTCCTGTAACAGAGTTCAAGTTTAATTAGCTGCACAGTTTCCATATTCACTAGCATTGCTTCATGGAAAATCTATTATTTCCAGTTCTTCCATTTAAGGATTTCCCATTAACATTGCTGAAAATTCTTCTGATCATGCTTTGCAGAAAATTCCTACACACTGATGAACAACTAGCTAACAGCAAAAATAAAGGCTTTAGTTCTGCAGTGGAATGCCTCTGCCTTGTGTAAATGTCTGCTTATATGGTGTTGATTAAGTAATGAGAAGATAAATGCAAATGCACTGAATATTTTCAGCAGAATAAATGACCTAGGAGGGCAAACTTCATTGGCAGATTGAGATTGGGCAGAACAGTTGTGTAGCCTGTAGACCTGCTGTCTCATAGCTCCAGCAATCTGGGTTCAATCCTAACCTCCAGTTGCTGCCTGTTTATGTGTTCTCTCTGTAACTGTGTAGGTTTCCTCCATATAATCTATTATTTTTCTCCCCAAAACCAAAGAATTAGGAGCCTTGCTCTCATCGCTATCATCAGGAAGGAGGTACAGGAGCATGAAGGCACACCCTCACCAATTCAGGAACAGCTTCTTCCCTCTGCCATCCATTTTCTGAATGGACATTGAACTTCACTACTTCCTTATTTCTATTTTTGCACTACTTACTTAGCTATTTAATGTATATATACTTACTGTAGTTCACTGGTTTTTTCTGTTATTATGTATTGCACTGTACTGCTGTGTAAAGTCAACAAATTTCATGACATATGCCAGTGATATTAAACCTGATTCTGATTCTGATTTTGATGCAGGTCGTTAGATTAATTGGGCACTGCAAATTACCCACAGTGTGTAGCTCAGTGGTAAATTATATATAATTCATCTAGAGTTTATTTTCTGTGTGTCTGCATTGATATGCCTGTGATAATGCCACAAGCAGTTTTTTCTTTGTGTCTGTAGCTCGCTGTGCTTGTGAATGGTTGAGAAAAGTCCAACTAGACTGCCACATAATCAAAGCTCTTAATATAACCATATAACAATTACAGCACGGCAACAGGCCATCTCGACCCTTCTAGTCTGTGCCGAACTCCTACTCTCACCTAGTCCCACCGATCTGCACTCGGTCCATAATCCTCCATTCCTTTCCTGTCCATATATCTATCCAATTTAACTTTAAATGACGACATCGAACCTGCCTCAACAACTTCTGCTGGAAGCTCGTTCCACACAGTTACCACTCTCTGAGTAAAAAAGTTCCCCCTCATGTTACCCCTAAACTTTAACTCTCAACTCATGTCCTCTTGTTTGAATCTCCCCCACTCTCAATGGAAAAAGCCTATCCACGTCAACTCTATCAATCCCCCTCATAATTTTAAACACCCCTATCAAGTCCCCTCTCAACCTTCCATGCTCCAAAGAATAAAGACCTAACTTGTTCAACCTTTCTCTGTAACTTAGGAGATGAAACCCAGGCAACATTTTAGTAAACCTCCTCTGTAGTCTCTCAATTTTATTGACATCTTTCCTATAATTTGGTGACCAGAACTGTACACAATACTCCAAATTTGGCCTTACCAATGCCTTATACAATTTCAACATTACGTCCTAACTCCTTTACTTAATGTCACTCAATGTGTCATCAACAGGCAACTGAAGCCCAAATGGTAGCACCAACCAGAGACTGTCACAGCCTCTTAATGCTCTTAATGCTAATAAGAAGGTGGTTGAGAAGGTTATTGGTAAACTCAAAGGCATGAAGGCCAGAATTGAACTGGGTGAAGCAGCAACACCAAGATTCCATAAAGCACGTCCAGTGCCATATGCACTATGTCCTAAAGTGGATGCTGGACTGCAGAGCTTGGAGGCATCTCGCATTCTCTCCAAAGCTGAGCAGAGTCATTGGGCCATGCCCATTGTCATGGTGATCAAGAAAGGGAAAGTTGGAGCTGTTGCATATGCCGGGACTTCAAAGTGAGCATCAACCCTGTGCTGTGTACTGTGCAGTATCCCTTGCCATGAATAGAAGACATTTTTGCATCTTTGGCAGGATCGGAAAGGTTTTCAAAGATTGACTTGTCACAAGCCTACTTGCAAATGAAGGTTGAGGAGTCAAGCAGGAAGTTACTCACAATCAACACTCACAAGGGTCTGTTCCCAAGTATAATCATCTCGTCTTTGGTGTCACATCAACTGTAGCAACTTGGCAAAGGGCAATGGGCCATGTTCTCCAAGATATCCCAAGAACACATTGTTACCTTGATGACATCATTGTGACTGGCAAGAATGATGAACAGCACCTCCAGAACATTGGTAAAGTGCTTAGCAGGTTGAGTGAGTACTGACTGTGTGCAAAGAGAGAGAAATGCGAGTTTTCCAAGAATGAAATCTCATATTGTGGACATGTCATTGTCAAGCATGGGTTACATAAGTCACAAGAGAAGACTGAAGCAGTGATACAGGCACCCAAACTGGAAAATGTATCACAGCTCACGTCATAATTGGGCCTTGTAAACTACCACCATCAGTTTCTCCCAAGCATTGCTACAGTGCTGCACCCATTGATTGTTGCAGACAGGAGCTAAGTGGGAATGATCAGAAAAATGTGAAAGAGCATTCAAGGAAACAAAGGGACTAATGACATCAGATGAACTAGTTACCCATTATGACCCATATTTGCCCAGACTGGTGTGTGATGCGTCCCCTTAAGGCATTAGTGCTGTTTCGTCACACACTATGGAAGATAGATCTGAACGCCCGGTTACATTTGTTTCAAGATCACTGACGAGCGCAGGATGAAACCATGCACAGATCAACCGAGGCCCTTTGTCTAGTATGGGGGAATAAACAAGTTCTACCATAACCTCTACAGACAAAAGTTTAGGCTAGTGACAGTCCACCAGCCCTTTATGTCTATTTTCGATCCCAGGGAGGGAATGCCAGTGATGACTGCTACCCGGTTCAACATTGGGCAATTTTCCTTGGAGCCCACTCTTATGACATAGAGTTCAAGGGTACCAAACAACACAGCAATGCTGAAAGCTAGTCATGTCTTCCACTATCGGCAACTGAAGATGTCTTCAAACTGTGATGCAACAGAAGCGTTTCACACAGCATTGGTGGACCTGTTGCCGGGAACAAATTTTGCAATACAAAAGAGAAACGAGGAATAACTCAACATTGTCAAAAGTGTATGGCAGCACCATGCAAGGATGGCCAGCTCATGGTAATCCTATGTTTCCAGAGTTCTCAGTGAGATGAGGCCACTGCCAGTATGTAAAGAACCCTGATGTGTGGATCTCATGTTGTGGTGCCCTCTAAACTTCACACCAGAGTGCTTGCAAATCTGCATGAAGGACACCAGGGTAGTATCAAGATGACGAGTCTCGCCTGGGGCTATGTGTGGTGGCCGTGAATAGATAAACAGATTGAAGACTTGACCAAAAGCTGTTCGGGATGACACAACGTTCAAAATGCACCCCCACAGACACCATTACTTCTGTGACAGTGGCTGTCTTCACCATGGCAAAGAGTGCATATTGACTTTGCTTGGCTATTCATGGACTCCATATTTCTGATTGCTATTGATGCTCATTCAAAGTGGCTGGAGGTCGTACCAATTAAATCAACCACCTCAGAAAAGACTGTTTTCACTCTGTGGAAAACCTTTGCCAGAAATGGCTCATCAGGACAATCTGTGAGTGAAAACGGACCACAATACATGTTGGAAGAATTCAGACAATTCATGAAGAAAAATGGCATTAGACATTTCAAGTCAGCTCCTCACATCCAGCAAAAAAAAAGGGTTAGTTGAAAGGTTTATCCAAACCTTTAAGAAGTCCATTAAAGTTATGGACAAGAAGGACATTTCTCTACAGCACAAGGTGGACAATTTCCATCTTGTGTATCGGATCTCTGTTCATGCGACGACAAATCAAACACCTGCAATGCTGTTCATGAGCAGGAATCTGAGATCACACATAGACCTCCTGAAAACAGATCCATGGAGGGAAGTGCTAAATAAACAGTTCAGCAGGTTCCCATGTAAATCAGCTAGGAATTTCGAGGTTGGACAATAAGTTTTAGTGTGTGATTACCCAGAAGACATGGACACCCGATAGGATAGCTACAAGATCTGGACCACTGATTTACACAGTGGATGTTGGAGATCAGACACGGAGACATCATGTGGACCAGGTACTGGATGCTCAGCCGAAGAACACAGCTGAGTTGACTGCATCCAACAAAATGGACACATTACAGCCACCGGACTTATAGCAGGGGGATGGGAACCAGTACGACAGAGCTGAGGATGAGCCAGCAGGTTTACAAGTAGACGATGGATCTAACAGGAATGTAAAGAAGGACAAGCCAATGATTGGGTACAAATGCAGACAGAGCAAAGAGATATATTGTACCACAGAGAGAAAATGCAAAAGGGCAAAGAATGCAGGACTGAAGGTGTTGTATTTAAATGGGCATAGCATTTGGAATAAGGTGGACGAACTCGTGGAGCAATTAGATATTGATCAGTACGATGTTGTAGGCATCACTGAGTCATGGCTGAAAGAAGGCCATAGTTGGAAGCTTAACATCAAACGATATACTTTGTATCGAAAGGACAGGCAGGAAGGCATAGGTGGTAGTGTGGCTCTGTTGGAAAGAGATGGAATTACATCTTTAGAACAAGGTGACATGGGGTCACAGAATGTTGAATCTTTGTGGGTGGAGTTAAGAATCTGCTAGGGTAAAATAACCATTATATAGGCCTCCAAATGGTAGCCAAGATGAGGGGCTGAGTTTACAAAGGGAGCTGGAAAAGGCAAGCAATAAGAGTAAGGACCCAATTGTAATGGGCGTCTTCAATATTCAAGAGGATTGGGAAACTTAGGTTGGTGTCGGATCGCAAGAGAGGGAATTTGTTGAATGTCTACAAGATAGCTTTTTAGAGCAGCTTGTGGTTGAGCCTACTCGGGGAAAGACTATCTTAGATTGGGTGTTGTGTAATAACCCAAATCTTATTAGGGAGCTTAATGTAAAGGAACCCTTGGGAGTCAGTGATTAAAATATGATTGAATTCATACTGCAATTTGAGAGGGAGAAGCATAAGTCAGATGTATCAGTATCACAATTAAATAGGGGAACTACAGAGGCATGAGAGAGGAGCTCGCCCAGGTGGATTGGAGGAGGATACTGGCGGGGACGATGGCAGAGCAGAGATGGCTGAAGTTTCTGGGAATAGTTCACAAAGCACAGGATAGATTGTCCCACAGAAGAAGTTGTTCTGAAATGGCAGGGGTAGGCAACCGTGGCTGACAAGGGAAGTTAAGGATTGCATAAAAGCAAAGGAAAGGGCATATAAGGTAGCAAAAGTGAGTGGGAAGTTGAATGATTGGGAAGTTTTTAAAATCCAACAAAAGGCAACTAAAAAAGCTATGAAAATGGAAAAGATGAAATATGAGGGCTGACTAGCCAATAATATAAAGCAGGATACTAAAAGTTTTTTTCAGTAAATGGGAAGTGAGAGTTGATATTGGACCAGTGGAAAATGATGCTGGTGAGGCAGTAATAAGGGACAAAGAAATGGCAGATGAACTTAATGGGTACTTTGCATCAGTCTTCACTGTGGAAGACACTAGCAGTGTGCCAGAGGTCCAAGAATATCAGGGAGCAAGACTGAGTGCCATTGCTATTACAAAGGAAAACGTGCTATGCAAACTCAAAGGTCTTAGTCACCTGGACCAGATAGACTACATCCCAGCGTCCAGAGAGATGTTGCTGAAGAGATAGCAAATGCATTGGTCATGATCTTTCAAGAATCTCTTGATTCTGGTATTATCCCAGAGGATTGGAAGATTAGAAACATTACTCCACTGTTTAAGAAGGGAGGAAGGCAAAAGAGAAGAAATTATAGGCCAGTTAGCTTAACCTCAGTGGTTGGAAAAGTGTTGGAGTCTATTATTAAGGATGAAGTCAGGGTATTTGGAGACTAATGATAAGTCAGTTAGCATGGTTTCTGTAAAGGAAAATCTTGCCTGACAAATCTATTAGAGATCTTCGAGGAAGTAACAAGCAGGATGGACAAAGTAGAGGCAGTGGATGTCGTTTACTTGAATTTTTGGAAGGCATTTGATAAGGTGCCATACATGAAGCTGCTTAACAAGATAAAATCCTATAGCATTATAGGAAAGATGCTGGCATGGATGGAGGAATGGCTGAGAGAAAGGAGGCAGTGATTGGGGATAAAAGTACAGAGGGACTTAGGAGTCCTCACGTAAGACTTCCAGAAGGTTAAATTACAGGTTGAGTCTGTGATAAAGAAGACAAATGCAATGTCAGCGTTTATTCAAGGGGGATAGAATATAAAAACAAGAGGATAATACTGAGGCTTTATAAGGCACTAGTCAGACTGCACTTGTAGTATCGTCAACAGTTTTGGGCCCCATATCTCTGAAAGGATTGGAGAGAGTCCAGATGAGGTTCATGAGGATGATTCTGGGAATGAAGGGGTTAACATATGTGGAACGTGTGGCAGCTTTGGGCCTGTACTCACTGGAATTTAGAAGAATGCGTAGGGATCTCATTGAAATCTACTGAATGTTGAAAGGACTAGACTGGGTGGATGTGGAGAGGATGTTTCATATGTGGGGTTATCTGGCACTAAAGCACACAGCCTCAAAATTGAGGGGCAATCGTTTAACACAGAGGTAAGGAGGAATTTTCTTAGCCAGAGAGTAGTGAATCTGTGGAATGCTCTGCTACAGACTGTGGTGCAGGCCAAGTCCATGGGTATATTTAAGGCAGATGCTGATAGTTTCCTGATCAGTCAGGGCATCAAAGGATATGGCGAGAAGGCAGGTGTACGAAGTTGAGTGGGATCCAAGATCAGCCATGATGGAATGGCGGAGCAGACTCAATGGGCTGAATGGCCTAATTCTGCTCCTATGTCTTATGGTCTAAGTCAGTTATGGACTGTTATTGCGAATGTCTGTTATTTGCTATGGTTTGTTCAAGGAAAGTTGAATGTTACCTTATATTAATCTAAAGGGGGAGGAAGTATAACGTATGGATCTACTTCTTTTAGAGCAGTGACTCACCTTAGCACTACACATGAACTGATAACTTACCTATGCATATTGATCTATTGTCTATGCATGGTCATTGATCAGTTCTCTCTCTCTCTCATTAAAGCCATCTCCCGTATGCATGCTCTTATTTATTTGATATATAGTTGTACAGACACAACATTTATCTTCCATCCCTTCTGCTCCTATATTTTGGCCCGTTAGACATGTCCTTGTTTGTCAAAATATACAACATTACAAAGACATGAGGCATGACTGGGTTTCATGGACCAATCCCATGACAAAGGCTGCAGCAGTGAAGGGTTCCATACCATAGGACCCTGGCCTTGATCTGTCAAGGACTGTATGTTGGTTGCCTGTGTATCAGCCTCCCCACCATAAACAAAATCACACTCAGGTGTCCTCCTTTAGGAAATAACATCTTAGGAGAACATCAAACTTGACTCAAGTGATTGCACTGTAATATTTCCCTGGCCTACCAGGCCGCACAATCATTCACAACGTCCTCAACACTTAATGACAGGCTTGCCTGCTGCCATAAACATTGGGATATTCCACCTCACAGCAAAATGGGTCCAGCTTCATTGGTAAACAGGTAGTCAGGAGATGGCTAGCTTGGCAATTGGCAAGCCGCTCCTCCAATCCATCCACCAGTTGACTAGGTATGACACTAAGTCCTGAAACCAAGCACTTCATTAATTGCTGGTCTATGTGACAAACCATATGGTCTGCTGTGGAAGATTAATGGCTAACCTAACTGATGCGTGCACGGTGATTTCAGGAGAGGATTAGGTAGAGAAGGAGAAATTATTTTCCTGAGTGAATATGGGCCTAATCCTAAAATTTGATTTAGGGAGATTTCAGAATATACAACCAAGGTGGGTAGTTGAAGAGTAGACTAGCCGTAACTTAGTAGAGTAATGGAATAGACTCAAAAGGGTAAAAGGAGTATTTTGTTCCAATAATCCTCACTATCAGGATTCAAGTCCTGTAAATTTTTGTGTGAGGGAATGTAGAATGTGTTTTATATAAACACAGCATCACAATTACTAACAAGATTGTGACCTTCAGTGAGAAATTTGCTAATGTGGATTCAATTTTTCTCTTGCAGTTTGTTCAACTGTAGGAGAATACAAGGAATGAGGCATCACTATAGTTTAAAATGGAAAGTCTCTTGTACCCTGAATTTTGCTGTAATTATTAATTCATACAATGCTGAGATTGGCTTCTTGTGCATCATGCAGCTGAGAACTGCACCAGTAATTGGTAGGGGGTAGGAAAGGGAAGGCGAACAATACTGTGATCTGAGCATTCTTAAGTTCTCTGCAGAAAAAGGCATAGCAACTTCCCTATTGCTGGCACACCATAAATGGTGGCCTAATGTGTTGCTAATGTCCAGTTCATTTCAGTATAAAAATGATTTGTCCTGCCAGCCTATTTGCATGCATGAGCTGTCATTGTCTCCTACAAATATGCTCTATTGTTGAAAGTAGAAATTCTTATTAAACATTGTTCTAAATGTCCAGGATAGGCTTCAGCTTGATTACTAATTTAGTGGATTAGTAAGAATTTGGATAGAGTTGGTTGTCCAAAAAACCCCAAAAAAAGTCTAAATTGTGAAGTGAAACTGTTGGCTAATGGAACCATGAAACAAATACAGCTCCATTCAGATGATCCAGCCGATATGTGATCTCACCAAGTTTATGTTTATAGCATCCTTTTTATCTAGGAGCTGGAGTGGAAGGAAGCAATTCAGATGCTCAATGCTTCTCTGCCTTTCAATTAGATTATGACTGGCATATAGCATAATCCTACAAAATGATTTGGTGCCTTAACCCATAATTATCCAATCAAAAGTTCATCAACCTCAGTCCTGAGTATTGAAGCCACCAAGTGGAGAAGACCGACCATGGAGGCATGGTAGATTATGTGTATTGTCCACTTTCCTTCCAATCTCTAGGTCTAGGTTCTCTGTATGAAGACATTTGAAGTAAATATGAATATGAAGTAAATAGCTGCCCCTTTTCCTGAGATTATGCCTAGTGCTAGACTTTCTATCTTGAGGAGATATCTCTTAGCATCTATATTGTTAATTCTTCTCAATGTAATCATCTCAATTAGTGAATATATACCATTCTTATTCCCACTCATTTCTGGAATCCACCTGATGAACTTCTGCATTACTGACTCCAAGTCAAGTATATCCTTCTTTAGGTCATAATGAGGTCTCATCAAATCCTGAAGTACTTCAGCAAGACTTTTTCAAAATTGTGTTATAGGCTCTTTGCCTGTGAATATTAACCTGCAGATTTCTACCTGTCTATTTGCTGTATTTTGCATGTTTTCTTTCTCTGATGAATACAACAATATTCATCTCTGCACATTTACTAGTTTTTCACTGTTGAAAAAAACACTTTTGTCTATCCTTCCTACCAAAATTCCTAAGATTTCATTTTCCCAAATCATAGTACATCTTGCCTCTTTACAAACTTGGCCATATCCTGTAGCAGCTTCTTGGCGTTCTCCTCAGGTTCAATTTTTCATGAAACTTTGAGCCATCAGAAACTTGGATAAATTCCACTCCTTATACTTAGGCCTTTAATATAAGTCAAGAATAGCTAATAAACCAGGACTGAACCCTGTGCTACCACTAGTTATAGTCTGCCAAACTAAAAATAACCCATTTATTTTGATTCCACTTTTTCTCCTTTCAACCAACTTTTACTTGTGTTGATATATTGTAGCGGTGTGCTACACACAGCGTTAGAATAATGACAAGTAGTCGGTGAGTTAGAGTTGCGATAAAAGAGATTTATTCAAACTTCGCGGCCTCCTTTAAAGTCTTCCTGTTCCCGCCCTCCCTGGGCGGGACTGCTGTTGGGAATGCATATTCGCAAACCCTTCCCGCGCGTGGGTTCTTCACCCTGCTGGTGAAGATGGCCTGGCGCCCTTTTTGGGGCCGGCCTCTCTGCCGGCGTGTGCTGTTTCGTGAGCCGGTTCGTGTGTGCTAGAAAGTGGGTGGCCACAATATTACCACCAACCATGTGAACTTTTACATTATGTAATCAATCTTTTGCATGGTGTCATGAATTTCATAACCTAACTATATTAATCCTTCCTTATCTATCTTACTGGTTCAATCCTCAATGTATTCTATTGGATTTTCCCAGCATTATATTCCTGCCATAAATCTATGTTGACACTGCCTAAATCTTTCAGAAGTTTCTGTCCCTTGTTACTACAACTTTAATGATGGATTACCGCATCTTATTATCAATTATTATCAGGCTAACTGGTCTGCGGTTCTATATTTTTATTCTGAACATTTTATAAACAATGGTAACAGAATAATCAAGTTAATTTTGGAAGATTGCTATTTGTGTTATGTTATCTCTGCAGTGACAACTTTTTAGAACCTTTGTGGGATCAGATCCAAATTTCTTTCTGGTTATTCTCCCCCTAAATTTACCATTACGATTTCTTCAATGATGTCAGTTAATATTAAGTACTTCCTAGCATTAGACTTTTCATTCTCTTCCATTTCTTCTGCAATCAAGGCAGATACAATGTTTCTTTGATACGATAGCTACTCTATTATTATACATTGCAGATTTTCCTTTCATTATCCCAATTGGTTTCACTCTTGCCTTCCTCTTCAATTTTACATTGTTGTCTAAATCCTCACAACCTTTTGTTAAACCATTTGTTCAAGTATTCTCATAATCTGTCTTCTCCCTTTATCATTCTCTGTCGATTATTTGTTGCTGCTATCTAAACGTATGCCAATTCTCTGCCTTACTGCACTCCTTAGCAACACTGCGAACTTCAATATAATTCTTCTTTAATCTTGTTTATTTGTCAGGAATGGCATGCAATTCTCACTGAGTTGGTATTTATGAGTGTACATTCACTGTGAAATCTGGAAATATTTCTTTATATCGAGGAACTCAACAACATCTATGCAAACGAATGAACAGTCGATGTTTTGGGTGAGACCCTGCTTCAGGAGTGAGAAGGAAGGGTTAAGACACCATTTCTTTAGATGTTATAAGACCATAAGATATAGGAGCAGGAGTAGGCCATTCGGCCCATCAAGTCTGCTCCGCCATTCAATCATGGGCTGATCCAATTCTTCCAGTCATCCCCACTCCCCTACTTTCACCCCATACTTGCTCATCTTCTGGTGAGCAAAGCTTAAATGCCTGCTTATCCACCAGCAAACCTCACAAGCTCATTTGTCAATCTGGTATGGTTATTTTTAGAGAAGACTTACAACACAGAAAGAAGTTTTCAGCACACTGTGTTTATACGAGTCAAAAAAGAGCTACTGAACCTAATTTCACACCTTCCAGCAGTTATTGTTCTACATACAGGTATGGTTTAAAATTGAATTCCAAAGCCCCCCTGGGACAAGGGTGGTTTGGACTCAAATGCTGGAGTATCCAAAGCAAGGATTGAGACACGGTATCAAACGGGATTGAGAACTGAGCACAAAACAAATGCTAGACAATATCACTAGTAGGGCTTACGATTGAAGCTCTGTTCAACTGCTCTTTAACTACTCAATTCCTGGTGCCCGAAACATTATTGCCAATTAGCAGGATGGTTCTGCATCTTTAAAGGGGCCGCGCCAGCTACGAATATTCTGGAGAGCTAGAGCGCCTAAACCCCAGAAGCCGAGAAATGGTTGGGTGCGTGTTGTAACAGGACCATCTACCCCATGGCCAACTCGTGACAGCCCTGGCTGCTAGGAGGGATGATAATTGTAGTCATGGATGAGAGCTGGATCCAAGGTGTCCCTTTCAGGAACCCAGCACCATTCCTCGCGTTCAAATCCTTCCCAGTCCACGAGGAACTGCTGAAAACCCCAAACAATTTGTGAACCAAAGTTCTTCTCACAGTGGAAGATCTGTTCCCCATCAACAAACCTGGGCGGTGCGAGACTGATGGTGGTGTGGCTAAAGAGCTGGTGTTCACAGATTTAAATTTGGAAATATGGTAAGTGGGATAAATCATGAAGATCTTGAAGATCTTGGGGAGCTACAAGGTGTAGGCCACCGGGTTTACTTCCCTAAGAATCTTGAAGAGTCCAATGAACTTGGGCGCCAGTTTCCTGGAATCCATTCAAAGAGGCAAATCCTGAGTCGACAGCCAGACCTGTCACCCAGGCTGCAAAATTGGCACCTGTCTTCTCTTGCGGTTAGCCTTTATTTCAGCCTTCCGGGTAGAAGCCAATAAAATCTCCCTTGACCTTCCGTCCTGTTGAATCTTCATCAGCTCTGTTGACTCTGGCAGGGTGATACAACACCTTCCTCATGGCAGCCATGGTTTCGTCTGAATCCGAGTGGAACTCCGACCTTTGTTCCCAGTGCACAGTGGCCTAGGCCAGGGCTCTTCCAGTCAGAAGAGAGATAACAGAGTCCACCTCCCCACACTCTGAAGGGAATCAGGATGGCTGGAGTTCAAACACTAAAGAGAATTGAAACCATGGCAAGAACCTGTGTCACTGACGAATCTCTCCGGGGTTGGAAAATGTACTGGCTCACCTGAGCGACCGGCTTCCTCCTTGTGAAAGCTGACAAACGGCTACCTGCAGGTCGTGTATCTCCAGGCTCTGTCCGGAAATCTTCTTGCTGTGGCTGGTCACATCATACAAAAGACTCTGGTACCCGGCTGGGTCCATACTTTCTCAATCGAACTGTGACGACGGTCCCTGACAAGGATGGTGTGGACCCAATGCTGGAGTATCCAAAGCAAGGATTGAGCCACGGTATCAAACTGGATCGAGAACTGAGCACAAAACGAACGCTAGATGATATCACTAGTAGGGCTTACGGTTGAACACTGAGGCTCCGTTCAGGTGCTCTTTAAATACTCAATTCTTGGTGCCCAAAACATGATTCCCAATTAGCGGGACAGTCCTCAATTTTTAAAGGGGCTGCAGCAATTATCCATATTCTGGAGTGTTAGAGCACAGTTGGGTGCATGTCTTAACACCTCCAGCCTTCAAGTGAAATAGTGCTTCCTATTCTTCTCTGTAATCCCTCTACCAATTATTTTAAGTATTTGTTCCCTGGTTTTTGACTATACAATAGGTTCTTCCTGGAAGCTTGGAGTTGATTGGAATGTACCGAGAGCCAAGTGACAGCGGGCCAGATGGCATCCTTCTATGCTGTCAGGAAATATGGAAATATATTACTAAAATATATTGTAGCTTTAATTTATATCTTACATAATTATAATCTTGGCTTTGAATCATTCCAATAAAATCATTCAGTGTCGGTTTTGCAGCCGTCAAAGTCGGGTATATTAGTTTTGAGAAAAGGAACGTTTTCCTTCTTTGCATATCAGTGTCAGCATCTGGCAAAGGTTATAATGATCATAACACAACTGTATGCATCACACAGTTCTCTCTATCTCAGTATAATCTTAGATTCAAGGTCAGATGCCCACCCTTCCATTTTACCAGTGTGATAGTTTTCTTTTCCCATATCAGTGACGCTGTGAAGTCTGTGGGTCAGCCTTTTATCTCTTGACCTACTTTGTTATGTGGTCCTCAGCCGGGAAGAAGTGGGTTGAGACTTCTTAACACACTCCATTATTACAAGTTACTTTTACTGCACAGTAATTGCCTATGCCACTGTTTGTGCTCTGCTCTCAAATCAATCTACATATCCTGTTTTTTGCTTAGACAACATATAGAGAAGTTTCTTCACTAATCACTCTGCTGTTCAAACTGCATTCAGTTCTTGAGATGACAAATCCATGTCTTACTCCATAGTATTGTCCAGAGCATCACAACACTCCCACACCAGGTTTCCTACATTGTCATTGGGAGTGTACTTCAAAAATATTGAATTAACAATTAGGTGATTGCTCTTTTAGATGGAAATCTTAACAGTTTACACTTTATTCTGTAAATGCAAATGTTAGAGGTTTGCACATTATTCTATCATCTTCATACTTCTTTCTTAGCTTCTCCCTGTAAAAGTTAAATGATCCTTCGCATCAAGGCAAGTAGCTGCACAAAATGGAACTTCACAACTATTCGCTATTATTTCCTATTGCCTCCTGCCAATGTTCAGAAGATCTCAGCACAAATATGCTTACATTTCTAACATTCATTCTGAACAATCTGATAACGCTATCAGGTGAAATCTGACCTGATGTTTTCATATTATTTTCCTTAGACTTTTAATATAATGTACACAATACAAGTGGTTCATGGCATCACAACACCTCCACGTCGTCATGACAGTGGAAAGATGGAGGCATAGATTGAGCTGTGAATAATCAACCCACCAGAATATCAAAATTTTCCCCTTTAGGAGGTGAAAGAAAAGTTTTCAGGCAAGTCTTCCACTGTACCTGATTATCTCTGATATCAAGAAAGGTTTTCATGCCATGAATTGGAACAAATTAGGCAGTTACTTTGTTTTTCAGTGTTTAATCATCAGGTGAGAGCTATGGCTCACTTAACTGTGAATTCAATTCCCATCCCAAAGACGTGAGCTCTCTAAATGGCCTAACCCTCCAAAGCTACATTGGTAGAGATGAAGGGATATGAAACTAAGACTTCATCTGTATTTGTAGATGACTATTAAGGGACACATCATTTCATTTTGAAGAGCTTACCCTGATGTCCTGGCCAATATTTATCTTTCATTGAAAATTTATGAAAAGAGATTAGCTATTCATAGTACCCAAAAACATAGATTAAGTTATGGAGGTCCAGATTTTCGGGAGTTGGTATTTCCAAAAATTGTGGGAAAGGATCAACAGGAGCATGTGGGTTGGAGGAACTTGAGCAAGCAATCTGGCGCTGGGTGCTATCGAGTGGCATGGTTAGGACTGGAGAGTTTGGCCAGAAAAGTGAACACATGCATAGGGTACTGATGAGAATAAGTGTGCAGGGTGGTGGTTATGGGTGGGAATAGTAAAGAAACTACATGAAGAAAAAACTATCTGCAATCAGTGGATATTACAGTGGGGCAGTTCATCTGTCACTGAAGTAAGCCTCTCCAGATAAGACCTACTTTGCAGCGAATAGCTCACACCATTCGCAACCCTTGAATGTTACAGAATTAACCTTTCTATTTGTGGGACTGTGCTGCGTTGGTTTCTTACATTGGAATCGTGCCTGTACTTCAGAAGTATTTCATTGGCAATTAAGTACTTGTTGTTTTATGGTGAAGCCAATCTTTCTATAAATGCAAATCTTTGCTTTTCGAGCAAGTCCTTACATATCCAAAACAAATTGCATCTGCAAAGTAAATTGGCCTTTTCTGGGTGCTCTCTCGCTCTCTGTGACAATGTGCAAGAAAGCTGTTTTGGATCAGAATAACAGTTTAACAGAGTGACACATGGTGACTGGCACATCCTGCCTTGTATGACAGGAAGTCCACCCACGCCAAAGCCCACACTCCTACAGATGGCTTGTCAGTTTACTTAGAGCCTTTGCTGCAGGGAAAAGAGTTGGGCAACAACTCACTCTCACTTGTGGGAGTGCATTAGTTTTGCTAAATGATGTGTAGAAACACCAAGGGAGATAAATCTAACCGGTGTATCCCAGCATCTGAGGAATGTTTTGGATGCATATTAATTGAAGTACTGGATTTTTAGCTCTGGTACATATCCTGTTGCAGTTAAACAAAGCCTTAGTGTAGTTTTATTTGTTTTTCTTCATAAGCTCAGTTTAGCCTCCATCTGAGACCTCTCAAGTTGCAGCTTGCCTTTGGACAAGGTAGGTATATTTTGTCCCAATAGGCATGTCAATAATATAGGATAGACAGCGATGTGAGATTCTGGTTTGGATTGGGAATCTCCTCTTAAGTAAGTATAAAATACTTTTTTTTTAAAGTACTATATGGGAGTATGTTTGGGTATGTGCTTGGGGGTTGGGAAAGTGTTTCTCCCACTGGTAGTTAGTGAACCCAGCAGTTCTTCAAACTAGTCCTTCTGCCTTTTGTACAGAGCATTGCCTTGATTTTGCTGGCAAAATGACCTCTACTCTGTCTGTGCAGCCTTTGATGGACAATACTGGAAGCTGTAAGAGGCCACATCCTAACACTTGATTCTGATTGGTTAAATCTGTGAATTTCAAGATATCTCGTTTTATGTTCAATACTGGTTTAAAAAGCTTTACTCTCACAGCTCTTGCCTCCTTGTGCTCCTCTATGGAATGGCAATGCCCTGTTGAAATATTGCATTCTCCACATTTAATATTGCTTCATTTGGTTCATTTTTCCACTTTGTCTTCTGTTGGTACTGACTGACACTATTTGGGGATGAAACTCGGTGAAACAGAACTCATGCCTTTTTCCAGGGCTCAAAATTCAATATAAGTGGTTAATTTTGTATAGGTTGTCAGTCACCACTTGAAACAACATCATATAATTTATGGTGCCTCCATATTCCACAGTGGGGGAGAAGAAAGGGAGGGGATAATGTACAGAGATTACATGTTTTTTTAAAAGCTTACTATCTCTTCTTTGCCTCTGGTCTCCCAAACAAATGCAAATTAGGTTTAATTCCTTGTCCTCATTAGGTATCAACCTTGACTGAGTGATAGTACACTCATCTCTACATTAGAAGGTCAGAGGATTTAAAACCGATTCCAGATGGTTGATTGCACAACGTAGGCCGACATTTCAACATCATATCAGAAGAATATCGTTTGGTGTTTGGCTCACACTTAATCCTATCTCAGAATTACCAAAACACCTCAATTTATATTTGCGGTTTATGGGATATTGCTGTTACATTCCCCTGGGGACTACTCCTCAGAAGTACTTTATTGGATATGAAGAAAAATGGGGAACACTAATGTTATGAAGACTACTACCTAAATGTTGTTTCTTTCAGGTTTACAGATCTCTCTGCAGCCTTATACCATGGGCCTTTACAAAATACACTGCAGCTCACACAGGAGTTCCTGAGTCTGGAAGACTGGCAATTCCAGGCCTTCAGCTGCCTTGATATAGCCCTTTAAAATTTGCATTCCAAAGCTATCCCACCCCAATCTTGCCAATTCTTGCTTCAAAATATTGTTTAAATTGCTTCACTTTTCTGCTTCCATTTTGGTTACCAATAGTATATATTATTTCGCGTGATCCCTCTCTTCCTATTCCACAAAATCCTTTCAAGTATTTTAATAAAGGTATGATAGGGTAAAGAAATAAAAAAATCATCAAATATTTCTTATCTGTTTTCAGTTATGCAACTTCAAATGGGATAGTTCAATGGTTCAATTTAATATCAGGGAATGTATACAGTGTACAATCCGAAATTCTTCCTCTTCACAGACATCCACAAAAACAGAAGACAACCCCAAAGAATAAATGACAGTAAAATGCAAACCCCCTCTTCCCCCTCCTATGCACAAGCAGCAGCAAAACACCAAGCATCCCCACTTATTTCAGCAGGAAGCATCAGCACCCATCACCCACCAAGCAAGCACGAGCAAAGCCCCCAAAGAGAGACCATGATCTCCAATCCAACAAAAACTGGTTGTTCACTCAACAATTCAAAATGACAGAGGTTCTCTCTCTCGCTAACAAGGGACAGAGAGGGATAGAGAAAATAAACCTAAACTTATCCTGATTATCACAGGGCTGCAAACTTTGATAATTACTTACCGTTAAGGTTGCTTTCCATTAAGTTCTAGTAGGTGTGGCTATGATGTGAAGTGAGAGTGGAGTTCATTCTGTGCTTCCCTTCGTAGACCAGACAGGCTCACTGACATGGAATGCAACTAACATCAGAAAGTACTGGACGTAGGCAAAAAGTCAGGCAGCAACTGTGAAGTGAGAATTTGAGTTAGCATTTCCGAACGATTTTTCTCAGAAATGGATGAAATTAGGAAACAGGAACATTGCAAGTGGCAGAGACAAGAAAGGGTGAAAAAAACAAAATGACATAGAAAATACAACAGACTGTATTACAGAAATTGGGATGTTGTTGACTGAAGGTGGGTGTTGGAGGCTTGTTAAGCCTAATTGATGCAAGTCACAGCTTGTGTATGATGAACGTTGCCTGCTGCTGTTAGCTTGAACTATTTATTCCTTAATTATTGAAGTCCTGTATGCCTGGTTTTCAGGCAGCTCTCAAAGATTGACCAAACTGGAAAGAGTTTGCATTGTTGCAGTTAACAAGACTTCAGTACCCTTCCTCAGTCATCACTGCCATTATTTACATAATCCAGTCTTTTGGTGTCAGCAGGCATTGTCCCTGTTCTCTAACCCCTCCCTTGTCTTCACAAGAAAGACATTCTAATTTTCCAGCTTTGTTGAGCTATAACAAAAGATCACTGATCTATTTTCTCTCCTTAGATGCCATCTGACCCTTTGAGTATTTCCAGCATTTTCTGATATTCTTTGTGTATGCTGTCAGGTGACACAGCAAAGCCTGTCTGAGCCACAATGATATTCACAGTTGAACCTGATCCTGTCTTCACACCACATTCTTAACTACTTTCTACCACAACTCTATGGAAAGTTAATGAGACTACAGAAGGGGTGATTGATAAGTTCGTAGCCTAAGGTAGAAGGAGTCAATTTTAGAAAACCTAGCACATTTATTTTTCCTGCATTTACACACTTAGCCCAGCGATCGTGGAGCATACGGATCCCTTCTTTGTAGAAGTCGGCGTCCTGAACTTCCAGAAGTGGTCCACAGCAGGGGTGATTGATAAGTTTGTGGCCTGAGGTAGAAGGAGATGAATTATTAACTTCAAACGTCCTGCATTTTCACTCAAAGAGTTGAACTGCACATGCATGTAACAAGGGCTGTATAACTCATCTCTTTCTACCGTAGGCCACGAACTTATCAATCAGCCCTCGTAAATTGCACAACACAGAGGGATATCAGTACAATTCTAATTGAGATTAAATTTCTGAGAGTAGGTTGGAGGGTTTTATTATTCACTTACTTAGTAGTGAGTCATCCTGAAAATTGAATGCAGATCATGAAAGGAGTTGTTTCCTACCTCTGAATCAGATGGTTGTAGGCTTAAATCTCACTCCAGAGACTTCATCAAAAATTTAGACTGTCGTTCTAGTGTTTTGTTATCAGAGCGACAGATGAGATGAGATGTTGTCTGCTGAGGGCTAGATCTGTGGCATTCAAGTCTGGTGACCCAGGTCTGTACAAGAAATCCAGGTATGACTTGCAGAGGGTTATTTCAAGAACTAAGCAACAATTCCGAGCGAGGTTGGAGCAACTTCGGATGCACGTCGACTCTGGCAGGCTTTCCAGGACATTGCTTCCTACAAAGAGAAACCCAACTTCATGAATGGCAATGATGCTTAACTCCCACATGAGCTCAATGTCTTTTATGCTCACTTTGAAAGGGAGAGTAAAACTACAGCTATGAGGATACCTGCAGGACCCAGTGATCTTTTGATCTCTGTCTGGGAAGCCAACATCAAGCTCTCTTTCAAAGGGGTGAACCCTTACAAATCGGCAGGTTCTGATGGAGTACCTGGTAAGGCTCTGAAAGCCTGTGCCAACCAACTGGTATGGGTATTCAAAGACATTTTCAATCTCTCATTGTTACAGTCAGAAGTTCCCACTTGCTTCAAAAGGGCAACAATTATACCTGTGCCCAAGAAGAGCAGAGTGAATTGCCTTAATGACTATCATCCAGTAACATTCACATCTACAGTGATAAAGTGCTTTGAGAGGTCGATTTGGATAAAATCAACTCCTGTCTCAGCAAGGGCCTGGACCAACTGCAATTTACCTATCGCCACAGTAGTCCTTTGGCGGATGTGGTCTCATTGGCTCTCTATGCAGCCTTGAATCACCTGGAAAATACAAATACCTTTGTCAGGATGCTCTTTATTGACTACAGCTCAGTGTTTAACACCATTATTTCTACAGTTCTGATTGAAAAGCTCCCGAATCTGGGATCCTCAACTTCCTAGCAGGAGAACCACAATCTGTACGGATTGGAAGTAACATCTCCACCTCACTGACAATCAACACTGTCGCATCTCAGGGATGTGTGCTTAGCCCACTGCTCTACTCTCTCTATGCCCATGACTGTGTGGCTAGGCACAGCTCAAATGCCACCTATAAATATGTTGATGATACAACCATTATTGGCAGAATCTCAGATCGTGATGAAAGGGCATACTGGAGCGAGATATACCAGCTACTTGAATGGTATCATCTTTGCACTCAATGTCAATAAGAGCAAGGAACTGACTAAAGACTTTAGAAAGGCTAAGACAAGGGAACACACACCTGTCCTCGTGGAGGGATCAGAAGTGGGAAGAGTGAGCAATTTCAAGTTCCTGGGTGTCAATACCTCTGAGGATCTAACCTGGACCCAACATATTGATGCAGCTACAAAGAAGGCACGGCAGTGGCAATATTACATTAGGAATTTGAGCAGATTTGGTACATTACCTAAAACACTCACAAATTTCTAGAGATGTACCTTGGAGAGCATTCTAACTGGCTGCATCACCATCTGGTATTGGGGGGTGGAGGTGAAGGTGCTACTACACAGGATCAAAGTAAGTTTCAGAGAATTGAAAACTTAGCTCCATCATGGGTACTAACATCCATAGTATCCAGAACATCTTCAAGCAGTAATGACTCAAAAAGGCAGCATCCGTCATTAAGGACCCCCAACACCCAGGACATGCCCTCTTCCCCTTGCTACCTTCAGGAAGGTGGTACAGCAGCCAGACAGCACACACCCAACAATTCAGGAACAGCTTCTTCCCCTCTGCCATCTGATTTCTGAATGGATATTAAACTGATAAACACTACCTCAAAACTTTTTAATTTCTTTTTGTTTGTACTACTTATGAATTTAACTATTTAATACATACTGTGTACTTACTGTAATTCACATTTTTTTTCTATTATAGTGCATTATATTGTACTGCTGCCATAAAGTTAACAAATTTTACAGCATATGCTGGTGAAATTACACCTGATTCTGATTCTGATTCTATTCCTTTCAACAACATTAATAAAACATATTGTCTATTCGCTGTCTTGTTGGTGTTTGCAGCACTCTGCTGTGTGAATATAGGCCACTTCATTTTCTACGTTTCACCTAAGTGTCACCAGGCGGGGGCATTGGGAGCAAGGGTGGACCCAAATGCAAGACACATCTTGTGAGGTTACTTAGATTTAGGTTATTGTTCGATACCAGCAGCAGCAGGAGTAGCGAACTGGACGAGGCCTCAGGACTACGACTAGGCTGGGACCAAGGGTCTGGGCTTGGACTCGGAATCGGCTCCCAGAACTAGAGGAGACATGGAGAGGCTAGGGTGTGGACTCCGAGCCCCAGACTGGGCAAGGACCCAGTACCTGGGTCTTGCCTTGGGCTCGGACCCCAGAACCAGGCATGGACATGACATGGGATAGGGAGAGGAGGAACATGGAAAACAGAGCCTCGGTCTCAGGAGAGCAGGTACATGGAACCATAGACACATACACAGAACACAGAGTTGGGACATAGGGTAGGACAGGAATCACAGACCACCAGGGCCAGAACTTGACTCGGAACTGGGAAGCTGCCAGAGCCAGGACTTGACTTGGTGCTAGAATGCCGCCAGGGCCAGGACTTGACTTGGAACCTCCAGGTAGTGGCAAGCTCTCGACTCGGCCCGGGAACAGTAGACAGCGGTTCTTGATTCCCTCCGGCGGGTTAACTGACAGACCCACTTCGGTGAGGAAACTTTGCAGGCTTGCTTTGGCGAGGTAACTGGACAGGGTTGCTCCGGTGAGGAAAGGTGAATTACCGGCACTCGCTTCGGGCGGTGACTAGGCTTGCTCCGGCCAGATGACATTGGCACGCTGTACCTTGGTGACTTTGCAAACGCTCCCGCACCAAACGGCTGAAAGCCGGAGACTATAAACTACCGGTTCAGCCGAGCGTTAATTGCCTCTAATCACCAAAGTCGAGGGACACGGGAAAACAGGGAATCAACGGTCCGGATCGTAACATAAAAAAGGTAAATTTAAAGGGACCCCGATCTGGACCATGACACTAAGACAGTTCTCTAAAACTTCTTCCTTGTCCCATTGTCTGTAAAGAGCTGGTGGCCTGATACTGTGGAATGCATTATACATACACGCAGTAGGCAATGATGCTCACTGCATTTTTCTTGGCATTTTCATGCAGTGAAGAACATGTGCCCCATGCCTCCTGATGAACAGAACACACATTGTGAATCATGGGAAGTGCTCTTCAGTCACTGGGGGGAGCCAGTTAAGAAGGAACTTTGTGGTGATTTTCATGTATTAGAGAAGGAGATAGTGATCCCTGCCCTCCTTTATGCTACTGAGACCTGGAATTCTTATAGCAGGTAGCACAAACTGTCATTGCCATAATCAGGCCTACATCCTTTCTTGAAGCTGGTTATGATTACTCCATCATTGAGGTCCTTAAAATACCATGTCCTTCCTAGATATGAAGTTGAGGATTTGTGACTGGAGCTCTACGCCTCTAAATTTAGGATTTCGGTGGAGAACTTGGCCAAACACCCTGTTACTTTTGAGCTGCAATACGGCCTTCTTGGCTTCTTGTTGTCAGCAAAGTTGGCCCACGTAGGTTGCCATTTGATGGAGTCCAGAGCACTCTTGTCAAGGAGAGAGTCATCGACTCATTCACCGAAGCTTATAGTCAACACCCGAAAGATCAATGTCCTCTACCCCTTGATCCCTGAACTGCTTTGTCCTCTTGCGGTGAAGATTCAGGGCCAGACACTGGAAGATGGGAACCAGTTCCCATACCACTGCCCAAAGATAGATTTCAGTGATTAAATTTACCATCACCTTCAACACATCAACATAAGTTTGGATGATTGAGGAAAACGGTATTTGAAGGTCAAGGCCTCGAAATCTGGTACAAGAGGCACAGTGTCCCAGGCAGCAGTAATCGCTGCCCTCTTTTATGCTTCTGAGACCTGGAATTCCTATAGCAGGCACCTAAGGCAATTGAAAATTCCACAAAACCATCCAAATTCACTGGAAGATAAACAAACGAACTTCAATATTCCCCCCTGCCACCTTTTCTCCCCTCTTTCCATAGACAGAGTTCTCAGCACTGTGGCTCAAGTTAGACTCAGTCAGCAGCATTGAACTGGTCACATTGTTTGTACTACTAATATCATATTCCCAAAACAGGTGCTCTGCTCCGAGCTCTCTCAAGGGAGGAAGTTACTAGCTGGATGAAGAAAAGGTAGTGGAAAGAGGGTAGCCCCTCATAAAGTACCATTCACCCATCCCGTCAACCCTTTCTGTAGAAGAGTCAGCAGTTCCCACATTGGCCTCATCAGCCACATCAAAACGCACAGATTCAGAGTGAAACAAGTCATCCCCAATCCCATGCGAATGCCGAAGGAGAAGATCTTTCTTTGTCACAAAAGGTATTAAGAAGCTGGGTATCAGTGGCTATTCAGTATTTAACTGCAAATGTACTAAGTTTTCAAACCGCGACAATGAGCTCAAAGGTGGGACTGGATTTGCTTCAGTGCAGATTTCTATTGTATTCTCTTTGTCAGCTTTCAATGAAAGTATACATTTATTTGTGATCATTTCAACAGAATGCAGAGTTAGTCTTCAACATATGGCCTGATGCTGTTACCTGGTTCGGACAAGGCCCAAGTGCGGAGTGAGAGACACTGAAGTAGGTCGATAGACCACAGACTTTAATGCGAACAGCGTTAAAGGGAAAGAAAACAATAAACGCTCGGCCAAACAGGGCCATTAACTAAAACTCTCAGATGGAAAACGAAGCCCACACTGCGGCTGAAAAGAAAATCTAAACGTTAAACGAAGATCTTACTCACTCTTCATTCAGTTAGTCCTGACGAAGGGTCTCGGCCTGAAACGTCGACTGCACCTCTTCCTGGAGATGCTGCCTGGCCTGCTGCGTTCACCAGCAACTTTGATGTGTGTTGTTAAACGAATATCGCTGGTCTTCAGAGCCGGTTGACTCGAAAGTCCAATTTCTCAGGGAAGGCTGAAAGCAAACAGTCAGCGAGTGTTGCTGTGCTCTGTCCACGTCTCAACAAGCACTACGAGGACAAGTATGGAGTTAAATACTACCATGATTAAATAATAATTAGCTGACAAGTGCAAATTCACAAGCGAAATCTACTGCGCTGCCGAATCCGTGGTTGTGACAGATGTTGGCAGAGCTCTGCCTCAGCATCCCTGCTGTTGCACATCTGCCTTGCCAGCATTGTTTTGCCGTGGGACGGGAAGGAACAAGGACTCTGAGTTCACAATGGAGGGATTGCATCTCTGAGTCTCTGCTTTTCTCACCTGCTGTGCAGAGTTAACGAAGGACATTCCAGCACAGTGAGTGATGCTATGACTGATGTAAATGACTGGGGTTGATGGCAATCCATTTGAAACAAATATTATGTACTATGACTACAAAATTGTGAATCATTTTTGAGGTGTATTGTTTTAAATACCTGTGGCAGTAAAAGACACAATCTTTCAATCCCGACAGTACCACCTCTCTAATGGTTGAATAATACATCTACCTGAATCAATGAAACGTTCCCAAACGGTACCAAAATTAGGCCTCCACTTAGAGAATTAATCTCTAACAGATTCCATACTAATTTGGAAACCAAGTCATGTCAAGTCACTTTTATTGTCATTTCAACCATAACTGCTGGTACAGAACATTGTAAAAATGAGACGACGTTTACCAGGACCATGGTGCTACATGAAACAATACAAAAACTACACTAGACTACAGACCTATCCAGGACTGCATAAAGTGCACAAAATAGTGCAGGCACTATAATAAATAATAAACAAGACAGTAGGCACAGTAGAGGGTATAGTAGGTTGGTGTCAAGCCAGGCTCTGGGTATTGAGGAGTCTGATGGCTTGGGGGAAGAAACTGTTACATAGTCTGGTCATGAGAGCCCTAGTGCTTCGGTGCCTTTTTTCAGATGGCAGGAGGGAGAAGAGTTTACATGAGGGGTGCATGGGGTCCTTCATAATGCTGTTTGCTTTGCGGATGCAGCATGTGGTGTGAATGTCTGTGATGGCGGGAAGAGAGATCCTGATGATCTTCTCAGCTGACCTCACTATCCGCTGCAGGGTCTTGCAATCCGAGATGGTACAATTTCTGAACCAGGCAGTGATGCAGCTGCTCAGGATGCTCGCAATACAACCTCTGTAGAATGTGGTGAGGATGGGGGGGGTGGGAGATGGACTTTTATCAGCCTTTGCAGAAAGTGGAAACGCTGCTGGGCTTTCTTTGCTATGGAGCTGGTGTTGAGGGATCAGGTGAGATTCTCCGCCAGGTGAACACCAAGAAATTTGGTGCTCTTAACGATCTCTACGGAGGAGTCGTCGATGTTCAACGGCCACTTCAGAATGTTCAGAATGTTCGATGTTCAGAAAGCCATTTAATATGCCTTTCTTCAGTTTTAGTCTCTTTTCTAAACAACCGGGAGAGGAAGAAGAAAGATTGACAACATGTTCGATGAGTCTCAGAATTTCTTGATCCACCAGCCAACTTTATGTCCCTGCAACAATTTTATTATACGACTGAGAGATGGATCCTGTACCACTCTCAGTCTGCTAATAACAATTTTTTTCCAATACTTTCACAAGAAACTTACACAATTTCTTTGGTTTCCACTATTAAGGATATGACTGGGTAGAGGGGATGCAGAAGAGATTTATAGGTATGTTGCCTCAACCAGAAGGCATGAGTTATAAAAAGCAATTTGATAATTTGGGACTGTTTCCCAGAAACAAAGGAAACTGAGTGAAGTGATATATAAAATTATTAGAAGCATAGAAAGGGTATGTATTCGCAGTCCTTTTTCCAGGGCAGCAGAGTCTAAAACTAGAAGGGGAAGCACACTAGGAGTTAGCATGATGCTATCACAGTGCCAACTGTAAGGTCAGGGTTCAATTACTGCTGCTGTCCATAAGGAGTTTGTTCATTTCAACCCCCATGACTGTACATCCCACCCCATGACTGTACATTACCCCCATTACTGTACATCCCACCCCAATGACTGTACATTCCCCTCATGACTGTACATCCCACCCCCATGACTGTACATTTCACCCCATGACTGTACATCCCACCCCCATGACTGTACATTCCCCTCATGACTGTACATCCCACCCCCATGACTGTACATTTCACCCCATGAGTGTACATCCCACCCCCATGACTTTACATTCCCCCATGACTGTTCATCCCACTCCATGACTGTACATTCACTCCCATGACTGTACATCCCCACATGACTGTACATTCCCCCATGACTATACATCCCACCCCCATGACTGTACATTTCGCCCATGACTGTACATCCCAGCCCCATGACTGCACATTCCACCCCCCATGACTGTACATTCCCCCATGACTGTACATCCCACCCCACGACTGTACATCCCCTATGACTGTACATCCCACCCCTATGACTGTACATTCCCCACATGACAGTACGTTCCTCCAATGACCGTACATACCACCCCCCGATGACTGTACATTGCCCCTATGATTGTACATTCCTCCCCATGACCGTACATCCCACCCCATGACTGTACATTCCCCCATGACTCTGCATCCCCCCATGACTGTACATCCCACCCACC
Source organism: Mobula hypostoma (assembly GCF_963921235.1). NCBI lineage: Eukaryota > Metazoa > Chordata > Chondrichthyes > Myliobatiformes > Myliobatidae > Mobula > Mobula hypostoma. Next base: position 107,376,156 of record NC_086105.1, on the reverse strand, counting down.
TCCATGACTGTACATCCCACCCCCATGACTGTACTTTCCCCCCATGACTGCACATCCCACCCAACGCCATGTCTGTACATTCCCCCATGACTGTACCTCCCCCCATGACTGTACATCCCCCATGGCTGTACATTCCCCCCATGACTGTACATTCCCCCCATGACTGTACATCGCACCCACCCCATGACTGTACATCGCACCCACCCCATGACTGTACATTCCCCCATGACTGTACATTCCCCCCATGACTGTACATCCCCCCATGACTGTACATTCCCCCCATGACTGTACATTCCCCCCATGACTGTACATCGCACCCCCTTGACTGTACATTCCCCCATAACTGTACATCCCACCCCATGACTGCACATTCCACCCCCCATGATTGTACATTCCCCCCATGACTGTAAATCCCACCCTCATGAATGTACTTTTCCCCATGACTGTACATTCCACCACATCACTGTACATTCCCCCCATGACTGTACATCCCCCATGACTGTACATTCCACCACATCACTGTACATTCCCCCCATGACTGTACATCCCCCATGACTGTACATTCCCCCCATGTCTGTACATTTCCCCCATGACCGTACATCCCACCCCTATGACTGTACATTCCCCCCATGACTGTACATTCCCCCCATGACCATAGATTCCACCCCCCATGACTGTATATCCCCCATGACTGTTCATCCCACCCCCCATGATTCCCACATGACTGTACATCTCCCACGACTGTACATCCCCCATGACTGTATATCCCACCCATGACTGTACATCCCACTCCATGACTGTACATTCACCCCCATGACTGTACATCCCCACATGACTGTACATTCCCCCATGACTGCACATTCCACCCCCATGACTGTACATTCCCCCATGACTGTACATCCCACCTCATGACTGTACATCCCCTATGACTGTACATCCCACCACCATGACTGTACATTCCCCACATGACAGTACGTTCCTCCAATAACCATACATACCACCCCCCGATGAATGTACATTGCCCCTATGATTGTACATTCCTCCCCATGACCGTACATCCCACCCCATGACTGTACATTCCCCCATGACTGTGAATCCCCCCATGACTGTACATCCCACCCACCTCCATGACTGTACATCCCACCCCCATGACTGCACATCCCACCCAACCCCATGTCTGTACATTCCCCCATGACTGTACATCCCCCCATGACTGTACATTCCCCCCATGACTTTACATCCCACCCACCCCATGACTGTACATCCCCCCATGACTGTACATTCCCCCCATGACTTTACATCCCACCCACCCCATGACTGTACATTCCACCCCATGACCATACATCCCACCCCCCATGACTGTACATCCATCATGACTGTTCATCCCACCCCCATGACTGTACATTTGCCCCTATGACTGTACATCCCACCATGACTGTTCATACCCCATGACTGTACATCCCCCCCATGACTGTACATCCCACCCCTATGACGGTACTTTACACCCATGACTGTACATCCCACCCCCCCATGACTGCACATCCCACCATCATGACTGTACATTCCACACCATGACTGTATATCCACAATGACTGTACATTGCCACCATGACAATACATCACCACATGACTGTACATCCCACCCCCATGACTGTACATTCCACCCCCCAGGACTGTACATTCCCCCCATGACTGTTCATTCCCCCATGACTGTACATCGCACCCCCTTGACTGTACATTCCCCCATAACTGTACATCCCACCCCATGACTGTACATTCCCTCCCATGACTGTACATCCCACCACCATGACTGTACATCCCCCCATGACCGTACATCCCACCCCCATGACTGCACATTCCACCCCCCATGACTGTACATCCCCCCATGACTGTACATCCCACCGCATGACTGTACATTCCCCCCATGACTGTACATTCCACCACATCACTGTACATTCCCCCCATGACTGTACATCCCCCATGACTGTACATTCCCCCATGTCTGTACATTTCCCCATCACCGTACATCCCACCCCTATGACTGTACATTCCACCCATGACTGTAAATCCCACCCCATGACTGTACTTTTCCCCATGACTGTACATTCCCCCCATAACTGTACATCCCCCCATGACTGTACATCCCACCCCATGACTGTACATTCCCCCCATGACTGTACATCCCACCCCATCACTGTACATTCCCCCCATGACTGTACATCCCCCCATGACTGTACATTCCCCCCATGTCTGTACATTCACCCCATGAACATAGATTCCACCCCCTATGACTGTATATCCCCCATGACTGTTCATCCCACCTCCCATGATTCCCACATGACTGTACATCTCCCACGACTGTACATCCCCCATGACTGTATATCCCACCCATGACTGTACATCCCCCATAACTGTACATCCCACCACCATGACTGTACATCCCCCCATGACCGTACATCCCACCCCCATGACTGCACATTCCACACCCCATGACTGTACTTTCCCCCAGGACTGTACATCCCACCCCCATGACTGTACATTCCACCCCCCCATTACTGTACATTCCCGCAATGACTGTACATTGCACCTCCTTGACTGTACATTCTCCCATAACTGTACATCCCACCCCATGACTGTACATTCCCTCCCATGACTGTACATCCCCCATGACTGTACATCCCCCCATGACCGTACATCCCACCCCCATGACTGCACATTCCACCCCCCTTGACTGTACATTCCCCCCATGACTGTAAATCCCACCCTCATGACTGTACTTTTCCCCATGACTGTACTTCCCCCCATGACTGTACATCCCACCCCATGACTGTACATTCCACCACATCACTGTACATTCCCCCTATGACTGTACATCCCCCCAAGACTGTTCATACCCCATGACTGTACATCCCACCCCCATGACTGTACATCCCCCCCATGACTGTACATTTCGCCAATGACTGTACATCCCAGCCCCATGACTGCACATTCCACCCCCCATGACTATACATTCCCCCATGACTGTACATCCCACCCCATGACTCTACATTCCCCACATGACAGTACGTTCCTCCAATGACCGTACACACCACCCCCTGATGACTGTACATTGCCCCTATGATTGTACATTCCTCCCCATGACCGTACATCCCACCCCATGACTGTACATTCCCCCATGACTGTGCATCCCCCCATGACTGTACATCCCACCGCATGACTGTACATTCCCCCCATGACTGTACATCCCCCATGACTGTACATTCCCCCCATGTCTGTACATTTCCCCCATCACCGTACATCCCACCCCTATGACTGTACATTCCACCCATGACTGTAAATCACACCCCCATGACTGTACTTTTCCCCATGACTGTACATTCCCCCCATAACTGTACATCCCCCCATGACTGTACATCCCACCCCATGACTGTACATTCCCCACATGACTGTACATCCCACCCCATCACTGTACATTCCCCCCATGACTGTACATCCCCCCATGACTGTACATTCCCCCCATGTCTGTACATTCACCCCATGAACATAGATTCCACTCCCTATGACTGTATATCCCCCATGACTGTTCATCCCACCTCCCATGATTCCCACATGACTGTACATCTCCCACGACTGTACATCCCCCATGACTGTATATCCCACCCATGACTGTACATCCCCCATAACTGTACATCCCACCACCATGACTGTACATCCCCCCATGACCGTACATCCCACCCCCATGACTGCACATTCCACACCCCATGACTGTACTTTCCCCCAGGACTGTACATCCCACCCCCATGACTGTACATTCCACCCCCCCATTACTGTACATTCCCGCAATGACTGTACATTGCACCTCCTTGACTGTACATTCTCCCATAACTGTACATCCCACCCCATGACTGTACATTCCCTCCCATGACTGTACATCCCCCATGACTGTACATCCCCCCATGACCGTACATCCCACCCCCATGACTGCACATTCCACCCCCCTTGACTGTACATTCCCCCCATGACTGTAAATCCCACCCTCATGACTGTACTTTTCACCATGACTGTATATCCCCCCATGACTGTACATCCCACCCCATGACTGTACATTCCACCACATCACTGTACATTCCCCCTATGACTGTACATCCCCCCAAGACTGTTCATACCCCATGACTGTACATCCCACCCCCATGACTGTACATCCCCCCCATGACTGTACATTTCGCCAATGACTGTACATCCCAGCCCCATGACTGCACATTCCACCCCCCATGACTGTACATTCCCCCATGACTGTACATCCCACCCCATGACTCTACATTCCCCACATGACAGTACGTTCCTCCAATGACCGTACACACCACCCCCTGATGACTGTATATTGCCCCTATGATTGTACATTCCTCCCCATGACCGGACATCCCACCCCATGACTGTACATCCCCCCCATGACTGTACATTTCGCCAATGACTGTACATCCCAGCCCCATGACTGCACATTCCACCCCCCATGACTGTACATTCCCCCATGACTGTACATCCCACCCCATGACTCTACATTCCCCACATGACAGTACGTTCCTCCAATGACCGTACACACCACCCCCTGATGACTGTATATTGCCCCTATGATTGTACATTCCTCCCCATGACCGTACATCCCACCCCATGACTGTACATTCCCCCATGACTGTGCATCCCCCCATGACTGTACATCCCACCCACCTCCATGACTGTACATCCCACCCCCATGACTGTACTTTCCCCCCATGACTGCACATCCCACCCAACCCCATGTCTGTACATTCCCCCATGACTGTACCTCCCCCCATGACTGTACATCCCCCATGGCTGTACATTCCCCCCATGACTGTACATCCCCCCCATCCGATGACTGTACATCCCCACATGACTGTACATCCCCCCCATGACTGTACATCCCACCCATCCCATGACTGTACATCCCCCATGACTGTACATTCCCCCCATGACTGTACGTTACACCCCATGACCATACATCCCACCCCCCCATGACTGTACATCCATCATGACTGTTCATCCCACCCCCATGACTGTACATTTACCCCTATGACTGTACATCCCCCCATGACTGTACATTTAACCCTATGACTGTACATCCCCCCATGACTGTTCATACCCCATGACTGTACATCCCACCCCCATGACTGTACATCCCCCCCATGACTGTACATCCCACCCCCATGACTGTACATTCCCCCATGACTGTACATCCCACCCGATGACTGTACATCCCCTATGACTGTACATCCCACCCCCATGACTGTACATTCCCCACATGACAGTACGATCCTCCAATGACCGTACATACCACCCACTGATGACTGTACATTGCCCCTATGATTGTACATTCCTCCCCATGACCGGACATCCCACCCCATGACTGTACATTCCCCCATGACTGTGCATCCCCCCATGACTGTACATCCCACCCACCTCCATGACTGTACATCCCACCCCCATGACTGTACATTCCCCCCATGACTGCACATCCCACCCAACCCCATGTCTGTACATTCCCCCATGACTGTACCTCCCCCCATGACTGTACATCCCCCATGGCTGTACATTCCCCCCATGACTGTACATCCCCCCCATCCGATGACTGTACATCCCCACATGACTGTACATCCCCCCCATGACTGTACATCCCCCCATGACTGTACATCCCACCCAGCCCATGACTGTACATCCCACCCATCCCATGACTGTACATCCCCCCATGACTGTACATTCCCCCCCATGACTGTACATTACGCCCCATGACCATACATCCCACCCCCCCATGACTGTACATCCATCATGACTGTTCATCCCACACCCATGACTGTACATTTACCCCTATGACTGTACATCCCCCATGACTGTTCATACCCCATGACTGTACATCCCACCCCCATGACTGTACATCCCCCCATGACTGTACATTCCCCCCATGACTGTACATCCCACCCACCTCCATGACTGTACATCCCACCCCCATGACTGTACATTCCCCCCATGACTGCACATCCCACCCAACCCCATGTCTGTACATTCCCCCATGACTGTACCTCCCCCCATGACTGTACATCCCCCATGGCTGTACATTCCCCCCATGACTGTACATCCCCCCCATCCGATGACTGTACATCCCCACATGACTGTACATCCCCCCCATGACTGTACATCCCACCCAGCCCATGACTGTACATCCCACCCATCCCATGACTGTACATCCCCCCCATGACTGTACATTCCCCCCCATGACTGTACGTTACACCCCATGACCATACATCCCACCCCCCCATGACTGTACATCCATCATGACTGTTCATCCCACACCCATGACTGTACATTTACCCCTATGACTGTACATCCCCCCATGACTGTTCATACCCCATGACTGTACATCCCACCCCCATGACTGTACATCCCCCCATGACTGTACATTCCCCCATGACTGTACATCCCACCCACCCCATGACTGTACATTCCCCCCATGACTGTACATCCCACCCTTATGACGGCACTTTACACCCATGACTGAACATCCCACCCCCCCATGACTGCACATCCCACCATCATGACTATAAATTCCACACTATGTCTGTATATCCCCCCATGACTGTACATTGCCACCATGACTATACATCACCACAGGACTGTACATCCCACCCAATGACTGTACATTCCCCCCATGACTGTACATCCCACCCCCCATGACTGTAGATTCCACACCATGACTGTATATCCACCCATGACTGTACATTGCCACCATGACTATACATCACCACATGACTGTACATTCCCCCATGACTGTACATCCCACCCCCATGACTGTACATCCCACCCCCTATGACTGTATATACCTCCATGACTGTATATCCCGCCCCCATGACTGTACATTCCCCCCATGACTGTACATTCACCCCATGACCATACATTCCACACCCTTATGACTGTATATCCCCCATGACTGTTCATCCCACCCCGCATGACTCCCAAATGACTGTACATCCCCCATGACTGCACATTCCACCCCCATGACTGTGCATTCCCCCCATGACTGTACTTTCCCCCATGACTGTATATCCCCCAATGACTATGCATCCCACCCCCATACTGTACTTCCCCAATACCTGTTCATCCCGCCCCATGACTGTACATCCCCTATGACTGTACATCCCACCCCCATGACTGTACATACCCCCATGACTGTTCATCCCACTCCATGACTGTACATTCACCCCCATGACTGTACATTCCCCATGACTGTACATCCCACCCCATGACTGTACATCCCCTATGACTGTACATCCCACACCCATAACTGTACATTCCCCCCATGACTGCACATCCCACCCAACCCCATGTCTGTACATTCCCCCATGACTGTACCTCCCCCCATGACTGTACATCCCCCATGTCTGTACATTCCCCCCATGACTGTACATCTCCCCCATGACTGTTCATCCCGCCCCATGACTGTACATTCCACCCCCATGACTGTACATTCCCCCATTACTGTTCATCCCACTCCATGACTGTACATCCCCACATGACTGTACATTCCCCCATGACTATACACCCCACCCCCATGACTGTACATTTCGCCCATGACTGTATATCCCAGCCCCATGACTGCACATTCCACCCACCATGACTGTACATTCCCCCATGACTGTACATCCCACCCGATGACTGTACATCCCCTATGACTGTACATCCCACCCCCATGACTGTACATTCCCCACATGACAGTACGTTCCTCCAATGACCGTACATACCACCCACCGATGACTGTACTTTGCCCCTATGATTGTACATTCCTCCCCATGACCGTACATCCCACCCCATGACTGTACATTCCCCCATGACTGTGCATCCCCCCATGACTGTGCATCCCACCCACCTCCATGACTGTACATCCCACCCCCATGACTGCACTTTCCCCCCATGACTGCACATCCCACCCAATCCCATGTCTGTACATTCCCCCATGACTGTACCTCTCCCAATGACTGTACATCGCCCATGGCTGTACATTCCCCCCATTACTGTACATCCCCCCATGACTGTTCATCCCGCCCCATGACGGTACATTCCCTATGACTGTACATCCCACCCCCATGACTGTACATTCCCCCATGACTGTTCATCCCACTCCATGACTGTACATTCACCCCCATGACTGTACATCCCCACATAACTGTACATTCCCCCATGACTATACATCCCACCCCCATGACTGTACATCCCCTATGACTGTACATCCCACACCCATGACTGTACATTCCCCACATGACAGTACGTTCCTCCAATGACCGTACATATCACCCCCGATGACTGTACATTGCCCCTATGATTGTACATTCCTCCCCATGACCGTACATCCAACCCCATGACTGTACATTCCCCCATGACTGTGCATCCCCCATGACTGTACATCCCACCCACCTGCATGACTGTACATCCCTCCCCCATGACTGTACATTCCCCCCATGACTGCACATCCCACCCAACCCCATGACTGTACATCCCCCATGGCTGTACATTCCCCCCATGACTGTACATCCCCCCCATGACTGTTCATCCCGCCCCATGACTGTACATCCCCTATGACTGTACATCCCACCCCCATGACTGTACATTCCCCCATTACTGTTCATCCCCTATGACTGTACATCCCACCCCCATGACTGTACATTCCCCCATTACTGTTCATCCCACTCCATGACTGTACATTCACTCCCATGACTGTACATCCCCACATGACTGTACATTCCCCCATGACTATACATCCCACCCCCATGACTGTACATTTCGCCCATGGCTGTACATCCCAGCCCCATGACTGCACATTCTACCCCCCATGACTGTACATTCCCCCATGACTGTACATCCCACCCTATGACTGCACATCCCCTATGACTGTACATCCCACCCCCATGACTGTACATTCCCCACATGACAGTACGTTCCTCCAATGACCGTACATACCACCCCCCGATGACTGTACATTGCCCCTATGATTGTACATTCCTCCCCATGACCGTACATCCCACCCCATGACTGTACATTCCCCCATGACTGTGCATCCCCCCATGACTGTACATCCCACCCACCTCCATGACTGTACATCCCACCCCCATGACTGTACTTTCCCCCCATGACTGCACATCCCACCCAACCCCATGTCTGTACATTCCCCCATGACTGTACCTCCCCCAATGACTGTACATCCCCCATGGCTGTACATTCCCCCCATGACTGTATATCCCCCCAATGACTGTACATCCTCTATGACAGTACATCCCACACCCATGACTGTACATTCCCCACATGACAGTACGTTCCTCCAATGACCGTACATACCATCCCCCGATGACTGTACATTCCCCTCATGACTATACATCCCACCCCCATAACTGTACATTTCGCCCATGACTGTACATCCCAGCCCCATGACTGCACATTCCCCCATGACTGTACATCCCACCCCCATGACTGTACATTCCCCCCATGACTGCACATCCCACCCAACCCCATGTCTGTACATTCCCCCATGACTGTACCTCCCCCCATGACTGTACATCCCCCATGGCTGTACATTCCCCCCATGACTGTACATCCCCCCCATGACTGTTCATCCCGCCCCATGACTGTACATTCCCCCATGACTGTTCATCCCACTCCATGACTGTACATTCACCCCCATGACTGTACATCCCCACATGACTGTACATTCCCCCATGACTATACATCCCACCCCCATGACTGTACATTTTGCCCATGACTGTACATCCCAGCCCCATGACTGCACATTCCACCCCCCATGACTGTACTTTCCCCCATGACTGTACATCCCACCCTATGACCGTACATCCCCTATGACTGTACATCCCACCCCCATGACTGTACATTGCCCCTATGATTGTACATTCCTCCCCATGACCGTACATCCCACCCCATGACTGTACATTCCCCCATGACTGTGCATCCCCCCATGACTGTACATCCCACCCACCTCCATGACTGTACATCCCACCCCCATGACTATACTTTCCCCCCATGACAGCACATCCCACCCAACCCCATGTCTGTACATTCCCCCATGACTGTACCTCCCCCCATGACTGTACATCCCCCATGGCTGTACATTCCCCCCATGACTGTACATCCCCCCCATGACTGTACATCCCACCCACCCCATGACTGTACATCCCCCCATGACTGTACATCCCACCCACCCCATGACTGTACATCCCCCCATGACTGTACATTCCCCCCATGACTGTACGTTCCACCCCATGACCATACATCCCACCCCCCATGACTGTACATCCATCATGACTGTTCATCCCACACCCATGATTGTACATTCCCCCATGACTGTTCATCCCACTCCATGACTGTACATTCACCCCCATGACTGTACATTCCCCATGACTGTACATCCCACCCAACCCCATGTCTGTACATTCCCCCATGACTGTACCTCCCCCCATGACTGTACATCCCCCATGGCTGTACATTCCCCCCATGACTGTACATACCCCTCATGACTGTTCATCCCGCCCCATGACTGTACATCCCACCCCCATGACTGTACATTTACCCCTATGACTGTACATCCCCCATGACTGTTCATACCCCATGACTGTACATCCCACCCCCATGACTGTACATCCCCCCATGACTGTACATTCCCCCCATGACTGTACATCCCACCCACCCCATGACTGTACATTCCCCCCCCCATGACAGTACATCCCCCCATGACTGTACATTCCCCCCATAACCGTACATCCCACCCCTATGACGGTACTTTACACCCATGACTGTACATCCCACACCCCATGACTGCACATCCCACCATTATGACTGTACATTCCACACCATGACTGTATATCCCGCCATGACTGTACATTGCCACCATGAATATACATCACCACATGACTGTACATTCCCCCATGACTGTACATCCCACCCCATGACTGTACATCCCACCCCCCATGACTGTACATTCCACACCATGACTGTATATCCACCCATGACTGTACATTGCCACCATGACTATACATCACCACATGACTGTACATTCCCCCATGACTGTACATCCCACCCCCATGTCTGTACGTCACACCCCCATGACAGTATATCCCCCCATGACTGTATATCCCACCACCATGACTGTACATCTAACCCATGACTGTACATCCCGCCCCCATGACTGTACATTCCCCACATGACTGTACATAACCCCCCATGACTGTACATTCCACCCCCCCCATGACTGTACATTCCCACCATGACCGTTCATTCCCCCATGACTGTACATCGCACCCCCTTGACTGTTCATTCCCCCATAACTGTACATCCCACCCCATGACTGTACATTCCCTCCCATGACTGTACATCCCCCATGACTGTACATCCCACCCCCATGACTGTACATCACACCCCCTGTGACTGTATATCCCCCCATGACTGCATATCCCACCACCATGACTGTACATCTAACCCATGACGGTACATCCCACCACCATGCCTGTACATTCCCCCATGACTGCACATTCCACGCCCCATGATTGTACATTCCCTCCATGACTGTAAATCCCACCCTCATGAATGTACTTTTCCCCATGACTGTACATTCCCATGACTGTACATCCCCCCATGACTGTACATTCCACCCATGACTGTAAATCCCACCCCCATGACTGTACTTTTCCCCATGACTGCACATTCCCCCCATGACTGTACATCCCCCCATGACTGTACATCCCACCCCATGACTGTACATTCCCCCATGACTGTACATCCCACCCCATCACTGTACATTCCCCCCATGACTGTACATCCCCCCCATGACTGTACATTCCCCCCATGTCTGTACATTCACCCCATGACCATAGATTCCACCCCCCTATGACTGTATATCCCCCATGACTGTTCATCCCACCCCCCATGATTCCCACATGACTGTACATCTCCCATGACTGTACATCCCCCATGACTGTACATCCCCCATGACTGTATATCCCACCCATGACTGCACATCCCACCATCATGACTGTACATTCCACACCATGACTGTATATCCCCCCATGACTGTACATTGCCACCATGACTATACATCACCACATGACTGTATATCCCCCCATGACTGTATATCCCGCCCCCATGACTGTACATTCCCCCCATGACTGTACATTCACCCCATGACCATACATTCCACACCCTTATGACTGTATATCCCCCATGACTGTAAATCCCACCCCCATGACTGTACATCCCCCCATGACCGTACATCCCACCCCCATGACTGCACATTCCACCCCCATGACTGTGCATTCCCCCGTGACTGTACTTTCCCCCATGACTGTATATCCCCCAATGACTATGCATCCCACCCCCATGACTGTATATTCCCCTCATGACGGTACATCCCACCCCGATTACTGTACTTCCCCCTATGACTGTTCATCCCGCCCCATGACTGTACATCCCCTATGACTGTACATCCCACCCCCATGACTGTACATTCCCCCATGACTGTTCATCCCACTCCGTGACTGTACATTCACCCCCATGACTGTACATTCCCTCATGACTGTACATCCCACCCCATGACTGTACATCCCCTATGACTGTACATCCCACCCCCATGACTGTACATTCCCCACATGACAGTACGTTCCTCCAATGACCGTACATACCACCCCCGATGACTGTACATTGCCCCTATGATTGTACATTCCTCCCCATGACCGTACATCCCACCCCATGACTGTACATTCCCCCATGACTGTGCATCCCCCCATGACTGTACATCCCACCCACCTCCATGACTGTACATCCCACCCCCATGACTGTACATTCCCCCCATGACTGCACATCCCACCCAACCCCATGTCTGTACATTCCCCCATGACTGTACCTCCCCCCATGACTGTACATCCCCCATGGCTGTACATTCCCCCCATGACTGTACATCCCCCCCATGACTGTTCATCCCGCCCCATGACTGTACATCCCCTATGACTGTACATCCCACCCCCATAACTGTACATTCCCCCATGACTGTTCATCCCACTCCATGACTGTACATTCACTCCCATGACTGTACATCCCCACATGACTGTACATTCCCCCATGACTATACATCCCACCCCCATGACTGTACATTTCGCCCATGACTGTACATCCCAGCCCCATGACTGCACATTCCACCCCCCATGACTGTACATTCCCCCATGACTGTACATCCCACCCTATGACTGTACATCCCCTATGACTGTACATCCCACCCCCATGACTGTACATTCCCCACATGACAGTACGTTCCTCCAATGACCGTACATACCACCCCCCGATGACTGTACATTGCCCGTATGATTGTACATTCCTCCCCATGACCGTACATCCCACCCCATGACTGTACATCCCACCCACCTCCATGACTGTATATTCCACCCCCATGACTGTACTTTCCCCCCATGACTGCACATCCCACCCAACCCCATGTCTGTACATTCCACCACGACTGTACCTCCCCCCATGACTGTACATCCCCCATGGCTGTACATTCCCCCCATGACTGTACATCCCCCCCATGACTGTACATCCCACCCACCCCATGACTGTACATCCCCCCATGACTGTACATCCCACCCACCCTATGACTGTACATCCCCCCATGACTGTACGTTCCACCCCATGACCATACATCCCACCCCCCATGACTGTATATCCATTATGACTGTTCATCCCACCCCCATGACTGTACATTTACCCCTATGACTGTACATCTCCCCATGACTGTACATCCCACCCCCATGACTGTACATCCCCCCATGACTGTACATCCCACCCCCATGACTGTACATTCCCCCCATGACTGCACATCCCACCCAACCCCATGTCTGTACATTCCCCCATGACTGTACCTCCCCCCATGACTGTACATCCCCCATGGCTGTACATTCCCCCCATGACTGTACATCCCCCCCATGACTGTTCATCCCGCCCCATGACTGTACATCCCCTATGACTGTACATCCCACCCCCATGACTGTACATTCCCCCATGACTGTTCATCCCACTCCATGACTGTACATTCACCCCCATGACTGTACATCCCCACATGACTGTACATTCCCCCATGACTATACATCCCACCCCCATGACTGTACATTTCGCCCATGACTGTACATCCCAGCCCCATGACTGCACATTCCACCCCCCATGACTGTACATCCCACCCTATGACTGTACATCCCACCCCCATGACTGTACATTGCCCCTATGATTGTACATTCCTCCCCATGACCGTACATCCCACCCCATGACTGTACATTCCCCCATGACTGTGCATCCCCCCATGACTGTACATCCCACCCACCTCCATGACTGTACATCCCACCCCCATGACTATACTTTCCCCCCATGACTGCACATCCCACCCAACCCCATGTCTGTACATTCCCCCATGACTGTACCTCCCCCCATGACTGTACATCCCCCATGGCTGTACATTCCCCCCATGACTGTACATCCCCCCCATGACTGTACATCCCACCCACCCCATGACTGTACATCCCCCCATGACTGTACATCCCACCCACCCCATGACTGTACATTCCCCCCATGACTGTACGTTCCACCCCATGACCATACATCCCACCCCCCATGACTGTACATCCATCATGACTGTTCATCCCACACCCATGATTGTACATTCCCCCATGACTGTTCATCCCACTCCATGACTGTACATTCACCCCCATGACTGTACATTCCCCATGACTGTACATTCCACCCAACCCCATGTCTGTACATTCCCCCATGACTGTACCTCCCCCCATGACTGTACATCCCCCATGGCTGTACATTCCCCCCATGACTGTACATACCCCTCATGAATGTTCATCCCGCCCCATGACTGTACATCCCACCCCCATGACTGTACATTTACCCCTATGACTGTACATCCCCCCATGACTGTTCATACCCCATGACTGTACATCCCACCCCCATGACTGTACATCCCCCCATGACTGTACATCCCACCCACCCCATGACTGTACATTCCCCCCCATGACAGTACATCCCCCCATGACTGTACATTCCCCCCATAACCGTACATCCCACCCCTATGACAGTACTTTACACCCATGACTGTACATCCCACACCCCATGACTGCACATCCCACCATTATGACTGTACATTCCACACCATGACTGTATATCCCGCCATGACTGTACATTGCCACCATGACTATACATCACCACATGACTGTACATTCCCCCATGACTGTACATCCCACCCCATGACTGTACATCCCACCCCCCATGACTGTACATTCCACACCATGACTGTATATCCACCCATGACTGTACATTGCCACCATGACTATACATCACCACATGACTGTACATTCCCCCATGACTGTACATCCCACCCCCATGTCTGTACGTCACACCCCCTATGACAGTATATCCCCCCATGACTGTATATCCCACCACCATGACTGTACATCTAACCCATGACTGTACATCCCGCCCCCATGACTGTACATTCCCCACATGACTGTACATCACACCCCATGACTGTACATTCCACCCCCCCATGACTGTACATTCCCACCATGACCGTTCATTCCCCCATGACTGTACATCGCACTCCCTTGACTGTTCATTCCCCCATAACTGTACATCCCACCCCATGACTGTACATTCCCTCCCATGACTGTACATCCCCCATGACTGTACATCCCACCCCCATGACTGTACATCACACCCCCTGTGACTGTATATCCCCCCATGACTGCATATCCCACCACCATGACTGTACATCTAACCCATGACTGTACATCCCACCACCATGCCTGTACATTCCCCCATGACTGCACATTCCACGCCCCATGATTGTACATTCCCTCCATGACTGTAAATCCCACCCTCATGAATGTACTTTTCCCCATGACTGTACATTCCCATGACTGTACATCCCCCCATGACTGTACATTCCACCCATGACTGTAAATCCCACCCCCATGACTGTACTTTTCCCCATGACTGCACATTCCCCCCATGACTGTACATCCCCCATGACTGTACATCCCACCCCATGACTGTACATTCCCCCATGACTGTACATCCCCCCCATGACTGTACATTCCCCCCATGTCTGTACATTCACCCCATGACCATAGATTCCACCCCCCTATGACTGTATATCCCCCATGACTGTTCATCCCACCCCCCATGATTCCCACATGACTGTACATCTCCCATGACTGTACATCCCCCATGACTGTACATCCCCCATGACTGTATATCCCACCCATGACTGCACATCCCACCATCATGACTGTACATTCCACACCATGACTGTATATCCCCCCATGACTGTACATTGCCACCATGACTATACATCACCACATGACTGTATATCCCCCCATGACTGTATATCCCGCCCCCATGACTGTACATTCCCCCCATGACTGTACATTCACCCCATGACCATACATTCCACACCCTTATGACTGTATATCCCCCATGACTGTTCATCCCACCCCACATGACTCCCAAATGACTGTACATCCCCCATGACTGTAAATCCCACCCCCATGACTGTACATCCCCCCATGACCGTACATCCCACCCCCATGACTGCACATTCCACCCCCATGACTGTGCATTCCCCCGTGACTGTACTTTCCCCCATGACTGTATATCCCCCAATGACTATGCATCCCACCCCCATGACTGTATATTCCCCTCATGACGGTACATCCCACCCCGATTACTGTACTTCCCCCTATGACTGTTCATCCCGCCCCATGACTGTACATCCCCTATGACTGTACATCCCACCCCCATGACTGTACATTCCCCCATGACTGTTCATCCCACTCCGTGACTGTACATTCACCCCCATGACTGTACATTCCCCCATGACTGTACATCCCACCCCATGACTGTACATCCCATATGACTGTACATCCCACCCCCATGACTGTACATTTCGCCCATGACTGTACATCCCAGCCCCATGACTGCACATTCCACCCCCCATGACTGTACATTCCCCCATGACTGTACATCCCACCCTATGACTGTACATCCCCTATGACTGTACATCCCACCCCCATGACTGTACATTCCCCACATGACAGTACGTTCCTCCAATGACCGTACATACCACCCCCCGATGACTGTACATTGCCCGTATGATTGTACATTCCTCCCCATGACCGTACATCCCACCCCATGACTGTACATTCCCCCATGACTGTGCATCCCCCCATGACTGTACATCCCACCCACCTCCATGACTGTATATTCCACCCCCATGACTGTACTTTCCCCCCATGACTGCACATCCCACCCAACCCCATGTCTGTACATTCCACCATGACTGTACCTCCCCCCATGACTGTACATCCCCCATGGCTGTACATTCCCCCCATGACTGTACATTCCCCCCATGACTGTACATCCCACCCACCCCATGACTGTACATCCCCCCATAACTGTACATCCCACCCACCCCATGACTGTACAACCCCCCATGACTGTACGTTCCACCCCATGACCATACATCCCACCCCCCATGACTGTATATCCATTATGACTGTTCATCCCACCCCCATGACTGTACATTTACCCCTATGACTGTACATCTCCCCATGACTGTACATCCCCCCATGACTGTACATTCCCCCCATGACTGTACATCCCACACCTATGACGGTACTTTATACCCATGACTGTACATCCCACACCCCCATGACTGTACATTCCACACCATGACTGTATATCCCCCCATGACTGTACATTGCCACCATGACTATCCATCACCACATGACTGTACATTGCCCCATGACTGTACATCCCACCCCCATGACTGTGCATCCCACCCCCTATGACTGTATATCCCCCCATACAGTATATCCCACCACCATGACTGTACATCTAACCCATGACTGTACATCGCACCCCCTTGACTGTACATTCCCCCATAACTGTACATCCCACCCCATGACTGTACATTCCCTCCCATGACTGTACATCCCCCATGACTGTACATCCCACCACCATGAATGTACATCCCCCCATGACCGTACATCCCACCCCCATGACTGCACATTCCACCCCCCATGATAGTACATTCCCCCCATGACTGTAAATCCGACCCTCATGAATGTACTTTTCGCCATGACTGTACATTCCCATGACTGTACATCCCCCATGACTGTACATTCCAACACATCACTGTACATTCCCCCATGACAGTACATCCCCCATGACTGTACATTCCCCCCATGACAGTACATCCCACCCCTATGACTGTACATTCCACCCATGACTGTAAATCCCACCCCCATGACTGTACTTTTCCCCATGACTGTACATTCCCCCCATGACTGTACATCCCCCCATGACTGTACATCCCACCCCATAACTGTACATTCCCCCCATGACTGTACATCCCACCCCATCACTGTACATTCCCCCCATGACTGTACATCCCCCCCATGACTGTACATTCCCCCCATGTCTGTACATTCACATCATGACCATAGATTCCACCCCACTATGACTGTATATCCCCCATGACTGTTCATCCCACCCCCCATGATTCCCACATGACTGTACATCTCCCACGACTGTACATCCCCCATGACTGTATATCCCACCCATGACTGTACATCCCACTCCATGACTGTACATTCACCCCCATGACTGTACATTTCGCCCATGACTGTACATCCCAGCCCCATGACTTCACATTCCACCTCCATGACTGTACATTCCCCCATGACTGTACATCCCACCTTATGACTGTACATCCCCTATGACTGTACATCCCACCCCCATGACTGTACATTCCCCACATGACAGTATGTTCTTCCAATGACCGTACATACCACCCCCCGATGACTGTACATTGCCCCTATGATTGTACATTCCTCCCCATGACCGTACATCCCACCCCATGACTGTTCATCCCACCCCGCATGACTCCCAAATGACTGTACATCCCCCATGACTGTAAATCCCACCCCCATGACCGTACATCCCACCCCCATAACTGCACATTCCACCCCCATGACTGTGCATTCCCCCATGACTGTACTTTCCCCCATGACTGTATATCCCCCAATGACTATGCATCCCACCCCCATGACTGTATATTCCCCTCATGACGGTACATCCCACCCCGATTACTGTACTTCCCCCTATGACTGTTCATCCCGCCCCATGACTGTACATCCCCTATGACTGTACATCCCACCCCCATGACTGTACATTCCCCCATGACTGTTCATCCCACTCCATGACTGTACATTCACCCCCATGACTGTACATTCCCCCATGACTGTACATCCCACCCCATGACTGTACATCCCCTATGACTGTACATCCCACCCCCATGACTGTACATTCCCCACATGACAGTACGTTCCTCCAATGACCGTACATACCACCCCCGATGACTGTACATTGCCCCTATGATTGTACATTCCTCCCCATGACCGTACATCCCACCCCATGACTGTACATTCCCCCATGACTGTGCATCCCCCCATGACTGTACATCCCACCCACCTCCATGACTGTACATCCCTCCCCATGACTGTACATTCCCCCCATGACTGCACATCCCACCCAACCCCATGTCTGTACATTCCCCCATGACTGTACCTCCCCCCATGACTGTACATCCCCCATGGCTGTACATTCCCCCCTTGACTGTACATCCCCCCCATGACTGTTCATCTCGCCCCATGACTGTACATCCCACCCCCATAACTGTACATTCCCCCATGACTGTTCATCCCACTCCATGACTGTACATTCACTCCCATGACTGTACATCCCCACATGACTGTACATTCCCCCATGACTATACATCCCACCCCCATGACTGTACATTTCGCCCATGACTGTACATCCCAGCCCCATGACTGCACATTCCAACCCCCATGACTGTACATTCCCCCATGACTGTACATCCCACCCTATGACTGTACATCCCCTATGACTGTACATCCCACCCCCATGACTGTACATTCCCCACATGACAGTACGTTCCTCCAATGACCGTACATACCACCCCCGATGAATGTACATTGCCCCTATGATTGTACATTCCTCCCCATGACCGTACATCCCACCCCATGACTGTACATTCCCCCATGACTGTGCATCCCCCCATGACTGTACATACCACCCACCTCCATGACTGTACATTCCACCCCCATGACTGTACATCCCCCATGGCTGTACATTCCCCCCATGACTGTACATCCCCCCCATGACTGTACATCCCCCCATGACTGTACATCCCCCCATGACTGTACATCCCACCCACCCCATGACTGTACATTCCCCCATGACTGTACATTCCCCCCATGACTGTACGTTCCCCCATGACTGTGCATCCCCCCATGACTGTACATCCCACCCACCTCCATGACTGTACATTCCACCCCCATGGCTGTACATTCCCCCCATGACTGTACATCCCCCCATGACTGTACATCCCACCCACCCCATGACTGTACATTCCCCCATGACTGTACATTCCCCCCATGACTGTACGTTCCGCCCCATGACCATACATCCCACCCCCCATGACTGTATATCCATTATGACTGTTCATCCCACCCCCATGACTGTACATTTACCCCTATGACTGTACATCTCCCCATGACTGTACATCCCACCCCCATGACTGTACATCCCCCCATGACTGTACATTCCCCCCATGACTGTACATCCCACCCCTATGACGGTACTTTATACCCATGACTGTACATCCCACACCCCCATGACTGTACATTCCACACCATGACTGTATATCCCCCCATGACTGTACATTCCCCCATGACTGTACATCCCTCCCCATGACTGTACATCCCACCCCCCCATGACTGTACATTCCACACCATGACTGTAAATCCACCCATGACTGTACATTGCCACCATGACTATACATCACCACATGACTGTACATTGCCCCATGACTGTACATCCCACCCCCATGACTGTACATCCCACCCCCTATGACTGTATATCCCCCCATACAGTATATCCCACCACCATGACTGTACATCTAACCCATGACTGTACATCGCACCCCCTTGACTGTACATTCCCCCATAACTGTACATCCCACCCCATGACTGTACATTCCCTCCCATGACTGTACATCCCCCATGACTGTACATCCCACCACCATGAATGTACATCCCCCCATGACCGTACATCCCACCCCCATGACTGCACATTCCACCCCCCATGATTGTACATTCCCCCCATGACTGTAAATCCCACCCTCATGAATGTACTTTTCCCCATGACTGTACATTCCCATGACTGTACATCCCCCATGACTGTACATTCCACCACATCACTGTACATTCCCCCATGACTGTACATCCCCTATGACTGTACATTCCCCCCATGTATGTACATTTCCCCCATGACAGTACATCCCACCCCTATGACTGTACCTTCCACCCATGACTGTAAATCCCACCCCCATGACTGTACTTTCCCCCATGACTGTACATTCCCCCCATGACTGTACATCCCCCCATGACTGTACATCCCACCCCATAACTGTACATTCCCCCCATGACTGTACATCCCACCCCATCACTGTACATTCCCCCCATGACTGTACATCCCCCCCATGACTGTACATTCCCCCCATGTCTGTACATTCACCCCATGACCATAGATTCCACCCCACTATGACTGTATATCCCCCATGACTGTTCATCCCACCCCCCATGATTCCCACATGACTGTACATCTCCCATGACTGTACATCCACCATGACTGTATATCCCACCCATGACTGTACATCCCACTCCATGACTGTACATTCACCCCCATGACTGTACATTTTGCCCATGTCTGTACATCCCAGCCCCATGACTGCACATTCCACCCCCCATGACTGTACATTCCCCCATGACTGTACATCCCACCTTATGACTGTACATCCCCTATGACTGTACATCCCACCCCCATGACTGTACATTCCCCACATGACAGTATGTTCTTCCAATGACCGTACATACCACCCACCAATGACTGTACGTTGCCCCTATGATTGTACATTCCTCCCCATGACCGTACATCCCACCCCATGACTGTACATTCCCCCATGACTGTGCATCCCCCCATGACTGTACATCCCACCCACCTCCATGACTGTACATCCCACCCCCATGACTGTACTTTCCCCCCATGACTGCACATCCCACCCAACCCCATGTCTGTACATTCCCCCATGACTGTACCTCCCCCCATGACTCTACATCCCCCATGGCTGTACATTCCCCCCATGACTGTACATCCCACCCACCCCATGACTGTACATCCCCCCATGACTGTACATTCCCCCATGACTCTACAGTTACCCCTATGACTGTTCATACCCCATGACTGTACATCCCACCCCCATGACTGTACATCCCACCCCTATGACGGTACTTTACACCCATGACTGTACATCCCACCCCTCATGACTGCACATCCCACCATCATGACAGTACATTCCACACCATGACTGTATATCCACCCATGACTGTACATTGCCACCATGACTATACATCACACGACTGTACATTCCCCCATGACTGTACATCCCACCCCCTATGACTGTATATCCCCCCATGACTGTATATCCCACCACCATGACTGTACATCTAACCCATGACTGTACATCCCGCCCCCATGAGTGTACATTCCCCACATGACTGTACATCCCACCCCCATGACTGTACATTCCACCCTCCCATGACTGTACATTCCCCCCATGACTGTTCATTACCCCATGACTGTACATCGCACCCCCTTGACTGTACATTCCCCCATAACTGTACATCCCACCCCCATGACTGCACATTCCACCCCCCATGACTGTACATTCCCCCCATGACTGTAAATCCCACCCTCATGAATGTACTTTTCCCCATGACTGTACATTCCCATGACTGTACATCCCCCCATGACTGTACATTCCACCACATCACTGTACATTCCACCCATGACTGTACATCCCCCATGACTGTACATTGCCCCCATGTCTGTACATTTCCCCTATCACCGTACATTCCACTCCTATGACTGTACATTCCACCCATGACTGTAAATCCCACCCCCATGACTGTACATCCCCCATGACTGTACATTCCCCCCATAACTGTACATCCCCCCATGACTTTACATCCCACCCCATGACTGTACATTCCCCCCATGACTGTACATCCCCCCATGACTGTACATTCCCCCCATGTCTGTACATTCACCCCATGACCATAGATTCCACCCCCCTATGACTGTATATCCCCATGACTGTTCATCCCACCTCCCATGATTCCCACATGACTGTACATCTCCCACGACTGTACATCCCCCATGACTGTATATCCCACCCATGACTGTACATTCCCCATAACTGTACATCCCACCACCATGACTGCACATTCCACCCCGCTTGACTGTACATTCCCCCCATGACTGTAAATTCCACCCTCATGACTGTACTTTTCCCCATGACTGTACATTCCCCCCATGACTGTACATCCCCCCATGACTGTACATCCCACCCCATGACTGTACATTCCTCCCATGACTGTACATTCCACCACATGACTGTACATTCCCCCATGACTGTACATCCCACCCCCATGACTGTACATCCCACCCCCTATGACTGTACATCCCACCCCCTATGACTGTATATCCCCCCATGACTGTATATCCCACCACCATGACTGTACATCTAACCCATGACTGTACATCCCGCCCCCATGACTGTACATTCCCCACATGACTGTACATCCCACCCCCATGACTGTACATTCCACCCCCCCATGACTTTACATTCCCCCCATGACTGTTCATTCCCCCATGACTGTACATCGCACCCCCTTGACTGTACATTCCCCCATAACTGTACATCCCACCCCATGACTGTACATTCCCTCCCATGACTGTACATCCCCCATGACTGTACATCCCCCATGACTGTACATCCCACCCCCATGACTGCACATTCCACCCCCATGACTGTAAATCCCACCCTCATGAATGTACTTTTCCCCATGACTGTACATCCCCCCATGACTGTACATCCCACCACATGACTGTACATTCCCCCCATGACTGTACATTCCACCACATCACTGTACATTCCCCCCATGACTGTACATCCCCCATGACTGTACATTCCCCCCATGTCTGTGCATTTCCCCCATCACCGTACATCCCACCCCTATGACTGTACATTCCACCCATGACTGTAAATCCCACCCCCATGACTGTACTTTTCCCCATGACTGTACATTCCCCCCATAACTGTACATCCCCCCATGACTGTACATCCCACCCCAGGACTGTACATTCCCCCCATGACTGTACATCCCACCCCATCACTGTACATTCCCCCCATGACTGTACATCCCCCCCATGACTGCACATTCCCCCCATGTCTGTACATTCACCCCATGACCATAGATTCCACCTCCCTATGACTGTATATCCCCATGACTGTTCATCCCACCTCCCATGATTCCCACATGACTGTACATCTCCCACGACTGTACATCCCCCATGACTGTATATCCCACCCATGACTGTACATTCCCCATAAGTGTACATCCCACCACCATGACTGTACATCCCCCCATGACCGTACATCCCACCCCCATGACTGCACATTCCACCCCCCCCATGACTGTACTTTCCCCCAGGACTGTACATCCCACCCCCATGACTGTGCATTACACCCCCCGTGACTGTACATTCCCGCAATGACTGTACATCGCACCTCCTTGACTGTACATTCCCCATAACTGTACATCCCACTCCATGACTGTACATTCCCTCCCATGACTGTACATTCCCCCATGACTGTACATCCCACCCCATGACTGTACATTCCCCACATGACAGTACGTTCTTCCAATGACCGTACATACCACCCCCCGATGACTGTACATTGCCCCTATGATTGTACATTCCTCCCCATGACCGTACATCCCACCCCATGACTGTACATTCCCCCATGACTCTGCATCCCCCCATGACTGTACATCCCACCCACCTCCATGACTGTACATCCCACCCCCATGACTGTACTTTCCCCCCATGAGTGCACATCCCACCCAACGCCATGTCTGTACATTCCCCCATGACTGTACCTCCCCTCATGACTGTACATCCCCCATGGCTGTACATTCCCCCCATGACTCTACATCCCCCACATGACTGTACATCCCACCCACCCCATGACTGTACATCGCACCCACCCCATGACTGTACATTCCCCCCATGACTGTACATCCCCCCATGACTGTACATTCCCCCCATGACTGTACATCGCACCCCCTTGACTGTACATTCCCCCATAACTGTACATCCCACCCCATGACTGCACATTCCACCCCCCATGATTGTACATTCCCCCCATGACTGTAAATCCCACCCTCATGAATGTACTTTTCCCCATGACTGTACATTCCCATGACTGTACATCCCCCCATGACTGTTCATACCCCATGACTGTACATCCCACCCCCATGACTGTACATCCCCCCATGACTGTACATCCCACCCCCATGACTGTACATCCCCCCATGACTGTTCATACCCCATGACTGTACATCCCACCCCCATGATTGTACATCCCCCCATGACTGTACATTTCGCCCATGACTGTACATCCCAGCCCCATGAAAGCACATTCCACCCCCCCATGACTGTACATTCCCCCATGACTGTACATCCCACCCCATGACTGTACATTCCCCCATGACTGTGCATCCCCCCATGACTGTACATCCCACCCACCTCCATGACTGTACATCCCCCCATGACTGTACATCCCACCCCCATGACTGTACATCCCCCCATGACTGTACATTTCGCCCATGACTGTACATCCCAGCCCCATGACTGCACATTCCACCCCCCCATGACTGTACATTCCCCCATGACTGTACATCCCACCCCATGACTGTACATTCCCCCATGACTGTACCTCCCCCCATGACTGTACCTCCCCCATGGCTGTACATTCCCCCCATGACTGTACATCCCCCCCATGACTGTACATCCCCCCATGACTGTACATCCCACCCACCCCATGACTGTACATCCCCCCATGACTGTACATTCCCCCCATGACTGTACATCCCACCCACCCCATGACTGTACATCCCCCCATGACTCTACATTCCCCCCATGACTGTACATTCCACCATGACCATACATCCCACCCCCCATGACTGTACATCCATCATGACTGTTCTTCCCCACCCCCATGACTGTACATTTACCCCTATGACTGTACATCCCCCCATGACTGTTCATACCCCATGACTGCACATCCCACCCCCATGACTGTACATCCCCCCATGACTGTACATCCCACCCCTATGACGGTACTTTACAACCATGACTGTACATCCCACCCCCCCATGACTGCACATCCCACCATCATGACTGTACATTCCACACCATGACTGTATATCCACCCATGACTGTACATTGCCACTATGACTATACATCACCACATGACTGTACATCCCACCCCCATGACTGTACATTCCACCCCCCTATGACTGTACATTCCCCCCATGACTGTTCATTCCCCCATGACTGTACATCGCACCCCCTTGACTGTACATTCCCCCATAACTGTACATCCCACCCCCATGACTGCACATTCCACCCCCCATGACTGTACATTCCCCCCATGACTGTAAATCCCACCCTCATGAATGTACTTTTCCCCATGACTGTACATTCCCATGACTGTACATCCCCCCATGACTGTAAATTCCCCCCATGTCTGTACATTTCCCCCATCACCGTACATCCCACCCCTATGACTGTACATTCCACCCATGACTGTAAATCCCACCCCCATGACTGTACTTTTCCCCATGATTGAACATTCCCCCATAACTGTACATCCCCCCATGACTATACATCCCACCCCATGACTGTATATTACCCCCATGACTTTACATCCCACCCCATCACTGTACATTCCCCCCATGTCTGTACATTCACCCCATGACCATAGATTCCAACCCCCTATGACTGTATATCCCCATGACTGTTCATCCCACCTCCCATGATTCCCACATGACTGTACATCTCCCACAACTGTACATCCCCCATGACTGTATATCCCACCCATGACTGTACATCCCCCATAACTGTACATCCCACCACCATGACTGTACATCCCCCCATGACCGTAAATCCCACCCCCATGACTGCACATTCCACCCCCCATGACTGTACTTCCCCCCAGGACTGCACATCCCACCCCCATGACTGCACATTCCACCCCCCTTGACTGTACATTCCCCCCATGACTGTAAATCCCACCCTCATGACTGTACTTTTCCCCATGACTGTACATTCCCCCATGACTGTACATCCCCCATGACTGTACATCCCACCCCATGACTGTACATTCCCCCCATGACTGTACATTCCACCACATCACTGTACATTCCCCCATGACTGTACATCCCCCCATGACTGTACATTTACCACTATGACTGTACATCCCCCCATGACTGTTCATACCCCATGACTGTACATCCCACCCCCATGACTGTACATCCCCCCATGACTGTACATCCCACCCCCATGACTGTACATCCCCCCATGACTGTTCATACCCCATGACTGTACATCCCACCCCCATGACTGTACATACCCCCCATGACTGTACATTTCGCCCATGACTGTACATCCCAGCCCCATGACTGCACATTCCACCCCACATGACTGTACATTCCCCCATGACTGTACATTCCACCCCATGACTGTACATTCCCCACATGACAGTACATTCCTCCAATGACCGTACATACCATCCCCCGATGACTGTACATTGCCCCTATGATTGTACATTCCTCCCCATAACCGTAATCCCACCCCATGACTGTACATTCCCCCATGACTGTGCATCCCCCCATGACTGTACATCCCACCCACCTCCATGACTGTACATCCCACGACTGTACATCCCACCCCCATGACTGTACTTTTCCCCCATGACTGCACATCCCACCTAACCCCATGTCTGTACATTCCCCCATGACTGTACCTCCCCCCATGACTGTACATCCCCCATGGCTGTACATTTCGCCCATGACTGTACATCCCAGCCCGATGACTGCACATTCCACCCCCCCATGACTGTACATTCCACCCCACATGACTGTACATTCCCCCATGACTGTACATCCCACCCCATGACTGTACATTCCCCACATGACAGTACATTCCTCCAATGACCGTACATACCATCCCCCGATGACTGTACATTGCCCCTATGATTGTACATTCCTCCCCATAACCGTAATCCCACCCCATGACTGTACATTCCCCCATGACTGTACATCCCACCCACCTCCATGACTGTACATCCCACCCCCATGACTGTACTTTTCCCCCATGACTGCACATCCCACCTAACCCCATGTCTGTACATTCCCCCATGACTGTACCTACCCCCATGACTGTACATCCCCCATGGCTGTACATTCCCCCCATGACTGTACATCCCCCCCATGACTGTTCATCCCGCCCCATGACTGTACATCCCACTCCCATGACTGTTCATCCCACTCCATGACTGTACATGCACTCCCATGACTGTACATCCCCACATGACTGTACATTCCCCCATGACTATACATCCCACCCCCATGACTGTACATTTCGCCCATGACTGTACATCCCAGCCCCATAACTACACATTCCACCCCCCATGACTGTACATTCCCCCATGACTGTACATCCCACCCCCATGACTGTACATTCCCCACATGACAGTACGTTCCTCCAATGACCATACATACCACTCCCCGATGACTGTACATTGCCCCTATGATTGTACATTCCTCCCAATGACCGTACATCCCACCCCATGACTGTACGTCCCCTATGACTGTACATCCCACCCCCCTGACTGTACATTCCCCCATGACTATTCATCCCACTCCATGACTGTACATTCACTCCCATGACTGTACATCCCCACATGACTGTACATTCCCTCATGACTGTTCATCCCACTCCATGACTGTACATTCACTCCCATGACTGTACATCCCCACATGACTGTACATTCCCCCATAACTATACATCCCACCCCCATGACTGTACATTTCGCCCATGGCTGTACATCCCAGCCCCATGACTGCACATTCCACCCCCCATGACTGTACATTCCCCCATGACTGTACATCCCACCCTATGACTGTACATCCCACCCCCATGACTGTACATTCCCCACATGACAGTACGTTCCTCCAATGACCGTACATACCACCCCCTGATGACTGTACATTGCCCCTATGATTGTACATTCATCCCCATGACCATACATCCCACCCCATGACTGTACATTCCCCCATGACTGTGCATCCCCCCATGACTGTACATCCCACCCACCTCCATGACTGTACATCCCACCCCCATGACTGTACTTTCCCCCCATGACTGCACATCCCACCCAACCCCATGTCTGTACATTCCCCCACGACTGTACCTCCCTCCATGACTGTACATCCCCCATGGCTGTACATTCCCCCCATGACTGTACATCCCACCCACCCCATGACTGTACATCCCCCCATGACTGTACATTCCCCCCATGACTGTACGTTCCACCCCATGACCATACATCCCACCCGCCATGACTGTACATCCATCATGACTGTTCATCCCACCCCCATGACTGTACATTTACCCCTATGACTGTACATCCCCCCCATGACTGTTCATACCCCATGACTGTACATCCCACCCCCATGACTGTACATTCCCCCCATGACTGTACGTTCCACCCCATGACCATACATCCCACCCCCCATGACTGTACATCCATCATGACTGTTCATCCCACCCCCATGACTGTACATTTACCCCTATGACTGTACATCCCCCCCATGACCGTTCATACCCCATGACTGTACATCCCACCCCCATGACTGTACATTCCCATGACTGTACATCCCACCCCTATGACGGTACTTTACACCCATGACTGTACGTCCCACCACCCCCATGACTGCACATCCCACCATCATGACTGTACATTGCCACCATGACTATACATCACCACATGACTGTACATTCCCCCATAACTGTAAATCCCACCCCATGACTGTACATCCCACCCCCCATGACTGTACATTCCACACCATGATTGTATATCCACCCATGACTGTACATTGCCACCATGACTATACATCACCACATGACTGTACATTCCCCCATGACTGTACATCCCACCCCCAAGACTGTACATCCCACCCCTCATGACTGTATATCGCCCCATGACTGTATATCCCACCACCATGACTGTACATCTAACCCATGACTGTACATCCCACCCCACATGACTGTACATCCCACCCCCATGACTGTACAATCCCCCATGATTGTACATGGCACCCCCTTGACTGTACATTCCCCCATAACTGTACATCCCACCCCTTGACTGTACATTCCCTCCCATTACTGTACATTCCCCCATGACTGTACATCCCACCACCATGACTGTACATCCCCCCATGACCGTACATCCCACCCCCATGACTGCACATTCCATCCCCCATGACTGTATATTCCCCCATGACTGTACATTCCCCTCATGACTGTACATCCCCCCATGACTGTACATTCCACCACATCACTGTACATTCTCCCCATGACTGTACATCCCCCATGACTGTACATTCCCCCCATGTCTGTACATTCCCCCCATGACCGTACATCCCACCCCCATGACCGCACATTCCACCCATGACTGTAAATCCCACCCCATGACTGTACTTTTCCCATGACTGTACATTCCCCCCATGACTGTACATCCCCTCATGACTGTACATCCCACCCCATGACTGTACATTCCCCCCATGACTGTACATCCCACCCCATCACTGTACATTCCCCCATGACTGTACATTCACCGCATGACCATACATTACACCCCCCCATGACTGTATATCCCCATGACTGTTCATCCCACCCCCCATGATTCCCACATGACTGTACATCTCCCATGACTGTATATCCCCCATGACTGTATATCCCACCCATGACTGTACATCCCCCATAACTGTACATCCCACCACCATGACTGTACATCCCCCAATGACCATACATCCCACCCCCATGACTGCACATTCCACCCCCCACGACTGTACATTCCCCCCATGACTGTACATCACACCCCCTTGACTGTACATTCCCCCATAACTGTACATCCCACCGCATGACTGTACATTCCCCCATGACTGTACATTCCACCACATCACTGTACATTCCCCCCATGACTGTACATCCCCCATGACAGTACATTCCCCCCATGTCTGTACATTCCCCCCATGACCGTACATCCCACCCCCATGACTGCACATTCCACCCCCCATGACTGCACATTCCACTCATGACTGTAAATCCCACCCCCATGACTGTACTTTTCCCCATGACTGTACATTCCCCCCATGACTGTACATCCCCCCATGACTGTACATCCCACCCCATGACTGTACATTCCCCCCATGATTGTACATCCCACCCCATCACTGTACATTCCCCCATGACTGTACATTCACCCCATGACCATACATTCCACCCCCCATGACTGTATATCCCCCATGACTGTTCATCCCACCCCCCATGATTCCCACATGACTGTACATCTCCCATGACTGTACATCCCCCATGACTGTATATCCCACCCATGACTGTATATCCCCCATAACTGTACATCCCACCACCATGACTGTACATCCCCCCATGTCCGTACATCCCACCCCCATGACTGCACATTCCACCCCCCCCCATGACTGTACTTTCCCCCAGGACTGTACATCCCCAATGACTGTGCATCCCCCCATGACTGTACATTCTACCCCCCCCATGACTGTACATTCCCCCCATGACTGTTCATTCCCCCATGACTGTACATCGCACCTCCTTGACTGTACATTCCCCCATAACTGTACATCCCACCCCATGACTGTACATTCCCTCCCATGACTGTACATCCTCCATGACTGTACATCCCCCCATGACCGTACATCCCACTCCCATGACTGCACATTCCACCCCCCATGACTGTACATTCCCCCATGACTGTAAATCCCACCCTGATGACTGTACTTTTCCCCATGACTGTACATCCCACCCCCATGACTGTACATCCCCCCATGACTGTACATCCCACCCCATGCCTGTACATTCCCCCCATGACTGTACATTCCACCACATCACTGTACATTCCCCCCATGACTGTACATTCCCCCATGACTGTATATTCCCCCCATGTCTGTACATTCACCTCATGACCATACATTCCACCCCCCTATGACTGTATATCCCCCATGACTGTTCATCCCACCCCCCATGATTCCCACATGACTGTACATCTCCCATGACTGTACATCCCCCAATGATTGTACATCGCCCATGACTGTATATCCCACCCATGACTGTACATCCCCCATGACTGTACATCCAACCACCATGACTGTACATTCCACCCCCCCATGACTGTACATTCCCCCCATGACTGTACTATGACCCAGGACTGTTCATCCCCCAATGACTGTGCATCCCACCCCCATGACTGTACATCCCACCCCCATTACTGTACATTCCCCCCATGACTTCATCCCACCCCATGACTGTACATTCCACCTCATGACCATACATCCCACCCCCCCATGACTGTACATCCCACTGCATGACTGTACATTCACCCCCATGACTGTACATCCCCCCCATGACTGTACATTCCCACATGACTGTACATCCCACCCCCATGACTGTACATTCCCTCCCATGACTGTACATCCCCCATGACTGTACATCCCCCCATGACCGTACATCCCACCCCCATGACTGCACATTCCACCCCCCATGACTGTACATTCCCCCATGACTGTAAATCCCACCCTCATGACTGTACTTTTCCCCATGACTGTACATTCCCCCCATGACTGTACATTCCCCCATGACTGTACATCCCCCCATGACTGTACATCCCACCCCATGCCTGTACATTCCCCCCATGACTGTACATTCCACCACATCACTGTACATTCCCCCCATGACTGTACATCCCCCCATGACTGTATATTCCCCCCATGTCTGTACATTCACCCCATGACCATACATTCCACCCCCCTATGACTGTATATCCCCCATGACTGTTCATCCCACCCCCCATGATTCCCACATGACTGTACATCTCCCATGACTGTACATCCCCCAATGATTGTACATCACCCATGACTGTATATCCCACCCATGACTGTACATCCCCCATGACTGTACATCCAACCACCATGACTGTAAATTCCACCCCCCATGACTGTACATTCCCCCCATGACTGTACTATGCCCCAGGACTGTTCATCCCCCAATGACTGTGCATCCCACCCCCATGAACGTACATCCCACCCCCATGACTGCACATTCCACCCCCCCCATGATTGTACGTTCCCCCCATGACTGTACTATCCCCCAGGGCTGTTCATCCCCCAATGACTGTGCATCCCACCCCCATGACTGTACATCCCACCCCCATTACTGTACATTCCCCCCATGACTTCATCCCACCCCATGACTGTACATCCCCTATGACTGTACATCCCACCCCCATGACTGTACATTCCCCCCATGACTGTACATTCCACCTCATGACCATACATCCCACCCCCCCATGACTGTACATACCACTGCATGACTGTACATTCACCCCCATGACTGTACATCTCCCCATGACTGTACATTCCCACATGACTGTACATCCCACCCCCATGACTGTACATGCAACCCATGACTGTATATTCCATCCATGACTGTACATCCCCCAATGACTGTACATCCCACCCCATGACTGTACATCCCACCCCCATGACTGTAAATTCCCCCATGACTGTATTTTCCCCCCATGACTGTACATCCCACCCCCATGACCGTATACTCCCCCAATGACTTTACATCTCACCCCCATGTCTGTACATCCCCTATGACTGTACATCCCACCCTCATGACTGTACATTCCCCACATGACAGTACATTCCTCCAACGACCGTACATACTACCCCCCGATGACTGTACATTCTCCCTATGATTGTACATTCCTCCCTATGACCGTACATCTCACCCCATGACTGTACATTCCCCCCATGACTGTGCATCCCCCAATGACTGTACATCCCCCCATGACTGTACATTCCCCCATGACTGTACATCCCACCCCAATGACTGTACTTTCCCCCCGTGACTACACATCCCACCCAACCCCATGTCTGTACATTTCCCCATGACTGTACTTCCCCCCATGACTGTACATCTCCCATGACTGTACATTCCCCCATGACTGTACATCCCACCCACCCTATGACTGTACATTCCCCCCATGACTGTACATTCCCATGTCTGTACATTCCACCCCATGACCATACATCCCACCCCCCATGACTGTACATCCCCCATGACTGTTCATCACACCCCCATGACTGTACATTTACCCCTATGACTGTACATCCTCCCATAACTGTTCATACCCCATGACTGTACTTCCCACTCCCATGACAGTACATCCCCCCATGACTGTACATCCCACACACCCCATGAATGTACATCCCCCCATGACTGTTCATCCCACCCCTATGACTGTACTTCCCCCATGACTGTACATCCCCCAATGACGGTACATCCCCCATGACTGTACTTTTCTCCCATGACTGTACATCCCCCATGACTGTACATCCCACCCCCATGACTGTACATTCCCCCATGACTTTACATCTCACCCCCATGACTGTACATCCCCTATGACTGTTCATCCCACCCCCATGACTGTACATTCCCCACATGACAGTATGTTCCTCCAATGACCGTACATACCACCCCCGCCCCCCGATGACTGGACATTCCCCCCATGACTGTATATTCCCCCCATGACTGTACATCCCCCATGACTGTTCATCCCACCACCATGACTGTACATCCCCTCATGACCGTACATCCCACCCCCATGACTGCACATTCCACCCCCCATGACTGTACATTCCCCCCATGACTGTAATATCCCCCAGGACTGTACATCCCCCAATGACTGTGCATCCCACCCCCATGACTGTATATTCCCCCCATGACTGTACATCCCACCCCCATTACTGTACATTCCCCCCCATGACTTCATCCCACCCCCATGACTGTACATTCCCCCCATGACTATACATTCCACCACATGACCATAATACCCCCCCCCCATGACTGTACATCCCCCATGACTGTTCATCCCACTCCATGACTGTACATCCCCCCATGACTGTACATCCCCCCATGACTGTTCATCCCACTCCATGACTGTACATCCCCCCATGACTGTACATTCCCCCATGACTGTACATCCAACCCATGACTGTATATTCTGCCCATGACTGTACATCCCACCACCATGACTGTACATCCCCCAATGACCATACATCCCACCCCCATGACTGCACATTCCACCCCCCACGACTGTACATTCCCCCCATGACTGTACATCACACCCCTTGACTGTACATTCCCCCATAACTGTACATCCCACCGCATGACTGTACATTCCCCCCATGACTGTACATTCCACCACATCACTGTACATTCCCCCCATGACTGTACATCCCCCATGACAGTACATTCCCCCCATGTCTGTACATTCCCCCCATGACCGTACATCCCACCCCCATGACTGCACATTCCACCCCCCCATGACTGCACATTCCACTCATGACTGTAAATCCCACCCCCATGACTGTACTTTTCCCCATGACTGTACATTCCCCCCATGACTGTACATCCCCCCATGACTGTACATCCCACCCCATGACTGTACATTCCCCCCATGATTGTACATCCCACCCCATCACTGTACATTCCCCCATGACTGTACATTCACCCCATGACCATACATTCCACCCCCCATGACTGTATATCCCCCATGACTGTTCATCCCACCCCCCATGATTCCCACATGACTGTACATCTCCCATGACTGTACATCCCCCATGACTGTATATCCCACCCATGACTGTATATCCCCCATAACTGTACATCCCACCACCATGACTGTACATCCCCCCATGTCCGTACATCCCACCCCCATGACTGCACATTCCACCCCCCCCATGACTGTACTTTCCCCCAGGACTGTACATCCCCAATGACTGTGCATCCCCCCATGACTGTACATTCCCCCCATGACTGTTCATTCCCCCATGACTGTACATCGCACCTCCTTGACTGTACATTCCCCCATAACTGTACATCCCACCCCATGACTGTACATCCTCCATGACTGTACATCCCCCCATGACCGTACATCCCACTCCCATGACTGCACATTCCACCCCCCATGACTGTACATTCCCCCATGACTGTAAATCCCACCCTGATGACTGTACTTTTCCCCATGACTGTACATCCCACCCCCATGACTGTACATCCCCCCATGACTGTACATCCCACCCCATGCCTGTACATTCCCCCCATGACTGTACATTCCACCACATCACTGTACATTCCCCCCATGACTGTACATTCCCCCATGACTGTATATTCCCCCCATGTCTGTACATTCACCTCATGACCATACATTCCACCCCCCTATGACTGGATATCCCCCATGACTGTTCATCCCACCCCCCATGATTCCCACATGACTGTACATCTCCCATGACTGTACATCCCCCAATGATTGTACATCGCCCATGACTGTATATCCCACCCATGACTGTACATCCCCCATGACTGTACATCCAACCACCATGACTGTACATTCCACCCCCTCATGACTGTACATTCCCCCCATGACTGTACTATGACCCAGGACTGTTCATCCCCCAATGACTGTGCATCCCACCCCCATGAACGTACATCCCACCCCCATGACTGCACATTCCACCCCACATGACTGTACGTTCCCCCCATGACTGTACTATCCCCCAGGACTGTTCATCCCCCAATGACTGTGCATTCCACCCCCATGACTGTACATCCCACCCCCATTACTGTACATTCCCCCCATGACTTCATCCCACCCCATGACTGTACATTCCACCTCATGACAATACATCCCACCCCCCCATGACTGTACATCCCACTGCATGACTGTACATTCACCCCCATGACTGTACATCCCCCCCATGACTGTACATTCCCACATGACTGTACATCCCACCCCCATGACTGTACATTCCCTCCCATGACTGTACATCCCCCATGACTGTACATCCCCCCATGACCGTACATCCCACCCCCATGACTGCACATTCCACCCCCCATGACTGTACATTCCCCCATGACTGTAAATCCCACCTTCATGACTGTACTTTTCCCCATGACTGTACATTCCCCCCATGACTGTACATTCCCCCATGACTGTACATCCCCCCATGACCGTACATCCCACCCCCATGACTGCACATTCCACCCCCCATGACTGTACATTCCCCCATGACTGTAAATCCCACCCTCATGACTGTACTTTTCCCCATGACTGTACATTCCCCCCATGACTGTACATTCCACCACATCACTGTACATTCCCCCCATGACTGTACATCCCCCCATGACTGTATATTCCCCCCATGTCTGTACATTCACCCCATGACCATACATTCCACCCCCCTATGACTGTATATCCCCATGACTGTTCATCCCACCCCCCATGATTCCCACATGACTGTACATCTCCCATGACTGTACATCCTCCAATGATTGTACATCGCCCATGACTGTATATCCCACCCATGACTGTACATCCCCCATGACTGTACATCCAACCACCATGACTGTACATTCCACCCCCCATGACTGTACATTCCCCCCATGACTGTACTATGCCCCAGGACTGTTCATCCCCCAATGACTGTGCATCCCACCCCCATGAACGTACATCCCACCCCCATGACTGCACATTCCACCCCCCCATGATTGTACGTTCCCCCCATGACTGTACTATCCCCCAGGACTGTTCATCCCCCAATGACTGTGCATCCCACCCCCATGACTGTACATCCCACCCCCATTACTGTACATTCCCCCCATGACTTCATCCCACCCCATGACTGTACATCCCCTATGACTGTACATCCCACCCCCATGACTGTACATTCCCCCCATGACTGTACATTCCACCTCATGACCATACATCCCACCCCCCATGACTGTACATCCCACTGCATGACTGTACATCTCCCCATGACTGTACATTCCCACATGACTGTACATCCCACCCCCATGACTGTACATGCAACCCATGACTGTATATTCCATCCATAACTGTACATCCCCCAATGACTGTACATCCCACCCCATGACTGTACATCCCACCCCCATGACTGTACATTCCCCCATGACTGTACATCCCACCCCCACGACCGTATACTCCCCCAATGACTTTACATCTCACCCCCATGTCTGTACATCCCCTATGACTGTACATCCCACCCTCATGACTGTACATTCCCCACATGACAGTACATTCCTCCAACGACCGTACATACTACCCCCCGATGACTGTACATTCTCCCTATGATTGTACATTCCTCCCTATGACCGTACATCTCACCCCATGACTGTACATTCCCCCCATGACTGTGCATCCCCCAATGACTGTACATCCCCCCATGACTGTACATTCCCCCATGACTGTACATCCCACCCCCATGACTGTGCTTTCCCCCCGTGACTACACATCCAACCCAACCCCATGTCTGTACATTTCCCCATGACTGTACTTCCCCCCATGACTGTACATCTCCCATGACTGTACATTCCCCCATGACTGTACATCCCACCCACCCTATGACTGTACATTCCCCCCATGACTGTACATTCCCATGTCTGTACATTCCACCCCATGACCATACATCCCACCCCCCATGACTGTACATCCCCCATGACTGTTCATCACACCCCCATGACTGTACATTTACCCCTATGACTGTACATCCTCCCATAACTGTTCATACCCCATGACTGTACTTCCCACTCCCATGACAGTACATCCCCCCATGACTGTACATCCCACCCACCCCATGACTGTACATCCCCCCATGACTGTTCATCCCACCCCCATGACTGTACTTCCCCCATGACTGTACATCCCCCAATGACGGTACATCCCCCATGACTGTACTTTTCTCCCATGACTGTACATCCCCCATGACTGTACATCCCACCCCCATGACTGTACATTCCCCCATGACTTTACATCTCACCCCCATGACTGTACATCCCCCACATGACAGTATGTTCCTCCAATGACCGTACATACCACCCCCGCCCCCCGATGACTGGACATTCCCCCCATGACTGTATATTCCCCCCATGACTGTACATCCCCCATGACTGTTCATCCCACCACCATGACTGTACATCCCCTCATGACCGTACATCCCACCCCCATGACTGCACATTCCACCCCCCATGACTGTACATTCCCCCCATGACTGTAATATCCCCCAGGACTGTACATCCCCCAATGACTGTGCATCCCACCCCCATGACTGTATATTCCCCCCATGACTGTACATCCCACCCCCATTACTGTACATTCCCCCCCATGACTTCATCCCACCCCCATGACTGTACATTCCCCCCATGACTGTTCATCCCACTCCATGACTGTAC
The DNA here is from genome assembly GCF_963921235.1 of Mobula hypostoma. Classification (NCBI taxonomy): domain Eukaryota; kingdom Metazoa; phylum Chordata; class Chondrichthyes; order Myliobatiformes; family Myliobatidae; genus Mobula; species Mobula hypostoma. The sequence continues at coordinate 107,336,362 of NC_086105.1, read as the reverse complement.
ATCCCCCCATGACTGTACATCCCCCATGACTGTTCATCCCACTCCATGACTGTACATCCCCCCATGACTGTACATCCCCCCATGACTGTTCATCCCACTCCATGACTGTACATCCCCCCATGACTGTACATTCCCCCATGACTGTACATCCAACCCATGACTGTATATTCTGCCCATGACTGTACATCCCAGCCCCATGACTGCACATTCCACCCCCCCCCATGATTGTACATTCCCTCCATGACTGTAAATCCCACCCCCATGACTGTACTTTTCCCCATGACTGTACATTCCCCCCATGACTGTACATCCCCCCATGACTGTACATCCCACCCCATGACTGTACATTCCCCCCATGATTGTACATCCCACCCCATCACTGTACATTCCCCCATGACTGTACATTCACCCCATGACCATACATTCCACCCCCCATGACTGTATATCCCCCATGACTGTTCATCCCACCCCCCATGATTCCCACATGACTGTACATCTCCCATGACTGTACATCCCCCATGACTGTATATCCCACCCATGACTGTATATCCCCCATAACTGTACATCCCACCACCATGACTGTACATCCCCCCATGTCCGTACATCCCACCCCCATGACTGCACATTCCACCCCCCATGACTGTACTTTCCCCCAGGACTGTACATCCCCAATGACTGTGCATCCCCCCATGACTGTACATTCTACCCCCCTCATGACTGTACATTCCCCCCATGACTGTTCATTCCCCCATGACTGTACATCGCACCTCCTTGACTGTACATTCCCCCATAACTGTACATCCCACCCCATGACTGTACATTCCCTCCCATGACTGTACATCCTCCATGACTGTACATCCCCCCATGACTGTACATCCCACTCCCATGACTGCACATTCCACCCCCCATGACTGTACATTCCCCCATGACTGTAAATCCCACCCTCATGACTGTACTTTTCCCCATGACTGTACATTCCCCCCATGACTGTACATCCCACCCCATGCCTGTACATTCCCCCCATGACTGTACATTCCACCACATCACTGTACATTCCCCCCATGACTGTACATTCCCCCATGACTGTATATTCCCCCCATGTCTGTACATTCACCCCATGACCATACATTCCACCCCCCTGTGACTGTATATCCCCCATGACTGTTCATCCCACCCCCCATGATTCCCACATGACTGTACATCTCCCATGACTGTACATCCCCCAATGATTGTACATCGCCCATGACTGTATATCCCACCCATGACTGTACATCCCCCATGACTGTGCATCCCACCCCCATGAACGTACATCCCACCCCCATGACTGCACATTCCACCCCCCCATGATTGTACATTCCCCCCATGACTGTACTATTCCCCAGGACTGTTCATCCCCCAATGACTGTGCATCCCACCCCCATTACTGTACATTCCCCCCATGACTTCATCCCACCCCATGACTGTACATCCCCTATGACTGTACATCCCACCCCCATGACTGTACATTCCCCCCATGACTGTACATTCCACCTCATGACCATACATTCCACCCCCCCATGATTGTACGTTCCCCCCATGACTGTACTATCCCCCAGGACTGTTCATCCCCCAATGACTGTGCATCCCACCCCCATTACTGTTCATTCCCCCCATGACTTCATCCCACCCCATGACTGTACATCCCCCATGACTGCACATTCCACCCCCCAAGACTGTACATTCCCCCATGACTGTAAATCCCACCCTCATGACTGTACTTTTCCCCATGACTGTACATTCCCCCCATGACTGTACATTCCACCACATCACTGTACATTCCCCCCATGACTGTACATCCCCCCATGACTGTATATTCCCCCCATGTCTGTACATTCACCCCATGACCATACATTCCACCCCCCTATGACTGTATATCCCCATGACTGTTCATCCCACCCCCCATGATTCCCACATGACTGTACATCTCCCATGACTGTACATCCTCCAATGATTGTACATCGCCCATGACTGTATATCCCACCCATGACTGTACATCCCCCATGACTGTACATCCAACCACCATGACTGTACATTCCACCCCCCATGACTGTACATTCCCCCCATGACTGTACTATGCCCCAGGACTGTTCATCCCCCAATGACTGTGCATCCCACCCCCATGAACGTACATCCCACCCCCATGACTGCACATTCCACCCCCCCATGATTGTACGTTCCCCCCATGACTGTACTATCCCCCAGGACTGTTCATCCCCCAATGACTGTGCATCCCACCCCCATGACTGTACATCCCACCCCCATTACTGTACATTCCCCCCATGACTTCATCCCACCCCATGACTGTACATCCCCTATGACTGTACATCCCACCCCCATGACTGTACATTCCCCCCATGACTGTACATTCCACCTCATGACCATACATCCCACCCCCCCATGACTGTACATCCCACTGCATGACTGTACATCTCCCCATGACTGTACATTCCCACATGACTGTACATCCCACCCCCATGACTGTACATGCAACCCATGACTGTATATTCCATCCATAACTGTACATCCCCCAATGACTGTACATCCCACCCCATGACTGTACATCCCACCCCCATGACTGTACATTCCCCCATGACTGTATTTTCCCCCCATGACTGTACATCCCACCCCCATGACCGTATACTCCCCCAATGACTTTACATCTCACCCCCATGTCTGTACATCCCTTATGACTGTACATCCCACCCTCATGACTGTACATTCCCCACATGACAGTACATTCCTCCAACGACCGTACATACTACCCCCCGATGACTGTACATTCTCCCTATGATTGTACATTCCTCCCTATGACCGTACATCTCACCCCATGACTGTACATTCCCCCCATGACTGTGCATCCCCCAATGACTGTACATCCCCCCATGACTGTACATTCCCCCATGACTGTACATCCCACCCCCATGACTGTGCTTTCCCCCCGTGACTACACATCCCACCCAACCCCATGTCTGTACATTTCCCCATGACTGTACTTCCCCCCATGACTGTACATCTCCCATGACTGTACATTCCCCCATGACTGTACATCCCACCCACCCTATGACTGTACATTCCCCCCATGACTGTACATTCCCATGTCTGTACATTCCACCCCATGACCATACATCCCACCCCCCATGACTGTACATCCCCCATGACTGTTCATCACACCCCCATGACTGTACATTTACCCCTATGACTGTACATCCTCCCATAACTGTTCATACCCCATGACTGTACTTCCCACTCCCATGACCGTACATCCCCCCATGACTGTACATCCCACCCACCCCATGACTGTACATCCCCCCATGACTGTTCATCCCACCCCCATGACTGTACTTCCCCCATGACTGTACATCCCCCAATGACGGTACATCCCCCATGACTGTACTTTTCTCCCATGACTGTACATCCCCCATGACTGTACATCCCACCCCCATGACTGTACATTCCCCCATGACTTTACATCTCACCCCCATGACTGTACATCCCCCACATGACAGTATGTTCCTCCAATGACCGTACATACCACCCCCGCCCCCCGATGACTGGACATTCCCCCCATGACTGTATATTCCCCCCATGACTGTACATCCCCCATGACTGTTCATCCCACCACCATGACTGTACATCCCCTCATGACCGTACATCCCACCCCCATGACTGCACATTCCACCCCCCATGACTGTACATTCCCCCCATGACTGTAATATCCCCCAGGACTGTACATCCCCCAATGACTGTGCATCCCACCCCCATGACTGTATATTCCCCCCATGACTGTACATCCCACCCCCATTACTGTACATTCCCCCCCATGACTTCATCCCACCCCCATGACTGTACATTCCCCCCATGACTATACATTCCACCTCATGACCATAATACCACCCCCCCATGACTGTACATCCCCCATGACTGTTCATCCCACTCCATGACTGTACATCCCCCCATGACTGTACATCCCCCCATGACTGTTCATCCCACTCCATGACTGTACATCCCCCCATGACTGTACATTCCCCCATGACTGTACATCCAACCCATGACTGTATATTCTGCCCATGACTGTACATCCCAGCCCCATGACTGCACATTCCACCCCCCCCCATGATTGTACATTCCCTCCATGACTGTAAATCCCACCCCCATGACTGTACTTTTCCCCATGACTGTACATTCCCCCCATGACTGTACATCCCCCCATGACTGTACATCCCACCCCATGACTGTACATTCCCCCCATGATTGTACATCCCACCCCATCACTGTACATTCCCCCATGACTGTACATTCACCCCATGACCATACATTCCACCCCCCATGACTGTATATCCCCCATGACTGTTCATCCCACCCCCCATGATTCCCACATGACTGTACATCCCCCATGACTGTATATCCCACCCATGACTGTATATCCCCCATAACTGTACATCCCACCACCATGACTGTACATCCCCCCATGTCCGTACATCCCACCCCCATGACTGCACATTCCACCCCCCCCCATGACTGTACTTTCCCCCAGGACTGTACATCCCCAATGACTGTGCATCCCCCCATGACTGTACATTCTACCCCCCTCATGACTGTACATTCCCCCCATGACTGTTCATTCCCCCATGACTGTACATCGCACCTCCTTGACTGTACATTCCCCCATAACTGTACATCCCACCCCATGACTGTACATTCCCTCCCATGACTGTACATCCTCCATGACTGTACATCCCCCCATGACTGTACATCCCACTCCCATGACTGCACATTCCACCCCCCATGACTGTACATTCCCCCATGACTGTAAATCCCACCCTCATGACTGTACTTTTCCCCATGACTGTACATTCCCCCCATGACTGTACATCCCACCCCATGCCTGTACATTCCCCCCATGACTGTACATTCCACCACATCACTGTACATTCCCCCCATGACTGTACATTCCCCCATGACTGTATATTCCCCCCATGTCTGTACATTCACCCCATGACCATACATTCCACCCCCCTGTGACTGTATATCCCCCATGACTGTTCATCCCACCCCCCATGATTCCCACATGACTGTACATCTCCCATGACTGTACATCCCCCAATGATTGTACATCGCCCATGACTGTATATCCCACCCATGACTGTACATCCCCCATGACTGTGCATCCCACCCCCATGAACGTACATCCCACCCCCATGACTGCACATTCCACCCCCCCATGATTGTACATTCCCCCCATGACTGTACTATTCCCCAGGACTGTTCATCCCCCAATGACTGTGCATCCCACCCCCATGACTGTACATCCCACCCCCATTACTGTACATTCCCCCCATGACTTCATCCCACCCCATGACTGTACATCCCCTATGACTGTACATCCCACCCCCATGACTGTACATTCCCCCCATGACTGTACATTCCACCTCATGACCATACATTCCACCCCCCCATGATTGTACGTTCCCCCCATGACTGTACTATCCCCCAGGACTGTTCATCCCCCAATGACTGTGCATCCCACCCCCATTACTGTTCATTCCCCCCATGACTTCATCCCACCCCATGACTGTACATCCCCTATGACTGCTCATTCCACCCCCCATGACTGTACATTCCCCCCATGACTGTACTATCCCCCAGGACTGTTCATCCCCCAATGACTGTGCATCCCACCCCCATGACTGTACATCCCACCCCCATTACTGTACATTCCCCCCATGACTTCATCCCACCCCATGACTGTACATCCCCTATGACTGTACATCCCACCCCCATGACTGTACATTCCACCTCATGACCATACATCCCACCCCCCCATGACTGTACATCCCACTGCATGACTGTACATTCACCCCCATGACTGTACATCCCCCCCATGACTGTACATTTCCACATGACTGTACATCCCACCCCCATGACTGTACATTCCCTCCCATGACTGTACATCCTCCATGACTGTACATCCCCCCATGACCGTATATCCCACCCCCATGACTGCACATTCCACCCCCCATGACTGTACATTCCCCCATGACTGTAAATCCCACCCTCATGACTGTACTTTTCCCCATGACTGTACATTCCCCCCATGACTGTACATTCCCCCCATGACTGTACATCCCCCCATGACTGTACATCCCACCCCATGCCTGTACATTCCCCCTATGACTGTACATTCCACCACATCACTGTACATTCCCCCCATGACTGTACATCCCCCCATGACTGTATATTCCCCCCATGTCTGTACATTCACCCCATGACCATACATTCCACCCCCCTATGACTGTATATCCCCCATGACTGTTCATCCCACCCCCCATGATTCCCACATGACTGTACATCTCCCATGACTGTACATCCCCCAATGATTGTACATCGCCCATGACTGTATATCCCACCCATGACTGTACATCCCCCATGACTGTACATCCAACCACCATGACTGTACATTCCACCCCCCATGACTGTACATTCCCCCCATGACTGTACTATGCCCCAGGACTGTTCATCCCCCAATGACTGTGCATCCCACCCCCATGAACGTACATCCCACCCCCATGACTGCACATTCCACCCCCCCATGATTGTACGTTCCCCCCATGACTGTACTATCCCCCAGGACTGTTCATCCCCCAATGACTGTGCATCCCACCCCCATGACTGTACATCCCACCCCCATTACTGTACATTCCCCCCATGACTTCATCCCACCCCATTACTGTACATCCCCTATGACTGTACATCCCACCCCCATGACTGTACATTCCCCCCATGACTGTACATTCCACCTCATGACCATACATCCCACCCCCCCATGACTGTACATCCCACTGCATGACTGTACATTCACCCCCATGACTGTACATCTCCCCATGACTGTACATTCCCACATGACTGTACATCCCACCCCCATGACTGTACATGCAACCCATGACTGTATATTCCACCCATGACTGTACATCCCCCAATGACTGTACATCCCACCCCATGACTGTACATCCCACCCCCATGACTGTACATTCCCCCATGACTGTACATCCCACCCCCATGACCGTATACTCCCCCAATGACTTTACATCTCACCCCCATGTCTGTACATCCCCTATGACTGTACATCCCACCCTCATGACTGTACATTCCCCACATGACAGTACATTACTCCAACGACCGTACATACTACCCGGGATGACTGTACATTCTCCCTATGATTGTACATTCCTCCCTATGACCGTACATCCCACCCCATGACTGTTCATTCCCCCCATGACTGTGCATCCCCCAATGACTGTACATCCCCCCATGACTGTACATTCCCCCATGACTGTACATCCCACCCCCATGACTGTACTTTCCCCCCGTGACTACACATCCCACCCAACCCCATGTTTGTACATTTCCCCATGACTGTACTTTCCCCCATGACTGTACATCCCCCAATGACTGTACATCTCCCATGACTGTACATTCCCCCATGACTGTACATCCCACCCACCCTATGACTGTACATTCCCCCCATGACTGTACATTCCCATGTCTGTACATTCCACCCCATGACCATACATCCCACCACCCATGACTGTACATCCCCCATGACTGTTCATCACACCCCCATGACTGTACATTTACCCCTATGACTGTACATCCTCCCATAACTGTTCATACCCCATGACTGTACATCCCACTCCCATGACAGTACATCCCCCCATGACTGTACATCCCACCCACCCCATGACTGTACATCCCCCCATGACTGTTCATCCCACCCCCATGACTGTACTTCCCCCATGACTGTACATCCCCCAATGACGGTACATCCCCCATGACTGTACTTTTCCCCCATGACTGTACATCCCCCATGTACATCCCCCATGACTGTTCATCCCACCACCATGACATTACATCCCCTCATGACCGTACATCCCACCCCCATGACTGCACATTCCACCCCCCATGACTGTACATTCCCCCCATGACTGTACTATCCCCCAGGACTGTACATCCCCCAATGACTGTGCATCCCACCCCCATGACTGTATATTCCCCCCATGACTGTAAATCCCACCCCCATGACTGTACATTCCCCCCATGACTATACATTCCACCTCATGACCATAATACCACCCCCCATGACTGTACATCCCCCATGACTGTTCATCCCACTCCATGACTGTACATCCCCCCATGACTGTTCATCCCACTCCATGACTGTACATCCCCCCATGACTGTACATCCCACCCCCATGACTGTACATCCAACCCATGACTGTATATTCCGCCCATGACTGTACATCCCAGCCCCATGACTGCACATTCCACCCCCCCATGATTGTACATTCCCCCCATGACTGTACATCCCACCCCCATGACTGTACATTCCCCCCATGACTTTATATTCCCCCCATGACTGTACATCCCACCCCCATGACTGTATACTCCCCCAATGACTTTACATCTCACCCCCATGACTGTACATCCCCTATGACTGTACATCCCACCCCCATGACTGTACATTCCCCACATGACATGACAGTAATTTCCTCCAATGACCGTACATACCACCCCCGATGACTGTACATTTTCCCTATGATTGTACATTCCTCCCCATGACCTTACATCCCACCCCATGACTGTACATTCCCCCCACAACTGTGCATCATCCCATGACTGTACATCCCCCCATGACTGTACATCCCACCCACCCCCATGACTGTACATTCCCCCATGACTGTACATTCCCCCCCATGACTGTACTTTCCCCCCCAACCCCATGACTGTACATTCCCCCATGACTGTACATCCCACCCAGTCTATGACTGTACATCCCCCCATGACTGTACTTTCCCCCCCAACCCCATGACTGTACATTCCCCCATGACTGTACATCCCACCCCCATGACTGTACTTTCCCCCCATGACTGCACATCCCACCCAACCCCATGACTGTACATTCCCCCATGAATGTACATCCCACCACCATGACTGTACTTCCCCCCATGACTGCACATCCCACCCAACCCCATGTCTGTACATTTCCCCACGACTGTACTTCCTCCCATGACTGTACATCCCCCAATGACTGTACATCCCCCATGACTGTACATCCCACCCAGTCTATGACTGTACATCCCCCCCCATGACTGTACATTCCCCCCATGACTGTATATTCCACCCCATGGCCATACATCCCACCCCCATGACTGTACATTTACCCCGTGACTGCACATTCCACCCCCCATGACTGTACATTCCGTCCATGACTGTACATCCCACCCCATGACTGTACATTCCCCCCATGAATGTACATCCCACCCCCATGACTGCACATTCCACCCCCCATGACTGTACATTCCCCCCATGACTGTACATCTCACCCCCAGGACTGCACTTTCCCCCTATGACTGTACATCTCCCCATGACTGTACATCCTCCATATCTGTACATCCCAGCCCCATGACTGTACATTCCCCCATGACTGTACATTCCCCCATGACTATATATTCCCCCCATGACTGTACATCCCACCCCCATGACTGTACATTCCCCCCATGATGGTGTGGTAGCTTCTGGATACTCCCACACTACAAGGACATAGGGATAGTAAGATGTGGGCGTGTTATATTAACAGTTGGAAGCATGACAATTGTCCAGAATAATCCTTGCTGATTTGTTGCAAATGATGCATTTCACTCTATATTTGTACATGTGACAAATAAAGTCAATCTTCAATCTTTAATCTGTAGAGTGCATAGGTAAAGAGGAGAGTGGATAGATATAAAGTGGATCCAAAGGGCAACTTTTTCACACAGTATACAGAACAAGCTGCCAAATGATTTAATAAAAGGACATTGCAGTGTTTAAAAGATATGGTACATTACAGTGTTAAATAAACATTTGGACAGGTTCATGGATAGAAGCAGTTTAGAAGGATATGGACCAAATGCAAGCAAATGGGATTAGCGCTGATGGGCATCTTGGTCGATGTGAATGAATTGGGTTGAAGGTCCTGTGTCTGTACTATACAACTGGATAACTCTATGAACCTGTTACTCGAAGTTGTGTACTTTCAGAAAGAAAACTGCTGCTGTGAAAGTTTACCATCAAGATGGATCAAAGATGTAGTATATCCTCAATGACTGCGTAATGAATATTTTGACATACAAGCTTTTGTACTCTTTCTGCATTAGGCAAGATTATTTTTGGATAGTGTAAGTATAAACTTAGCTTGAAATACTGGAAATAATTTTGACTGTGTGATTATGCAAAATGGACAAAAGTAGGCTGACAGCTTGTTTTACATCGTCCTGACTTTCTCTTGAACAAAAAAGTGGGGCATAGAAATGCACGCAGATTCCTGTGATACACTACCATCCAGCTAATGTTCTTGCTCGAATCCAAAATAACTCTCATTAGATGTGGAGTTAATATATAGTCAAGGACTGGGATCACAAAGCAGTGTTAGGGTTTATTTCCTCTTTTCATGTCCATCCTTGTACATCTAAATAATTGTCTATTATTATTATTATTATCATTATTATTACTGTTATCATATAACCATATAACTATATAACAATTACAGCACGGAAACAGGCCATCTCGGTCTTTCTAGTCCGTGCCGAACTCTTACTCTCACCTAGTCCCACCGAACTGCACTCAGCCCATAACTTTCTATTCTTTTCCAGTCCATATATCTATCCAATTTAACTTTAAACAACAACATCCAACCTGCCTCTACCACTTCTGCTGGAAACACGTTCCACACAGCTACCACTCTCTGAGTAAAAAAGTTCCCCCTCATGCTACCCCTAAACTTTTGTCCTTTAACTCTCAACTCATGTCCTCTTGTTCGAATCTTCCCCACTCTCAATGGAAAAAGCCTATCCACGTCAACTCTATCATTCCCCTCATAATTTTAAACACCTCTATCAAGTCCCTCCTCAACCTTCTACGCTCCAAAGAATAAAGACCTAACTTGTTCAACCTATCTCTGTAACTTAGGAGATGAAACCCAGGCAACATTTTAGTAAACCTCCTCTGTACTCTCTCAGTTTTATTGACATCTTTCCTATAATTCGGTGACCAGAACTGTACACAATACTCCAAATTTGGCCTTACCAATGCCCTATACAATTTCAACATTACACCCCAACTCCTATACTCAATGATCTGATTAATAAAGGCCAGCATACCAAAAGCTTTCTTCACCACCCTATCCACATGAGATTCCACCTTCAGGGAACTATGCACCATTATTCCTAGATCCCTCTGTTCTACAGCATTCTTCAATGCCCTAGTATTTACCATGTATGTCCTATTTTGATTAGTCCTACCAAAATGTAGCACCTCACATTTTTCTGCATTAAACTCCATCTGCCATCTTTCAGCCCACTCTTCTAACTGTCCTAAATCTCTCTGCAAGCTTTGAAAATCTACCTCATCATCCACAACACCACCTATCTTAGTATCACCTGCATACTTACTAATCCAATTTACCACCCCATCATCCAGATCATTACTATATATGACAAACAACATTGGACCCTGTACAGATCCCTGAGGCACACCGCTACACACCATCCTCCAATCTGACACACAGTTATCCACCACTACTCTCTGGCGTCTCCCATCTAGACACTGCTGAATCCATTTTACTACTTTACTATTAATGCATAAAGATTGAACCTTCCTAACTAACCTTCCATGTGGAACCTTGTCAAAGGTCTTACTGAAGTCCATATAGACAACATCCACCGTTTTACCCTTGTCAACTTTCTTAGTAACCTCATCAAAAAATTTAATAATATTTGTCAAACATGACCTTCCACGCACAAATCCATATTGACTGTTCTTAATCAGACTCTGTCTATCCAGATAATTATATATTCCAATTCTAAGAATACTTTCCATCAATTTACCCACCACTGACTTCAAACTCACAGGCTGATAATTGCCAGGTTTATGCTTAGAACCCTTTTTGAACAATGGAGCCACATGAGCAATACGCCAATCCTCCGGCACCATCCCCATTTCTAATGACATTTGAAATCTTTCTGTCAGAACCCCTGCTATTTCTACACTAACTTCCCTCAAGGTCCTAGGGAATATCTTGTCCGGACCCGGAGACTTATCCACTTTTATATTCCTTAAATCGCCAGTACTTCCTCTTCTTTAATTGTCATACTTTCCATAACTACCCTTCTTGTTTCCTTTACCTTACACAATTCAATATCCTTCTCCTTAGTGAAAACAGAAGAAAAGAAATTATTCAAAATCTCCCCCATCTCTTTTGGCTCCACACATAGCCGTCCACTCTGATTCTCCAAGGGACCAATTTTATCCCTCACTATCCTTTTGCCACTAACATAACTGTAGAAACCCTTTGGATTTATTTTCACCTTACTTGGCAAAGCAGCCTCGCATCTTCTTTTAGCTTTTCTAATTTCTTTCTTAAGATTCTTTTTACATTCTTTATATTCCTCAAGTACCTCATTAACTCCAAGCTGCCTATATTTATTGAAGATCCCTCTCTTTTTCTGAACCGTTTCCAATATCCCTTGAAAACCATGGCTCTCTCAAACTTTTAACCTTTCCTTTCAACCTAACAGGAACATAAAGATTCTGTACCCTCAAAATTTCACCTTTAAATGACCTCCATTTCTCTATTACATCCTTCCCATAAAACAAACTGTCCCAATCCACTCCTTCTAAATCCTTTCGTATCTCCTCAAAGTTAGCCTTTCTCCAATCAAAAATCTCAATCCTAGGTCCAGTCCTATCCTTCTCCATAATTACACTGAAACTAGTGGTATTGTGATCACTTGACCCGCAGTGCTCCCCAACACATACCTCCGTCACCTGCCCTGTCTCATTCCCTAACAGGAGATCCAACACTGCCCCTTCTCTAGTTGGCACCTCTATGTATTGCCCCAAAAAACTGTCTTGCACACATTTGACAAACTCCAAACCATCCAGCCCTTTTACAGAATGGACTTCCCAGTCTATGTGTGGAAAATTAAAATCTCCCACAATCACAACCTTGTGCTTACTACAAATATCTGCTACCTCCTCACAAATTTGCTCCTCCAGTTCTCGGTCCCCATTAGGTGGTCTATAATACACCCCTATAAGCGTCATAACACCTTTCCTATTCCTCAATTCCACCCAAATAGCCTCCCTAGACGAGTCCACTAATCTATCCTGCCAGAGCACCGCTGTTATATATTCTCTGACAAGCAATGCAACACCTCCCCCTCTTGCCCCTCCTATTCTATCACACCTGAAGCAGCGAAATCCTGGAATATTTAGTTGCCAATCACACCCCTCCTGTAACCACGTTTATCATTATTATCTATTTTTTGCCAGCTCAAGCTGGTAAAACCTGAAGTGCGGGCATAGCCAAGCACACTCATTTGTCAATTGCTAGGAACTTTCAGACTATTCTAGAGTTGAATTGACTTTATTTCTTGCATCCTTCACATACATGAGGAGTAAAAATCTTTACATTACATCTCTGTCTGAATGTGCAATGTGTAACTTATAGTAATTTGTAATAAATAGTGTGTACAACTGGTCAGTCAATATAGCAAAGAAATACAATTGTATCAGCATGAATTAATCAGTTTGATGGCCTGGTGGAAGAAGCTGTACCAGAGCCTGTTGGTCCTGGCTTTTATGCTGTGGTACCATTTCTCGGATGATAGCAGCTGGAACAGTTTGTGGTTGGGGTGATCGGGTCCCCAATGATCCTTCGGACCCTTTTTACGCACCTGTCTCTGTAAATTTCCTGAATAGTGGGAAGTTCACATCTACAGATGTGCTGGGCTGCCCAAACCACTCTCTGCAGAGTCCTGCGATTGAGGGAAGTACAGTTCCCATACTAAGCAGTGATGCAACCAGTCAGGATGCTGTCAATTGTGCCCCACTAGAAAGTCCTTAGGACTTGTGGGATTCATGCCAAACCTCTTCAACCATCTGAGGTGAAAGAGATGCTGTTGTGCTTTTTTCACAACACACCCTGTACGTACAGATGATGTGAGGTCCTCAGTGGCATGTATGCCAAGGAACTTAAAGCCATTCTCCCTCTCAACCCCATATCCACTGATGTCAATAGAGGTTAGCCTGTCTCCATTCCTCCTGTAGTCCACAACCAGCTCCTTTGTTTTTGTGGCATTGAGAGAGAGGTTTTTCTCTTGAAACCACTGTGTCAGTGTATTTAGTATTGTGGCTTCCTGGAGATTTACAGAGATATTGTTGTGTAGTCCTAATTGTCAAATGCTATTGTGTAGTACCTTTGGGATGACACCATTTGTAGATATTACTATTGGGATATTGTATACCTTGTTATGTTCTAAAGTTTTTCAGTTTCCTCTTTTAATTCAGCATAATTCTAGTGTTTTTCACTTATTGTTTTCTGTATGTTATGTAGGTTTGGAATGACTAATATCTATTATGAAATTTGTTCTTGCTTGTTTATCCTGTATTATTTTATTCAGATGATTATTATGGATTGTCCAATCTGTAATAACTGATCAGTCAGACTCTAAAACTGGATCAGGCTTGTATAAAAAGTAGGGTATTTTTTTTATGAATTTGTATTTTAAAACAAGATTTTATTGAATGATGCTTGCCGCTTGATACTGCCTGTGTAAAGAATCAAACTGAGTTAAACTGCTGCAGAATCTTGTAATATGTTGGACTGTTTCCGGTTTCTTTTAGCATTTTCCACATTTATCATCATGAATTTGTTGGTGTTTTATCATGTATTTTTGACCATTTTTTGTGTAAACCACCTGGTCCTGTATTGCTTCAAGGAACCCTTCAGTTTCTATGAACAGGTCTCCACCTCTGGAGCCAGCCGTTATTATTATTATGGTCATTATTATTTATTACTTCTCAGCTCAAGCTGGTAAAACCTGAGCTATGGGCATAACCAAGCATGCTCATTTATCAATTGCTAGGAACTTTTAGACTATTCCACTAGTGTTTAGTATTGTAGCTTTCTGAAAATTTATATAGACATTACTGTGTGGCCCTAATTGTTTAATGCTATTTTGTAGTGACTTTGAGATGATACCATTTGTAGATATTACTATGGGGACAATGTATACCCTGTTCAGGTTCCAAACTCTTTCTATTTCCTCTTTAATTCAGTATATTTCTGGTGTTTTTCACTTATTTATTTCTGTACGTTATGTGTGTTTGGAATGGATAACGTGGTGATAAAACATATGCTAGGCATTTAAATCCAGTCATTTCTAAGACAACTGGTTATTAATTGAAGCTCACAATGTGCTGGAGGAACTCAGCAGGTCAGTCAGCATAAGTTGAAAAGATTAGTCGACATTTCGGGCCGAAACCTGAAACAGAGAGCTGCTTCCCATTCCCATTCAGATATGTCCATACTTGGCCTCCTCTACTGCCATGATGAGGCTAAACTCAGGCTGGAGGAGCAACACCTCATATACCATCTAGGTAGTCTCTAGCCCCTTGGTATGAACATAGAATTCTCCAACTTCTGGTAATTCCCTCCCCCTCCCTTCCTCTATCCCTATTTCACATCACCTCCCTCGTAGTTCCACCTCCTTCTACTACTTCGCATTGTTCTCCTGCCAATCATCTCCCTGCTTCCCCTCCCCCACCCCTTTGTCTTTAAAATTACAGTTTTTTTCAACTACCAGCATTCTTCAAACCCTCCCCAAAGTTATTCCTTCAGTCCTGACGAAGGGTTTCGGTCCGAAACGTCGACTAATCTTTTCAACTGATGCTGACTGACCTGCTGAGTTCCTCCAGTGCATCGTAAGTGTTCCTTTGACAACAGTATCTGCAGATTATTTTGTGTTTGTTATTAATTGAAGCTGCAAGTTTTCAAGTTAATTTAAAAAAAGACATGCTTAAGCTACAGTATCTCAACATTGGCCCACTTTGTGTTCAGTTTTCCCCACAGAAACACCACAGTGCTTTTCCTTCTGCTTACAAGTTCACTGGTGTGCTATTTATATAAATTTGTTGCTCTCTTGATTTCATCAACCGAGCAAATTCAGGTCACAGTACACCACAGGATATTTATGGTACACTACTCACAAATCTATACTGTTATAGAAGTATTTGGATTATTGATGAGTTTAAAAATAATCTTTACAAATGGA
Source organism: Mobula hypostoma (assembly GCF_963921235.1). NCBI lineage: Eukaryota > Metazoa > Chordata > Chondrichthyes > Myliobatiformes > Myliobatidae > Mobula > Mobula hypostoma. The sequence goes on along the minus strand of NC_086105.1, from coordinate 107,320,172 downwards.
GCTGGCCGGCCTGAATCAGTAGCGAAGCTTTAAAGGAGCCCAAATAAACATTTATTAAATGTGAACTATAATCTTATAATGAACATATACAAGCATAACGAAGCTAATTCACTCTTCCTTGCTGTGCTAGTGGTCGGTTATTAAGCTCAGAGCAATGTGCTGATCCTCTATAGAACATGGAACATAGAACATAGAAACCTACAACACATTACAGGCCCTTCTGCCCACAATGTTGTGCCAACCATGTAACTTACTCTAGAAACTGCCGAAAATTTCCCTACCGTATAGCAACACACATCAAAGTTGCTGGTGAACGCAGCAGGCCAGGCAGCATCTGTAGGAAGAGGTGCAGTCGACGTTTCAGGCCGAGACCCTTCGTCAGGACTAACTGAAGGAAGAGTGAGTGAGGGATTTGAAAGTTGGAGGGGGAAGGGGAGATCCAAAATGATTGGAGAAGACAGGAGGGGGAGGGATAGAGCCATTTTCTAAGCTCCATGTACTTACCTAAGTGGCTTTTAAAAGACCCTATTGTATCTGCTTCCACCATCGCCACGAGCAGTGCATTCCACACACCCATCGCTCTCTATGTCATTTTTCCTAAAGGTTTTATTATATGACATAATGTTATGTAAAATTAAGCTTGGTCTGTGTTCTGAAAAGATTAATGTGGTTGGATTTCTAATGAGTTCAGCAATCATTATCATCTCTGTCTGATTTAAAACCCATGTTTCACTTTTTGATCTTAATGGCCATACTTCTGTCTGATCTGGAATAGAGTATGTGAGCAGCCATTAAAGACAGGCCTGAACCTGCGCTCACCTGTCTTAAATGCGCGTCCTAGCATGGGTCACTGCGTAGCATTGAGGGTCAACATTTCTGTCATCTGACACATTCCAGCCCAGGGATAATGGCAAAAAAATAACAATGGTCATTCTTCAGTGATCATGTTTTGCAGGGTAAGCAGTGAAAAGGTGAATTGAAATATGGAACACAGTCAAAAATGTTCTTAAATATTAAGTTGCAACAGGATATAATCAAGCAAGGGACCCATGTTACCAGCATATGATCACTTCGTACATAATAGGATTTTATTATGCCAGAGAGTGCTTATCCATAAAACTATATGCTTGTCTGTCTCTTGTAAAGTATCACCTAATTGGCTGCATGCTATAATTAGCACAGACCTAGGTAGATTGAGCAAACTGATCCTCTTTCCAAGATCAACCACTGGAATTAGGTGGGGCAGATTGCTTTTCTTCCTTTTCTCTTTCTTCCGCCAATTTTCTTGTTGCCATTTTCTTCTCATAAAATTTATTTGTTGACAGGTTAACTTTTAGCAGCTATCAATTTCCCTGGTATACCTCACATAAATGAGAATCGGTGGGCTGTTCAACTGATAGGAATACCATCCGCTGTCCCGTCCTGGGCGCCTCCGTAGCTTGGGGGGGGAGGGGGGTGCAGGGGTGATTGCATTTTCACTTGTAGTGTGTTGACTTTCCTGTAAGGCTCTGTTTCTCTTCGCTTAATGCTCCATCAAGGTATATCTGTTTACAAACACTAGAATGTAGAAAGGATTTCCAATTGCTTAATGAAATTATGCTGCACAGACTCACTGAAAAGTTGTGACGGATTTCATTTGGAGAATGTTATGCTACAGTGCGTCCAGTTTTTAATCTTTCCCCGAAGCAAAGGAATATAGGCATATACCTGTTTGCAAGGGAAAACTAGCAAAGATTCTAATAATTCTATTAGCTCGGCCCACTTCAGAGTCTTGGCCATGAAACTTCCTGGCTAACTGCATTACTGAGAGAGTAGTGCAACATCAGAAGTGCCACTTACGATAGCTCTGTCAATGTTCTTTCACAACTCAAACTGCAGAAGTTCAAAAAAATGCTTAATACCCCTGGTTCATGTGCAACTTGGAATGGACAGTTAATACTAGCTCTACTGCCCTTGCAGTGCAGATATACAAAGCTACGCAGCTTTAAAACACCTTTTAAAAGTCACCTGAGACAGAAACTTCTTTCAGGGTTTTAATGAGACCTTACTTGTGAAAAGACAAGGGCAAATAAAGAGAACATGGAGATGGATGTTATTTCACCCTATATTTCAAGTTGAAATCAAAATTAATCCACGCAGGAAATGATGTAAAAAGCAGCTTACGACCAGGAAGTGACGTCCGCATGAAACAAACTACATACACAATGGACTGCACCTCGAGAAGTCAAAACACTCCCCACCTGGCCACAGAACATCACACTTAACTACTGAAACTAAAATTCTAATAATTATTTAATTAAGTCTTTGGCTGAAGAAGGATCATCTCAGAGACTAGTCTTGAAAGCAGTCTTACTACACAGTCTTTAACATTTCTCATTTTAAAAATACTGGCCTTGATGATTTTCCTGTGGGGGGGGATCAGCAAGAAATGCTGGACCGGATAACCACGAGGAGAGGGGGAGCTGATTAGCTTGGAGCCCTCTCTTGGCATGATCATCTGGACTGAGATCTGTAGGAACATAGTTTGACTAGTTTAATTTCACTATATCTGGCAGTGTTTGTGAGCTTCAGGTATGCAACAGCAATATCTTCTTTTTTTGGTGTGTGCATCCGTGCGTCCGTGCATGTGCGATGTTGGCGGGATGATGTCTTTTTCATGCCTTTACAAGGCGCAGAGCGAGAGAGAGAGAGGCTGTGTGGTGCGCCACTCCTCACACAGACAATTCGCAGCATTTTCCCCTTTATTTTACGAGGATGAGTTGCGATCTCGACGCTCAACCCAGCACGGATGGAAAGCATACTCGGGAGTGGCCCTGACTGGATTCGAACCCCGGTACCTCCGTTCCAGAGTCCGGCGCTGATGCCATTGCGCCACCATCCGGCCCGCAACAGCAATATCTTTAGTTCACGCATCGCAGAAGATGACGTCCTCTTTCGTTTAAGCTGCAGATAGCAGAATTGTTGAGTATGTTTTTGGAATTTCCAACCTTTAAGATCCTGAAGGGACGAACACCATGGTTCATATTTCTCTTTAGGGAGTGGGACATCCCATCCATAAGTTGTCAAGGTCAACTTTCTTAATATGAAGTGTCCCTGGATACTGACTGGAGGAACAAATCCAACAGGGTCAGATAGACTGCTGATAGTTGATAGCATGCCATAATGCGTAATGGGTCTTTCAGTATTAGCAACCTGGAAAGCAAAGGTGTCAGTAATGAGACCCCATCCAAGGCCCGGACGGCGCTCCACAGGAGGGAAATCTTATCCAAAATCGGGATTATGTTGAGCTTTGGTCAGGTGATCGATCCTCTGTCACTAGGAAGATGTGAAACATTTGTTTGATGTCTGTTATCACTGTGACAGGCTCAGTTCTGAAGTGGATGAGGACCCCAAGCAGACCGCTTTTGAGGTCTGGACTTCACAAAAGCACATTGTTCAGTGATACACCTCTGAAATGCACACTTGAATCAAAGACAACTCGTATGTGTGCAGGTTTCTGGGGTGGTAAATTCCAACGTTGGGTAAATACCAGTTTTCTTCTTTGGAATCTATTGGAGTCATTAACTCAGCATAGTTGTTCCTGAAGAGCATCTCTATGAACTCCACGTAATGATCTTCCTTTTCTGGTTTCCTTCTCAATGTGCGACTGAGGAATATGAGTCAACTGTTGTTTGGTAGGAGTTGTGGTGGAGAGCAAAAAGGAAGGGGAGCTACCCAACTGTTTGACTTGTCTTTGCTAAATTCTTTGATCATGATTGGAAGAAAGACCTCATCTTCAATGGAAGGTGCCTATAATCATCTTCAGAGTGACAGAAAACCAGCTTGTCTAAATCTGGTTGAGCAGTAAGTATGTCAGAGCACTTGGTTTGCTTACCTACAATCTTCTCTTTCATACAAATTCTGCTTTCACAAGTTCTGAAATTACTCCTGTTCTCCAGGATATTAGTCTTAAATATACTGACAGTGGGCAGATGAGTACCAATGGAACAGGCTTCACTCACTTTCTTCTCCTCGTCAACCCCATTCATCGGCCTTCTTCCCATAACCTTTGATGCCATGTTCAATCAAGAACCTATCAATCTCTGCCTTAAATAGGGCGAATGATCTGGCCTCTGCAACTGCCTATGGTAACAAATTCCACAAATTCACCACCTCCTGGCTAAAGAACTTTCTCTGCATCTCTGTTTTAAATGGATGATCGTCTACCCTGAAGCAGTGCCCTCGTGTCCTAGACAACACATCATGAGAAACATCCTTTCCACATCTACTCTGCCTATGCCTTTCAACATTCAAAAGGTTTTAATGAGATCCCCCGCTTCCTTCTGAATTCATCCTTCTGAATTCCAGCGAGTACAGACCCAGAGCCATCAAACCTTCCTCATATGATAACCCTTTCATTCCCAGATCCTTGTGAACTATCTCTGGACTCACTCCGATGCCAGCACATTTTTTCTTATACGAGGAGCGCAAACCTGTTCATAATGCTCAAGGCCTCACCTGTACCTTATAAAGCCTCAGCATCACATCCCTGCTGTTGTGTTCTGGACCTCCGGAAATGGATATGAATATTGCATTTGCCTTCCTCACCAACGATTCAACTTGCAAGTTAACCTTTAGGGCGTTCTGCACAAGGACTCCCAAGTCCCTTTGCATCTCAGATTTTTGGATTTTCTCCCTGTTTAGAAAATAGTTCACATTTATTTCGACTACCAAAATGCACAACCAGGCATTTTCCTTTCTTTATCAATCTTTTTATTAAACCATGCATTTTCCAACATTGTATTTCATTTCCCACTTTCTTGCCTATTCTCCTAATCTAAGTCCTTCTACAGCCTACCTGTTTCCTCAACACTACCTGCTCCTCCACCAATCTTCGTATCATCTGTAAACTTGGCAACAAAGCCATCTATTCCATCATCTAAATCATTGACAGACAGCATAAAAAGAAGTGGTCCCAACACTAACCCCTGCGGAACACCACTAGTCACTGGCAGCCAACCAGACAAGGATCCTTTTATTCCTACTCACTGCCTCCTAGCAATCAGCCAATGCTCTAACCATGTTAGTAGCTTTCCTGTAATACCATGAGGTCTTAAATGGTAAACAGCCTCATGTGTGACACCTTGTCAAAGGTCTTCTAGAAGTCCAAATGTACAACATCTACAACATTCCCTTTATCTATACTACTTGTAATATCCTGAATGAGGGTGGAGTGGAGTGATGATGGCACTAAACAGCGACTCCTCTGCTTACACCTTTGGAAACAGCTCTGTTTCCTTCTTTAATATCATTTTTCCCTTTCAGGGTTCTTTTGAAGACCCTGACCTGGAGTTAAACGCAGACTACGGTTCTTTGCAGGAATTGGACCCACTCTCGGGGTTTCATGACTGGCCGTTGTCCAGCACGCCAAGGGCTCAGCCTAGGTATTTGGCTCGGATTTGGAAGACTAGGATCTCGTAGTTCTGGAGGCAGGTGGATCGAGAGTCAGTGTCATGAGAGGAGAATCGTGTGTTATCAGGGGAGACGGAATATCTGCGGCTGTGTGCCCAGAGACTCGTGATCTCTGGGCACAGAGCTTGAAAAAAGCGACATGGCGGACTTTTAACATCATAAAACAACGAGTTGTTTGTTATGTCTCCCCGCTCACTGTGAAAACGGAAACACCTCTTTTTCCCTTATTAGTGAGAGAGCGAGCCTGTGGTATGTGAAATACCGGGTGAAACGTGAAGTCTTTGGGGTAACTGAAAGTCTGTGACTTTGCTGTTGCTTTGCTCACGCTTGCGTGCTCAGTGCCAGGTGCTGATATTCTTTTTGCCAGTGGGGGGGAGGGGGATTGTTGTTTGCTGCTGCTTACATGCGGGAGCAGAGAGCTGGTGGGATGGAGACTTTGGGGTGCTAACATTTGACTGTCGTTCATCCTTTGAGGAAGTCCTCCGTTTTTGTGGATGGTTGTGAAAAAAAAAGCATTTCAGGATGTATATTGTATACATTTCTCTGACATTAAGATGTGTCTTTGAAACCTTTGAAGAATTCCAACAGGTTCGTCAGGCAAAATATTCCCTCAAGGAAACCATGCTGACTTTGTCCTGTCTTGTCCTGTGTCACCAGGACAAGACAGGACAAAAAAATATGCCTTTATTTTTTTGCTCAGAATGTCCTTCTGAGTAGATGTTGGCCAGACATATTTTAGAGCAGGATTTGCCTTAGAAGCCTTTCCCACGTACCCCTGTGCATGCAGAAGTAGCTACAACTGATGGATATTCAACTGGCTCCATACTGTGCCCTGCTGCACATGTGCTGGAATCCATTGTAGTCCAAGGTGCTGGCTCTGAATGAAATGCTGATATATGTTGGTCACTGTCACACTCAGAACAGCTTGTGATGGTTTTACTGTCCTTTGCTTGATGCTCTGTTAAAGCACAATATTTGAAACATATTGAGTGCTCTTTTAGAAAGCATCCCCAATCTGTAAATGTTTCTTCTCTGAATCCACTGTATTTTGTTAAGGGGCGAGGTTTCTTAGGGACATGGCATTGTCTATCAGGATGGAATTTTCTGCTTCAGTTTTGTTGATGGTGAATCAAAGGTTATGATGAATCAGCATATAGGAGGGAGATTGAAAATCTGGCTGAGTGGTGCCACAGCAACAACCTCTCACTCAATGTCAGCAAGACCAAGAAGATGATTATTGACTTCAGGAGGTCCATGAGCCAGTTCTCATCAGGGATCAGAGACGGAGAGGGTCAGCAACTTTCAATTCCTTTGTTTTATCATTTCAGAGGATCTGTTCTGAGTCCAGCAGTAAGTACCACCATGAAGAAAGCAGAGCAGGGCCTCTACTTTCTTAGAAGTTTACGAAGGCTTGGCATGTCATCCAAAACTTTGACAACCTTCTACAGATGAGTGGTGGAGAATATATTGACTGTTGCATCACGGCGTGGTAAGACAAAAACGATGCCTTTGCATGGAAAAGCCTATAAAACATAGTGGATACAGTCCGGTCAATCACAGGTAAAGCCCTCCCCACCATTAAGCACATCTACAAGGAGCAGTGTTGCAGGAAAGCAGCATCCATCAACAACTCCCACCACCTAGGCCATGCACTTTTTTCTCTGCTACCAACATGAGCCTCAGGACCCTCACTATCATGTTCAAAAACAGTTATTACCCCTCAATCATCAGTTTCTTGAACCAGAGGGGATAATTTCACTCAACATCACTTGCCCCATCATTGAACTGTTCCCACAATCTGTGGACTCACTTTCAAGGACTCTTTATCTCATGTTCTTGATATTTATTGCTTACTTGGACCATTAGACCATAAGACATAGGAGTGGAATTGGGACATTCAACCCATCGAGTCTGCTCGGCCATCCCATCATGGCAGATCCTGGAACCCACTCAACCCCATACACCTGCCTTCTCACCATAACCATTGATGCCCTGACCAATCAGGAAACTATCAATTTTCACTTTAAATATACCCAAGGTCTTGCCCTCCACAGATCAATTACCCTCTAGCTAAAAGAATTCCGCCTTACTCTGTTCTAAAGGGTTGCCCCTCAAATTTGCCCCTCTAGTTCTGGATACCCCCACCACAGGGAACATTCTCTCCACATCCACCTTATCTAGACCTTTCAACATTCAGTAGATTTCAATGAGATCCCCCCTCATTGTTCTAAGTTCCAGTGAGTACAGGCCCAAAGCTGCCAAATGCTCCTCATATGTTAATCCCTTCATTCCCAGAATCATCCTCATGAGCTTCCTCTGGACCCTCGCCAATGACAACATATCCTTTCTGAGATATGGGGCCCAAAACTGTTGACAATACTATAAGTGCAGCCTGACTAGTGTCTTATAAAGGCTCAGTGTTACTTTGTTTTTATATTCTAATCCCCTTGAAATGAATGCCAACATTGCATTTGCTTTCTTTACCACAAACTCAACCAGTAAATTAACTTCCTGGGCGTCTTGCATGTGGACTCCTAAGTTCCTCTGCACTTCTGACATTTGAACCTTCTCCCCATTTAGATAACAGTCCTCACTATTGTTCCTTTCACAAAAATGCATTATCATACATTTCCCAACACTGTATTCCATCTGAAACTTTTTTGCCCATTCTTCCAATTTGTCTAAGTCCTTCAGCAATCGCATTGCTTCCTCAGCACAGTCTACCCCTCCACCTATCTTTGTATTTTCTGCAGACTTTGCCACTAAGCCACCAATTCCATTATCGAAATCAATGACAAACAATGTGAAAAGTAGCGGTCCCAATATTGATCCCTGAGGAACACCACTAGTCACCAGCAGCCAATCAGAAAAGGCCCCGTTTATTCCCTCTTGCTGCCTCCTGCCTGTCAGCAATTCCTCTATCCATGTTGGTATTGTTCCTATAATGCCACTGGATTTTATCTTATTAACCAGCTTCATGTGAGGCACCTTATCAAATGCCTTCCGGAAATCCAAGTAAATGACATCCACTGCCTCACCTTTGTCCACCCTGCTTGTTACTTCCTCAAAGAACACTGTAAAGGTAAAATTTCCTTTTACATGTGACTTTGACTTATTTTATCATTAGTCTCCAAGTACCTCAAAAACCTCATCTGTAATAATGGACTCCAGCACTTTCCCAACCATTGAGTTTAGGCTAACTGGCCTATAATTTCCTTTCTTTTGCCTTCCACCCTTCTTAAGGAGTGGAGTGATACTTGCAGTTTTCCAGTCCTCCAGAACCATGCCAGAATCAAATGATTCTTGAGAGATCTTAACCAATCTGCTATCTCTTCAGCAACCTCTTTCAGAACTGTGGGTTATAGTCCACCTTAAGACTTCTCAGTTTGCTTAGCACTTACTCCTCTGTAGTAGCAATGGCACTCACTCCTCCTTCCTGACACTCACGGGCCTCTGGCACACTTTTAGTGTAATCCACAGTGAAGAATGATGCAAAATACTTAGTAAATTCATCAGCCACTTCTTTGTCCACCATTACCACCTCACCAGCATCATTTTCAAGTGGTCCAATATCAACTTTCACCTCTCTTTTACTCTCTACATAACTGAAAAAACTTTTGGTATCCTGCTTTATATTATTGGCTAATCTGACCTCATATTTCATCTTTTCCCTTCTTATAGCTTTTTTAGTTGCCTTTTGTTGGATTTTAAAAGCTTCCCAGTGATTCAACTTCTCACTCACTTTTTGTACCTTATATGCCCTTTCCTTGGCTTTTATGTAGTTCTTAACTTCCTTTGTCAGCAACGGTTGCCTACCCCTGCCATTTGAGAACTTCTTCCTCTGTGGAACATATCTATCCTGCGCCTTATGAACTACTCCCAGAAACTTCAGCCATCTCTGCTCTGCTGTCATCCCCACCAGTATCCTCCTCCAATCCACCTGGGCGAGCTCCTCTCTCGTGCCTCTGTAATTCCCTTTATTCAATTGCAATACTGATACATCTGACTTATGCTTCCCCCTCTCAAACTGCAGTATAAATTCAACCATATTATGTTCACTGCCTCCTAATGGTTCCTTTACCTCAGGCACTTGAACTAAATAAGGTTTATTACACAATACCCAATCTAAGGTCATCTTTCCTCAAGTAGGCTCAAGCCCAAGCTCCTCTAATAAGGCATCTTGTAGGCATTCAACAAGCTCCCTCCCTTGGGTTCCAACACTAATACTTATTATTATTATTTCTGTTTTTTTCTTGTATTTGCACAGTTTGTTGTCTTTTACACATCGATTGTCTGTCCATCCTGTTGGGGGCAGTATTACTTTTTTACTCTGAACTTTGAGCTTTGTGATAAGAGTTCTGGTTTCCCATGCTTTTGCTGAAGATCTGTGAATGATGTGTTACTGGAAGTTGTGAGCATAAAACTAGGGTCACTTTGCATTTCTATGTGGCGGTAGAGGAATTCCACAAAGAATTACAACTACGGATAGTGAAACCACCACAGTGGGCTTCACAGCTGAACAGGTGAGAAGACAGCTGAAACATCTCAACTCAAACAAGGCTGCAGAACCGGATGGTGTCAGTACCAGGGTGTGCAAAGCCTGTGCCTGAGGCTCTCACGGGTTCCTGTACTGTGGAAGACATCCTGCCTCGTCCCTGTGCCGAAGACGCCACACCCCAGCGGCCTCAATAACTACAGACTGGTGGCATTGACCTCCCGTATCATGAAGACCCTGGAGAGACTTGTTCTGGAGCTGCTCCGGCCTATGGTCAGGCCACACTTAGATCCCCTCCAGTTCGCCTACCAGCCCTGACTAGGAGTTGAGGATGCCATTGTTTACCTGCTGAACCGTGTCTATGCCCACCTGGACAAGCCAGCGAGCACTGTGAGGGTCATGTTTTTTGACTTCTCCAGTGCGTTCAACACCATCTGCCCTGCTCTGCTGGGGGAGAAGCTGACAGCGATGCAGATGGATGCTTTCCTGGTATCATGGATTCTTGATTACCTGACTGGCAGACCACAGTACGTGTGCTTGCAACACTGTGTGTCCGACAGAGTGATCAGCAGCACTGGGGTTTCAAAGGGGACTGTCTCATCTCCCTTTCTCTTCACCATTTACACATCGGACTTCAACTACTGTACAGAGTCTTGTCATCTTCAGAAGTTTTCGGATGACTCTGCCATAGGTGGATGCATCAGCAAGGGAGATAAAGCTCAGTACAGGGCTACAGTAGGAAACTTTGTCACATGGTGTGAACAGAATAATCTGCAGCTTAATGTGAAAAAGACTAAGGAGCTGGTGGTAGACCTGAGGAGAGCTAAGGCACCAGTGACCCCTGTTTCCATTCAGGGGGTCAGTGTGGACATGGTGGAGGATTACAAATACCTGGGGATACGAATTGACAATAAACTGGACTGGTCAAAGAACACTGAGTCTGTCTGCAAGAAGGGTCAGAGCCGTCTCTATTTCCTGAGGAGACTGAGGTCCTTTAACATCTGCCGGACGATGCTGAGGATGTTCTACGAGTCTGCGGTGGCCAGTGCTATCATGTTTACTGTTGTGTGCTGGAGCAGCAGGCTGAGGGTAGCAGACACCAACAGAATCAACAAACTCATTCGTAAGGCCAGTGATGTTGTGGGGTTGGAACTGGACTCTCTCACGGTGGTGTCTGAAAAGAGGATGCTGTCTAAGTTGCATGCCATCTTGGACAATGTCTCCCATCCACTACATAATGTACTGGGTGGGCACAGGAGTACATTCAGCCAGAGACTCATTCCTCCGAGATGCAACACAGAGCATCATAGGAAGTCATTCCTGCCTGTGGCCATCAAACTTTACAACTCCTCCCTTGGAGTGTCAGACACCCTGAGCCAATAGGCTGGTCCTGGACTTATTTCATAATTTACTGGCATAATTTACATATTACTATTTAACTATTTATGGTTCTATTACTATTTATTATTTATGGTGCAACTGTAACAAAAAACAATTTCCCCCGGGGTCAATAAAGTATGACTATGACTATGATGCATCATTTTGTACCTGAAATGTTAGGTTATCCACTGTACTTGAATCTTGCTTGGCAGTGTCTCCATTATGGTGTTTATTCCTCTTGTTGCATCCAAGAAACTCAGCCTAGTAAGTATCCCTCATCTCTTACAGCTTGCAGTTCCGACAACAGATCTGCAAGCTCTTGAGGCTTCTGTGGTTCTCTGTGTGAGAGCTTTGAAAAATTATCCAGTCTGCTGAAGAGAGATTCTTTGATTGCCTCCAGAGGGCCAGAGCATTTGTCCAGCCTCTGCCTCAGCATTTGCAAAACATAACTTGATTATTAATGTAAACTGCCCTAAGCATTTTTGCATGTTGCAGTAACTCCCTATCAAACCACTTGCAGAGAAGTTCTAGCTCTTTTCTAGGTTTGAGACTTAGTGCTCCAATGGCATTGCAACAACTTGACTTCCAGGACAGACAACTGGCAAACCATTTGTTAAACACTTTTAATCCTGTTGAGACTAGTTTTCAATGAGCCAGATACCAAGCCAAATCTAATGCACCTGCAGCTCCTGATTGAGGGAATTGTGGAAACTTGATTGTCAAATATGTGCCCTGGGATTGATGGAAGTCCACGTCTGTGCAGATAGAGTTGCCATCAGTGGCAACTTTAGTCTGAAGACTTTGCTGTGATGAAACTGTAGAAAGGGGTGGTGGGGGTCTTTGCTGCTGTCAATTCCTGGACCATGTGAAAGGCATGTTGGCTGCATGGTGTGGACAACTTCTCCTTGTAGAGCTGGATTCTGCTTGTAGACTCACTACCGTCTAAATCAACAGCTGCTTCATACAACCTTGCCTCTTCTGAGGCAACTTCAGCTTCACACACTTCCCTGAGTGCACTTAATGTAGCCTCTACTTGTGCTCTCTCCGTGTCTATACATGATCTCTCTGTGCAAGCTTTCTCTCCATCTCAACTTTGTGCATTAGCATACACTGCCCTCATTCTTGCTGCTTCAGCCTTGGTGTGAGCTCCTACTGCGACTATGCCCGGCAATCATGGACTTGTTCAAGTGTCGCAATGGCATGATTGATGCACCACATCCTGACCTGACATTGCTCAAGTCAGAAGCAGACATTGTTGTGTTTGGGTTCAGACGTGTCTCCAGTCCGCGGGTGATGTCTTTCAAGATGAGTTATCTTTTCACTCTACTGCCCTTGCAGTGCAGATATACGAAGTTATGCAGTGAGTTAAACTCCTCGAAAATCACCCGAGACGGAAGCTTCCTTCAGTGGTTTGTTGGGCTCTTACTTGTGAAAATGCAGAAAGTTAAGTAAAATATGTATTAAATTCGATGCAGAATTGGCTGAATACAGCTGTTTTGGTAGTTTTGACGGCAAAGCATGACTGATTCTGGTTGTAGACTCACCAACGTCTAAGTCAGCAGCTGCTCCACACACCTTTGCCTGTGCTGAGGCAGCTACAGCTTCATGCTATTCACTGAGTGCACTTAGTGTAGCCTCTACACGCACTCTCTCCATCACGGTACATACTTTCCCCATGTCTATTGAGTTTTCTCTGGTTGCATCTCGACTTCGCGTTTCGCATAAGCTGCTCTCATTCTTGCCACAGGTTCTTACTGCAGTTATGACAATCATGGATTCTTTCGAGCACCACAACGATGTGATCGTTGCACCACACCCTGATCTCACTTCCAGAAATTGGTGATCGACATTGCTAACGTCGGAAGCTGACATTGCCGTGTACAGCGTTCAGACACTTCTGTAATCCACAGGCGATGCCTTGAAGGTGAGTTATCGCTTCAATCTATGCCCTTGCATTACAGGTATAAAAAGCTGTGCAGTGAACTAAACTTAATCCAAAGGAATCCACACAGGAATTGATCTTAAAACAACTTTCATATAGGAAGTGATGTTCATACAAAATGAACTGCACCTCTAGCCCTGATGTCAAAGTCAGGTTTATTGTCATATGCAGAAGTACGTGTATGCACAAGCACAATGAAAAGCTTCTTGCAGCAGTATCACGAGCACGTTGCATCAGGAGAAGCAGCATTCACAATAAAAACATAAGTTAAATATAAATTATACACTATTTTTACAAGAAAACACCAAAAGCACCTCATATTAGCGCAAACATGAGGAAATCTGCAGATGCTGGATTTTCAAGCAACACACATAAAAGTTGCTGGTGAACGCAGCAGGCCAGGCAGCATCTCTAGGAAGAGGTACAGTCAACATTTCGGGCCAAGACCTTTCATCAGGACTAACTGAAAGAAGAGCTAGTAAGAGATTTGAAAGTGGGAGGGGGAGTCCAAAATGATGGGAGAAGTTGGAGAAGTCAATGTTAGATGTTAAATGTTTGTCTATCCACGGCCTCCTCTACTGTAAAGATGAAGCCACACTCAGGTTGGAGGAACAACACCTTATATTCCGTCTGGGTAGCCTCCAACCTGATGGCATGAACATTGACTTCTCAAACTTCCGCTAATGCCCCACCTCCCCTTTGTACCCCATCCGTTATTTATATATTTATTATTATTAATTTTTTCTCTCTCTCTCCTTTCTCTCCCTCTGTCCCTCTCCCTATACTCCTTGCCCATCCTCTGGGTTTCCCCCCTCCCCCTTTCTTTCTCCCTAGGCCTCCCGTCCCATGATCTCTCATATCCCTTTTGCCAATCGACTTTCCAGCTCTTAGCTCCATCCCTCCCCCTCCTGTCTTCTCCTATCATTTCGGATCTCCCCCCCCCCTCCCTCCCACTTTCAAATCTCTTACTATCTCTTTTTTTCAGTTAGTCCTGACGAAGGGTCTCGGGCCGAAACGTTGACTGTACCTCTTCCTATAGGTGCTGCCTGGTCTGCTGCGTTCACCAGCATTTTTTATGTTGTTGCTTCATATTAGCAGAAAGTGATTGCAGTGGTCACACTGTTGTTAAACTGCAGTGATGATTAGGGTTTGGCTGGTTAGTTCAAGAACTGAACTAGTTGTAGGAAAGTAGCTATTCTTGACTCTAGTGACGTAGGACTTTAGGTTTTTATACCTCCTGTCTGATGGTAGCAACAAAAAGATGGTATGGCCAGGATTATGGGGATTTTTGATAATGGATGCAGCATCTTTGAGGCAGTGGTCCCTGTAGATACAAGCAATGGGGAGAGATCTGTTCATGATGTATTAGGCAAAGTCCACTATTCTCTGCAGCTACTTGCGAGGGGTGATTGATAAGATCATGGCCTAAGATAGAAGGAGTCAATTTTAGAAAATCTAGCACATTTATTTTTCAACATAGTCCCCTCCCACATTTACACACTTAGTCCAGCAGTCGTGGAGCATACAGATCCTTCTTTGTAGAAGTCGGCGTCTTGGACCTCCAGAAATGGTCCACAGCAGGGGTGATTGATAGGTTTGTGGCCTAAGGTAGAAGGATATGAGTTATTAACTTCAAACTTTCTGCATATTCACTTTAAGAGTTGACCTGCATGTGCATGTAATGAGAGCTGTATAACTCATCTTCTTCTACCTTAGGCCACAAACTAATCAATCACCCCTGCTGTGGATACTTTCTGGAGGTCCAAGATCGGTATTCTCCACGACCGCTGGACTAAGTGTGTAAATGTTGGAGTGGACTATGTTGAAAAATAAATGTGCTAGGTTTTCTAAAATTCTGCCTTCTACCTTAGGCCACAAACTTATCAATTATCCCTCGTATGTTCCTACACCTTGCCATACCAAGCCATAATGCAATCTGTAGATGTACAGTATGTTAGTATCTGATGACAAGTTGAACCTCCTTAATATCCTAAGAAAGTAAAGACATTGCTGCATGTTTTTTTTATAATTCCATCTACATGAATTTATAACTTGATGTATGCCATCTAACATCTTAATGCCCAGGAATTTAAAACTGCTGATCCTCTCCACCACAGATGCCCCAATGTAGACTGGCACATGTTCATCCCTTCTTGTTTTTCCTCCATACAGAAAGTGAACCAAGTTCCTGGGAGTTCACACCACAGATGATCTCACCTGGTCCCTTAATATCACCTTCCTGAACAAGAAGGCACAGCAGTGTCTCCACTTCCTAAAGAGACTGAGGCAAGCAATGTTTCCCACCTTTCCATCTTGACCGTACGTTACAGGTGCACACTTGAAAGCGTCCTGACAGGCTGCATCTACATCTGGTTTGGGAGCAGCTGAGCATCGGACCGGAGGTGCCTACAAAGGACTGTCAGAATGGCTAAGAGGATCATAGGGGTCTCCCTACCATCCATCAGGGACATTTATCAGGAGTGCTGTACACAGGGCCCTCGGTATTACTAAGGATCCCACCTATCCATCCAGCATCCTCTTTGACTTTCTACCATCAGACAGAAGACCCGATGAATAAAGACAGGAACGGTCAGGATGGGAAACAGTTTCTTCCCTCAGGCCTTTAGGATTCTGAATTCCCTGCCATGTCACTGGTTAATATGTTCTGTACCTTAAAATATTTAATTTATGCACTTTAGTTCATTTATTTATGTGCAATCCATCTGTAAATATTATCCTTACTTTCATAAGTTATTGGGTGTTATATATGTTAAGGTGCTTACAGAGCAAAATAGTGAGGTTGTGTTCAGAGTTCATGAAATCTGATCACAGAGGGGAAGAAACTGTTTCTAAAACACTAAGTGTGTGTCTTCAGGCTCCTGTACTACCTCCTCCCTCGTGGTAGTAATGAGAAGAGGGTGGGTCACGGATGGTGTGAGTCTTTAATGATGGATGCTGCCTCATTGAGGCATTGCCTTTTGAAGATTTACTGCAGGAAAGATATCAATAAGATTGAAGGAGTGCAGAGAAAATTGACGAAGATGTTGCTGGGACTTGAGGACCTGAGTTATCGGGAAAGATTGTGTAGGTTAGGACTTTACTCCCTGGATTGTAGGGAAAGGAGGGAGATTTGTTAGATTATGAGCGAGTATAGGGTAAATGCGAGCAGGCTTTTTCTACTGAGATTGGGACAGACTAGAACTAGAGGTCATAGGTAGAGGGTGAAAGGTGAAATATTTAAGGTGAACCTGAGGAAGGAACTTCACTCATGGGTGGTGCAAATGTGGAACAAGCTGCAGTGAAAGTGATGGATGCAAGTTCAGATGCAACATTTAAAAAACGTTTGCATAAGTAACTAGATGGAAAGGATGTGGAGGGCTATGGTCCAGATGTGAGTCAATGTACGAGACAGTTCAGCACAGACTAGATGGGCCAAGGGGTCTGTTCCTCTGCTCCATGACTATGACCCTATGCTGTACATTCTGAAGGTATTCTACTTAAAAGTAAAAAAAACCAACAAAAATACATGCAAGATACTTGCTGAAGAGAAATCTTTGCATATTCCCTCCTTGCACCAGCATTTGCTTTTTATATTTCAAAAATAAACTTTATCCATAAAAATATATACACAAGAAATACAAAACAAAATAGAAATACAAGACTTTCTTTATATTTGTAATGTTATCAAGTTCGTATATTCATTGTGCCCTCAAGTTAATAACTTCTATAAATGGCACCAGCACTTACGCACCTGTACAAAGTATAGGCTTCACAGTTTTCTATTGAACAAGAATGAGCTACATGATTATAATTCATTGGTAATTCATTGCACTGCTATTTTGTTCAAGGATTCAAATATTCACAGTACTTATGTTATCAATGTACATATGCAGTATACAACCCTGAGGTTTGTCTTCTCTCAGGCAGCCCCAGAACAAAGAAAACTCTAGAACCCATTCAAAAAAAGACATTAAA
Organism: Mobula hypostoma; assembly: GCF_963921235.1. Classification (NCBI taxonomy): domain Eukaryota; kingdom Metazoa; phylum Chordata; class Chondrichthyes; order Myliobatiformes; family Myliobatidae; genus Mobula; species Mobula hypostoma. The sequence goes on along the minus strand of NC_086105.1, from coordinate 107,302,929 downwards.
AACCTCCCCCCATGCGCAAACGGCAAAAAAAGAAAAAAAAGAGTGAAAACCCCGGAATATAAAACACAAAATTGAAAGAGTCTAGGCATATTCAGTTCAGGTCAGTTCAGTTCAATCTAGTGTATGTAGTTCGTTATCTGCTGGCCTCCTCGATCAAATTGTTCAAAATAGCAACTAAAAAAAAAAGCAATGACCAGAAACCAGAAACATACCATAAAGCGTACTAGAGCGCAATCTACAAACAGCATCGATTGAACTTTGCCCTAGACCCAGGACTCCGGCACAATCCTCCAGCAGCTTCGAGCAAGCAATGCACATAGCTTAGGGGAATCCATACCAATAGCCACATTCCCTACTAATCCCAGTGCCACTCCACCTTGCCTCATCTGATTGTTCTGATGCTCTCCTCTTCTCAGGTTGGATATCTTGCAATGAATGCATGAGAAAGTTACATTCAATGTCACTGGTTGCCTTTTTGCTGTCGCACAAAGAGATGTGTGACAGAGATGTGGAAGAGATGTGAGAAGGGTTCCAGAGGAGCAGAGCTTGCATGTCACTTGCCACTGAAGGAGCTCACCACATGGTTATCTGACATCTGCTACCCCTCTGCAACTTCCTTTTCTATTAGTAATGTCCCTCCCTCTCTGGCCCATGGGGTCCTGACATCTGACGGGTGTTCCCCGTTGCATTCTCTCTATACGAAGTAAAAGCCAGTTTTATACCTTGTGACATGCAATAAAACCCATGTTTCTGGATCTAGCCTATAAGAACTATGATGAACACTGTAGTTGTATGGCAAGAAAAACATTTGCAAACAGCATGCACGTAAGGGTGGGAAAACAGTTCTGTAAAGGGGCCGCTCCTCTCTGGATCCTACAATTTCGGTTACACTCTCCAAACTGACTGGCTGAAACAACATTTCCTGCAGATTAATGTTACTGAAAGCAAAGCTCTTCTCTCTGGTTCTTGCCAATGTCAATTGGCTCTGGCTCTGTCCCCATTAGAATCCTGGCCTCTACATGTGTCCCAAGTTGTGGAATGCAGTACAGCTAGGCTTGTGTGGAGTACATTCTCACAAAAGCTTTCCTTGACTTCAGTGACAGCAAAATTGAGTGCCTTTCCCTTTTGAATCCCTCAGTGCAGCTAAACTGTGACCCAACTGTCCATCCTTGCTGTTCTCAGACGAACTCATGCTGTGATTCATGAGTATGGAATTCTTGTGCTTGTGAATTGGATTTCACGCTTTTTGATACAGTGTATCCATGCCATACCGGGATTCCCCCACTGCAAATCATGAATTAGACATTAGCAACAGTGTTGATCAGGTTTATAGCATGAATCAGGCACTAACACAGGACCTTCATGTTTTTCATTGGGACCAGACCCAATAAAATGCAGCTTCCCGTGATCCGCTATGCACCAAACTGGCCCTAGCTTTATCACTTGCACATTCTCCACAAGCAGCCTAACACTAGCATTGGCAGCTGTGGAAGCAAGTGGGTCCAGTAGCGAGAGAAAGACAGAGAGATAAATGCTCCTACTTTCACTCAAAGAGACATGATATCTGCATCAGAAAGAAACATGGCAAGAAGGAGGCTTTGACCGCAGGGGTTGGGATGGGTGCAATGGAGGTGGACGTAAAGGAGAACAAACAGGGCCACCATAGGAAGGGCCTGGAGGAGGCAGCTCCAACTTATCTCCTCCAGGTGTGAGAATCCCCACTCATTACAACAATATAGAAATAAATTGTCTAACACATCAAGTTAAGTCAGAGTGAGTTCATGCCACTGAACATTGTGGTATTGAACTATTTCACAAATTAGATCAGGGGTTTGTTGACTGAGGTGATCCAACAAAAAGCATGTGATAGGATATGATGTAGCATCCAGAAGCTCTCCGATGCTTAGTGCTGAACAATGTTGATATTAAGGTTTATAGTGTGTTTAGGGTAAATTTGTCTGCATTGTTAACCCTTGTGGGAGAGTGTAACCCTGTAAGGGAGGCTGTAATAACACTTGCACTCTTCCTTCTTGCTGTGCTCTATTGAGAGCTGAGGCCAGTGATGTTCTACTGGGAAATCTTCCCAGTAGCATCTCATATCTTCCAGCAGCTCCAGCCACCATTTCATGTTCCTTTTTCTCCGGTTTTGTATTCTGTTCTTCTTCTGACACTAGCAGACAGCGTTGACCAGCTAGGCTGTATATCATACACAACAGCAAGGTTCTGCACCTGCTGGGCGCCCCAGGATTGGTGCAGGCACTGGGATCTTATTTTGAGAAAAAACAGTGATGCTTTGCACATTTTTACTACTGATAAGGTTCTCAGAGCACTGCTCAGCTGCCCTAGTTCTTGAAAAATGTCACATGCTCTTTAATGGAGATGACGTCCTTGGAAAATCCACATCTACACTATTGTTCAGTACAGATCTAGAGATATGATGTGGTGTCTCTTAAGAATCAGTAGGAGTAAGTTCTTCACAAATCAACATGCCTTTTCCTCTTTACTAAGATTGTTCACTTCGGCTGCATGGCTTGTCATTATCACACTGGTACCTCAGCAAGCAGAGTCCACCATGAAGACAAGTATTTTGCATAAGAGGCTTCTACCAGCCATAAGGGCAGAAATGAGTGCAAGTGCAAACTGTAACATTTTTTTGTACTACGTAAGTATTACACTTTCTGGAGGACATCAGAAAAACGTGATGAATAGCGCACTCAAAGTGCCTAGTCCAATATCCTGTGAGGCATGACACCATCCAGAAATAATCACCGACACAATCTACCCTGGTTGAAATTATCTGTGATTGGTACATAGAATACAACTGATCCAGATCCTCAGCTGGATTTCCATTGCAACATTGAATTAAAGTACAGTATTAGCTATTCATGATCTGAATATTGGAAACAGGAGTCTGGTGGAACAACTTACTTCACTGATAGTTACAATTTACTCAAAAGTTGCCAACTCTTTAGAGGTAGATTTCAGACAGCAATTTCTGGCTTAACCCTATGGAAGACCAAACTTTCTCAAGCATCTGACTGGCCACGTAAAAAGATGGATATGAGAGAACCTCAGAGATTTGGTCTGCCTATGAATGTGCAGAATTAAAAACTGACACAGTTCCTCTTCAAGCAATGGAAGTACATCTTTTAGAACAATTCAAACATGTCCAAAAGCCTGATTCTATTTAAATTGGATATGCCAGGAAACAAAATGTACACGGTGAAGCACATCACCTTTCTATGTGTGGACTTGGGACAGGAAAATGAGTCAGCTGTATCATTTTGAAATTCACAGCCTCTTGAGTTAGTGTAAGGAATATCTGAAGTGACTTACTTACAGAAAGTAAATATTTACTTAAAAAGCACACAACAAAATTACAAAGACATAGGAAAAAATAAACAAGTCATTAAACAGATGTTGTTAGAAAAGAGCTGGTACAGGCACGATAGATTGAATTTCTTCCTCTTTCCCTTTTTCTCCTCTGTCAGGGTGCTCCATTAGATATATCTCTTGATTATCTGTCCTTGTCAAGCAAACTTTTTATTGAAGTTATTCTTGCTAAGCGTCTTGGTACACATTTCATTTAAAGCACTTTATAAATGTCATCACCATTAAACAATTCAATTAGTCTGTATATCTAAATCTATTAGAGACATCAGAGTTCTAAAGACTGCAATTTGGAACAAGGTGTAACTAGTTGAAATAAAAGTCTTCCAGGCTGCAAAAGAATTGTTGCTCGCTCCTTGGTTTTAGGGGATTCATTTAGTCTCTAATTGTCTCCTGTGGTTCAAGAAAAGTGGTCATCTGTGACCTAACACAAAACTCTGTGAAAAGCTTCTCTGATCTTCAAATCCCGCCTTTAAAGTCTTAAGAAAACAGGGATGGTTTTGAACCAATCTGCTCTTACTTGAAAGTTAATAGTTTAAAAGCCTGGAGATTGAACCAAGAAGCAGAGACAATAGCCACTTTTGTTGTGTCTGAAAGACCGACCATGTATAGCATTAATACCATACTCCAGTACAGACAAGCACACCACTGGTTTTGTATTCAGCCTTGATTAGTGAAGCTATCAGGGTTCGTTTAACTATGGATGATTTCCCCCTTGGAGCCTCAGGGTGTGAGAATGGATGAGAGAGTGAGTGGACAGGCCAACAGGCTGGTACCGGCCAATTGCCATGAATTGTAGGTCACTGCAGAACAGTGTTCCCACAGTAGCAACAGGTCTACTGAGAGGTCATGTGACCCTCCCCTGGGCAGTTGGCTCAGGGGATGTGTGGGAACCAGCATGGTGACAGACTATGATAGAGAATTACAAGGTTCAGTAACCAGGCCTTTTCAATCTGTGCACTGTGCTGTGCGCACAATAGAAGACTCCCACAGGCCCTCTCTCTCTGTAGGCTGTCCTGAATTAAGTGGAGCTGATTAAGACAGACATGGAGGGGAAACCCTATAGGAATGAAAGCCACTGTCTGAATAATCTATTGGAGAGCTACAGATTGAAATTGTGCCTTTACACCTGCTCTTGCCAAGAGTAGGTAGATTTGACCCAAATATTAATAAATATGCAAGGGCAAGATTTAACTTGGCAAATTCAACCCAGCTCTGCTGGGTTTCAACTAGGTGACTGGGACTACAAAAAATTTATCTTTAGATATAATGGATCTAATTTGAACATATTTAGGAGCAATGGAAAAGTTACTATTTTGGTATTTTGAACACTGCATTTTATTGATCAAACAAGCAATCTGACTGTATCATGTAAATTGATTGATTGATCAAAGAATTGATCAGGGGAAGGGGAAGTGGAGGGAACTCACACCAGTCCTCATTAAGGGATCAGAAGTGGGAAGTGTTATGTTTCGTAACTTCAAAATATAAAACTAATTGAAAGAAAAACACAGAGCCATGGACACGCACGTGCATTCTTCCTTTTTATTTTAGTGAGGTGCATACATGTGATGTGGTGATGTGATAACGTATGCCATTCACATACTTTTACATATAACACATAATGAATTATGTAATCAACAAAGAATGTTTAATCAAACAATGTATTTACAATATTACTCAAATATTAAATACACAACACTCTTCCCTGCTTAGCTATAAACTCCAACTCAATATAGAATGCACCCCAGTTTCTATATAGACATCCACGGCATAGTAAATTTTAAATTGTTCTATTCAGGCCTAAAGATTTAATTGCTGTGACAATTTCTTACTCGTGTATGATGATGTCTCTCCTGACAAGGTGGGGTGGGGGCGGGGTCACTCTCCTTGGCAGCTGAGATGTGGCTGTGAAGGAATCTCAGGTTTTGGGGCCTGCTTGGTAATAATTGTCGAAGTTGACGCTGTGACTGCAGGAGGTGTTTCTGACAGCTCGGGAGACCTTACTTCTCTAACAATTGACTCTGCTACTCAATTCAAATACCGCATTTTGGGAGGTCTGACTACTTGACTGATGTTCTCCAAACTGCAGAGGCTAAAGAGCAAAGTTCCCGTGATTAGGGCAACAAAAAGGTGGTTGCAGGAAGCAAAGGAGCAGCTACGGAACTGCTTCAGGTCAGTGGACTGAGCCGTGTTCAAGGATTCATCAGTGCATCTCAATGGTTGTCACAAACTTCATTAAGGCAGTTGTAGAAGAGTGTCTCCCAATGAAATCATTCAGAATCTTCCCCAAGCAGAAGCCCTGGATGAACCATGAGATGTGCAGTCTGCTGAGGGCCAGATCAGAGGCATTCAGTTTTGGTGACCAAGAAACAAGAAGTCCATGTACTATCTCTGGAAGGCCACCTCATGGGTGAAGTGGCAATGTTGGACTAAACTTGAATCAATGAAGGATGCTCGCCAGTTGTGGCAGGGCTTGAATGCTATCTCCTCTTAGAAAATTAAATTAAGTAACATAAGCGACAACAGGGCTTTGCTTCCAGATAAGCTCATTGCCGTCTATGCTCACTTTGACCTTCAAATCATGGAGGAACCTTCATGAACTTCCACAGACACAAATGATCCAGTGATTTCAGTCTCTGAGACCGACATGCAAGCAGCCTTCAGGAGGACGAATCCAAGTAAAGCTGCCTAGACGGGGTATCTGGCCAAGTACTAAAGTCCTGTGCTGAACAACTGGCTGGAGTGTTCGCTGAGATCTTTAACCTCCTGCTTTAGCAGTGTAACATATCCACCTGCTTAAAGCAGCCTTCACTTATTCTGGTGCCTAAGAGGGCTGTGGTAATCTGCCTCAAAGACTAGAGTGCAATAGCACTTACATCCACAATGATGAAAGGTTTTGAGAGGTTGGTGAAGAAGCATATCAACTCCTGCCTGAGAGGCGACTGGATCCATTCTATTTTGCCTACCAGCGCAACAGGTTCCCAGCAAATGCCATCTCATTGATTCTTTACTCAACCCTGGAACATCTGGACAACAAAGATGCACACATCAGAATGCTCTTTATTAACTACAGCTCGGCATTCAATTCCATCTTTCCGCCAAAACTAATCAATAAGCTTCAAGACCTAGGCCTCGATAGCTCCTTGTGCAATTGGATCATTGATTTTCGAGCCCCTGCTGTACTCACTTTTTATACTTATGACTGTGAGGCTAAGCACAGCTCCAATGCCATATTTAAGTTTGCTGATAGCATCTCTGTCGGAAGCCACATCAAAGGGGGTAACGAAGCAGCATGTAGGAGGGTGATTAGAAATCTACTTGAGCGATGCCATGACAACAATCTCGCACCCATTGTCAACAGGACCAAGGAGCTGATTATTGAATTCAGGAGGAGGAAATCAGAGGTCCATGAGCCAGTTCTCATCAGGGGATCAGAGGAGGAGAGGGGCAGCAACTTTTAATTTATTGGTGTTACCATTTTGGATGATCTGTCCAGCATGTAAGTGCAATTATAAAGGAAACAAGGCAGCTCCTCTACTTCCTTAGGAGTTTGCGAAGATTCAGCCTGACATCTACTACTTTGACAAACTTCTATAGAAGTGTGGCGGAGAGTATATTGACTGGCAATATCACAGCCTGGTATGGAAGCACCAACGCCCTTGAATGGAAAATCCTACCAAAAGCAGTGGATAAGGCCCAGTCCATCAAGGGTACAGCCCCCCCCCCCACTATTGAGCACATCTACACAAAGCATTGTCACAGGTAAGCAGCACCCATCAGGGAAACCACGACCCAGGTCATACTCACTTCTCACTGCTGTCACCAGGAAGGTAGAGGAGCCTCAGGTCCCACACCACCAGATTCAGGAACAGATATTACCCCTCAACCATCAGGCTCTTGAAACTGAGGGGATAGCTTCAATCAGCTTCACTTGTCCCACCATTGAAATGTTTCCATAACCTATGGACCTCACTTACAAGGACTCTTCATCTCATGCTCTCAATACTTAATACTTACTGATTTATTATTATTACTTCTTTCTTTTTGTATTTGCAGTTTTTTTGTCTTTTACACACTAATTGAATGTCAAAGTTGGTGCAGTCGTTCATTGATTCTATTATGGTTATTATTCTGTTATTGATTAATTGAGTATGTCCACAAGATAAGTTGTACATGGTGACGCATATGTACCTAGATAATAAATTTACATTGAATTTTGAACTTTTACCCACTTTTGTTCATCTCTGTAGTCCCCCACCTGGGCAGCTTGTCCAGGAGGGAAACATTGAACCTCCTTGTTTGAGGAGCCCTCAATTTGTCTCAGCTGTTGATGCTGCATACTCCTTCTGCAATTGAGTCTGAGGAGGTCCAAGCGTGAGCACAAGGGACAACCCAGGAAAAGCATAGCTTGTGAGACGTTGGTTGTGGAGTGATTTGCAAAGAGGAAATTGGTGAGCTTCTGATTCATTATCAGTGCAGTATGTACTGCTGACATTGCTTGCAGTGCATTGTTCACACGCTGGACAAAACTTTCTGCCAAGCCATTTGTAGCTGGGTGGTATGGTGCAAATGTATTAAGTCTTATTCCATTCATTTTTAGGAATGACTAAAACTATTCCTCAAAAAAAATGTGGTCCATTGTCACTGACTAAATGTTCTGGAGCACCAGTCCTTGAGAAGAGGCTTCTCAACATGTCAGCAGTATGTGAGGCTGCAGTGGAGGCTATTGGGAGCACTCCTGGCCACTTTGTAGCTGCATCCACTACTACCAAGAAATTTGTGCCCATGAACGTTCTGGAAAAATCCACATGAATTTTCTGCAGGTGCAATGTGGGCCATTCCCAGGGGTGAAAAGGTGCTGCCCTTGGCATCTTCTGGACATGTTGGCATCCCATACAGTGCATGGTGAACTCCTCGATCTGCTGATCTATCCCATGGCCACCAGACAAAAGCTTTGAGTCAATGCGTTCATTTTGGCCACATCTAGATGACAGTCATGTAGTTCCTCCAACACTTTAGCTCTTGGCTTGGATGGTACAACAGCTCTCAATTCCCACACAAGGAAGCTCCATCAAGGGCAAGTCCATTTCAGCACTGGTAAAAAAAAGGGAAGTGACTGGGATTTCTGCTGCACATTCCAGCTACTTTGAGTGGCAGTATAGACCTGAGACAGTATGAGTTCTTTCCTGGTTTCCCTTTGAATCAGCTCTGCCGTACTTGGGAGATTTCAAATTTGCATTAGTAAGAATATGTCAAGAGGAGAGTCCTTTACTCTAAACTTTTCAGGAATTTCCATTTCAAAGGGTAAACAGGATAATCCATCATCATTCCTGTGTTTAGTTGTCCTCTTGAATTCAATTTTGTAATTGTGCCCTCCAAAAAACAGAGCCCATCTCTGCCTTCATACTGCTGCTGTTAGTGGAACACTCTTCTGTGGATTGAAAATGGTCACCGGTGGTTGATAATCAGTAATGAGGGTAAATTCTCTCCCATGCAAGTAATAGTGGAAATGTTTTACACCCCAAACTGGACTCAAGGCCCCTCTGTCAATTTGTGTATATTTTTTTCTCTGCAGTGGTAAGGGAATGTGATGCAAAGACTTTGGGGTGTTCATCTCCATCAGTTATAACATGTTACATGACTGACCTACACCATAAGGTGAGGCATCTCAGGCAAGATTCATTGGACTATGTGGATCATAATGTGTGAGTACTCTGTCTCCTGTCACCCTTTTCTTTGCCTTTTGGAAATCCACCTCACACTGTTTTATCTTTTGCAATTTCTTCCTGATCTGTAGTAATGAGTTCAAGGGATGGAGCACACTAGCTTTGTGTGGCAGGAACCTGCTATAGTCATTGACAAATTCTAAAAAGGACCACAAATCTGACACGTCCTCTGGCCTTGGTCGTCCACCACTGCATCAATTTTCTCAGCACATTTGGGTAGTCTTTGTGCATTAGTAGTGTTACCACATAAAGTGATGCATGGTTTAAAGAATTCACACTTGTTATGCTATGTGGTGAACCCATAATCTTCTAATCCTTTTAACACTGCCTTGAAATTTGGAGTAATTTCTTGTCATCCTCACTGGTAACAATGAGTGCCTTGAAGCACCTCGATCATAGCTTTCTGCCAGAGTGAAGGCATAGTTGCTATTATAGCGAAAAAGTCTTTTTTTGGGGTATTTATGGTGAGAAGCACTTTGGACTCTTTTTCCATCCCCATCTGTAGGTAAGGCTTAGCTCAGTCCACTTTGCTGAAGTGTGTCCCTCCAGAAAGGTTTGCAAAGGTACCTTCTATCCTGGGCAGAGGGTATTGATCTACTTTCAGTACAGGGTTGATGGAGATGCATCCTCCTTGGCTAAGGGATCACTGGCAAAGCCCAGAGACTTAAATCAATCTTGGAAAGAATTCCTTCAACCTCCGTGTGATCGAGCTCACTGGCTACTTCATCACGAATGGTATAAGGAACCGGATGGGCTTTGTAAAACTTGAGTGTGGTATTTTAATTTAACACTATTTTAGTCAGAGTCATAGTCATAGTCATACTTTATTGATCCCGGGGGAAATTGGTTTTCGTTACAGTTGCACGATAAATAATTAATAGTAATAATTGCTTGATATGCTTCAGTTTTCCAATGCCATCCTTGAATACTGGGGTGGCATCATCCAGTACCTTCCTTAATTTGCTTTCAGTTGACCCTTTTGCAGGGCATGTGGCATGCAAATGGTAGATAGATCTCCAATTAAATTGTAGTTGTCTCAGCCAGTTATGGCCCCACAATGCTGAATCTCCTGTTTTTATCACGTACAAGCCTAATGTAGCTTGTTGGTTGTTGTATTTCACTATTATGAATGTCATTCCCATAGGAGTTACCTTTTCTCCAGTATACGTTCTTAGATCGATATCCGCAGGCTTCAGTTCAGTATTTTTGAAATGCCATTCAATCTCCTTTCTTGAGTTTCCTTTTCTTACTCACCTGGTTTCACCTATCACCTTCTAGCTATTCTCCTTCCCCTCCCCTCACATTTTTATTCTGGTATCTTCCCCCTTCCCTTCCAATAGCGGACCAAAATGACTACTCTTCATTCATTTCCATAGATGCTGCCTGACTTGCTTAATTTCTCCAGCATTCTGTGTGTGTTGATTTGAATTTCCAGCATCTGCAGAATTTCTCATGCTTATGATTTGTTTGTCTCATGTAAATTTTCATATCATAAATCTCAAGGCTACGCAGTCTTGTGTCTCTCTTCTTATCAGATTTTTCATCAATAATATGCAGATTAGTGCTCTTTTTGAAACTGCAACCTGACTTTTTATCTTTTTCTCTTCCCTGTGCAGTCCAACATGCTCTTTGAATGTGTCTTACTTTGTTGCATTTTCTGCACATATTGTCTTTAAACCTGCATTAATCTGGTGTATGTGAGCCCCTGCCACAATGGTAATATAACTTTTCAATCAGGCAGGCCCCCATCTAAACACTGCAATGTTGTTCACACTCATTGTCATTCCTGACTACAACTCAATTGCATCTCTGACTGCTGTTTCCATTGATACAACAATTTCTTTTTTTTTAATTTTATTTTTATTTGGATAAGGAATTCACAATTGTCATGTACTTTTTTCACACATATAACCTTTTCCATTTTTTTATATGTATAAAACTACAATTATTTATACATTCTTAAGTACACATTGAGATGATATAAAAGGAAAATAAATATTTAAATAGATAATTATGTACTGTGGTAAATCTAACCTATTAGGCTAAGTAATGAAATTAGTTGTTAAGAAAAATGGTAATAATAGTTTCCATACAACCCTTCTGGACCCTGGAGCCATTTTTGAATGCTTTTTTGTAAGATTCCACAAACTAAATAATCTCTCAGTGCATCATTAGACCCAGTACTGAACTGACGATGCTCAGACAATTTCTTCAATTCAGCAATGCAAGTGAGCTGAAATGGATTCCCCTGCCTTTTGATTTTGGTTATGAGAGCTTAAGCATTCTGCAATCAACAATGGCATCAGTTTGTAAATGTTCCTGTATTACTGCCACAATATCAGCAAAGCTCACCTTTGCTTGTTTAGCTGGAGCAGTCAAAACACCTGAGCAAACTATATGCTCTTCCACCAATAGCACTCTGAAACATTGTTACTAATTTTTCATTGACTAGTTACATTGCTTCAAAACACTGCTCAATCCATTCAGTGTACAACATCCAATTACCTGTTACAAAATCAAACATACTATCTTTCCAATGTAGCCAGCCATTTCAGCTTTTTACTTATTTATTATTATCTCCCAATATTCACTGCTTATGAAGCTATGAATTTCTTCCATTCTCTGCTTTTCTCTTTAATTTGACTGTCTTTCTCCCTCCTTGTGAAGAAAGCAAAATGTGCTGCGCTTTTTTTTAACTCAAACATCTTGTAGCTCTTCAACATGCAGGTGGTCATCTCGGGCTCATTTAAACTTCCTTGTCACCACTGTTAAGTTTTGTAACTCCAAAACATAAAAACGAATTGAAGAAACACAGAGCTGGAGATACGTGTGTTTACTCTTCATTTTTACTTTAAGTGAGGTGTGCAGATATGACGTAGTGGTGTAATGATGTATACCATTTACATACTTTTACATATAACCCTCAATGAATTATGTAAACAAGAAAGACTGCTTAATCAAATAATATATGTAACCGGGTGACCGTCGGATCTTATTCAGTATCGTTAAAAGTGTACTTAGGCATCCATCCATGTAATGCTAGAATAGTTGTCTGTGCCTTTAAGGGAGACAGAGATGTCATTATGCACGCGCGGGATAGTGGGGAGACAATTTTGCTTTCTGCTGAAGATGCTGGTAGGGCGTTGGAATTGGGGTCCTCCCAGAGTGTGCTGGGCATGGTGAGGAAAGGTGAGCATTAATTGACAGTATCCATGTGAATTCGTTTATGCTTGTTGGTGGATCGAGAATATCGGTAATTTGACATGTTTTACATGTGGATGCTTTAGATTTCCACGAGTGAAGGAATCGACGCTGGGTAGTATGGCTTATACGAAGTTCTTCACCATCCAAGTAGGTCAGTCTTCCTGTAATTTAACTACCAGGCAATATCTTGTAAAAGTTGTGCCAAAGTGTACCTTTTGTCTAACTTTATTGTATCGGGACTGATTGTGCATGTAACCGCGTAACGTGAATGTTTAGTCTCTGTTCGGAAGTTCAGCACGTGTGTACGTTTTAGATGAGATGTATTCACTTACATTTTTCACTGTTATGTATAAGATGCAGGGTGGGTGGGATTCTAATATTGTTTGTATTGTGTTCCTTCAGGATTGCCACTACTGTATTAGTACCATATTAGTTCTGGTATTTTTTGTACTGCATAAGCAATTCTGTCCATGCACAAGGGTGTGGATCGAAAGTTAAACTGAGATTGTAACGGCAAGAACTGGTTGTAAATTCGTTCGTTTTGTTTTGCGACCCTCTTCTGCTAATTAAACATCTAAAACAGATAAAGGAATTAAAACCCGAAAAAGTCTTTGTTGTCCTGAGTGTGTACTTTTTCCCAGGCTACATATACTTACAACAGCACTTAAATACTAAATACATGACAGAAAGTCGAGTGGTTTCAAGTTCCTGGGTGTCAGCATCTAACCTGAAGATCTATGCTGGGCCCAACATATTGATGCAATTACAAAGAAGGCATGACAGCGGCTATATTTCATGGGGAGTCTGAGGAGAATTGGAATGTCACCAAAGCCACTTGCAAATATCTGCAGATGCACTGTGGAGAGCATTCAAACTGATTGCATTACCATCTGGTAAGGAGGGGCCACTGCGTGATCAGAAAAAGCTGCAAAAGCTGTAAACTAATTCATTTCCATCATGGACACTAGCCTCTCCAGCATCCAGGACACATTCGAAAGGTGATGCCTCAAAAAGGCGGCATCCGTCACTAAGGACCCCCATCACCCAGGACATGCCCTCTTCTGATTGCTACCATCAAGGAGGAGCTACAAAAGCCTGAAGATACACACTCAACACAGGAGCAGCTTCTTCCCCACCACCTTCAGATTTCTGAATGATCAATGAATCCATGAACACTACTTCAGTATATTTTCCTCTCTTTTTGCATTACTTAATAAAACTAATTTTTTTATATATACTTATTGTAATTTATAGTATTTATTATTATGTATTGCAATGTACTGCTGCCACAAAACAACGGATTTCATGACCAATGATATTAAACCCAATTTCGATTCTGATTTTGAACTGGTTTTAATAAATCAAAAATGTGAAAAGCAGTATAAAATCTGCAAAATTTGAATCTGTCTCACAAATAATGGAAACATTGAGATAAATAGATTCTTACCCAACTTTGTGACTTCTTGGACACTTCAATAGTACAGAATTGCCCCTCAGTGTTCCCACTAGCCAACGTTACAAGAAATCTGTGGGTTTAGCTGATTTCTCCTTAAGTCAGAAACATCCATTTTCTATAGCCACCATATCACATCTCACTACATACACTTGTTATGATTTTTTCATTTCATTCAATATTCACCTGAACACTACACATATTTAAATTAACCATATATATATATTGCATCCGGTAATTAAAGAGCATCATGAAACATTTGATTATTTTCATTACTACTGGGAAAAGTGCTTTAAAAATGTATGGGAGATTTTGCATAAAGCTAAATATCCATAACTCAGGTCATTTGTGACCAGGGAGCCCCCGTGTAAATAAGAGTTGTGGGTATTTGTTTCCATCAGTGTACATAGCTGCTATCACGTGGGAGAGATGATAGTGAGCAGAAAGCAAAACAAACCAACTCACATTGAGAAAAACCAGCTAAGCTGCAACCATGCTTCAAACTTGTCAAATACTTTGAACATTTCACAATGTCTCTAGTTTTCAGAAGAGTTCAAAACGTTAAAAATAAAATCATTAAGAAATATTAAAAACAAAAAACAATAATGCCTTTAAAATTATAAAGAATATGATTGAGCTAGGGGTTTGGAGTGAAGGAGGATGAGAAGTGACTAGATGGAGGAGTAAAAGATGATAAGAGACATAGATTGAGTGGATCGTCAGAGACTTTTTTCCAAGGAGGAAATGGCTAATACAAGCGGGCATAATTTTAAGGTCATAGGAGAAAAGTATAGAGGGAGGATATTAGAGGTAAGTTTTCATTTTAAACAGAGTGGTGGGTGCATGAATGCACTGCCAGGGGTGCTAGTGAAGAAGATAGAAAAATAGAAGGGTCTGTAGGAGGGAACGGTTAGATGAATCTTGGAGTGGGTTAAAACAGCAGTATAGCATTGTGGGCTGAAGGGCCTATGTTAAGATTCAGAAGAACGTTAATGATCCAAAACTTCTCTTGTCCCCGCACAGCCGTTCCTCTTCAGGCTGTTATTCCAGATCTAACCAAGCACAGATTCTGTGGGCAAATTCCCCAGCACAGTCCACCTGTACTTTGCACTCTGCCATGGTCTCCAGGTCCAGTATCTTAGTGCTGTCAGGTGGAGTCTGAAGAAGGGCAGACAACTAGTTTGGAACTTTTGTGTTTGCGCACGAATCGCAAACTTGATTCACAGGGACATGCTGGCACACTAAACTGCTGGCATTTCCCCTTAAAATTGTGTTCATTATGCTGGAAGTACTATGTAAATGCAAGTTATTGCTAATTTTTTGCTGATATTTACAAATTCACTGGACAGGTAATTATTCCTCACCCTTCCATTGGCAAAATCTCTATTTAATGCACCAATAGGTGATGGTATATATATTTTATCTGCTTGACCTTCTAACCATTGTTACTCACCTGGATTGTTCCAACAGTGCTATCCAACTCTAACATCATGGCCTCTAACACCAAGAAAGACAAGGTGTTTAGGCACAAGGCCACCCACAGACTCCTCTCCAAGTACACATAATTCATACCACATGGCAAACTCACTAAATATGAATAAAAAAGTTGAACAAATAGTCTATTTAGGAGTTGATTGTAGGATATTATTCTGGGATACAGTAAGCAAGTAATCTGATACTTGGTAACAGAAGAAAAGATGATATCTGGCTGATGATTCTCAAAGTTTTCAACACCTCTCGTTTGTGATTTTATTCAAACTGACTGACAATAATCCAACTATTAGGATGATAAAAGGCAAACTAGAAGGACATCTTTCACTCATTAATCTGATGTCACGGTCCTGACCGTTAATTGCCCATTTTCTCCTAATTCCTTTTGATTGTGCCATGGTTCCGATGGTTAATTCCCCACTTTCTCCTAATTCACTTTGATGTCGGCACACCTGGTTTTCATCAAGACCTGCAGCATAAGAACCCCAGCTTTGCACCCACTAGTTGCCAGATCGTTGGTTTTGCCAGTGTGGTAATTAATGCTTCCCGGCCGCTTAGGATTGTGTGTCCTAGGTTTTGCTTCAGTACTGTGATTTATCTGTGAAACTCAGTCTCTCCGTGTCAAGTAGCATCTCTAGGAAGAGGTACAGTCGATGTTTCAGGCCGAGACCCTTCGTCAGGACTAACTGAAGGAAGAGTTAGTAAGAGATTTGAAAGTGGGAGGGGGAAGGGGAGATCCGAAATGATAGGAGAAGACAGGAGGGGGAGGGATGGAGCCAAGAGCTGGACAGGTGATTGGCAAAGGGGATATGAGAGGATCATGGGACAGGAGGCCCAGGGGGAAAGACAAGGCGGGGGGGTAACCCAGAGGGTGGGCAAGGGGTATAGTCAGAGGGACAGAGGGAGAAAAAGGAGAGTGAGAGAAAGAATGTGTGTATAAAAATAAATAATGGATGGGGTACGAGGGGGCCCACCTTTGCCAAGTCACACACTGCACACCACCCCTGTCTCTCCTTCTCTCCGGGTACCATCAGGAACTGGAACGATTCAATTTAATTTCCTCTCCTCAAGCTCTTTTAGCTCTTGAGTATCCCTGCTTAAGCCGTCATAACCCCCACACTGACTGGACCACCGGGAGGATAGTCAGCTGGAGTTCATTCTATCACTCCACTTTGTTTACAATCAGCCCTTTCCCCAGGGGAGGTCACCGTGACCTTGTCTGCCTCTGAATCCCCCCGACTTATCCCAGGTTCCAGCGGAGTATCACGATCTGGGAGAAGTGTTTAGCAAACAATGGGCTCTTTCCCTGCCTCCACACTGCCACGATTATGCAATTGACCTTCTGCCCAGAGCCCCTCTATCCACCATTCGACTGTATAACCTGTTCTGACCAGAAAGGGAAGCAATGGAGGCTTACCTAAATAACTCTGTTGTGGCTGGCATTATCTGACCCTCATCTTCCCCCGTAGACGCAGGTTTCTTCTTTGTGGGGAAGAAAGATGGCTCACTGCACCCCTGAATTGACTACCGTGGCCTAAATAGCATCACCATAAAGAAAAGTATCTACTGCCCCTTACCAACTCTGATTTTGAGCCCCTTCACGGAGCCATAATTTTCTCTAAGCTGGACCTGCGGAGTGCCTACCACCTGGTCAGGATAAGGGAGGGAGATGAGTGGAAAACAGCTTTTAACACCCCTCTTGGTCATTTTGAATACCTGGTCACACCATTCAGTCTCACCAATGCCCCCACCGTCTTCCAAGCCTTGGTAAACGATGTCCTTAGGGACTTTATTAACCGTTTCATTTTCATTTATTTGGACAACATCCTAATCCTCTCCTGCAGTCTTCAGGAACACACCCACTGTGTCCATCAGGTTCTTCAGAGGCTTTTGGAGAACAAGCTATTTGTTAAGGCAGAGAAGTGCGAGTTCCAGGCCAGCTGGTGGCACAATGGCATCGGTGCCGGACCCGAGAGTGGAGGTTCCCGTGTTCGAAACCAGTCGGGTCTGCTCCTGAGTACGCTTTCTGTCTGTGCGGGGTTGAGTGTCGAGATCACAACTCGACCTCGTAAAATAAAAAGGGAAAAATACTGCGAAAATGTGTGTGAGGAGTGGCGTGCCACACAATCTCTCTCTCTCTTGCTCCGCACCTTGTACAAGCCATGAAAAAGACATCATCATGGGCGCACGCATGGACGCACACAAGCACACGCAGATGCGCACGCATGCACACGCAAACGCACAAACACGCACGCACGCAGGCACACGCCAAGAAGAAAGAGAAGTGCGAGTTCCATATCCCTTCTGTCAGTTTCCTGGGGTACATCATTGAGAGCGGGCAGGTGAGGGCGGATCCCGAAAAGATCCGGGCGGTGGCAGAGCGGCCAAAACCCACGACACTCAAGCAACTCCAGCGATTTCTGGGGTTCGCAGACTTCTACTGTCACTTTCATCAGGGATTACAGCCGGGTGGCAGCACCCCTTACTCGACTCACCTCTCCTGCGACCCCTTTTCACTAGACCCCCGAAGCGGACTCAGCCTTCTCAGAGCTGAAGAGGCGTTTCACCATCACCCTCATCCTGGTCTAACCTGACCCCTCTCACCAGTTCATTGTGGAAGTCAACACCTCCAACGTTGGGTTGGGAGCAGTCCTCTCCCAACACTCCGGCCCTGACCATAAGCTCCACCCCTGCGCCTTCTTCTGTCGTCGTCTATCCCCCACCGAACAGAACTATGGTGTTGGGAACCAGGAGTTACTGGCTGTCAAACTCACTTTGGAGAAGTGGAGGCACTGGCTGGAGGGAGCTGAACATCCATTCATCATCTGAACGGACCACAAGAACCTCGCATACATCCATACCACCAAAAGCCTAAACTCCCACCAAACCCGTTGGGCATTATTCTTTGGCCATTTCAGATTCATACTCACCTATCGTCTTGGCTCCAAGAACAGGAAGCCTGATGCTCTCTCTCATCGATACGTCTCCAAAGAGGGCCTTCCCAACCCCGAGACCATCCTTCCACCATCCTGTGTGGTGGCTGCACTCACCTGGGAGATGGAATCCATCGTCACAGAGGCCCAACGGACTCAACCTGACCCTGGCAAAGGACCCTCCAATTGCCTCTTCGTGCCTGACTCGGTTCAGTCTCAGGTTCTTCAGTGGGGGCCTACTTCTTGTTTTGCCTGCCATCCCAGAATCGATCGAACTCTGTCCCTTCTGAAGAGACA
Organism: Mobula hypostoma; assembly: GCF_963921235.1. Lineage (NCBI taxonomy): Eukaryota > Metazoa > Chordata > Chondrichthyes > Myliobatiformes > Myliobatidae > Mobula > Mobula hypostoma. The sequence goes on along the minus strand of NC_086105.1, from coordinate 107,284,432 downwards.
TTTCTGGTGGCCCGCCATGGATGCTGACACTCGCTCCTTCGTCTCTGCCTGTTCGGTTTGTGTCCGCGGAAAAGCCTCCCATCGACCACCTGCTGGGTCGCTTTGCCACCAACCTGTCCTTAATTGCCCTTGGTCCCATATTGCTCTGGATTTCGTTACTGGACTACCCCCTTCACATGGGAACACTGCTGTACTCACCGTGAGCACTTCGAAGCCCTTCCCAAATTGCCTACAGCCCATGAATCAGCCGACCTCCTTGTCTATCATGTCTTCCGCCTTCATGGAATTCCCTCTGACATCATTTCTGACCGGGGCTTCCAATTCCTCTCTCAAGTCTGGAGATCCTTTTGTCAAGCCCTTGGTGCCTCAGTAAGCCTGTCTTCTGGCTTCCATCCGCAGACTAATGGTCAAATAGAATGAGCAAACCAGGATTTGGAAGCAGCACTGCACTGCATAACCGCCAACAACCCGTCATCCTGGGGCACCCGTCTCACTTGGGTTGAATATGCCCACAACTCCCTGGTCAGCACTGCCAACGGAATGTCTCCTTTCGAAAGCTCCCTCAGTTACCAACCTCCTCTGTTTCCCACACATGAAGACGACATTGCTGTGCCTTCAATTCAGGCCCATCTCTGCCAGTGCCGCAATTTCTGGAAGGATGCACGCGCGGCCCTGCTCCACTCAGCTGATCACAACTGGAGAATCGCCGATCATCACCGAATTCCAGCGCCCAACTATCGGCCTGGTCAGAAGGTTTGGCTCTCTTCTAAAGACATCCCCCTCAAGAATGAATCTGAGAAACTCAGCCCTCGCTACCTCAGGCCGTTCGAGATTGAGAGCATCATCAACCCCTCGGTGGTCAGACTCAAACTGCCCAGGTCCATGCACATTCATCCCACGTTCCACATCTCCCAATTGAAACCTGTGTCTGTCAGCCCTTTGTGTCATCTGCTGAACCCCCTCCACCTGCCCGGATCATTGACGACTACCCAGCGTACACCATCCGGCGAATACTGGATATGCACTGCCAAGGCAGGGGTCTCCAGTACCTGGTCGACTGGGAGGGATATGGTCCTGAGGAGTGCACCTGGATTCCCTGCTCCTTCATCCTGGACTCTTCCCTCATCCGTGATTTCCATCGAGACAATTCAGACAAGCCTGGTGGTTTGCCTAGAGGCTCCCGTTGTGGGGGTGGGGTACTGTCACAGTCCCAACCATTAAGTCCCCATTTTCTCCTAATTCTCTTTGATGACGGCACACCTGGTTTTCATCAAGACCTGCAGCATAAGAACCCCGGCTTTGCACCCACTAGTTGCCAGATTGTTAGTTTTGCCAGTGTGGTAATTAACGCTTCCCGGCCGCTTAGGATTGTGTGTCCTAAGTTTTGCTTCAGTACCGAGATTTATCTGTGAAACTCAGTCTCTCTGTATCAAGATCAGTTTTCTAGGTTCTACTCCAGGTCTGAACTTTACCGGTGAAACCCAGGCTCTCCGTGTCAAGATAAATTCTGCCTACCTCCTGCCTTCCTGCTCTCCCTCCTGTTTGCCATTCAACGCACACGCCCACGTCTGCATCCTAACTAGATCTCCGTGCCTGTGTCCTGAGCTTGGGTTCGCCTCATTCGTTGCAGCATCTGAACTGTTCTCTCTTCCTCTATGAACAGAGTGTGTAAACCTGGCATTAAACCACACAGACCAGAAGCCTCAGGTTTAAACTGATTGCAATTGCACCATCTGCTCATTTCCTGCAGTTGGATTTGGTGCAGTGGTTTGGGAGCAGAGGAGAAACAAACTCAGTGATTGATCCTGCTGCTGATTTGTGTTCAATGAGCAGAACCTGAACACAATCAGACTCATCAAACAATGCCTTATGGTGGTCAACATGACTGATATTTATCGCTTGGCTACTTGTGATTTAACAAAGCTGCACTTTGCAATTTTGGTTTATGATGATTTATATATGAAAATTCACATGCTGTAAGATTACATGGAGAAATCTATTTCTTCAAATTTATGCCACTGATTTTGTCAGACCCTCTGACTTTTGAACAGAATGTGACTGTGAAGGAGGACAGATCCCACTGGTAAACGACAGTGCTTGTGTAAACTCAATTTAAAGGGGCAATTAAGCCTGTCAGAAAAGATTTAACAAACTCAAAAGAGACCAATTTATGCTCCAGTGCACCTACATTACAACATGGGATAAACTGCCACGCCTTTCAGAAACTAGAAGGCAAACAAGATACAGTGTGCACATTTGGATCTGTGACCAGACTGTGGGATTTCAATGAGCAATGATGTGCGATATTTGATCGGCTGATTGAGAGAGGGTTTCAGAAAATAGCTGAGTGGATTGCAGACATGGTGTTCTCTGGTAATCCTACTGATGTGTCACCACCTTTTATAATCCCGGACAACAAAATTGGGAAATCTAGTGTGAACTGAAATCTGATGTGAGAACGTTTTACCATGACTTCCTTGCCTCTTCGAAAAAAAACAGATATTCCCACCTCTTTAAGTGGCCACTCTCATATTGAATCAAATAGACTGTAAAATGTCATCTTTCATCTTACCCTGAGCAGGAATGGCAGGTAATGTTTGGTCTCAGTGCTCTAAATCTATGCAAGTAAATTATAAATCAGACAAGGTTTCCATCCTTGCATGCTAAAGGTGAGCCTAGGATCATCACCACCCATCTGCTCTAAACGGGAGCACAAAATAAAATTGGTCTTTTGATTGGGGGCCTGGAGGGCTTTCAGTGACAATGACATTTCTGCCTGTGTAATTCTGCATAACTTTTGGTGAAGGCATCTGTTTTATTTTTCTCCCTTTGAAAAGTACAAACAGTGGGAGACTGTTACATTATTCATGTCACATTGTCCAATCAAGTCTAAAATACATCTAAGATCTTCAGAAGAAGTAAAAAAGGATTTGTATGATGCCTTTCACATACTCATGACTTCATAATGAATTGTGCAGTCAATAAAGCAGTTTTGTGGTTTGCTCCCAAATGTGTTGGTAAAAAAGGTGGTGCTAATCTGCACACAGGAAGCTTCCACAAACAGCGATATAACGATCGAGTTAGTTGGCTTTTAGTGAAACACTGACTATGTCTCTTGTTTCTCGAAGGTTGGATCTGCCTCAGCCATCTAACAAGGGAGACAGGTCCATTTAAAAGTCTGAACATCAGCATTTCCTGAGAATGGCAGAGAAGCGTCAGGTCTAGACTTTTGTGCTCAGAACCTGGAATAAGAGAACTTCAGATTCCGAGGCGTGTATGCTATGCACAGAAGTACAACTGAAACTGAAGAGAGTAAAGCATTTCAACAAGGATAAAAACTGACGTGATCAATATGGGACATTCCAGTAAGTATTCCAATGATGTTTTAGAAGCAGCTTCTTCCCTTCCACCTTCAGAATTCAGATTGTGAAGTAGTGTTCATTCCTCATTATTTTGGTCTCATTTTACACTATTTATTTATTTTATATTTCTTATTGTAACTTATAGTATTTTATGTATTGCACTGTACTGCATGGTAGTGGTAATAAACCTGATTCTATTTAAACTTTAGACCCTCATGCTCTTTGTGTTTTAAATAACAGAATAATGTGTCAAGGAGGCTGTCACATGTACTTTAATTATATATTCATTTAGACTAACTAAATTTACTGGGTAACTGAAGGACAGCAATTAACTTAAACAAGAATCATCTATTTCCTACAAAGTTTTAAAGAGGCATTGACTGAATTTAATAGTATTAGAAAAATTGCTATAGCATGATCTGAGGTTAAAGTAGGTCAGGTGATTTTTACAACATTTATGAATCTCTTAAAAGCAGGTCTGAATTTTGACAATATACATTAAAAAGAAACAAAATAAGTCTCTGCCTTATGCAAGTTCTGCTTCTCAAGCTGTGGTTTTACCAGCTGAAACTAAAAAAAACAACTTCCACCTTTCTACCAATGAAAACATTATCAGCTTTTGCTCAGTCTGCCTTCCATGATCAAATCTTGGTCATGATCAGGTCACATTCATCTCAGTCATAAATAATATTTTCCATTCAAAGCAACAAACCAATTATAACAACTCCACTATCACCCTGTTCAGGTTAACCAACACAGTCACAATAAAGCAAATAATATCTAAGATCTTCTCGGCTGCACTGTACTTTGATCCACTGGAAATACCCAGAATGTTTATTTTTGATGTGTTGCAGCTGGCTCAGATATAAACCCAAGCCAACTCTTATTAACTATCATAGTCAATTATCTCCCTAAAACATTTCTTCACTCTATCTATCTTCCACTTCACGTAACTCAACTCAAACTCCTTTTCCTTTAAATGCCATTACCTCCTATCTCTTCCTTAAATTCCCTTGGTACAGTGTCTGTAATTCAGCAATAAAACAGCAGTGGTCACTGGCATGCATGGCATCCCCAGTGCCCGAAAATCATCAAGTTGTGGCAAACTATCACCAGCCTCAATCTTACTCTCAGGAATTCTCCCTGCCACCCTGCCACCCTGCCACCCTGTCTCCCTGTCACCCTGTCACCCTGTCACCCTGTCTCCCTGCCACCCTGCCACCCTGCCACCCTGTCACTCTGTCACTCTGTCACTCTGTCACCCTGTAACCCTGTCTCCCTGTCACCCTGTCACCCTGCCCAATTTTGAAAATATCTTTTCATGGATGGTGATTGATTTGAAATGTGAAATCTGTTTCTGTGTCCACTGATCCTCCAGTGTTTCCAGCAATTGTTGTTTTTATTTTTTATTTTCAACACATATAATTTTTTTTTGGTTCTCTTTTGCTGTTTGGTTCAAAAATTCAGGTTAAGCCTGGCAAACTCTCGGACAACCAGACAAGTTTTCTAGCAACACACATAAAAGTTGCTGGTGAACGCAGCAGGCCAGGCAGCATCTCTAGGAAGAGGTACAGCCGACGTTTCGGGCCGAGACCCTTCGTCAGGACTAACTGAAGGAAGAGTGAGTAAGAGATTTGAAAGTGGGAGGGGGAGGGGGGGATCCAAAATGATAGGAGAAGACAGGAGGGGGAGGGATGGAGCCAAGAGCTGGACAGGTGATTGGCAAAAGGGATACGAGAGGATCATGGGACAGGAGGCCTAGGGAAGAAAGACAAGGGGGGGGGGAACCCAGAGGATAGGCAAGGGGTATAGTCAGAGGGACAGAGGGAGAAAAAGGAGAGTGAAAGAAAGAATGTGTGTATATAAATAAATAAATAACGGATGAGGTACGAGGGGGAGGTGGGGCATTAGTGGAAGTTTGAGAAGTCAATGTTCATGCCGTCAGGTTGGAGGCTACCCAGACGGAATATAAGGTGTTGTTCCTCCAACCTGAGTGTGGCTTCATCTTTACGGTAGAGGAGGCCGTGCTTTCCTTGCTCGTCTCAAACATTTTGTGACTTTTATTTTGAGGACACTGCAAAAATGGAATTATTCTAGATTGTAGAATTTGACCTGCAGGAAGAGATTGAATAGGCTAAGTCTTTTTCCCCCAGAGCTACAGAGGCCAAGGGGTGACATGACAGAGGTCTACAGTATAAAATTATGAGAAGCACAGCTAGATTAGGAGAGCAGACTCTGTTCTGTTTAGGGGATTTTGAACAGCTAGGGACTAAATTAAAATGCAGAGCCAAAAAGGTAACAATCTCTGAATTGTTACCTGAACCACATACAACTAGGCACAGGATTCATTATTTTGGAGAACTAAATGCATGGCTCAAAGATTGGTATGAGAGAAGTGGGTTTGAATTCATGGAAGATTGGCACCAATATAGGGGAAGGCTGAAAAATGCTGGGACCAGGGTCCTGGCAAATCTCATAATTCTGGGTATGGATAGGGCTTTATCAAGCTTTCCAACAGCTTGGAAAATTATGGACAAAAATAAAAAGGATGGAAAGAGCAGGAGAAGTTATGGAAGTGTCTAAAGTAAAGAATAAAAAAAGAAGTTTAGAAAGGATTAAGAATTTGACTTCAGGCAACATGGACCCAAAACTGAAAAGGATGGTGAATAAAGGACTGATGGTGTTATATTTGAAAGCCACACAGTATACAATATAGGATAGATAATCTATTAACACAGTTTGAAATTGGCAGGTATGATGTTATGGGCATCACAGAGTCACGCTTGAAAGATCAGAGCTGGGAACTGAACATCCAAGGATACACATCATATCCAAAGGACAGGCTGGTGGGCAGAGGGGTGGGGTGATTTTGTTGGTAAAAAATGAAATCAAATCCTTAGAAAGAAGTGACATAAGATCAGAAGATGCAGATCCTTGAGGGTAGAGTTGAGAAACTGAAAGAATAAAAAGACCCTGGTGGGAGTTACATACAGGCTTTCCGAACAGTAGCCAGATGTAGGGTAAAAAATAGAATGGAAGATAGAAAAGGCATGTAAAAAGGGCAATGTTACAATGGTCCTGGGGTTTTCAAAATGCAAGTAGATTGGGAAAATCAGGTTGGAGCTGGATCCCAAAAGAAGGAATTCGTGGAATGCCTACAAGATGGCTTTTTTATAGCAACTTGTGATCAAACACTAGGAAAAGACAGCTGTGGATTGGGTGTTAAGCAATGAACCAGATTTGATTAGTGATCTTGAGGTAAAGGAAACCTGAAGGAAAACTGATCATAACACAGTATAATAAAACTCACCCTGCAGATTAAGAGGAAGAAGCCAAAATCAGATGTATTGGTATTACAATGGAGTAAAAATAATCACAGAGGCATGAGAGAGGAGGTGACCAAGTTGATCAGATGGAGACACTAGCAAAGGTGGCAGCAAGGCTGGAGTTTCTGGGAGTAATTCAGAAGATGCAGGATCAGGTCATCCCAAAAAAGAAGCAGCATTCTAAAGGGAGAATGGTGTAAGGGAAGTCAAAGACAGCATAAAAGCAAAAGAGAGGGCATACAATATGGCGAAAAGATACTGCAAAGCAGGAGGATTGGGAAGCTTTTAAAAATCAACAGTAGGCAGCTGAAAAGGCAACAAGGAGAGAAAAGATTGAATAGGAAAACAGCTAGCCAATAATATAAAAGAAGTTACCAATTTTTTCAGAAGTTTCAAGAGTAAAAGAGAGGCAAGAGTGGTCAACAGACAGCTATAAATTGACACTGCGGAGGTCATAATTGGGAGCAAAGAAATGGCAGATAAACTGACAAAGTATTTTGCGGTGGAAGATGCCAGGAATTCAAGTGTCAGAGGGCAGAACTGAGTGTAGTCGCTATTACTAAGAAGAAGGTACTTGGAAACCTGAAAGTTTTGAAGGCAGATAAGTCACATGGACCAGATGGACTACATCCCAGAGCTCTGAAGGAGGTAGCTGAAGAGATTGTGGAGGCAATAGTAGTGACCCTACAAGAATTACTAGATTCTAGAGTGATTCTGGAGGACTGGAAAATTGTAAATGTCACTTCACGCTTTAAGAAAGGAGGGAAGCAAAAGACTGGAAATTATAGGTTAGTCAGCCTGACTTTGGGAAGATGTTTGTGTCCATTACTAAGGACGAGGTTTCTAGTTACTTGGAAACATAGAATAAAAAGGCAGAGGTTAACATGGTTTCTTTAAGCGGAAATCCTGCCTGACATATCTGTTGGAATTATTTGAGGAAGTAGTAGGCAAGATGGACAAAGGAGAGTCAGTGGTTATTGTTTAGTTGGATTTTCAGAAGGATTTTGACAAGATCCTGCACATGAGGCTACTGAACAAGTTAAGAGCCCATGGTACTACAGGAAAGAAACTAGAGTGTACAGAAGATTGGCTGAATAGAGGGTAAAGTAGCTGTCACTCACATAGTATGCTCCAAATGAACACATCCAGATTGATGAGCAGAAAATCTTCATGAATATGGGAACACACTGCACGAAAGTATGGCTGCAGATGAATCCAAACTTAGATACACCCATGATTGACAAGCTGCAAAAAAAATAAAAGATTGAAGATTGTTCATTGTCATACTTCAGTACACGAGTGTAAGGGAGAACAAAGTGATTGCTGCAAACAGTTATTTAAACAAGTGGCAATGGAGCCCGGTGAATTACTATGCACTCGGATGTTAGTATTGTTGCTGTGAGAGAGTGTTGGTGAGAGAACAGACAGATAAAATTTGTGGAAGTGACGATGCAAGAAAAAAGGTTTTGTCCAGTGGCTTCCACCAAACCTCTTCTAAACTATGTGACGCTTGCCCTTCCATTGAGGCTGCTAGAGGAGAACAGAGGGGTTCTAGGAAGTTGTAGCTGCATGGAGAAGATATAATGCAAGAGAATTCACAGAAATTCTTACCCCTGTGCAGAGAACAGATCCGTGGGCTGTTGCCAATAGTTGAGTGATGATTAGTGTATACGAAGGCTACACTTTGTGGTGGACAGCAATATCATCTGCTGCAGGAATAACTGCAGGCAACCACAAGGTTAGAAGTACACTCAGATGCCACTTTATTAGCTACATCCTGCACCTAATAAAGTGGCCACTAAGTCTGTGCTCATGGTCTCCTTCTGCTATAGCCCATTCACTTTAGTGTTCGACATGTTGTGTGTTCAGAGATACTTTTCTCCACCCCACTGTTGTAACTCGTGGTTATTTGAGTTTCTCTTTGATTGAATTAGTTTGGCCATCCTTCTCTGTCTGACCTCTCTCATTAATGAGGCAGTTTGGCCCACTGGATGTTTTTTGCTTTTCATACAATTCTCTATAAACTCTAGAATCTGTTGTGCATGAAAATCCCGGGAGATCAGCAGATTGTGATATACTCTAATCACCCCATCTGGACCTAACTGTCATTTCATGGTCAAAAATCACTCAGATCACATTTTATCCCTGTTCTGATGTTCATTCTGAACAACAACTGAATCTCTTGACCATGTCTGCATGCTTTACTGCATTAGGCCTCTGCCACATGATAGGCTGATTAGATATTAGCAATAACAAGCAGGTGTACAGGTATATGTAAAAATGTGGCAATTGAGTGTATGTTTGCCAATGGCTCTTAAAGTTACTGTGACCTTGAACATCTGTGCTGCAGTCATTCTACACTATGGAGGTTATGTCTTCATAGTCGGCAAAGCAGCAGTGTTGGACTCCGGCTGCTTGAAAGCTTTACCTTCTTCTTCTTGGGCTCTTTCTCCCAGTGGTGCATGGTCCATTGATGACCTCCCATCTTCAATGTCCAAAGTTGATGGTATGGTTGGAGTTCATCAATGTTTCTGTAATCCATTGTATCCACTATACAGGGGATCGGTTTATACAGCTTCACCAGAGCCCTGTTGATTGGCCTTACCCGTTTCTACTTCTCACAATGGGGATGTAGGGTTGGACTTTGAGAGACGGACTCAGCTCCGTACTTGAAATCTTGCAACAGTCACTACACTTCAGAAAATACTTCACATGGTGTAAAATGCCTTTGAACAAACATAGGCTTTAAAAGGTGCATTTTACAGCTCTTTCTTTCATCTCTGCACCCTCAAATTCTATAAGCAGCAAGTCAGACCCTGGGCTTTTCTTGGACTGTGGGTTTTCCTCAAGTGCAGGACACAATTGACTCTATTGGTGGTCTATCTAAAGGGGCTGGCATGTACCTAATGAGAATTTAAACTTAATCTTTGTATGATAGCTGAAAGACAGATATATAATATTTTCGCTTTTGGGTTCAGTGTTCTCTGATGGTCACAGTATAACTGTATGGGACAAGAAATCATGTACACGGGTAGACAGTATAATAGAAGGTGCTGAAGGGGGATAGAGACGGATGAGGAAACAAAGAAATATTGTGCTTCCTGTAAATTTGTTCAGAATAGGTTAGGTCGACCATGTTAATCTGGATTGAATTAGGAAATGTCATTCAGCAAAAGCATAGATACAGCTGAGTCACAGGGGTGTTAATGGATGGATAGAAGAGAGGACAAGCAGTGTAGAGAAGCAGGCTGATATTTTAATGAGGTCTTCAATATATACTGAGCAGGTGGCAGAAACATGCTTCGGTTTTCTTTCCACTGCCCTTCAAGTTTTATTTTGAACTGTATAAACTTTTTTTTTAAAGGTACAATTCTTGGAGTATATCATATCACTAAAAATACAGTGACAGGTAACTGATGGTAAACTTTCCGTTTACTTTCATGTTTAACTGGATAAACTGCAGTAATTAGTCTTACACTATTATCTATCACATTTAATGATAATTATTTTTATCAACATTACACAGATCACCTTTCCTATGGCTGAGTGGAACAAGACCATCATTGTACCGACACGACGGCTGAAGGGCCTGTTCCTGTGTTTTTCTGTTCTATATTCTACCGTCTTAGACCAGAAATCTCCATGTGGGCTTTCCTATTTCTGAAGATCATGTTCTCTCACCTGCCGCTATTTCCACTTCCCTCTTCACTCATCTGCACGGGGCTTTTCGTTAAAGAGCTTTGAAACATCTTGCACCAAAGACTTAGAGAAACACACACTAATTGTGCCCACAATCTTACTTGCTGTAGATGCACCAATAAAGTTATACTGCTGCCAGCTGTGTCAGTAGAAAGGTGGGAGGAGGTTTACAGCAAAAGAGGAAGGAAGTCAAATCAATAAAACTTTAAACTTTTAACCACCACCAAATAAAAAGAGTATAACATTTCAGCAATACGGCATTGAATGATCGATTAAACTGTTTCATCTTAGAAGTTTCAGGCCTTTGTAAGTCTTATCTATTCATTAAAAAGAAACTCAGCAAGTAGCAGATCATGTATAACAGAACACTGAGAACATTCCTGCACAAAAAGGTAGATTGAGAATGAGCTGCCAAAGCTGAAACCCAGTCTCTTCACTCCCTTGATACAAACACGTTACAGTAGTTCTGGGACATTCACTTTAATTGTTGCTCAATGAATGGATGTGATGGATTGAGGCTTAAACCTACATTGTTTGGAGATACGGTATTGCAGAATTCCCACAGAGGTACCTTACAAAGGGAGACATAGAACTTTCCCTGGGGATGAACATCTAATATGGGAGGTACAGTAGTAAAACCTCTTCACAGAATAGCAAGAATGGAAATCTTTCCAGCTTACCCATTATCAGATGACAAGTGAGACTGTGTAGGCCCAGGCTGATTTGCTTTCTACCCACACAGGCCCCTCAATTATACAGCACATAAAGATGAGCTGAATACAATTATCAGGGAGGTCAGTGAGTGTTTTATTGTCAGGCTTTGATATTTAAAGTTTGCAACATAATCCTGAAAACTGTACTTTGTACTATATCAAGCTCTGGCACGCTGTAACATTGAAACTACAGTACCAGGAACAGTATGAAACAGCTCAAGAGATTATAACCAACCAGCCAAGTAACACTAGAGCAAAAAGGATAAAATAGTCGTTGAGAAATTGATCTTAGATCCATTTAACAGTGACATTTTGTGTAGACTGAAAATTCAGTCCAACTTAATTGTAACAGATTGGAGAAACTAAATGGAGGGGAGATCAACGGTTTTACTTATAAGGCAAAAACAAACAATACTCCATACTCTTGTCAGATAAAGGAGAAGAATTATCAGAAGCTAGTTAGTAAAGGAGTGATTTTTTTTAAAAAATCAGTTTTGCAAAATAGGTTCATTCATACAGCAAAGCATCAATAATTATCAGCAAGGAGCGTAGCAGTGAGCACAAAGCTTTACAGTACCAGCGACCCAAGTTTAATTCCCACACTGTCTGTAAGGAGTTTGTATGTTCTCTCTATGACTGTGTTTATTTCCTCCCACAGTCCAAAGATGTACCAGTTGGTAGGTTAACTGGTCATTATAAACTGTCCCGTGATTAGCTAGGATTAAAAAATGGGGGGATTGCTGGACGGTGTGACGCCAAGGGCCAGAAGGGCCGATTCTGTGCTGTGTGTCAGTCAATAAATAAATAAATAAACATCAGTTTACACGGACATTCATCTCTTTGCAGTTTGTGATAAATAATGGTGATTGTGTCTCAGTATCATCATATGAATATATTATTAATTAGTAGCAGAAAACTTACAGTACTGTTATTTTCATTGATTCGCTCATTTGACAAAGTGAATACAAGCAGGTGATTTTATTCGTGTTAAAAACCAGAGGAAAATATATCCTAGTTGTTCCATCCTACTTTCCAGTCAGATTTGGCATAAACTGGATGTGTAGCGCAAAGGAAGTAGTGTGGGATATTACATCCAGAAAAACATGGGTCCTCATGAGATTGGGGAATTGCAGCAGTGGGGTTCCATGTTGCTTTTCCATTACAGCACAACTCTGAAGAATATTGAGGCTTAAAATGTTTTGCTTCCAAACGTCAGCTTTTGGCTTAGTTGATTCATAGTTTGATTCAGAATATTGACTGATTATACGCACTCAGCTCTAGACTTAAAACCCAGGCTGCCCAGCCATGAGAATGAACCATAAGACCATAAGACATAGAAGCAGAGTTGGGCCATTCAGCCCATTGAATCTGTTTCACGATTCTTTCATAGCTGAAGATTCATTACCCTCTCAATCCCATTCTCCTACCTTCTCCCTATAACTTTTGACACCCTTACTAATCAGGAACCTATCAACCTCTGCTTTACATATACCCAATGACTTGGCCTCCAATGAATTCCACACATTCACCCTCTGGCTAAAGAAATTCTTCCTCATCTCTGTTTTAAAGCGATGTATTTGTACTCTGAGTCTGTGACCTCTGGTCTTAGACTCTCCCACTATAGGAAACATCCTCCCCATTTTCACTCTGTCTAGTCTTTTCAATACTCAATAGGCTTCAAAGACATCCCACCCCCCACCCCCACCATTCTTCTAAACTCCAGTGAGTACAGGTCCACAGCCATCAAATGCTCCTCATATGGTAACCCTTTCTTTCCCTGAATTATTTCTGTGAATCTTCTCTGGACCATCTCCAATGTCAGCACATAATTTCTTAGATATTTCATAGCCCAGAACTGTTCATACTACTTCTAAACAGTCTAAACCAATGCCTTATAAAGCCTCAACATTACATCCTTGCTTTAATATTCTAGTCTTCTTGAAATAAATGCTAACATTGTATTTGCCTTCCTTGCTACTGTCTCAACTTGCAAGTTTAGGGAATCTTGCACTAGGACTCCCATGTCTCTTTGTCCCTCTGATTTCTGAATTTACTCCCTGTTTAGAAAATAGTCTACTCCTTTATTTCTTCCACCAAAGTGCATGACCAGACACTTATCTGCATAGTAGTCCATCTGCCACTTCTTTGCCCATTGTTTTAATCTGTCCAAGTACTCCCGCAGAGACCCTGTTTCCACAACACTACCTGCCCCTCCACCTATCTTTGTATCACGCACAAACTTGGCCTCAAAGCCATCAGTTCTGTCATCTAGATCATTGACATATAATGTGAAAAGAAGCAGTCCCAAAACCAACCCCTGCAAAACACCACTAGTCATCGGCAAAGCTAACCGAGAAGGGTCCCCTTTATTCCCACTCTTGGCCTCCTGCCAGTCAGCCAACCTTCCATCTGCTGGATATTGGATGAATCTAATGCACAATTTCATATAAAAGATCCTATACCACCATGTTGAGATTGTCAGGAAATTCTACAGCTGCTCTGCAAACATAATCAGTAAGCCATGATGCATGATGAATCATGTAACTGCAGAATCAATACACATTCCCAGACTTGACTTGTTAGACCTCACATTGGTGGGCATGGCTGCAGTCCAGCAGACAGGGGATTACAAAATGCATGAAAAGAGTATGAGTAAGCGAAAGATCATTCTTTCACTTCTCTTGCTGTTTTCCTCTCCCTTCTGTAATTCATTGCTGGGCCAGATTGTTACTGATACAAGTTATCTTTCCAAGCTGCTATCTATAAATCAGAGTGGAAAGTATGAATAGTGTTGCTTGACTACAGGGACTACTTCAGCCAAGCCCAGTTGGAAATTCAGGCTTGTGTCCATCCGCCAAAAGTGGGACTTCCCAGTGGCCAAACATTTTAATTCCCATTCCCATTCTGACATATCAGTCCATGGTCTCCCCCTGTGCCAAGAAGAGCAACACCTTATATTCTGTCTGGGTAGCCTCCAACCTGATGGCATGAATATCGATTTCTCTGCCAATAATCCAATTTCTTCCCCCCCCACCCTTTCTTTGTTCCCCACACTGATCTTTTTACCTCCTCACCTTCCTATTTCTTCCCCTGTGTCCCCTCTTCCTCCCTTTCTCCTAAGGTCCACTCTCCTATCAGAATCCTTCTTCTCTAGACCTTGATTTCTCCCTCCCAACTAGCTTCACCTATCTCATTCCAGCTAACCTCATTCCCCTCCCCCTATCTTTTTCATTCTGGCATCTTCCCCCTTCCATCTCTGAAGAAGGGGCTTAACCTGAAACGTTGACTGTTTATTCATTTCCGTTGATGCTGCCTGACCTGATGAGTGACTCCAGCGTTTTGCATGCATCGCTTTATGAAGTTCAGGCTTGTTCACTTTCAGCAAGAGCAGCTTTGACCAACCCACTGACATGAGGGCGTCCTCAAATGCAGAAGGCCATATCTGTGTACAGCACAGAAACGGGCTTACAGTCCGAGCCAGAATCAGAATCAGGTTTAATATCACCGGCATATGTTGTGAAATTTGTTAACCATCAATCATACGCTTAAACTATTTCTACACCAATCCTAATTTGTTCTCCCTAAATTCTCATCAACACCTGTAGAACACATTAAAGCCAATCTAAACAGCAACACGCATGTTATTAGAACTTGGTAGAAATTGGAAGAGCAGACTTGATGGGCTGAATGGCCTAATTCTGCTTCTACATCACATGGTCTTATGACCAGGGCACCTGGAGGAAACTCATACAGTTCCAGGTAGAATGAGTAAACCCCACATTGAGACTGTCCAACGTCAGGGTTGGACTCGGATCTCCAGAACTGTGAGGAAGCCGCAATGAGAGGGGCACAGTAGCATAACGCCTTTCAGCGCCAATGACCAGATGATTAGGGTTCAGTTCCTGCCGCTGACTGTAAAGAGTTTGTACGTTCTCACCTTTAGTACGTATGTTTCCTCCAGGTGCTCCAGTTTCCTCCCACATTCCCAAAAGACGTACAGGTAAGTTGTGGGCATGCTATGGTGGTGCTGGAAGCACAGCGACATTTACAGGCTGGTCCTAGCACATCCTTGAACTGCATTGTCGTTGATGCAAACAACACATTTCAAAGTCTGTTTCAATGCTCCAATATACATGTGACAATTAAATCTGATCTCTTTAATCTTCACATATCTTACCACTGTTATGGAGACAAATATCACAACTCAAAGATCAAACCTCAACCTTACAGTCTTCCCTAAACTATGAAGAGTATTCTGGAATAACCTAAGACAACTGTCCTCTTCTTTTTCATTGCAGACTATCAATCCTTTATCTGTGGCCTAATGAATTAATGATGAATAAACCCTATAAACCATCAAGAGAAAAGAAAATTTCATTACTTTGTTTATTTGTTTTTAAGTAAAAATAGATGAACTCAGTGTATCTCATTGGGCCTGGAGTTCAGTTTTAATGATTCTTAGAGTAACTACGGAATGAAAGAAAATCTGAACTCCTGTAGACCATGCTTTTGTAACCAGCTGAACAATTAGTTTTGTGGAGTCCCAACAGAATCATAATTCTGTGTAATAACTGCAACAATCATTAAAGCACTGTCAGTTCTCAGGATGCAGCAAGCAGAGATTGTTTGATTAGTTATTCTTCTTCCCTCCCGTGATGTAGCATCCTCTCCCAGAGTGAGATGCCATCTGCCAGTCCCACCGAGAACAAAGCACACTTCAAACAGCAGCAGGTAACTCTGTATGATGACAGCACTATAATTGTGGGAATTGAAATCCACAGAAATCCTACAAGGAGGAGTTTAGTGAGTTCAGTGACTGGGCCATAACATTCCTGTCTCTTCAATCAATGTGAATTCCAAAGCTTTTTAACAACTGTGACCATATCAAGGAAGAATGCAGAATTCCAAACAACTAACAGGACTTCAGCAAGTTGAGCACTCGCAGACCTGGTAACATCATTTGATACGACTAAAAGAAAGACTTGCATTTGTATGGTGTCTTTTATGACTTCAAAATGCCCCTGAGGGTTTTACAGACTTATGAACTGCAATCACTGCTGGAATATAAAAAGCTTGACAGCAAACCTAGTACAGCAAGGTCCAATAAACAACAGGACATTTGTGTCTGTGATGAATGAAGGTTTAAAATTAGCCATAACATTCAACAGAACTTCGAAACTCCTCTAAGAAATTGAGCGATGAAGTTTTTTGCATCTGCTAGAGAGGGCAAACAGGGCTTCAATTTCAGAGAATAAACATGGGAAAGTCTGCAGATGCTGGAAATCTGAAGCAACACACACAAAAGGCTGGAGGAACTCAGCAGGTTAGGCAGCATCTATGGAAATGAATTAACAGTGTTAATACATAGGGCCGCAAACTTTCTTCAGGACTGAGAGGGAAGGGGGAAGGTGCTAACATAAAAAGGTAGGGGGAGGGGAAGGAGGCTAGCTGGAAGGTTAAAATCTTTCCTAAAATCAGTGAATCAGTGTCTAATATATATATACAATGTACCTGGACCCGTTCCTGTTTTTTAATTTTGTGAAATCAGCCTGAATCCTCACCGTAGACTATTAAATAAGCCATTTTCCAGTGGGTCAATCCTCTGTTCATCATCTCTCTCCCCAACCAAACTAGAAACCTGCAAATACATGTGGGTACTTAGCACACAATCCAGCAGTTGTCACCGAAAAAAATGACCCAGATCTCAGTGGCTGGGAATAGTTCCCACCATCACCTGGTTAAAATCTAACCCATGGTCTCATTTAGTTAATCTTATTGTTCAGCAATTCATATGATGCACTACCAGACATTACCGTGCACCCCACAACATCTTACTGAAAGTTTCTTTATTGTATTTTCAAATGAAGCAAAGAATAGTAGAAGGAAACAATGTGGAAGTTTGGGTTTACTCTCATTTGACTTGAGATATTGTTTGCATCATAACCTATGTCTGAACTCAGATTAAATTACAATCTTTAATTTACTCCACACCATTTTATTAAAAAGTGCATATAACTACCATACGTAGTTTGTTCCCATTCTGCAGTATATTTAGCTATTTTCATTGAACATAAGCATGATACATACTGCAAAATATCTTAACAATGTTTTGACAATGGCAGTGGTTTTGATGAGTTTAAGACACTGTGGTTTAGCAGGCTTAGCAACTTCAGTAGACCATACAACGTGAAGCTCTTATATTTAACTTCTCTGCTTTTAGGCATTTTGTGAAACAGATGGATTGTGGTAGTTCCTAGGATCTAAATATGTGACCACAACAAATGAGACCATTGAAGAAACATACTTCCTGTTTGCATGCTCTTGATACAAAGTATTGTTGTTCGAAATAAGCAAGTTCTTCTTAAAATGTACTGTATTTATTTTAGTTCCTCCTTTCCATCTTCCCCCAGTGATGGATATTGACTGAGAGTAATATTGAGGACATAAAAACAGCAGTAAACCTGGGCAATGCAGCAGACAGTATCCCAGTTGCTGTGTCAGGCTACTTCGCATTCTTCAATGATGTAAGAATTTGTCCTTTAGTTTTCAACACGCTAAACATTTGTTTGCACCAAAATGGATTTATGATTTAGTTAGCATGAAATTCTTATTTGCCTTGTTCATAATCTTGTTTATCAATAAACTTTGGCCAATTTGTGTTATATTTTGGAATTTTTCTGACGTCAATTCTTGATATGAGAAATAAAAGTATCTGTGATTAATTCTATGGAAACTAAGACAACATGATATTATCAGCAATTAATATCTTCAATGACGTATGTTCTACGGTGAATATTTGTTGTGTTTAAATAAAATTTTAAAAAAACACTAATTTATCATTTGCAGACAAGTGTGGACATAACTCATCACAATGTGAAGTGTAGACATTTAGAGGTTAAGGTACTGAATGCGGTCACTGCGGGCTAACAAGCAGGTGAAAGCTTCAAGCAAATAAGGGCAAATAGACAATCCTCACAGCAGCGCATTCTTCAGAAGCGACAATTTTTCCATTGGATGCACTTGACTTGAATAACTATTTCACAGATCCACTTGGTCGGAAACATCGATAACAAAGATGTTTAAGCTATTCTGGGAAGAGAAGTGTCTTTCCTGAATAAGATGGGGAAGAAATGGAGATTCGTAGTGAGTTTTCCAATGACTAAATAGACTACACTGAAAAAACCAAAGCAAGTTTACCTTTATATCCTTTTCAGTTTTATGCCATTCACAACAATCCAATACCTTTTTTTCTAGCATAATTACTGCAGGAAACATAACCATATAATAATTACAGCACAGAAACAGCCATCTTGGCCCTTCTAGTCCATGCCGAACTCTTACTCTCACCTAGTCCCACCAACCTGCACTCAGCCCATAACCCTCCATTCCTTTCCTGTCCATATATCTATCCAATTTAACTTTAAATGACAACATCGAACCTGCCTCAACCACTTCTGCTGGAAGCTCTTTCACATGCAGCCACTTTTCACATTGTAAGCTCCCACTAATAATAATCCTGGTATAACATACATACAATTATATTGACCATGGCAACTTAATAATTAGGATACCTGTAAACTTGCTAATTAATGCAAATATCTAATCAGCCACAGTTCCTTAAGGTTGTCATACCTGAAGGAGATAGTGAGGATAAACTCCTACTAACTATTAAATGCTGTCTATGCCGTGCATCTCAAATAGCCTCTGACAATGAAGTCCAACTCCTGGCCTTCACATGTGGCTTAGCTACTAAGTCCAGTAGAACAATTTCTATTGATGGGAGAAGAGGCAAAGGCCAATTACAAGTGCCTTAAAACCTGTCGCTTTGGGCAGATGAGACTCACCTAGGAGACGGGGAACTCTGATCTCATACCTCCACTGCCTTGTGGCTATAGCCACACATGGGGAAGGTTTCGGGAGTAAACCCTAAAGAAATGTCCAGAGCTGAAGCCCCTGAGGTAGTCTCATGTTATGTTCAAAACTGGCAGGCAACTCCTGTGTGATACCACTGGTGCCAAACTAAATCCGTCTCAGCCGTTCCCTTGGATTCATCAGCTGCATGGACAGGGGGAGCGTGCTGCATGGGCAACAGCTTGTTTCCCATATTGTACTGCCCTGGCCTGTGTAACATGAATACAGCTACACATTGTACTGCCCTGGCCTGTGTAACATGTATACAGCTACACATTGTACTGCCCTGGCCTGTGTAACATGTATACAGCTACACGTTGTACTGCTCTGGCCTGTGTAACATGTATACAGCTATATATTGTACTGCTCTGGCCCGTGTAGCATGTATACAGCTACATATTGCACTGCCCTGGCCTGTGTAACATGTATACAGCTACATATTGTACTGCTCTGGCCTGTGTAACATGTATACAGCTACATATTGTACTGCCCTGGCCTGTGTAACATGTATACAGCTACATGTTGTACTGCCCTGGCCTGTGTAACATGTATACAGCTACATATTGTACTGCTCTGGCCCGTGTAGCATGTATACAGCTACATATTGCACTGCCCTGGCCTGTGTAACATATATACAGCTACATATTGTACTGCTCTGGCCCGTGTAGCATGTATACAGCTACATATTGCACTGCCCTGGCCTGTGTAACATATATACAGCTACATATTGTACTGCTCTGGCCCGTGTAGCATGTATACAGCTACATATTGCACTGCCCTGGCCTGTGTAACATGTACACAGCTACATGTTGTACTGCTCTGGCCTGTGTAACATGCATACAGCTACATATTGTACTGCTCTGGCCTGTGTAACATGTATACAGCTACATATTGTACTGCTCTGGCCCGTGTAACATGTATACAGCTACATGTTATACTGCTCTGGCCTGTGTAACATGTATACAGCTACATATTGCACTGCTCTGGCCTGTGTAACATGTATACAGCTACACGTTGTACTGCTCTGGCCTGTGTAACATGTATACAGCTACATATTGTACTGCTCTGGCCCGTGTAACATGTATACAGCTACATATTGCACTGCCCTGGCCTGTGTAACATGTATACAGCTACATGTTATACTGCTCTGGCCTGTGTAACATGTAGACAGCTAGGACACAACATCCATGGTCGACTCAACCTCAGAATCAGTTAATCATGTGGCAGCAACTCAATGTATAAAAGCATGCAGCCGTGGTCAGGAAGTTCATTTGTTGTTCAGACCAAACATCAGAATGGGGAAGAAATGCGATATAAGCGACTTTGATCGTGGAATGCTTGTTGGTGCCAGACGGGGGTGATTTAGATATCTTAAAAACTGCTGACCTCCTGGGGTTTTCATGCACAATAGTATCTGGAGTTTACAGAGAATGGGGCAAAAATTTAAAAAATCCAGTGAGCGGCAGTTCTACGGGCAAAAAGGCCCTGACAGTTAGAGAGGTCAGAGGGGAATGGCCAGATTAGTTCAAGCCAACGGGAAGGCAACAGTAACTCAAATAACCATGCATTAACAGCAGTGATATGCAGAAGAGCACCTTTGAACACACAGCATGTCGAATCTTGAAGCACCAGGCCATTTTGTTTGGGTACATGAGGTACTTAATAAAGTGGCCACTGGGTGTATATTTATTGTCGTATCAAGTGAGGCACAATAATTGCTAAAATTAACAGTATAATCCCTCAGTTCTTCTTCAAAATTGTGGCATATGATCTTTTACATTCACCTGGGGAAGCAGTTGGTGCCTCTGTTTAACACTTCATCTGAAAGACTGATTCTCCAACACATAATGTGGAGACACCAACTGCACCAACGTAATCTAGAGACACAAGAGATTGCAGATGCTGGAGAGTGGAGCAAAATGTTATCTGCTGGAGGAAATAAACAGGTCAGACAGCATCTGTGCCTGGAAATGGACGGTCAATGTTCGGATCAAGATTCAAGCACAGACTCGGCCACCACTTTTTCAAATACTTGTGCATGTTCTCCCATGGCTTTCTGGAGCTCCAAGTTGCCAGGGAAACTAGAATTCCCTTTCCCATTCCCATAATGTCATGTGTGCCCTCTGCCTCGTCTACTGTCAGGGTGAGGCCAAAAGCAAACTAGAGGAACAGTGTCTCGTATTCCCTATGAGTAGATTACAACTGACTGCAGGAATATTGAATTCTCCAGTTTCAGGTAACTTGCTTCCTCCACCCAGCCCCCACCCCCGCCATCCCATTTCTTTTCTCTCTCCTCTTGATCTATGCAGTTCCTCCTACATATACCACCATCTACACTCCTCAGCTCCCGCCCCCCCATTATCCTATTTCTTTCAATTCCTCCACCCACTTGATCTATCCAACAAGTACACAGTCTTTCCACTGGGACCCCTCCCATTACTGTTCCCATCTGCCTACCCCACCTCCCTTATTTAGTCTCATGCTCCACTTTCCTTTCCCATCAGATGACATCATCCATGACTCTTTGATGCCTCCACCTATCACCTCTCAGCCTTTCATTCCACACTTCCGTCCTCATCTGGATCCACTTGTCATTTGCCAGTTCTTGTTGCACCCCTTTATAATGGCTATCTCCTTTCTATTCTTTCAATCCAGATGAAAGGTCTTGACTTGAAAGGCCAACTGTGCATTTCCCTCCGCGGATGCTGCCTGACCCTCTGAGATACTGGAGTAGTTTGTATATAGCTCCATTGTTCCCCCTGTACCGCTGATGCTGAATGAACTCACAAGAAAGACCCCATGTACAAATCATTGTCCTAATAACCTCCTTGTTAGAGAAGTGTGTGTGTGTGTGTGTGTGTGTGCGTGTGTATGTGTGTGTGTGTGCGCGTGTGTGTTTGTTTGCATATCCGTACATGGGTTCAGAAAATCTCAGGATCTTCTCGGCCATTTTTCTATGGCAAGGTTATACCAAAGGAATACAGAGTTAGAGTTATTATGTTAAACACCAGAGAATTGGTGCTGCCAGCAGAAAAGAAACAAGGGAAGAGAATGCAAAATGAAAATAGCCTTGTTAATTGAATCACATGTCTGCCTCCTGATCTTTATTTCACATGACCGTAGTAGCAATCTGAATGTTGCAGTCCAGTCTTAGACCTAGGTTTAACCTGCCTGTTGTCGCTATATGAGTTCTGGCCATGTGTCCTAATAAAAATTAGATGGGAAGCCTTTGATGATATGTTTTATTATTTGGCTATCCTTGCAAGAGATGAAATCCAGTGACAACCCCACGCTGTTACATGCATGTATATACTTGAAGAGCATTTCCATAATTACAATGCCATTCAAATTTTTCAAAAGATTGGGCGTAAGTGCCTTGTTTATAGTAGATATTGTCAGGTTCACTTGTATCGATAACAGTCATTGTTCACAGCGTGTCTCTACATGTAGCTAACTAGAAAAGAACATAATAGCCTACCTCTCCTATAATGAACTGTACTTGTCCAGACTTAGGTAATAAATGTTTGCAATTTGCAGACACTTCTATCATTCATTTCTAGCCACAAAGATCTGTAGGTTGGAGCAATTACTACAATTTCTGATCAACTGGATGAGAAAGCAAAATATTTTGTTCTTGTCAAATTTCATCCTGTAATAAGAGATCACAAATGGTGAATTCATGTCTAATTTATAAATCACAAACTTGGTTCATAAAATCAACTAGGTCCAGTATTTCCAGGTTTACAACAGTGATTATACTACAAAAGTCACTCCAGCCCTTTGGAATGCCCTGAATTTGTAAAGCCTGCTAAATAAATTCATATTCATTTCTTTCTTTCTCATAAGTTTGGTTACATTTGGAGTACTGCGAATATTTAGCTCATATGAAGAATATCATTAAACTGGAGAGGGTGCAAAAAAGATTTATGAGGACATTACCGGATCTGGAGCCCCTGGGTTATGAGGAGAGGCTGGATAGGCCAGATTTTTTTCCATGAAACATAGGAGACTGAGGAGTGACCTTACAGAGGTTGATGAAATCATAAGTGGCATAGATAAGGTGAATAACTTTCTTTTCCCCCGGCTAGTGAAGCCCAAATCTGGAGTGCATAGCTTTAAAGTGAGATGGAAAAGATTTAAAAAGGCTTTTTTTTAAATACAGAAGGTGGTGAATGTATGAAACAAACAGCCAGCGAGAGTGACAAAGGTGAGCACCATTACTACTTTTAAAAGGCATTGGAATCGGTTAACTGGATATAAGGCAATGGAAAGTCTAGAGGGGCATTGACCAAACACTGGCAAATTGACTAACTCAGTAACTTGATCAGCATGGACAAGTTGGATCAAAGGGCCTATTTCTGTGCTGTATAGCTCTATGGCTAAGTATTCCCTACTTATTGAAAACTCGTAATGACTTACTTCTTTGTACTTACATTACACTGAGTATATGTGAATAAAAACAGTTTAAAATGACTAACAAATTTTGGAAAAATGTAATCCTTGCCTTGCCCTTCTCAGATATGTAGCTGTCATTGCATAACTGGAGCAATTTATATGAGCTGTGCCACTGAGGAAAAGCCATTTATCCTTCCCTTCGTCTGGTCAGGAAAAAATTCAGCAATGGCTTTTGGAAGATGCACATGATGTAAACTACACAGCAAATGAACAACCAACCTGTATGAGCTTTAACAAGAGCTATTGTCAACATACCGCAAGGATCAGTCGCTGATCACTATTCGGGGAGGGAGGAATTGGAATACAAAATAATAAGGATAAAACGTCCACTCATCCAAAAAAGACAAGGTAGCAGGGGGTGTTGCTTCCAGGCTGGTTTCTCATGCTTGTTTTTTTAACAGTTCTGGTAAACTCCTTGAAAGGAATGAATGAATCACATGCAGTGGAAGATTTATTACTTAAGACAAGCATTGTTGCTGTTCATCAACATATGTTTCACTGCCCTTTGAAACAGTTCTTCCACTGTTTAATAACATCTGTAGATATTTCAATGTAATTGCAATAAATTGGTATGCAGAAAATATAATTTAGGCTTGTCCTTCAATCTATTCTGCTCCTGCCCTGATGACAAGCATATGCACTACTGTGATGTTCTACAGTGGTTACCAGCCCCATACCTATTCAATTATGGAATCATAGCCAAGTCTATTCATGTCTTTGGTTGGTGTTTGAGTTTGTACATCTTTGAGCAGGAATTATAAAGTAGTGAACGGAGAGTGAAAACCTAATTGATTTTCAGCTTTATGTTCTCAGAGTCTGGGAGAGACTGAAGCCAGCAAAGCATTATTGTTGACACCCTCAACTAATTCAACTGCTTTTCTACTGGCGCATTACACTGATCAACTTCGGCTGCCAGAGGAAACATTAAGTTTGCAGCTAGAAACTTACAAGCTTCATTTGGTGCCCCTTTGCTGCTATGCTCGGCACCATTGTCAAGATTTCTCAGATTCAATGTTGGTATTAAAGAATCTTCACAGTTTCAGTAAAAGCAGCAGAGAGAAAACTAAGTGGAAGGCTCGTACCAAATGGAAGCAATAGTGGATTGGGTTTAACAACCTCCCTTGTATCCTTCTCCTTCTTCTTCTCTTCTTCGGCTGTCCATCGATTTCCATGTTGACTGAGGCCTGGGCAAGGTCGTATAAAAGACCTGCAAGTCTCCCCTCTCTACGCCACCGATGTTGGCCAAGGGAAGGGCCTAGGCCGAAACAGCTTGGCATCAGTGTCGTCGCAGAGCAATGTGTGGTTAAGTGCCTTGCTCAAGGACAGAACACGTTGCCTCAGCTGAGGCTTAAACTAGCGACCTTCAGATCACTAGACCAACGCCTTAGCCACTTGGCCACATGCCTCGTATCCACAATTGAAATGAAACGCAGAAGCACTAGGTAGTCTTTCATCCGTTCCATTCTTAGAGGTAGAAGACTAATTAGGAAGCTATTATGCATAAAAATGTCAGCTATGTCTCTGTCCCATCTCTGCTTTCATAGGTTGTGGCCCAAGTCCCAATCCAGGTCGAAATAAAAATGTCAGCTCCTACTCCAGTGCGGTCCTGCAGGACTGTCGTAGTGTTAGAGATGTTTTCATTCATCTGAGAAATTGAACAGTGACCTTGTCTGATTTTCAGGTTGATCCCATATGCTTATTCTAGATTCAAACAAATTAGGAGGAGGATGAGACATTTACCCATTCAAGGCCGCTTTCACATCTATCAAGATCGGGGCTGATCCTCCTTTCCTATCTGTTGATTCTCTTCACACTGGGCAGCACAGTTGTACAGTCAGCAGAGCTGCTACACCACAGCCCCAGTGACCAAGTTTCAATTTTCCTTTCCAGTGCTGACTGTGTGGAGTTTGCACGTTCTCCCTGTGACCACATGGGTTTTCCCCGGGTGTTCCGGTTTCTTCCCTCATCCCCAAGACATGACGGTTGGTAGGTTAATCGGTCACCATAACTTTCACCTTGTGTGTGAGGTAGGATCACGGGGGAATTGGCTGCAATGTGGGGAGGATAAATGGGATTAGGGTTTGATGGCTGACATGGACTCAGTGAGCAAAAGGACCCTTTTCTGTGTTGCATTACTCTGACTTCATCCAAAAAAAACCTATCAGTCTCAGTTTTAAGGGAATTCCATGGCTTAGCAGCTTCCTAAGACTCACCATCCTCTGCAGAGATTTCTCTTCTCGGTCTTTTAGTCTATCCTGGAATTTGAGACTGCATTCCCTAGCTCATCGCAGGGAAACAACTTCCCTGCATCCAGCCTGTTGAGTCCTGTAAGAATTTTGGAAGTTTCAATGAGATCTGGATTTCTTCTTCTAAACTGTAGTAAATACAGGTATGTGCCAGCCAATCTCTCCTCGTACAGCCAACCCACTAGCCCTGGAACTAGAAAAATTAATCTTCATTTTGCTCACTCCGTGGCAAGTATATCCTTTCTCAGGTCAGAAGACTAACACTGTACATAACATTACAATATTACAGAGCCAGTGGTCCAAGATAGATGCAGTAAGACATATTTCATAATAAAGCCCAGCATGCAATTTGCCTTCTAATCACTTACTGATCTTAACTTTTCTAGCCAATATTTACCCTTCAAACAATATTGCAAAAACAAATCTCCTTATCATTAACACACTGCAGTTTGTGGGAGCTTCCTGTAGGCACATTGATTGTATTTCCTATATTACAATAGAGACCACACTTCAAAAGTAATTGGTTACAAAGTGTTTTTAAATGACCTAAGAATATAAAAAGTCCAGCGTAAACCCAAACTTTTCTTCTACAAGCTTTACTAAGTGAAAGCTGTGAATAATGTATAAGTGTTTACAAAATTCTGTGACTACCACTATAAAAGTAATTTCCAAATTCCCCTACTGACTAAACAGGCTTTCCCAGTGATTAGCTGCTTCATAGATCATAAAACATGGGAACACAAATTAGGCAGGTGGCCCATAGAATGTGCTCCACCATTTGATCATAGCTGATTTACTTTCCATTTTTACTAGCCCATTTTTTCCTGCCTTCTCACTGTAACTTTACTAATCAAGAACGAATCAACATCCACTTTAAATATACCTATTGACTCAACCTCCGCAACCATCTGTGACAATGAAAATTCCATAGTTTCGCCACCCTATGGCTGAAGAAATTCCTCCTGATCTCTATTGTAAAGGGTGCTCTGGTCCTAAACTCTGCTCTCGGGTCCAGATTCTTCCAATATTGGAAACATTCTCTCCACATGCACTCTATCTAAGCTTTTCAATACTTAAAAGGTTTCAGTGAGATCCCTCTACCTCCCCCCCACCGCAAGAATGATCCCTCCAGGATCATTCTTGTAGTTCTTCTCTGGACCCTCCCCAATGCCAGCACATCCTTTCTTAGATATGGGGCCCAAAACTGCTCATAATACCTAAATTGCAGTCTGACCTATGCTTTATAAAGCTTCATCCACAAACTTGGCCACAAATTCTGTCGAACATATCATCAACATATAACATGAAAATCAGAGGACCCAACACTGACCCCTGCAGAACACCACTAGTTTAAAGTTCAAAGTAAATTTATTATCTAAGTGCAAATATATATATATATCCATATACTACACTGAGATTTATTTCCTTGGCACTGTCAGCCAACCAGAAAAGGCTCCCTTTATTTCCACTCTTTGCCTCCTGCCAGTCAGCTAATCATCTAACCATGCTAGTACCTTTCCTGTAATACCATGCACTCTTATCTTGTTTAGCACCTCGTGTGTGGCGCTTCATCAAACACCTTCTGAAAATCCAAGTAAATAACATTCACTGACTTTCCTTTATCTATCCTGCCTGTTATTT
Organism: Mobula hypostoma; assembly: GCF_963921235.1. NCBI lineage: Eukaryota > Metazoa > Chordata > Chondrichthyes > Myliobatiformes > Myliobatidae > Mobula > Mobula hypostoma. The sequence goes on along the minus strand of NC_086105.1, from coordinate 107,257,079 downwards.
TCTCAAAGAATACCAACAGATTTGTCAGGCAAGATTTCCCCTTAGAGAAACCTCTGCCTATTTTATCATGTGCCTCCCTGTACCAGGTAACCTCATCCTTAATAATGGACTCTGCAAACTTGCCAACCACTGAAGTCAGGCTAACTGTTCTGAAGTTTCTGGTCCCGCTCTCTCTCTCTGCTTAAAGAATGGAGTGATATTTGTGATTTTCCATTCCAGAATCTAGTGATTCTTGAGGGATTACTATTATCTATCTCTTCAACTTCCTTTTCAGAACTCTCCAGCGTAGTTCATCTGGTCCAGATGACTTTTCTGCCTTCAGACCTTTCGGCATCCCAGCACCTTCTCCTTAGTAATCGCAACTACACTCACTTCTGCCTCTTGATACTCTCAAACTTTTGGCATGCTATTGGTATCTTCCACAGTGAAGAATGATGCAAAATACTTATTTATTTCATCTGCCATTTCATGTTCCCCATTACTATCACTTCAGTATTATTTTCCAGCTGTCTTTGTCCACTCTTCCCCCTCTTTTACTCTTTTTACATCTGAAAAATCATTCGGTATCCTCCTTTTATATTATTAGCTAGGTTACCCTCTTATTTCATCTTTTATTTCCTTATTGCTTTTTAAGTTGCCTTCTGGTGATTTTTCAAAGCTTCCCACTAAATGTTGCTGTATTGTATGCCCTATCTTTTGCTTTCATTCTTTTTTTGAATTGCCCTGCCCCATCTCTTGCTTACATGCTGTCTTTGAATTTCCCTGCGAAACACAGTTGCCTTACCCTCCCTTCAGAATGCTTCTTATTCTTTGAGATGAACCAATTCTGCACCTTCTGAATTACTCCTAGAAACTCCAGCTATTTCTGCTCTACTGTCATTCCTGCTGGTGTCCCCTTCCAATAAATTTTGGCCAGCTCCTCTCCCTTGCCTCTGTAGACACCTTTACTTAACTGTAATACTGATACATCTGATTTTAGCTTCTCCCTCACAAACTACAGTGTGAATTCTATCATATTATAATCATAGACTCCTAAGGGTTCCTTTACCTTAAGCTCCCTGTCAAATCTGGTTCTTACAACATTCAATCCAGGTTTGCCTTTTTGCTCTGGTGGTCTCGACTATAAGCTGCTCTAAAAAGCCATCGCATGGGCATTCTACAGAGTCCTTCCCTTGGGATCTAGCACTAACCTGACTCTCCCAATCTACCTGCATATTGAAATCCCCCATGATCAAGAAAACAAAATCAAATAATGAACAACTTATCCCAAAATGGTGCAGGTAATAATAGCTGGACAGCAAAAATAGAATAAAACTGGCACTGGAAATCTTGACATTGTCAGGGTTTCTCAGACTGTCAAACCGGCTGGAGGAGCATTTATTCAATATAACCGACATCTGTTGGTTGTCCGTTGTATCCAATGATAACAGGAGATTTACGTGGGAGAGTTTTTAAAATGGAAAAGCCATTGCACTGGGGCAGTTCCACTCTCTTAATCTTGTTAGTCCTGATCCAGTGGTACAGGTAGTTGTCACAACTGGGCCCTTCCTTGGTTGCAATGAATGATCTATGTTCCTTACTGTGCTGTTGGCTCTCCACAAAATGTTGCAGAACTGCTTTCCTGGCAGTTGAATCTCACTGTTCATCTCATCTGCCCATTCGCCAGAGTCGACTTCACATGCTAGGACAAGCATGTTCCTAACTCAATGGGGTCTGAGATCCCCCGGCTACCTCACCTGGTTTTGTCCGTCTGTCGAAGCAGTGTACCGGGGTTCGGCTGCTGTCAAATGCTACTTGAAGCCACAGATGAGAGTTGAGTGTCCAGTAGGACCAAAGGTGAGTGAGCTGCCCCAGAAGGGACATGGTAAGTCCTTCACCAGAGGTGCTAGCCCTCCCTGGACACCCCAAACAACCATAACTGAAACCTAAAGAGAGAAGAAAATACTAAATGTAATTGAGTAATCTCTATATTCCATACTTGGACCATTCCTGTTTGGATTCAGACTCAAAGTCAGAAGAGTTGTCATTAAATGAAGAGATAACAGACAACAACTGATACTAAAACAGGGCGGAAATAACCAGATGAAAACGTTGTGTAATGATACGCTTTGTACGTGCTGCTTCTACTTATACATAGTGAACTATATTGTAAGTAAAAACATCAAAACTTTAAAAAATATGGCATGGGCTGTCTCACGATTGCATCCTGTGCACATTTACTGAGCAAATTCCCTTCCACTACCTTCACTCACTGTGACTCAATTCCACTCACTGTCAGCGTATACGCAAGGCACACTCTCTTTGCGGGCTTTCACCAACCTCACGGCACACGTGTTACACTAACACGGTGCATTTGCCACCTGGCATTACAAACCTGCCCACTACCGCTTAGCTTTTCACTCTCTCGGTGTACAGCATCGCGCAGTGCCTGCTCTAAAGCGCTCTTGGGCTCGGGTTTTCCCGTTACTGGGCGCCGCAGTTACAGCGTCGTTAGCGACCGGGAGGCGGGGCTCCAGCGGCTGACATCAGCCGTATGTTTTATAAGGGACAGAGGAGTGGTGCGGAGAGCCAGTGACTGGGGAGTCACAGCGGGCTCCGTGTACGGATATCTCCCAGTGTGGTTGGTTTCCCCCAGCAGGTGCAAAGGATTCATCACGATGCCGCGGGGCTGCACCAGGAAGCTGCTGGCCTCGCTGCTGGGGGCTACGTTCACCTGGCTGCTGGTGCTGATGGTAGACCAGCGGCAGGAGCCTGTGCAACGGGGACTGGAGCTGCGGAGCCGCTCCCTCCAGAGCTGGCAAAGCCCAGGGGACAACGGGCAGGGCGAGGAGGAGGAAGAGGCTGCGACCGAGCGGTCCCAGCTGCCGAGCGGCGTCCATCCACTGGCCCGGAGCTACAAGGACTATTTCAGTGATCTGAGCCGGGCCAAAGCGCAGGGAGCCGGCGGCGGGCTGGAACTGAAGCCGAGGCGGCAACTCTCGGAGGAGGCCGTCACTCCCACACCTTTCCGGGACGACATCACTATGGGTGACCTGTTCATTGCGGTGAAGACCACCAAGAAATTCCACCGCTCCAGACTGGAGCTGCTGCTGGATACTTGGATATCCCGCAATCGAGATCAGGTGAGAGGGGAAGACCCGGGACATTCTGGGAGCGCTGCTGGGGTCAAAATGTAACCGGTTGGCTAATTCAGGCGAATTGGACGAAGTATGTTTTCCAAATCTGGCGCTGCTGTCTTTTAAGGTCAATATGTGTTGTAGGGTTTCCTTTAATTCAAATTAAACGGCGCCGGTGTCAGCTTCCCCGAGATGCATGGCAGTCATCTGTGGTCTCCCTCGCTTTGCTGCCCAGACAGGTACAGCTACAGAGCGGGTCTTGGCACTATCACTGCCACCTCTCCGTGGTGCCCAAGGTTTGAACCTGCCGGCTGCTCCCTGGGCGCAGGCGCTCTTCCAAATCGGCCTTACACACAAACACATGCACACGCACATGCATCTCTCTTTTCTTTGTATTTTCTTCCCGCACCCCCTCTGCTTTTGCCTCCTAACCAACAGCTTATTCGAGTTTCACATTTCTCCTTGCTCTGGTCATTATTATGATAATTGCAGCTGGTTCGACATACCCCGCTGTCTTAGCAAGTATTTATCTCTCAGTTAACAGATCATGATCACATTGCAGTTTGTGGACGCTTGCTTTGCTTTTCCCGCATTAAGGCAGTGACTGCGTTTCTGAAGACCTTCAATTCTGTAGTGGCATTTCAGCGCTCCTGAAGGGGCGGGTTAATAATCCGAGTTTTCGCACATTCTGATTTCATGCGGGTATCGATAACCACACTTTCTAGGCTATGCATGTCGGTCTAGGGCTAGGAGGTGCTTTTCCCGGTTTGGGGAATCAGGGCTATAAATATTTACTGATTGTATTCTCAGGGTTGAGATTTTTTCAGTGCTCTTGAATAGTAAACTGAAATGCTCGCGTTGCACAATTATAGGAGTATTGACTTCTTGTATCTTTATCATTTCGTAATTAGTATCTTTAAAGAGGAGTTATTCAGTCCTTTTTTAAAAAAAACTTTCAAGTTCAATTTTATGACTAAAATTCGCCAATATCCGTACAATTGTGAGGTATCGCTTTGATATATTGTTGACCTAATTAGAATTGTATCGTTAATTATAATTGCCTAATTAGAATTGTATCATTAATTATATTGCCTCATGGGTGTAGGGAAAGGAGTGACCATCTTCTATTTTTTTTGTTCTTGTTAATGTGATTGTGTGAAAAGAGAGCACAATATTTGCCTTTGCAAGACCTCTGGAGCCTTTTGAAACAAGGGCTTCCATGCTTTGTCAGCCCTAACCTGATTATATAGAGGGTTTAACAAAAACCAGAGGCTTTAACCAGCTTGCCTGAGCGGAATACAGAATTAGGCTGGGAGCACAGAGCTTGGGCATGTGTTCCCAGAGAGCAGGAGAGCGGTAACAAGACAACAGCGGGGGGGGGGGAGAAATGTTAAAGAAAGTGAGCGTTTCAAATAACTACACGGAACCATCAAACTTTCCAGGATTGAAGATTACATGAATGAAGCAGTTGAAAATAATTGGAGAATTTGGTATCCCAATGGTATGTCTAACTAGACTTTCTACAAAATGGTTTTGATTTTTCCCAATAAGATAAAATCAATATCCACTAGATAGTTTCATTGGGGTCAACCCTCCACATAGTGCAGTTCTGTTTCTCCCTGCTTCTACTTCTAGTTCTTCCCCTGCCCCCTTCATACACCTCCCGACTCCCTCCTCTCCCAGCCTCCTGGGAATTTGGAAAATCGAGCCATGTAATGTGATTAGTGATGGTGTTCACTCTTTGACTCGACCGCACTTGTCAGTTGTAAAACAGATTCTTGTTCATTGAGTCTGGTAGTATTTGTGGAAAAAGGCGGTAGAATTTGAACAGTTTCCATGCCGTGGGAAGATGTTGTGGGACAATTGTTCCCGTGAAGTCCAGGTACATTCAGAAACCATGCAGACTCAAAATCTTTAAAGCACGTTTCTTGAAAGGTGAAAGGAAATTGCTTGAATCACAGTCAATAGGAAGATGTATACCAAAGCCAGATAAGTCTTTAAGGATGGTAACAAAGGCTGTGTATCTCAGTAGCAAATTTGAATCCATTGTCTAGACAGTTGCTTTGAAGCACATCAAAAGGTGAATGGAACTCTTAATAACCAATAAGTATACCTAATATGAGTTTTTGCTTTCTGAATTGCTAATATATAAGCATTTAAATCTTTAATGCTAGCAAAATTTAGTCTTGAACTGGTATGGGATATGTGGGAATAGCTTGTTATATAGATGAAGCTTTTCTGTTAATTCACTATAAGTCATGTCAAAACCTGAAAAGTAATCACATTAGAATGTGTGATTTATTTATCAACTGAAGCTCACATAAAACAAATTATCACTGGGCATTTGGATCCAGACACCTGGTGACCAGGCTTCTTGTCAGGGTTAGTTAGTGACATATGTAGAGATGAACCATTTAGTCACAAAAATATTGCAGAATCCCACAAATGCTGATCTTGTAATTTCTGAAACTGTCACATTTTGATTTTCATTCATGATGTTGAAACTATCCAAGCATGCTAAATCAACCAAAAATTCACTCAAAGTAAGATTCTTTGCTTTGATATGACATCACCATTGAAAAGATTCTCTCTTAATCCTGTGATAGTTTTTTTTCTTGGTGTAAATAGTATCTGATGCTTGTAGCTTTGTAGTCGTTCAGCTTGTATCCCAAGCCTGAGCGACCGTAGTTCAGCTCTCACGCTGTCTCCTTGAAGGCTAACAAAGCCCTTTTCTGAAACCAGAGAATGGAGCCCCGGCCTCTTGTGCTGGGCTTTCCATGGGAACATAAGGGATGAAGCTATGGATTTGGAAAGAAGAGAAGCTGAGGTCAGGTTGCCTGGCGATGGGAAAGGTTTCCCAGCTTATGATCTTTAGAGTGACAGTCAACAATTTCCTCCTCTCCTCTTCACAGCCAGCCATTGCCTATGGCTTTAATATCAACAGTCATAAAAGATGCAAGCTACAGTATTATAGCCTGTAAGAGAAACACAAGGTTGTCAGGTCTTTTTACATACATTTTATTAGAGAAATTAAGAATATATAAATGTACCGAATGGTTATCAGTAGCACTTTAGTTTCCTGCACAGGCTGTACAAGGTACACTGGTCAAAATAAATCAACCTTCCTCTGGTTATTGTTTGAGATAATATTTATAGCTGCTATAAAATGAATTACACACATAACCCAGCTTGAGCTCAATATACAGTGCCATATAATATGCCAAATAAATATCTATTGTGCTGTGTGAAGTCGGTTAAAAAATGTATCATACTACTCACCTTAGCGATTTCCCCCCCACCCCCCAAATTAAAAAAAATGCTGCCAATACTGGAAATCTGAAATAAAGGCCGAAAATGACAAACACTCAGCAGATTGACAGGATTTGTGGAATGAGAATCAAAATTATAAGAACCATCAACCTGGAGCAGGGGTTCCCAACCTCATTTGTCATGGACTCCAACTATTAAGCGAGGGGTCAATGAACCCCAGGTTGTGAACCTCTGACATAAAGCATTAACTGTTGCTTCGCCTTCCACAGATGCTGCCTGATCATCTGAACCTTCCCAGCGTTTCCTGATAGCATTCGAGTCAACTTGTGAATTAATTGGATGATGCACATTTAAAATGACAAAAATAATAATGACAGCAATAAATGTTACATTAGTTCTGCAGAGTCGCCTTATTCCCAAGTGTTTAATGTTGCTCTGGTGTTAATTTATCAGTCTGTGGTTAGTAATCTACTTGTAATGCAATTTAGTCAATTAATTGAAATATTGAAAATTGATTGAGCAGTGAGGTAACTGAGTTAAAGATGTCATCTGCCTTTGCCACATATTTGCAGCATCCTGACCAACTCCATTCTGCTCAAGTTGTTCCCCTGCCAGGGGTCTGTGCTGACTGTGGTAGAACGATTTCCCATTGTCTATTCTGAGCACATTCAGTTTGGACCCAAGAAAGCGATAAGAAGGGCTTGTATATGATTAGCTAGGAAAGATAGAGGAGCAGAGGGACTTGCTGGGTTCAATACAGAATTTATTAAAACTTGTGGATGGTCACAAAATACAAGAGAGGACTAATGAAGTACTATCTTTATCTCAAGGGCAGGAGAATAAAGGAGGTTCTGTGCATATAACTTTGGTTTGACCTTTTACGAATTACTGCATTCAATTCAGAGTGCCACACCTCAGGAAGGATGTATTGGTCTAAAATGGATTGCGGTGTACATGCAGCAGAATGACAAAGGGACTGATAGGGTAATGGACTTGTATTTGCTTGGATTTAGGAACCCAATGCGTGTATTGTTCAAAATGAGATTTGAATTAGATAGGATAGATGGAAAGAGGAAGAAACTATTTCTTCTGGCATGTCCAGACCGGTGCAAATCTTAAATTTGGGAGTAAGGTACTGGAGGCAACTGTTGTCCTGGCAGCTGTAGGGCCTAAATGAATGGGTAGAAAAAGAAATAATAAGGGATGTGGAGCAACGCTGAGCCATGATTTAACTAAATTTTGACACAGGCTCAATAGCCTGAAATCGTATATAAACTTTGAGCATTGGTTGCCAATAAATGAAAGAGGTTAATTTCAAGTCTTATCACATGACTGTTTTCAGCCTGAGCAGCAGCACGGTGTTAACTACTGAACAACGTGAGTGGAGTGAATCCCAGTGAAATATTAGCATTGAGGCTAACTCTAAACATTCTTGCAGCTGCCACCTGTGGTCCCCTGTGTATCATCTGTACAGTGTCTGCAGCAGCTGAGTCACTGCTGTATTGTTTCTTTTGACTTCTGTTCAAAAATGTTTTTTTTTTCCTTTTTTTAAAAAAAGTAGTATTGGAGTCAAAAGGGGAATTAATAGGCAGGGGTCCAGGTTATTTTTAGCTATTGCTTTAAGCTAACCAGAAGTTCACTTTATTGAAAGTACAGGCAAAAAGCATGTTTTCTGTGCACCAGTGTTAAAAAGAACACTGCAGGAAGTGTGTGCTAACTGAGTTTGTTTTTTTGGAACAGCGGGCAGGTGTTGGGATGGAGTTTAGTTTTTGAGGGAACGCCTCCTCTGCTGTCTAACAATAAAGCATCTGTCAAGTATTTCTGCATTCTATTCATCAAACAAAATGTATTCCTCCCATTTTGGTTTCTGTTTCCTTCTTTCCCTTCTCCAGCCCCTACTCTGTAAAAGATGCTGTGGTCTGCACCTACCAAGTGGGTGGAGTGAGGAGATGGGGAGAGGATGGTGGAGGTTGGTTAGCTGAAAATCTATAGCTCTTTGCTCAGTGCTCCCCTTCCCCTTCAACAAGCAAACTCAATGGTCAGTTTAATACCAGAAGAGAGGTTGTGGCTGCATTGAATTTACTAATTGCACTGGATAATTTTAGCTTAGCCAACAGACAAAGGATTAAATTGCTGGGATGAAACAGCTGGTGGAAATAGCAGAGGACAAAGATTTGGGAGGGTAAAGAGGAGTGGCTATGAAAATAAGCAGTAGATGTCCAGGTGAATGCCCCTTTCCTTGCAGTGTTACACTATTCAGTGTCTCTGGCTTTCTTTATCTCTGCTTCCCTCCCTATTAGCATTTGATTTTTCTGCTCAGTTGGTAGCACACTTACCACTTGCCAATCAGCAAGTTATGAATTAAAATCCCTCTTCATTGGCAGGAGTATAAAAATCCAATCTAGTGCTCAAGTACAGAATTGTTTAAGTGCTTCACATGGAAATGCAACTTTTGTATCATAACATGAGCCAATTTTCCATTGTCAGGTGAATGGGAAAAAAAACAGTGGGGAAAAAACTGCAACGCTGCTTCCAAGAAGAACAAGGGATCGTTGGTGCCTTAGTCATTCTTTATCTTAAGACGATATGCCTAGACAGGTCATTATCAGATTTTTGTGGGAGCTTTCCTTGCACAAGTCAGCAAAACTCATTTCCTACCCTATTATGATAGCTGGTTCTTGATTAGCTCCAAAGAGCTTTATGGTGCCAGAAAGGAACATATGAAGTACTGAACACGCATTGTCCTTTCTCTCTATTTCTGCAGATTTATAGGATCCAGGAGTTCTGGAGTAACTCCCTAGGTGGCCTTAAGTGTGAGCCTAGACAAAGCTACTTTATTGTAGCAGGAAATTGGGATGGCATGAGAAAGGGTTGCTTGGTAAACTTATTTTTAAATCAGGATTCAATGGATAGTAAACAGGAGTTGCATCCCCTTAATTGTAGGTGTTTTACTATCTAAATTATCCCTGCAATATAGAGCATGAATAATTTGTATACCCTTATTGCAGAAAAGTCTCAAGGCTCTTGTGGGATCATAAGGAGCCCAAATGTGGGACTCGGAGGTAAAGGAGATTGTCAAGGGATATGTTACAGAGGTACATTTTAAAGGGAAACTGAGAAGATGGAGTTTCTGCTAGGAATTCTAGAGCTTAAATTAATGGTTTATGGGCCTGGTTATAAACTGAGGAGCAGGATAAATAAAGGGATTGGATCTTTTAGAAGGAATCATCCTTTGTTTATTCTTATAGTTGAGAAAAGTGACACAAGGAGTAAATGCATCCCAAAGAGGAACCTAGCAAAGACTTTGGGAACTCAGGCCTAAGAGCTGTCAGTGCTTGATCATAAAGTATGGGATACACAAGGCCGAGATGGAGGAAATTGTTTTGAGAGACTGTAGGACTGGCAGGAATGGCCAGTGCAGACAGATCAGTAATAGCTATTTGCGAAAGTTGTGGGGTTTTTAAAATTATTTTCCCCAAAAGGATCTGCAGTTTGAATATTTTTATTGCTCTGACCTCACACCACTTTTTTTCTCAAGATGTGCATCTGTAGCCCAACTGTATTTCTGTTGATATTGCATTCTTGTCTTGGTTTGTTCCTCAAAGTCTGGCTGCTGGACCACTGTATCCAGTTTACAGTATAAACACTGATCTGCTGTCTCAGGAGCCAAAATGCACCCTGGGCCAGTTCGAGCTGGTTCTAGCTCTGTTCCAACTGGTTAATCACAACAGATTTTTTTTGCTTGAGGGAGCAGGACAAAGGAAAGGCAACCTCTTTTCACTGTTTACCTTGTGGACTCTGGAATGTGCTAAACATGAGGGAATATTAGCTGACTGCTGTTTGAGTGAGAGTGGCAGCTTCTGGAGCCTCCCTTCTGGAGCTATCAATTCACCTGTCATGGATGGGGAAGAGGGGAGGCATGCAGCTCCAGGCTTGGCGTGTGCTGCACTGGGCTGGGATCGTCTCAGCTTTCAACAGGCACGCTCTCCACCCTGGGGCACACTGAAGTGTTAGCAAGTTGGGAACAGCAAGTGAAAGCAGCCACTGGTGCATATAATGTTTTGTCTTTTAAAGCACTCCACATTCTTTGAGACTCTGAAATCAGTTACAATAAATGATTCAGTTCAGCTCTCAAATGGTCACACACTTGAGCATGAATATTCATTTGAACTCCAGGTGGGCCTGCAACCTGTGCCGGGACAATTAGCTGTTTAGTTGACCATCTTCCCTGTGTCCTGTTATTTAACTTCGAGTTAGTTGTCCATCATTTGACTGGTAGCATTGCCATTACAAAACAAGAGCATAATTTTCATGTTAGAGTTTGGACTGGATATCATGGATGTTCAAAAATAAAGTTTGTAGGGTTGCAGTGAGGTCGATAGCCACCTGGTGCAATTTGAATTTTGGAATTATAGGTTTTCCACATCCTAAAACCTGATAGTTTATGGTAACCCATTACCATCAATGCTTAATTTACTGAATGGAGTAGCAGTTATCAGTCAGAATTACAAATCCGAACGGGGCTGAAAAATGTGGGTTTAGCCCAGTAAAAAGATATTGAATCGCTTTCCAACGTTAATGCATTGTTTCTAACCAATGCTGTAGTAGCCATTTAAAATAATATTTCAAATAAAAATTCTATACAAATTATTATTTTAACGTTACTAAGCTTCCTATATTCCTTTCCCGGCCTTGTGTTACTGAGCTTATCAATAGAAAATGGCTTCCTGCCTTTTTCTCAGATTTGGCGGACTTCATTGTTCATAGTTCCTCCAGCCTGCCTTCCTGTGTTGGTCAGAATGAATGCTGACAGAAAACAAAGACAATTCCCAGTTGAAAGAAAAGAATAGGTTTGGAGTGACAATGGGGCCAGAAAACAATGAGTGCTTAGTTCAAAAATTAGGTATCTTACAAATGGATTTGTGTGATACAAGAGGTTGATTTTGAAGCAGTTGGACTGGTGGAGCTGTGCTGAACTGAAACTACTTTCTGGATTAAAGTGATATTAGTCACAAATTGTAAAGATATTTATTACACAAAGGGCCAAGATAATGCGTGTGACTGCACTTCAGTGTAGTTGTTCTGTTCAATTTGAGATGTTCTAAAACATCCTTAGTTAATTCCTTTAGTAATGTAAGGTGTGTTTATAATTTTAATTTAATTGCTGGCAGTGTTGCATAATATGAAGAGGTCAGGACTCCTTAATGTTGATTAGTATTATAAGCACACAGATGTTCTAACGCTGGTGATTGATCAAGTGCTATATTTGAGAATCAGAACATGAAGTGTTAGAACAGAACAAAGCTCTGCACTAATCTGAAGTTGAGCTAATTACAGGCGATTAACTGGAGAGTTAACCGTACTGCTTTTGAGGTGGGTGTTTCACGAGGCGCAAGGCTGGACTGTATAGTATTGAACTGAGCTAAACTTGCAATGGTGGGTGGGTAGCTGAGGGGGGTGTACGTATCAATGGAAAAACCAAATGAGCTGGCAGGCTGTTATTTGTTGAGTTTTCTGGCTCAGCGCCTGAAGAGTCCGTGAAGCCTGAGCAGGAAGAAGGGTGGGAGTGTGCAAAGTGATAACTGTAGGACGCAGATGCAGGCTCCAGAGGGGCTGACTGTGCCTTTCCTGCTGAGTGTCCTTTCGAGGCAAAGACAGCCAGCCCGGCTGCTGGTTTCCGCAGTGGAGATTCAGAAAGTCAGTGCAAAATGGGCAGTGCAGAGAGCTGCATTGCACTCTAGCTGCAGTCTAGTGTCAGAGACCAGTGCTGCCTACAGCTTTAAACACATGGGTGAAAGTCATTATATTATTTGCTTGTGTGGATTAATTCTTTCTCATAGTTGAGTTACCTAGTTTACAGTGGTTATCCCACAATTTTAAATCTATTTTAAACCTAAATACCGCTCATCCTAGTATTCTGAATTGCAGTGGGAATGCATTCTCTGACAACTCATCCAAACTGAAGAGTGTTTAAATAAATTAGATTTTCTAAATTGTTTCCTTCCCTTACCCCTGCTGCCCACCCCCCCCGCCTCAAAGTGCCAGAATGCACACACGGGTGAGCCACTAGAAAACTTGCATCCATTAAAGATCTGGCTGAATTTTGACATTCTTTATGTGACTTCGAGCTGATGATTCAGCTTTGAAGTGCATCGCAATCTTGTCAGTTTTTTCAATTTGCAGTAGGAGTAGTGGGTTAGTATTTAGGAAGTGACTTATTTCTCCCACTTTTTCTCCCCCCCCCCCATTAAGGTGCATTGAGGCCTTGTCAGCCAACAGAGATCAGTTAATATAAACTGCTGGTTAAGCTGGATTCCTTTTTGCTCTGCATAATGCCATTGAAAGCCTTGCTTTATTTTTGCAGATTCAGCAGTTGGCTCAGTTGGCAGACATGATAAAGATGGTGACAGGCTAGAGCATTGGTCTGTGTGGTTTAATGCTAACAAATGCAAAATGTTAGATTTGATGTGAAGCATATAAACGAGTGAGCACATTTCCATAGGGGCAAAAATATCATTGAAAGTGGAAGGGGAGGTTGAGAGTGGCTTAGAAAATAAGTATCCTGATCTATATAAATAGAAGGCAAAAATATAAGAACAAAGAAATCACGATAAGCCTTTGTAGAATACCGGTTCACAACCCGAGAGTAGGGAGCCACGTTTCAGGAGAAATGTTTTAAGGGCAGAAGAGATTTGCCAAAATGATCTCCAAGGATGTGAGTCTTTTATGTGAATATGCCAAAGGAGCTGGGGTTACTTTCCTGGAACAAGTGAGGGGATCTGATGGAGATGTTCAAAGTCATGAAGGAAACAGAGTAAATGGAAAGGAAGTTGGAGGGTTCTGGAGGCAGGAGACATCAAGTGAAAGTGATGAAATAAACGTGAGAAACAATCATTTTAAGGTCTGGAATGTGCTGCTAGAGTAGAGGCATTTCTAATTTTGGTGTTCCCTTACATAGGGCCGAATAGTCTCCTGTGCTACTACGTGCCATGATCTTTTGAATGCCATTTTACCTCTAGAAGCCAGTAGGCATTTGGGAATTCTACTAGAGTTGCACTGGTTGATACTTAGAATATAGAACAGTTCAGTACAGGAACTGGCCCTTTGGCCCACAGTGTTGTGCTGAACCAGCTAAGAACCATCTCTGACACTAAACACTAATCTTTCCTACCTACGCAATGTCCATATCCCTCCCTCCATCTTCTTTGCGTCCAAGTGCTTATCCAAATGTCTCTTAAAAGCGTCTAATGTATTTGTCTCTACTACCGTACCAGGCAGTGCATTCCAGGCATCCACCACTCTTGAGTTTAAAAAAAAATTGCCCCTCACATCCCCCTTAAACCTAGCTCCAGCCCCTCACCTTCAAGGCATGCCCTCTGGTGTTAGACATTTCAACCCTGGGGAACAGATATTCCCTGATTTGAGAAACCTTCCCGAATACACTCAACAAATTCTGCCCCATCTGTTGCTGGATCCTGCAAGTTGTATGCAGCCAAACTGTTGGTAAGATGGATGTGGGCACAGTAATGATGTCCTTCATGCTGGTGTTGGTCACTTATCCTGGTTATCAGTCAATGACTGATGCTGTCTCACCGCATGTTTCCAAATTCTATGGAGACAGGCAAACAGTTGTGAAAAATAGTGAATTATTTTCCCTCTAGTGTAATCCAGTTCTTCTATGAGAAGATCTAGTTGCACAGTGCAACATTAATTTTGTTTAAATTATTATCCTGGAATATTTGTAAAAGACCAGCAAACATCTTGTATTCCTAAGTAATTCTGCAATTTTATGTCTGGTGTGAAAAGCTTAAAAGGCAACCCTTTATTTTGGAGGAGAAAAACTGGCAGCAGACATTTGGGTTATTTGGTGCACTTCAGGAATGAAAATGGACCATAAACAGCTAAATCTGTGCAGGCCTTCAAATTCCATCGGCCCCACCATTAAAGGAAGGCAGCTGAATGACATGATGATTCTTGCCCAGTTATTGACCAAAATAAAATGTGTTCTGGTTAATGAAGCCAGCAGGTGGTCAGGAGGAGTCTTTTTAACTAAAGACTGAGTTTACCCTTACCCCTACCCCTTCTTTGTTTAAATTGCTCAGCTGTATGCTAATTGGTTAAAACATTTTTTTAAAAGTTTCTTTGCTTGGCGACTTAATTCAAGCGCGGAATCCTTGCTATTGTGAGGAGCGCTTAACGCGGGTGGGTAGCAGCATGCCTTGAATACACAGACTTGTGCGGCAGTAGAGCAGAAATTATGCTTTTTGTTTTTTCCTGGGTAGTTCCTTCCTGCCTCCCTAATTGTTCTGTGCGTTGTTCTCGACAGCTGTTTCGATAACACAGGTTCTCCCTATTCTTCGCAAGCATTCTTCTCCGTTGGCGAGCTGAATCTTGGCCTGCCCTACCTTACTGCACCTTCTATTCTCTCCCCTTTCCCGCCTCCTGCAACATGGTAGCCGTCCGGATTGGGTTCACGCTCGCTCGAATGAAAGTTGGGCTCGGTTTAAAACTCAGTTTATAGCCTGCACTTGGAAGCTTCAGTAGCTGTGAAGGCCGTGTCACTGTGTAAATATGCATAGTGTTAGCTGTATAAACATGCCCGGCTTGACTGTAAGAAGCTGAGTGGCTGGCGGCCCGTGCCACTGCCTGAGGTGTTGGACTCCAGGTGCTGTTCCAAACACAGCCAAAGTAAATAGTTTCAAAGGAATGTGTTTCAAGGTTTAAGAAGCCCTAATGACATCAAAGTAATGGCAGGGCTCAAGTCGGCGTCGCCTTATTTTGAAGTAACTCAACCTTTTGTGTCTAGAATAAACAAAAATGATTGGACATTGTTTTTTCAAAAACTATATCTTTGAACAGAAGGTCTGATTGCAATTTATCGTTTGGCAGTTAACGTGCTTGCATTTTTAAACGGTGGTAGCAGGACTAGTTCTTGCTGAGTGGCATGGCTCCTTGGTGACAGGCTACCCTACAATGGCCCCAATGTAGAAGGAGCCCAAGGGTCACCCTCTTTGTCTCGCTACAGTTGTGAGGCTGGGATGCTGGGGAGATCAGAACCGGTTGCTATGGAAAGGCTGCGGTAAAATGCAGAAAGCAAGACAGCAGATCTTTTTGTGGTGAGGCTTGCTTTTTTTAACTTCCTCCCACCACTCCCACCCTTCACGTTTTAAGCTTGTTTGACTTGTTTAAGCGGCAGTTTGGAATAAGTTTTGCTTTAATCAGAGCCGATGGAAACTCTGCTGGTGCAGACAGTGAAAGAAAGTTTAGGAAGAGGAGGGGGTGGAGGGAAATGAGAAAAACCAAAGATGCTAAGAGTGCTAGTGTTGGGGGTGGGGTGAGGGAATCTAAGTTGCCTTGCACAGATTTTCTCTGGTGTAACATGCCCACTAAATAATGGAATTTTAGATTTCCATAGTATTGCTAGTGAAATGATAATTCATTGTGTAGATGGTCTAATTATCAGAATAGACACAAGATCTACATAATCAGAATGAAGTTTAATATCATTGGCAATCTAATCATATGTTGTGAAGTTTGTTGTTCTGCAAAGCAGTACATTGCAATACATAAAACTATAAATTACAATAGGTATATATACAGAATAAATTCAGTTAATGCAAAAGAGAGGGGAAAGATACTGAGGTAGTGTTCATAGATTCATTGTCCATTCAGAAACCTGATGGCAGAGTGGAAGAAGCTGTTCCTGAAAAGTTGAGTCTTAGGGCTGCGGTACTACCACCTTGATGGTAGCAGTGAGAAGAGGGCATTTCCTAGGTGATGGGCTGTTTGATAGATGCCACTTTTTGAAGCATCACCTTTTGAAGATGGCCTCAGTGTCATGGAGGCTAGTCCCCATGATGGAGTTGACTGAGTTAACAACTCTCTGCAGCTTTTTCTAATCGTGTGCAGTAGCCCCGCCATACCAGACAGTGATGCAACCAGTTAGAATGCTCTACACGGTACATCTGTTGAAATTTACAAGAGGCTTGGGTGTCATACCAATTCTTCTCAAACTCCTGATGAAATATAACTGCTGTAATACATTCTTTGTAATTGCTACTGATAAGTGATAACTATCTATATCAATAATATTCTACATGAAGCAATAAAGGAACTAGAAACAGCACTAAACTTGAACACTGAACCTTGTTTATTTTTCATTTCCCAGACATACATCTTCACTGATGGAGATGATGAAGAGTTAAAGAAAAAGTCAGGTGAGCCATGGGATCATTTTATGGGGTACATCAGGTCTCAGCTTTTCCCATATCCTTAGTCTAGAAGGAGTCCTTGAATCATTAATGAGTCTAGAAACCCAGAAATATTTATGTCCACACTGTTTTGGGTGTTAATCTGTTACCTGAGATTTCATGGCAATGTTGGCATAGATGACTCTTGATTTTTAAATGGGAATATCTAGTTTGCTAAGATTGTTAGCAACTATGCAACTAATACTTTAATTACTGAACTATTTCCAGGGTACACCTGTACTGAATTATCAAAAAAGAATAGATTGGAATGAGACTTTTTTGTTAAATAGGACCACTTCAAATAATCCACAAATAATTGTTGAGGGTTGATTAAATGTATGTGCACAGTTATTTCCGAAAATGAAGACTGTGGTTCGGTGAAGGAATCTGGATTATATTGCTGGATTACTGAGATTTCTGAATATCATCCAGTAAACTAGCAGATCACCAGCACTTGCAGCATTTGCCATTTGAAATTTGAAGTGTATTTGGTTGTCACTGCTTTGTAACTACTACTGCTTAGTCTCTATTCAATTAATACTTTCCCACTATCTGCCACCTGTTGCATGGGATGGCCTTGAATAAAATTGATTGAGAGAGAAGAGAGGGACTCGTTGCCATGGAGATTGTGGCTGACTTGACTCCAGGACTGAGGAAGAACATCAAAAGTGATTCAATGCACAGACCAGCTGAGCCCTGACCCAACCCCCTTACTACAAGGCTGCAGCTGTCTGCAAATTCAATTATGTTGTTATCAAAAGCTACAGCTTAAATACTTTTAAGCCCGTTAACCCCTGGGTCATTTTGTATGGATCCTGGAAATCCTTTTAAAAATGGTGGAGTAAGTTTTTCTTCTGTTTTGGGATGAGACTATTCTGAGTTTTTTTTGTAAAATGATCTGGTAAGCTTATTTTCATTTGTTCGAATGGGATTGTTGATTCCTTCTTTCCTTATGTGACCATGAAATCAATGCACATTTCAGATGTTTGTTTTCATTGTTCTGTAGCTCAGTGCCTGGTGCTTCCCAAGTGTGGTATTGCTTAAAGTGTTCACTTTCTCACCAGCAGGCCACATGATCAACACAAACTGCTCAGCTGCTCACAGTCGACAGGCGCTTTCCTGCAAGATGGCAGTGGAATATGACAAGTTTATTGAATCAGGGAAAAAGTGAGTACCAAACATAAAAGCAAGTCACATGGGTGGAGTGGGGGTGTGGTGGGGAGGTATAAAGTAACCCAATTGCTTTCATTTCTGGGCCATGTAGATTCGATGGCCCTAAAGTCACATTCTGTATGTGATTTCCAATCAGTAGTATATCTAGAATATTATTATTGGTTCTTGAAGGTAGAATGCTGCCACTGGAGATTCTTTATTTCTGTTTTTTTTTATAAAACCTGACTCCATTATGTACGGAAGATGAGAAACTCCTCAACTTATGCTAGAAGGGCTCCCAAGCAAGTGTGACTGGGGCCACATAAGTAACAACTTTCACTGCCAGAGTACTAAAGGGTTGAAGTCATCATGAAAATAGAGTCAGCAAGGGGAATGAAAGGGAAGAATGAAAATCTAGGCAAAGAATCTGAGAGTTTGAATCCTAAGTGATTTATATTTTTAAAAAATGCAGGTCGCACAACAGTTGTAGAGGCAAATGGTTGGTTGATGTTTCGTATTGAGATCCTGTATCAAGACTAAGAGTGGAGAGGGAAGAGAGCCAGTACCTAGAAGTAAAGAGGCAATTTTGTGGTTTTGCTTGTAGTGCAGCTGAGCACATTAAACCTCAATGCTAGAAATAACTTGCTTTGGTAACAAAGACATCACTGTCATGTTGGATGCTTTACAGTACAGCATCTACAATCTGCTGGAAACGATAACAGGATGAACGTTTTCATTTAGGTTACTCTTCCTGCCGTGCTCCTCCCCCACTTAGCGTCACAACCCTAAGAACACAATGAGTCCACAAATGGATTATCTTTCCATCCATCTCATGTGGTACTGGGGTTGGGTGGGTGGTGTGCCTTTGTATCCCAAATAAGCTTATTCACTGTGTTAGCAAGACTGCATCTGCAAGAAAACTTCTCCATGTGTGTACTTTCCATTATGAATCAATTAATGGGGGCTGGTACACCAATTTAATTTTGTGTATGCTAACCTTCGGGAGTTTTGGGCCAGTTGGACCCCTGATCAGCCAGCTCTGCCTGGGGCATCCAGTACCGATCATGATGAAAATGACACAGCATCACACAAAGATTTCTTGCTGAGCACTCTCAGGAAATGGTGAACATTGTTTAGTAGAAAATTATACACAGTATGGCTCTGATTAGAATTACATTTCCATTCTGTAACAATATTGTTTCAAAATCCAGAAACAATGCTTCATTACAGATCAGTTTTGTTTTGCGTCTCCAACGGAACATGGGGAGGGGGGGTGGGGGTGAGTTTGAATGTTTACAAATGAGTGTCGATGTGGCATCACCACAGGGTTTGTGTGATAGGTTCACTCCTTTTCTTTCTTAAATATTTGCTTGTTCTCTGAGCTGATGTTCACTTTCACCTTTTAGATGGTTTTGTCATGTGGATGATGATAATTATGTGAACACCCGCACCTTGGTGAAGCTATTGGCGCAGTACCCGCACACCCAGGATATCTACATTGGGAAGCCAAGCCTAGATCGCCCAATTGAGGCCACTGAAAGGATCAGTAATAATAAAGTGGTAGGTATAATGATGGACAGATTAATACCGGAGATTTGCAAAGATGTGTACTCACATAAATGGTTGCCGAAACTGACCATCATTATCTATGGAAGGTGAGAAACACCTCAACTCATGCTAAAAGAACTCCCAGGCAAGTGCTCTGTTGATCACTGTCTGGGGTCACATAAAAAAGACTTGCACTGCCAGAATGCTGAAGAGTTGAAGTCATCACTAGCATAGAGAGTCAACAAAGGGAATGAAAGGAAAGAAAGATGATCTAGGGAAACAGTTTGAGTCTGAAGCAAAAAAAAACACTGCAGGTGGCAGAGCAGTTGTCGAGGCAAATGGATGGTCATTGTATCAGACAGAGACCCAGTCATGACCAGTGGAAGTATTAACTTTACTTTTGAAAAGGAAGCTTTACATTTAAAGAATATATTTTCAAAACTTCAAGCTGTTATTGGCTACAGTCCAGCCAATGAATTGCGGTTATTGCAGAATATGTGGCAGCCAGTTCGTGCACAGCAAGTTTACACAAACATGAGCCCGAGGGTGAACAGATCTGTTTGTGATTTGTATTGGTTACAATTATGGATTGTTTTCCCCTGCCCTTTAAAATAGTGTGACAGTACATTAATCTAAGGTGGATATTGTTGGACCCCGATGTAACATCATATCCAAAAACAAGCACCTGGGTAGTGAAGTAATCAAAAAGACAAAATAGAATAGAGTGCAAATTTTGGCAGTCTTGTTCCAATGATGCCAGATGTTGGAACTTAAATAGCTATACAAGGACTGGCTTTCCTAGTTCAATGAAGCATATGTACATTGAGGGCGGTTCAGAAAAAATTCTCTAGTAGATTTCTGGAATGATAAGATTGCCTCTACTTATTGGAACATAGAGCAATGATAAGTGACCTTATTGAAACACAAGACTTTGAAATAGCTTGCTAAAGTAGATGGGGAAAAAAGAATATTTCCCTTCATGGTGGGGGGGGGGTTTGAACTATGGGGTATAGTTTCAAAATACGTGGTTGTCCATTTAAGATGGAATTTGTTGGAATTTCTTAGCATTGTGCATCTGTTACATGCTCTGCACCAGGTAGCTGTCAAAGCTGAGACTAGAAGGAAGTCCAGGGTTGCATCCTTCAGGCAAGAAGGTGGAATGAAGGTTGAGATCTAATGAGCGCTCTGGGACGGCAGATTAGACTTGAAGGGCCGTACAGCCAAAAGGATTCTTTTGATTAATGTTGTACCTGTAACTTGTTTCCTTTCAGCGGCCTGTACATTTCTGGTTTGCAACTGGAGGAGCTGGATTCTGCATCAGCCGAGGCCTGGCGCTGAAGATGAGTCCATGGGCAAGGTAAGGGTTATGACAGCAATGGACTTGTTTGATTATTATCATTGAACATAAGGGTGGCGAGTGACACAGCTGCTGGAGACATTTCTTTGCAGTGCAAGTTCAATCCTGACTTGTGGAGTTTTCACATTCTCCCTGTGACTACATGGTTTCATCCCACATCCCAAAAGAAGTGTTGACTGGTTGGTTAATTGGCAGCCTATTGTAGGTGAATGGTAGAATCTAGAAGGAGTTGATGAGAAAGTGGGGAGAATGAAAGGAGGTAAAATGTGATTGATTGTCAGCGTGGATTTGGAGGGGAAAAGAACCTGCTACTATGCTGAATTTTCTGACTATTATGTGTGAATTGGCTTTTTAACTGCAATTTCTTTTTTCCCTTGGGAGTCTTGTGTAATCAATTAGTCACCCTGTTTTATTAAATGAAATCAAACATGTATTGATTTGTTTAGAGTTCTCAAAGGCAAATCAGAATCGTGCGCCTCCTGTTAACAGATTAATTGGCCATTAGTGTGATGAGTGTTAGAATCCGATTGGATGTTGAAGGAATAAAGAGGGATTAGTGTAAGGTTTGTGTTATAGCTGATTGATGATGGGTAAAGCCGGTCTCCACTTTTAACTTACAAATATTCTGAAAGTTTCAAAGGTTTTAACCACAATGTAATCTAAATGGTTTTGTTAAATATAACGTACACTCATAAGCCTTTTAGTTTGAGCCAGATGCTGGCGTGTGCTGTATGAATAAAGCCCGGCACTCAGTTGCTGCTTGTTCTCTCCACAGCGGAGGTCACTTTATGAGCACTGCAGAGAAAATCCGTCTCCCTGATGACTGCACCATTGGTTACATTGTTGAGGCAGTACTGGGAGTGAAACTGATCCGGAGTAATCTGTTTCACTCACACTTGGAGAACCTGCAGCAAGTAATGAGATCTGACATTCCCAACCAGGTAAGTCGAATAAGTAGGAAACAGTTTGATGACATTTTAAAAATGAAACACACCTTGGATTAAGAGCAACTTGAATGTACTGGTCTTCCTTTCAGGTTACATTGAGCTATGGCACATTTGAAAATAAAAGGAATGCTATTAATCTGAAGGGGGGCTTCTCGGTTGAGGAGGATCCATCTAGGTAAGTGTTCTTCACATCCAGCACAGTCTAGGTGGACATATTCTTAACTAAGATTTCTGTGGGTCCATTTCTGATTTCTCAACAATGCAGCACAAACATGCACAAAAGAGTTAGGAAATTATTTTTCCAGTTTGCAACTTGTCTGAGAAGCTAATGAAAGGAAATGTAGAAATTGAATTAAACAATTTGTGATGTCATATATTTAGGGTTGGTCATGGGCTGTGTTTTTCACTCAATTGAGGCACTTATCAAGTGTGTGACTACTACTGTGTTTTATAGTCTGATTATGCAAGTTAATAGAAGAATAGGAAAGTGCTTTGGGGTAAATTACGTTCATTCTCTTGGATAAAAGCCCTAGAGAATGAAAACAAGATGCATTGGCCATGATTTTCCTGTTAAAATAAACAATCAAATATTTTTGTGGATAATGCTCTTATAATTTCTAATGTATGCACCCACTAGGCAGAGTTCTTTTCAAAGGTGCAGGCTTGTTTGAATTTGCTGTATGTAGGATCATAGATTGCTGCTTCAGGCAGTGAACATACAAGAGCCAAGAGTTGTTTTTGGTAATTTAATCAAATGTAATTTCCTTCAAAGCGCTTGGAGTACACAAGGCAACCTGATGCTGCAACACAATTTCCCTGGCACAGCAAACAATATTGACTGGCGAAAAGCTGTTTTTGGATAAAATCTTAAACATGTAGATAAAGTTTAATACGGCCAAATACACCCAATCTATTCCAGTGATCTGTTATGAAACAAAATCTAGCAGTCCCACAAGAAAATATTATGGCAGATATCTAAAACTTAATCTGATAAGATGTAATGTGTGTCTTCAAGGAAAGTGCTGAAGAACTTATGCAGAGGGAATTCCACAGGTTCAGACCTTGATAACTGAGATCAGGATGCAGCCAGGTTTGGGGGGGTGAGAAGCTGGACAAACTTGGGTTGTTTTCTCTGTAGTAGCAGAGGCTCAGGGGAGATCTGATAGAGGTTTATTAGATTGAGAGGGAGAGATGGAGTAGGCAGGGTGCATCTTTTCCCCCCATGGGTAGAAATGTCTAATACCAGAGGGCATGCATTGAAGGTGGGAGGGGACAGGTTCAAAGGGGATGGGTGCGTGCCTGGAACGCACTGCCTGGTATGGTGGTAAAGACAAATACATTAGAAGCTTTTAAGAGAGATTTAGATAGGCACATGAATGAGGATAATGGAGGGATGATGGATGCTGTATAGGTAGGAGGGATTAGTTTTTGTTTTTATTTAGCTGATTTTGCATAACATTGTGGGCCAAAGGGCCTGGTCTTGTGTTGTACTGTTCTATGTTCTAAAGCTCCCAGTGATGGTGGGATGTAACTGGAAATGAAAATGGCCAAGAGGAGGAACATGAAAGCTTATATTGGAGAGTAATTCAAAAACAACGCTTTGAATTTTAAAATGGGGATATTGCTTAACTAAAAGGAAATATATACTAATATGCAGAATAATAATGAATAATAACTGAGCAAGTACAAATAAAGATGAGGGCAGAAGTCTTTGGGTGACCTTGCACTGGAAACTAGATATGAGCACATGCAATGATCAAGCCTTGAAGCACTCTTGAAGATGCAAACTGTGGTCTGAATCTCATTTTGGGATCAAATAAGGTAACATAGATTGCTGGAGGAACTCAGCAGATCAGGCAGCATCTGCGGAAAGGAACAGTGTCTTGATGAAGGGTCTCGGCCTAAATCATCGAATCATTGTTATTGCTTTCTATAGATGCTGCAGTGTTTTGTCTGTGTTACTCTGGATTTCAGGCATCCATAGAATCTCTTCTGTTTATCAAATACAATATCCAAATTGCAAGTATTTTGAATCAGACAGTTTGTCAGGGAGAGGGATAGATCTGGAGATTTGAATGGAATACCTGTTGGGGAAGGGAGCCAAGGGTTTTGTTTTTTTTTCCCTGAATATTTAGAGAAATTTAAGCAGTCTGACTATTTGCAGTTGGTGATCAAGACAGGTGTGGTGGTTATGAACTTGAACCTGAGAAGGGAAGCAAAGGTCTTTGGGGTGGTATAGACTGACAGGAGGTATTCTCAGATTTGACTGGTTGGGTAAGGGTGTGTGCCTGACGATGGTAGGGTTGACAGAGTGTGTTGACAACAGGCTGCAGATTGTTCAGGCAGGATGAGTAGGAAACAAGTTGTCATTGTCATTACTGCAAAGCAAAGGGAAGAAGACACAAAGGTAATCTTCAAGGGCAAATGTAAAGTATTTGAGGATGGGGGTAATGGCAGATAAAGAGAAAGGGTCAGTATCTGAGGGGAGAGAACTTATCTTGGGAATCAGAAAGATTACAGTCTGAAGTTTGGGAAGCATGGCAGTGGAAAAGGTGAGATGTGGACAGACTGAGTTTGAGGAGCATGAAGGAAGAAAGGGAAGTAAGAAAACTGTAGCTTAGAACAGGAACCTTAGTAATTTGGCTTAGTTGATCTGAAGAAGGAAGTAGCAAATACAGCTGACCAGATGGCATCTCACTTGGTGGAGCTAAGGGTGGAGGAGAGGAAAGAAGTGAGTATGCCCTTTAAAAAGCAGCACAGAACATAACCCAGTGATTAACTTCTGACTACAGACTCACTTTAAAATGGTGACTCCGTGATAAAAGGTGAATGGCTAAGCTATTTGCCTGCTATTTTCATTCAAGACTTTGACAGCTCGAGTGAGTGTGGTTTTGATGGGGGCTCTAAGTTGGAAGGGGAAGACAGTAGTGTAGTGGGGCAGACTGGTGACTGCAGAACTGATGTGATTAGTACAGTTGGCTTTAGATTGCGGAAGTGTGACCAAATGAATTGGGAAGCTGCCTTACCGCGGAGTAGACTCGTAGCCTGAGGCAGTCCTCTCTGCAGTTAGGTGGAAGGAAGTAGTGGCATAGCAAGATCAAGTGAGATTTTAATATAGGTTGAGGTTTATATTCAGGAAGTCTTAAGAGCGAAGGAAATTGAACAGAGAACATAAATTGAGTTGGAGGTTGAAAATGTGGGTAAGAAGTAACTCAGTTTTCAGGAAGGGAAAGCAGAGAAGATGGAGAGCAAGGATTTCAAATGAGGCAAAATGTTCCTATCCTGAGGAATTTTTGATCAGACCATTTCCCAATTCTGTCGCTAGATGTTCAGGAGCTATAGGTAGAACTGTCTGTCTGCTCTCCGATTAGATCTGCAATCCACTCTTTAAGAAGAGAGGGAGGCAGAAGAAAGAAATTTGTAGGCCAGTTGGCCCAACTTCAGTGGTTGGGAAAATGTTGGAATCCATTATTAAGGATGTGATTTCAGGATACTTGGAGTCACATGATGAAATAGGTCAAAGTCAGCATGGTTTCCTTGAGGGAAAATCTTGTATGACACGTCCCAGGAATGAAAAGGTTAACATATGAGGAGTGTTTGATGGCTCTGAGCCTGTACCCACTAGAGTTTAGAAGAATGAGGGGGGATCTCATTGAAAACCTGTAGAAATATTGAAGGCCTAGATAGAGTGGATATGGACAGAATTCTTCCTCTAGTGGGTGAGTCTAGGACTGGTGGGCATAGCCTCAGAATAGAAGGATGTCCATTTAGAGAGATTAGAAGGAATTTCTTTAACAAGAGGAATTCATTGCCGTGTACATTTGTGGAGGCCAAGTCACTGAATATGTTTAAAGCAAAGGTTGATAGGTTCTTAATGAGTCAGGGAGTCAAAGGTTAGGGGGAGAAGGCAGGAGAATAGGATTGAGGGATAATAAATCAGCTAGGATGGAATGATGGGCTGAATGCCCTAATTCTGTGCCTGTGTCTTGTGGATTTGCGACATAGGGAAGGTGTGATGTGCATTTAAAAAGGAGGAATTACTTTCACTGGATGGTTAATGAGCTTATAGAACAATCTCATTTTTCTATATTGAATTTCGGCCATGTGCGGTGCTGATCCACTAATACGATAGAAATGTTTCAAAATGTCCCTTTTTAATAGATTTTACCCAAGGCAATATCAGTACCTGATATTATTATGTCAATTTTATATTATTTAGATGTTCTCTTTAACAGTATTAGAATAGAAGATAGAACTCCAGGTGATGTACATTAAGAGGACAGAGGCAGTTAAGTTTTCAATTAACTAAATATTGACATGAGTATGACTCACAAAGGGAGAGTAACAGTTATTCCAAAATGTAATTGTTTTATAACATGTGGAACCACAGTAGGAGGAATCCAGGGAGTGTCCTGTCCAGCCGTTGTCACAGTAACCAAGTTAAACATAAGTAGAGGAAGAAAACAAATACCTGTGCTGTGATAAGAACTTCAAGTAATGTTGCTGCCCATGTAACTGATCTTGATAACTAGTGTGATTGAAAACCTTGCTCCAATTGTTTAAAAGCATTGAAATGTTCATATTGCAACATGGGTTAAATAAACTCAAAGCTTTATTCCATTTGATTATAAAGCTCTGCATTCTTTTAGGACAACTTCATTGCTTAAAGTGGAAACAATACTGATATAACTACATATTATTTTACTCTGAAATTTATTTGACCCCAGTGCAACTAATCAAATAATTTATTTTTGTCTTCTCCAGGTTTCGATCGATTCATTGTCTCTTGTATCCTGATACGCCATGGTGTCCTCGGACTGTTGTTTACTAATTGCTAACCTCGTCCTAATAACCCCAGGTTCTGAAGGGGTTGTGGGTCCACTGTGCACCTGGCTCTTGTGTAGCTTGTTGCTGGGTGGTAAGGCTGCTGTGCGGCCTGGATGTATCAAATAGTCTCGTAGTATCTCCTCCTGTTCTTTGTCTTTTATGGGACAGAGCCATGTTTTAATTCTGATTCAGAACAGGAAGTGGCAGAAGACAAACAGACATCACAAAGAATGAACAATTCTTTCTGCCATGTAATTATTTTCCCCAAGTGTGAAATTAAGTGTTGCTGATATATCAGTGAATCTTTTAGAATGTAAGCTTCTCCTCTTCAAGCCAGTTTTAAACACTTGCTATTTTTTTCGTTGTGACTTTCAGACTGTGCATCAGGAAGGTATTGTTGAGCAAGCTGATGTGTTAAACCATAAATACAGATTCTATGCAATGTAATATTTAAAAGGTTCCATTTCAGCTAATTCCACAACAGACAGGATATGTTGGAACTGATTCAACATTCTTAAAACTTATAAATTTGGGAAAGTTTTTATTGCCTCAAAACTATCATGATGCCAGATAGGATTAAAAATAATTGAGATATCCTGTAAGGATTTCTAATCTTTTAACAACTGTGTTCATCAAACATTTCAGAATATTATGGATTAAGCTTGTGTTCAAGGCTGGCTGCTGGGGGCTCTTAGGCATGGCTTCTGATTCTTCCTGAGGCCTGTCTGTCTGTACATGAAAGCACTTTTCCTCCCTACTATTAAAATCCTGTGATTATTAATGGCACAAAGTAGCTGGCTACTCTTGAGACAATTCTGGGATTAATTTAGAAAATGTGCTAATACTTAATGCATGACTAGCTGATGAAAAAGTGTTTAATTCTATTGATAGTAATGATTAATATTTCAAACGGACATTTGAAAGTAGCTTTAAAACAGTGTTACTAACTGAAATACAGTGTTACAAACTGGAATACACATTCACACTTTAAGACTTAAAGATTAAGGCCACATTTTCTATACAAGACATTACAAAAGTTTAAGAAATTGTAGTGAATTTTAGCATTGTAATTGGAAAATATCTCTTACTCCTTTTCTCTGCTTTACCCCTCCAACTGAAATCAGTGGTTCTGCAGAAGACCATTTGCGAGATCTGGGTAAATTGTAGAGTACATGGTCATTGAGCTGCATTCTGAATACCACACTCGAAATTTTGCTAACTGTTTGGCTGGGGAGGCATCTCAGATGATCTCACTCCAGTTTTTGTACTTGCACTGGCTGGAGATCAGAAGCTGGAACCCTGGCAACATTTTCCCATCCAAATCTGAGGGCCTTGAGATTATTTGTAGCGATATCTCCTCCAGTTTGAGATAAATTCACAATTGAGCAATTAGTTCGCACAGATTAATCCTGAGTATTTTCCAGTGGGCAATCTATTCTCCAGGGAAGCATTGTTTAATATTTTCCTAACATTTTCACTCGCCCCTAATGGTGCATATTTTCAACCATCCATCTATCTTTCTTCCTTATTCAAGATGAAGGGAGGAAATGAAAGGCATAAAATTATCTGATCAAGTTTGTAGCACTTAGAGCAGGAGGTGTCAGTCATGTTATGCTCTGTGGCAGTGACCCATACTGGGTTATTTCTGATGTGTATATTTATATGGACAGTATTTTCTGTTCTCTTGTACTACTGTATATTTGAAATGGTTCCTTAATATTCAGAAATGGTTCTGATCTGTAAAAACGTAATGTTTGAATTTAGATTTCATTGCTTCTCTTATTTATATTCCAGCATCTGGAAACAATATTGTAAAGCACTGTAAATATAATCACTGATACTCAGGGATGGAACCTGAATGGTTACAGTGAAAGCTGATGGGGACCCATCCTTTCCTTTCTAATAAAGGATTTTATTGCTCAAAGTGAAACGTGCAGTAGTTGTGTGATTTTGTTTTTAAATTTCTCAGAGATGGTCACTAAAAGTTATCCTTGGACTTCCAGCGTGTTTACAACATCTCTGGAATAATGCAGGGGATAGTTTGTCTTCTCTCAGCATCTGGCTATATCAGGACACAATCTATACACAAATATGGTGTTTGCCATTTAGTGTTGTTTGAGATCCAGCATCTGTGGTTTATATAATACAGTTACACTTTGTGTGAGTAGAAATGAAGATTCCATATAACTGTGGGAAATCATTATAATTAAACATGACAGCAAAGAAATTATAAACAGATGTATTATTGCTGATGACATTGTTTAATGGGAAGGGCACCCATTCTCCTGACCAAGAGGAATTTCTTACATTTTCCAGTTAAAGCAATGCTCTGGAAGCTGGTTTTCCAACTGTCCTTCAAACTCTTATACTTAGTGGAATGGAATTGCATTGGAGCTCCTCCTACTGGTGTGACAGTATATAGTATTTCACCCACTGTGAGCGGTCCGAACTTGGAGGATAGTTTCAGGTTGAAATAGAAGGCTGATATACTGATATTTTTCCCAATGCTTTAATGTGCATAATTTACTGACTATTGCAGAGGCATCAAACAGTGTAGAATATTAACCTTGCGTTATTTGCACAATACAAAGATAAGTGGAGGGACAAGTAGTGTTGAGGAAGCAAGAAGTCTGCAGAAGGACGTGGACATATTAAGAGACTACGCAAAGAAGTGGCAGATGGAATACAATGTAGGAAATGGTCATGAAATTTGGTAGCAGGAATAAAGGTGTAAACTACTTTCTAAACTGAATGAATTCAGAAATCAAAAGGTGCAAAGGGACTTTGGTCAAAGTGTTCCCTAAATGTTAAAATGCAGGTGGAGTTGGTACGAGGGAAAAGAAATGCATTAACTTCAAGAGGACTAGAATATAAAAGCAAGTATGTAATGCTAAGGTTTTAAGGCATTGGGTATACCATATTAAAGTATTGTGAGCAGTTTTGGGACCCATACCCAAAAGGATATTTTTACATTGGAGAGGGGCCAGAAGAGATTTGAGAATTATCCAGGAATGAAATAGTTAATGTATGAAAAGGTTTTGATGGCTCTGGGCCTGTACTCGCTGGAGTTCAGAAGAGGTGATCTCATTGAAGCTTATTGAATATTGAAAACCCTAGATTGTGTATGTGGACAGGATTTTCCCATACTGAGTGTGTCTAGGACCAGAGGGCACAGCCTCAGAAAAGGACACCCCTTTAGAATGGAGATGGAGGAATTTCATTCACCATATTTCAGTCAGGTGATGGGGAGTACCCCAGTGGCTGTGCCCCTTAACAACAGGTACTCCTGTTTGAGTACTGTTGGGGGGGACAGTTTACCCAGGGGAAGCGACAGTGGCCGTGCCTCCGGCACAGAGTCTGGCCCTGTAGCTTAGAAGGGTAGGGCAAGGAAGAGGAGGGCAGTTGTGATAGGGGACTCGATAGTAAGGGGTCAGATAGGCGATTCTGTGGACGCAGTCCAGAGACCCGGATGGTAGTTTGCCTACCTGGTGCCAGGGTCCGGGATATTTCTGATCGTGTCCGAGATATCCTGAAGTGGGAGGGTGAGGAGCCAGAGGTCGTGGTACATATAGGTACCAATGACATAGGTAGGAAAAGGGATGAGGTCCTGAAAGGAGAATATAGGGAGCTAGGAAGGGAGTTGAGAAAAAGGACTGCAAAGGTAGTAATCTCGGGATTACTGCCTGTGCCACGCGACAGTGAGAGTAGGAATGCGATGAGGTGGAGGATAAATGCGTGGCTGAGGGATTGGAGCAGGGGGCAGGGATTCAAGTTTTTGGATCATTGGGACCTCTTTTGGCGCAGGCGTGACCTGTACAAAAAGGACGGGTTACACTTGAATCCTAGGGGGACCAATACCCTGGCAGGGAGATTAGCGGGGGCTTCTGAGGTGACTTTAAACTAGAATGGTTGGGGGGTGGAAATCAAATTAAAGAGGCTAGGCGTGAGGAGGTTAATTCACAAAAGAGGGATGGGAACCAGTGCAGAGAGACAGAGGGGTGTAAAGTGAGGGTAGTAGCAAAAAGTACAAAGGAGATAAGTAAAAGTGGCAGGCCGACAAATCCAGGGCAAGCATTAAAAAGGGCCATTTTTCAACATAATTGTATAAGGGCTAAGAGAGTTGTAAAAGAGCGCCTGAAGGCTTTATGTGTCAATGCAAGGAGCATTCGTAATAAGGTGGATGAATTGAAAGTGCAGATTGTTATTAATGATTATGATATAGTTGGGATCACAGAGACATGGCTCCAGGGTGACCAGGGATGGGAGCTCAATGTTCAGGGATATTCAATATTCAGGAGGGATAGACATGAAGGAAGGGGAGGTGGGGTGGCGTTGCTGGTTAAAGAAGAGATTAACGCAATAGAAAGGAAGGACATAAGCCAGGAAGATGTGGAATCGATATGGGTAGAGCTGCGTAACACCAAGGGGCAGAAGACGCTGGTGGGAGTTGTGTACAGGCCACCTAACAGTAGTAGTGAGGTCAGAGATGGTATTAAACAGGAAATTAGAAATGTGTGCAATAAAGGAACAGCAGTTATAATGGGTGACTTCAATCTACATGTAGACTGTGTGAACCAAATTGGTAAAGGTGCTGAGGAAGCGGATTTCTTGGAATGTATGCGGGATGGTTTTTTGAACCAACATGTCGAGGAACCAACTAGAGAGCAGGCTATTCTGGACTGGGTTTTGAGCAATGAGGAAGGGTTAATTAGCAATCTAGTCGTGAGAGGCCCCTTGGGTAAGAGTGACCATAACATGGTGGAATTCTTCATTAAGATGGAGAGTGACATAGTTAATTCAGAAACAAAGGTTCTGAACTTAAAGAGGGGTAACTTTGAAGGTATGAGACGTGAATTAGCTAAGATAGACTGGCAAATGACACTTAAAGGATTGACGGTGGATATGCAATGGCAAGCATTTAAAGGTTGCATGGATGAACTACAACAATTGTTCATCCCAGTTTGGCAAAAGAATAAATCAAGGAAGGTAGTGCACCCGTGGCTGACAAGAGAAATTAGGGATAGTATCAATTCCAAAGAAGAAGCATACAAATTAGCCAGAGAAAGTGGCTCACCTGAGGACTGGGAGAAATTCAGAGTTCAGCAGAGGAGGACAAAGGGCTTAATTAGGAAGGGGAAAAAAGATTATGAGAGAAAACTGGCAGGGAACATAAAAACGGACTGTAAAAGCTTTTATAGATATGTAAAAAGGAAAAGACTGGTAAAGACAAATGTAGGTCCCCTACAGACAGAAACAGGTGAATTGATTATGGGGAGCAAGGACATGGCAGACCAATTGAATAATTACTTTGGTTCTGTCTTCACTAAGGAGGACATAAATAATCTTCCAGAAATAGTAGGGGACAGAGGGTCCAGTGAGATGGAGGAACTGAGCGAAATACATGTTAGTAGAGAAGTGGTGTTAGGTAAGTTGAAGGGATTGAAGGCAGATAAATCCCCAGGGCCAGATGGTCTGCATCCTAGAGTGCTTAAGGAAGTAGCCCAAGAAATAGTGGATGCATTAGTGATAATTTTTCAAAACTTGTTAGATTCTGGACTAGTTCCTGAGGATTGGAGGGTGGCTAATGTAACCCCACTTTTTAAAAAAGGAGGGAGAGAGAAACCGGGGAATTATAGACCGGTTAGCCTAACTTCGGTGGTGGGGAAACTGCTGGAGTCAGTTATCAAGGATGTGATAACAGCACATTTGGAAAGCGGTGAAATGATCGGACAAAGTCAGCATGGATTTGTGAAAGGAAAATCATGTCTGAGGAATCTCATAGAATTTTTTGAGGATGTAACTAGTAGAGTGGATAGGGGAGAACCAGTGGATGTGGTATATTTGGATTTTCAAAAGGCTTTTGACAAGGTCCCACACAGGAGATTAGTGTGCAAACTTAAAGCACACGGTATTGGGGGTAAGGTATTGGTGTGGGTGGAGAATTGGTTGGCAGACAGAAAGCAAAGAGTGGGAATAAACGGGACCTTTTCAGAATGGCAGGCGTTGACTAGTGGGGTACCGCAAGGCTCAGTGCTGGGACCCCAGTTGTTTACAATATATATTAGTGACTTGGATGAGGGAATTAAATGCAGCATCTCCAAGTTTGCGGATGACACGAAGCTGGGTGGCAGTGTTAGCTGTGAGGAGGATGCTAAGAGGATGCAGGGTGACTTGGATAGGTTGGGTGAGTGGGCAAATTCATGGCAGATGCAATTTAATGTGGATAAATGTGAAGTTATCCACTTTGGCGGCAAAAATAGGAAAACAGATTATTATCTGAATGGTGGCTGATTAGGAAAAGGGGAGGTGCAACGAGACCTGGGTGTCATTATACACCAGTCATTGAAAGTGAGCATGCAGGTACAGCAGGCGGTGAAAAAGGCGAATGGTATGCTGGCATTTATAGCGAGAAGATTCGAGTACAGGAGCAGGGAGGTGCTACTGCAGTTGTACAAGGCCTTGGTGAGACCACACCTGGAGTATTGTGTGCAGTTTTGGTCCCCTAATCTGTAGGAAAGGCATCTTTGCCATAGAGGGAGTACAAAGAAGGTTCACCAGATTGATTCCTGGGATGGCAGGTCTTTCATATGAAGAAAGACTGGATGAACTGGGCTTGTACTCGTTGGAATTTAGAAGATTGAGGGGGGATCTGATTGAAACGTATAAGATCCTAAAGCGATTGGACAGGCTAGATGCGGGAAGATTGTTCCCGATGTTGGGGAAGTCCAGAACGAGGGGTCACAGTTTGAGGATAGAGGGGAAGCCTTTTAGGACCGAGATTAGGAGAAACTTCTTCACACAGAGAGTGGTGAATCTGTGGAATTCTCTGCCACAGGAAACTGTTGAGGCCACTTCATTGGCTATGTTTAAGAGGGAGTTAGATATGGCCCTTGTGGCTACGGGGGTCACGGGGTATGGAGGGAAGGCTGGGGCGGAGTTCTGAGTTGGATGATCAGCCATGATCATAATAAATGGCGGTGCAGGCTCGAAGGGCCGAATGGCCTACTCCTGCACCTATTTTCTATGTTTCTATGTTTCTATGTAATGAAACTCTGGAATTCATTGCCACAAGTGGCATGGAGATCAAGTCATTGGGTATATTCAAAGGTTGATAAGGGGCTTGATGTTATGGAGAGAAGGTAGGGAAATGGGGTTTAAAGATCTCAGATGTTACTATTGATGCCCCATGCTTACTAAAGTTTCAAGCTACGTCTGAGGGCCATAAACTTAATTATCTTTGATTCAGCTCTGTTAGAAACACCTTTCAAATTGATCCCTTTCACTTGAGGAGGGAAAGGTAGGATAGAGCAAAATGAGTGGATTTTATAACTAAACACTCAATGGCATCCCACTATAGCTGAGAGAGTATTTGGTACAGCATAGGATTATACCCATTTTGGCTGTTTTCAATTGCTTCATCCAGGAGAATGAACCGGGGACAAAATCCCCAAGTTATCGGCACAGATTTGAACAGCTGCCAATCTGTTTGTGACCAACAGGTCAGCGAGTGTCCATTAAAAAGCAGCACTCTGAGAGAGTTCCAGTACTTGAGCGGGGGCCAATCAGTGACCAGGATTCAAGAGGAAATGAAAATAAGGAGCCTTTGCTGGAATGGATAATGTTAAAGTGGAGATTTGAGGCTTGAGTGAGAGAAGGCAAAAAGCTGTAGGTAGATGTTTTTCAGTTCATTTACTGTTTCCTCCTCTATAATTGCACTGCTAGAGTTGTAGGGATGATAGATTTCCAGGCAGGATAGTTGAATAGTCCTCTTGTGAGATGTAGGAAGACTGGAGATTTTGTGTCCCTGAAGACTTCACCTGCAAGAAGTGCATCCAGCTGCAGCTTCTAACACTCCACATTAAGGAGTTGAAGGTGGAACTGGATGAACTCTGGGCCATTCAAGAAGCTGAGGCAGTCTTGGGACATGTAGAGAGATGGTTACACCCAAGGTCCAGGACGTAGGAAACTGGGTGACAGGATGGTAAAAGGGGTCAAACAAGCAGTGCAGATTTCTGCTGTGGCCATTCCTCTCAACAACAGGTACAGTATACCACTTTGGATGCTCTTAGGAGAGGGGGTGTGGTGGGGATGATCGAGCAGAGGAAGGTCATGGTGGTCAGATCTCTGGCTCTGACTCAGAAGGGATTGATGGTGAAGTGGTGAGCTGTGGTGATAGGTGATTCATTAGTTAAGGGAACAGAAAGGAGGTTCTGTGGACATGGATATTTCTGAATGCTCTTAGCTGCCAGGATCCAGGACATCTCGGATCAATTCCTCAGCATTCCTAACTGGTAGGGTGAGCAGCCAGAGGTCGTGGTCTATACAGGTACCAATGACATAGGCAGAAAGAGGGACAAGGTTCTGTAAAGTGAGTTCTGGGAGTACGTAGTTGCTAAGTTAAAGGACAGGATTGTGCTCTCAGGGCTGCTACCCATGCCACGTGCAAGTGAGGCCAAAAATGGGAATATCATTCAGTTTAACATATGTCTAAGAAGTTGGTGTAGGAGAGAGGGCTTCAGATTTTTGGATTGTTGGTCTCTCTTCCAGGGAGGGTGGGACCTGTACCTAAGAGATGGTTTGCACCTAAACTGCTTAGTGGAAAGGTTTGCTAGTATTGCATGGAATGGTGGTTAAACTGGATTGCAGAGGGATGAGAACCAGAGTGCCAGGAAAGAGCAGTGTGGTTGCAGAAACAAATGTTAAAACCTCAAACAATGTCAGGAATCAAAAGGTCGAGCGTGGAGAATAATGCTCTGCGTATATTTCAATGCAAATATTGTAGGAAAGGCAGATGATCAGGGCAT
Source organism: Mobula hypostoma (assembly GCF_963921235.1). Lineage (NCBI taxonomy): Eukaryota > Metazoa > Chordata > Chondrichthyes > Myliobatiformes > Myliobatidae > Mobula > Mobula hypostoma. The sequence goes on along the minus strand of NC_086105.1, from coordinate 107,221,808 downwards.
GGATCAACACATGGAATTATGATATTGTAGCCATTAGTGAGACTTGGCTGCATGAGGGGCAGAACAGAGCGGGAGTGATGAAAGGGCAAGTGTTACTAGTCAGGAAAAATGTCACAGCAGTGCTCAGTCAGGGCAGACTAGAGAACTCATCTTGTAAAGCTTTATGGGTGAAACTGGGATAAGAAACATATGACCTCATTAATGGGGCTATATTATAGACCACCCAACAGTCTGGGGGATTTAGAGGAACAAATTTGTAGACAGTTTGCAGACTGTTGCAAGAAACATAAGGTTGTGATAGTAGGCGATTTTAACTTTCCATATATTGACTGGGACTCCCTTAATATAAGAGGACTTAATGGGATAGAATTTGTCAAATGCATTCAGAAAAGTTTCCTTAATCAGTACATAGAAGTCCCAATGAGAGAGTATACAATACTTGATCTCCTATTAGGGAATGAGACAGGGCAGGTGACAGATGTTTATGTAGGGGAATTCTTTGCATCTAGTGATCATAATGCCATTAGTTTGAAGGTAATTATAGAAAAGTATAGGCCTGGTCCTCGTGTTGAGATTCTAAAGTGGAGAAATGCCAATTTTGTTGGTATCAGAAAGGATCTGGCAAATATGGATTGGGACAGGCTGTTTTCTGGCAAAAGTGTACTTGGAAACCATAAGGCCTTCGAAAGCAAAATTTTAAGAGTACAAAGCTTATATATATCTGTCAGGGTAAAAGGCAAGGATAACAGAGTTAGGGAACCTTGACTTTCAAAAGATATTGAGGTCCTGGCTAAGGAAAAGAGAGGTGCATAGCAGGTATCGGCAGGGAGGAACAAATGAGGTACACGAGGAGTATAAGAAATGTAAGAGAATGCTTAGGAAGGAAATCAGGAGAGCTTAAAGAAGGCATGACGTTGCTCTAGCTGGCAAGGTGAAGGGGACTCCTAAGGGATTCTACAGATAGGTTAGAGTCAAAGGATTGCAAGGGACAAAATTGGCCTTCTGGAAGATCAGAATGGTAATCTATGCATGGAGCCAAAAGAGACGGGGATGATCTTAAATGGAGTTTTTGTATCTATATTTACTCAGGAGACAGACACGGATTCTAGAGAAGCAAGGTCACAGACCCTACACAGATTACAGAGGAGGAGGTAACGAGGCAAATTAGGGTGGACAAATCCCCAGGACCTGATGTTGTTCCCTCTGACTCTGTGGGAGGCAAGTGCAGTAAGTACAGAGGCCCTTGCAGAGTTATTTAAATCATGCTTAGTGATAGGTGAGGTACCAGAAGGTTGGAGGATAGCAAATGTTGTTCTGCTGTTTAAGAAAGGCTCTAAGAATAAACCAGAAAATTATATGCCAGTGAGTCTGACATAAGTAGTGGGAAATATTGGAAAGTATTCCCAGGACCAGATGGATCAGATAGTCAGCATGGCTTTGTGCATGGTAGGTCATGTCTACCCAATCTTAGAGACTTTTTTGAGGAGGTTACCAGGAAAGATGATGAAGGCAAGGCTGTGGATGTTCAGAACTTCAGCAAGGCATTTGACAAGGTCCTGCATGGGAGGTTGGTCAAGAAGGTTCAGCCACCAGGTATTCCAGATGAAGTAGTAAATTTGATTAGACATTGGCTTTGTGGAAGAAACTTGCGAGAGGTAGTAGATGGTTGCCTCTCTGAATGAAGGCCTGTAACTAGTGGAGTGCTGCAGGAATCAGTGCTGGGTCCATTGTTGTTTGTCATCTATATCAACAATCTGAATGATAATGTGGCTAACTGGATCAGCAAATTTGTGGATGGTGCCAAGATTTTGGGTGTAGCAGAGAGGGAAGAAGACTATCAAAGCTTGCAGCAGAAACCGGACCAGCTGGAAAAATGGGCTGAAAATGGCAGATGGTATTTAGTGCAGACAAGTGTGAGGTGTTGCACTTTGGGAGGACCAACCAGAGTAGGTCTTACACAGTGAGCAGTAGGGCAGGAGTGAGGAGTGCGGTAGAAAAAAGGGATCCGGGAATACAGATCCACATTTCATTGAAAGTAGCGTCACAGATGGATAGGGTCCTAAATAAATCTTTTAGCACATTGGTCTTCATAAATCAAAGTATTGAGTACAGAAGATGGGATGCTATGTTGAAGTTGTATAAGACACTGGTGAGGCCTGATTTGGAGTATTGTGCACAGTTTTGGTCATCTACCTACAGGAAAGAAATAAATAAGATTCAAAGAGTACAGAGAAAATTCACAAGGATGTTGCCAGTACTTGAGGACCTGAGTTATAAGGAATGATTGAATAGGTTAGACTTTATTCCCTAGAACATAGAAGATTGAGGGGAGATTTGATAGCGGTATACAAAATTATGAGGGGTATAGATATGGTAAATGCAAGCAGGCTTATTCCATTGAGGTTGGGTGAGACTACAAGTTCAGTCATGGGTTAAGGGTGAAAGGTGAAATGTCTAAGGGGAACATGAGGGGAAACTTCTTCACTCAGAGGGTGGTGAGCGTATGGAACAAGCTACCAGCACAAGTGGTGGATGCAATTTCGATTTCAACATTTAAGAGCAGTTTGGTTAGGAACATGAATGGGCGTGGTATGGAGGGGCTATGGTCCAGGTGCAGGTCGATGGGACTAGGCAGTTTAAGTGGTTCAACACAGATTGAATGAGCTTAAGGGCCTGTTTCTGTGCTGTAGCTTTCTATGACTCTATGACAAGGAGCAGGTGTAAGCTGTGACAGCCCTCAATCTTGCCCCATCAATTCAATATGATCATTGGTGATCTACGCTGGTCTTAAAATTTTCTGTGCCAGTTCCCCATTATACTTAATTCCTTGATCTTTAAAATAACGGGCAGGATAGACAAAGGAGAATCAGTGGATGGTGCTTACTTGGATTTTCAGGAGGCCTTTGACAAAGTGCTACACCTAAGGTTGCTTAACAAGTTAAGAACCCATTGTGTTACAAGAAATAAAATAGCATGATAGAAGATCAATTGACACGCAGGAGGCAACGAGTGGGAATAAAGGGGGCCTTTTCTGGTTGTCTGCCGGTAACTGTTGGTTTTCCACTGGGGTCAGTGTGGGATCACTTATTTTCACAATTTATGTCAATGATTTGCATGATGGAATTGATGACTTTGTGAACAATGTGAAGATAAGCAGAGGGACAGGTAGTGTTGCGCGAGCAGGGAGTCTACAAAAGAACTTGGGCAGAATGGAAGAACAGGCAAAAATGTGGCAGATAGGATATAGTGTAGAGAATTGTATGCTCATGGACTTTGGTAGAAGGAATAAAGGCATAGACTATTTTCTAAACAAGGAGAAAATTCACAATTCAGAGGTTCAAAGTGACTTGAGAGTCCTTGTGCAGGATTCCCTAAAGGTCAACTTGTAGTTTGAGTCAGTGGTAAGGAAGACAAATGCAATGTTAGCATTCATTTCAAGAGGACTTGAATATAAGAGCAAGGATGTAATGCTGAGACTTTATAAGGGAGTATCATTTCATTTTCACCACAGACGATCAATCCCTCCCCAATCAGGAGGGCCTTAGAGATCTCCAAATCTTTCTAGATAACAGACCCAACCCAACTTAGAGTATTGTGAGCAGTTTTGGGCTCCTTATACAAGAAACTTTATGTTGGCATTGAAGGAGGTCCAGATGAGGTTCACGAGAATGATTCTGGGAACGAAAAGAGTAACATATGAAGAGCATTGGATGGCACTGGGCCTGTACTCACTGGGATTTAGAAGGAAGAGGAGGGGATTTCACTGATACCTATTGAATATTAAAAGGCCTAGATAGAGTGAATGTGGGGAGGATGTTTCCTATAGTGGGGTCCAGAGGGCGTGGCCTCAGAATAGAGGGACATGCACTTAGAACAAAAATTAGGAGGGTTGGATGAATCTGTGGAATTCATTGCCATGAACGGCTGTGGAGGTAAGTCATTGAATATATTTAAAGCAGAGGTTGATAGGTTCTTGATTAGTCAAGGTGTCAGAGGTTATGGGGAAAGGCAGGAAAATGGGTTTGAAAGGGTTAATAAATGAGCCATGATGAAATGGCAGAGCAGATTCGATGGGCTGTATGGTCTAATTCTCCTCCTATGTTTTATGGTATAATGACAAAAATCTTTCCCTCAATGTCAGGAAAACAAAAGAGCTAGTGTTTGACTTCAAGAAAAGAAGCATTTGCACAGACTCCTACATCAAAGCCACTGAGGTTCCTAGGTTGAGAGCTTCGTTCCTAGGTGTGAACATCACTAATAACCTCTCTTGGTCCAACCACATAGACATCATGGCCAAGAAAGCTCACCAAGCCTCTACTTCCTCAGGAGGCTAAAGAAATCTGGCATGTCCCAGTTGACTATTTCCAATTTTATCAATGCACCATAGAAATGTTATCAATCCTCTCTAGATGCACAACAGTTGGTATAGTAAATGCTCTGCATGTGATCACAAGAAGCTGCAGACAGTTGTGAGCATAGCTCAGCACATCATGGACTCCAGACTCTTATTTGTGGACTCTGTCTATACTTCTGTAAAGCAGCCAGCATAATCAAAGACCTCAGGCAACCCAAACATTCTCTCTTCTCAACCTCCATTAAGCAGAAAATACCAAAGCCTGAAAGCATGTACCACCAGGCTCAAGGACTGCTTCTGACCTGCCATTATAAGGCTATTAAATGGTCCCTTAGTAGTATTGTAGCATAATATATTTGGGAGAAATGTATATAATTCACAACCACCAACATTGATTTGGGGTTGCACTTTAAGAGGCTGGTCTGACGTACGTAAAGAGTTTTGGCGCGGCGCTTTTATGTGTGGGCTTTGGAGTTCAACAAAACATGCTACAGGTGTCATTAAACATAAAATGCCTCACTTTGTTTTATTTGCGAAAACTTGCATTGGTGACCACGATGCTCCAGGACGATTCCAGAAGTTATTGAACATGTCAGCCGATGCAGTCACTTTGGAACTGCTGGAGTTTTGTGAACAAAATGCCGTCACTTGGTTTGTACAAGCTGAGGCCCCATTCACTTTGCGAGAAATCACCGGCGACGACACCAGATTTTACAACATGGTTGTGTCGCTCAGCAATTACACAGCAGTGAGAGTACTGAGTCTGCTTGAACACCTGCCTGAACATGATAAATACTAGTGGCTGAAAACTCATCTTTTACAAACTTTTGGCCTATCAGAGTCTGAGTGTGCCAAACAGTTGCTCTCCTTACCCGATCTCACCGATGCTAGGCCTTTGGAGCTAATGGACCCAGAGGAGCTGGTAACCATGCAGGCTAAGTTCGACAATATGGAAAGACTTGGAATTGTATGCTGGTTGAATATCCCCAGGGCTTCACCCCTCCATATGGTCCCTAAGTCCGATGGTAGTTGCTGCCCATGTGGTGATTACCGATGCTTTAACAAAGCCACCCCGCCCCCAATCATTACCCGGTCCCACACATTCAAGATTCTTCAGCACGTTTAGCCGCAAGGTTAATTTTTTCCAAAGTCGATTTAGTTAGGGGCTACCATCAGGTGCCTGGTGTGTTTGGAGAATATTCCCAAAACAGCTGTGATAACCCTGTTTCGCCTTTTTGAGTTTCTGCGCATGCCATTTAGGCTGGAAAATGCAGCACAGACTTTTCAACATCCCATGGACTCTGTATTAAAAGACTTAGATTTTCTTTTTGTTTATAAGGATGCAGAAACCTACCTGACCAGGTAGACACATTGTTTCTGCTTGTTGCTGCCCCACCAAACTTATATCTGCATACCTCAATTCTATTTTATCCCCCCTATTCACTCTTCCTACCTACATCCATGACACTTCACACACTCTAGATCTTTTCAATGAAAAAGATGATTTCATTCGCCCCGTTCGTCTTATTTTCACCATGGACGTCCAATCCCTATACACCTCCATCCCCCATCAGGAGGGCCTTAAAGCTCTCCAGATCTTTCTAGATAACAGACCCAACCTGTTCCCCTCCAACATTACTCTCCTCCATCTGGTGGAACTGGTCCTCACCTTCAATAATTTCTCCTTCATCTCCTCCCACTCCTCCAAACCAAAGGTATAGGCAAGGGCACTCATATGGGTTCCACCTGTACCTTTTTTTGTTGGCTACATGGAACAATCTACACTGGTATCACTCCCCAACTTTTCCTACTTTATATTAACAGCTGCATTGGTGCTGCTTCCTAAACCCATGTTGAGCTCATTGATTTCATCAGCTTTGCCTCCAACTTCCATCCTACCCACTGTTTCTCACAGCTACCTGGACAATACCTCTTCCGACCCTATCACTTGTAAAAATGCCATCCCATTCTCTCTGTTCCTATGTCTCCGCTGCATCTACTCTCAGAATGAGGCTTTTCATTCCAGAACTAATGAGATGTCCTCCTTCTTCAAAGAAAAGGGTGCTTCTTCCTCCACCATCAATGCTGCCCTCACCTGCATCTCTTCCACTTCGAGCACATCTACACTCACCCCATCCTCCAGACTACCCACCAAGGATAGGGTTCCTCTTGTCCTCACTACCACCCCAGTAGCCTCCACATCCAGTACATAATTCTCCACAACATTTGCCACCTCCAACAGGATCTCACCACCAAGCGCATCTTTCCCTCTCCCGCTCTTTGTGCTTTCCGCAGAGATTACTCCCTAGGTGATTCCCTTGTCCATTCATCCCTCCCCACTGATCTCCCTCCTGGCACTTACCCTTGCATGCAGAGCAAGTGACACACCTGCCCCTACACCGCCTCCTTCACTACCATTCAGGGCCCCAAACAGGTGAGCCGACATTTCACCTGTGAGCCTGTTGAGGTCATCTATTGTATCTGGTGCTCCCGGTGTGGCCTCCAGTATATCAGTGAGACCCAATGTAGATTGGGAGATTGCTTCACCAAGCACCCATGCTCCATCTGCCAGAAAAAGTGGGATATCCCAGTGGCGACCCGTTTCAATTCCACTTCCCATTCGCATTCTGACATGTCAGTCCATTGACTCCTCTACTCCCTCCACTTAAGCTGGAGGAGCAACACCTTATATTCCATCTCAGTAGCCTCCAACTTGATAACATGAACATCGATTTCTTGAACTTCTGGTAATTGTCCCCCCTTCACCATTCCCATTCCCCTCCTTACCTGCCCATCACCTCCCTCTGGTACTCCTACTCCTTCCCTTTCTTCCATTGTCTTCCATCCTCTCCAATCAGATTCCCCCTTCTCCAACCCTTTATCTCTTTCACATATCAGCTTCACTTCTCCACCTCTCCTGCTTTCACCTATCACCTACCACCTTGTACTTCTTCCTCTCTTCCCCCCACCTTCTTGCTCAAACTTATCATCTTTTTTTCCAGTCCTGGTGAAGAGTCTCGGCCTAAAACATTGACTCTTTTCTCTTTTCCATCGATGCCACCTGGCCTGCTGAGTTCCTCCAGCATTTTGTGTATGTTGCTTTTCTTTTTGTTTATCTGGATAATATCCTTGTCGCCAGCGCGTCCAAAGCCGAACACGTATCTCATCTCCGCACACTTTTCAAGCGCTTAAGCAAACACGGGTTCGGTATTAACACTGCTAAATGACAGTTTCAGTTGTCAACCATTGACTTCCTCAGCCATCGCACCTCCGCAGAAGGTGTGAAGCAGCTGCTGTTATGGATTTCCCAGTGCCCCACAGTACTAAAAAACTACAGGAGTTTTTAGGCATGGTGAATTCCATGAGCTGCTAAACTTGTGCTCCCCCATATAGTGCGCTTAAAGGCAATACCCCTGGTCAAGGGTTTGACTGGTCAGTGGGCATGACCAGGGCATATGATGATACCAAATGGACTCTTTCTAACATCACCCTACTGGAGCACTCACTTCCTCGATGCACCCATAGCCATTGCTGCTGATGGTTCAGACTATGCTGTGGATGCTGTGCATGAACAGTTGGTTGGAGGCGTGTGGTAGCCACTCACCTTCTTCAGACAGCAGCTCCATCCCCCCGAGAGAAAGTACAGCACCTTTGACTGTGAGTTTCCCAGACCCTATCTGGCTGTCCACCATTTTTGTTTCCCTCTACAGAGTCGCCATTTCACAGTGTTCATTGACCACAAACCCCTTATGCACGTGATGGCCAAAATATCAAGCCATCGCTCTGCACGGCAGCAATGCAACCTGGCCTACATATCAGAGTTCACAACTGATATACAATTTATCGGGGGGAAAATAATGCCATAGCTGATTTCCTGTTAAGGCTGTACACATAGGAGTTAACTATACCGGTGTGGCAGCCGGCCAAGTTACAGACCTAGAGGTCCAGGCTTACTGAACAGCAATTGGCCAACATTAAGTTCGAGGAAGCTGGGATTTCTCTCCTCTGCAATGTCTGAACTGGTCGCCCTTGCCCCATCATGCCTGCAAACTGGAGGCAGACTGCTTTCATCTCCATACATGGCCTCTCTCATCTGGGCCAGAAGGCCTCACAGAAACTGGTTGCACTGAAGTTTGTTTGGCACGGCCTCAGACAAGACATGCGTGATTGGACTGCAGCTTGTGTAGAGTGCCAGCAGGCAAAGATTAACCATCATGTTCAGGCACCATTGACATCTTTTGAGATCAGGCGTTCATCAACACCTGGGTTGCTCGGTTTGGCACTCAATCTGATATTTCCTCTGACCTCAGATGCCAATTCATTTCAGAACTCTGGGCTGCAATGGCCCAGAACCTCGGCGTTAGGCTACAGCACACCATAGTGTAACACCTACAGTACAACGGCCTATGCCAGCCGTATCACCGCTCCTTAAAGGCTGCTCTAAGGGCTTCTCTGATGGATGAATGTTGGCATGATCATCTCCCATGGGTCCTGCTGGGGCTCAGAACAGCTCGAAAAGACGACCTGCAGTCATCTGCAGCAGTGTCGGTATATGGGCAGCCATTACAAGTGCCAGGTGATTTCATTCCTGATGCCATGACCACCTGGTCAGCCTATCAACAACGCTCCACCCTCCTCAGTAAATTCGATTCCTTTTCATCTATTCCTACGTCCCATCATGGTGTACAGCACTGTTGGGTTCCTGTTGATCTACATTCCACCTCGTTTGTTTTCATCCACTATGACGCACACCAACATCCCCTTGCGGAGGCCCGTTCCGCATTTTGGAATGGGGAGAAAAGACCTTTACCGTAGATAAGAGGGGTAAACCGGAACATGTTTTGGTAGTTTGCCTCAAACTGGCCCACCAAGATTTGGAGGATTCTGCTACATGTCCCCGCCGTCATAGCATGACCATGAGTGTGTCAACACACCTCTGGACAAACCAGAGTCACCTGCTGTTCCTCCACCCATGGAACACAAGACCTGAGCAGGACAGCTCATCTGAGTTCCAGACAGGCTCACAATGCCGGTTTTAGTAAATTCTGCAGAGGGTGTGTAGGGTAACAAAACTGGGAGAATTTCACATAATTCACTACCACCGACACTGAGTTAGGGTTTGATGTGATGACATTATTAGATAAAGAGTTTTAGCGTGCTTTTGTGCTTAGGTTTTGGAGTTCAATAAAATATGTTATGGGCTTCATTAAACATAAAATGCCTCACTACATTTTATTTGTGAAAACCTACAGTATAAAATAGACTTTGACCTCACAAACTACCTTGTTATGATCTTGCACCTCATTGTTTATCTGCACTGCACCTTATCTGTAGCTGTTACATAGTATACCATGTTATTGTTTTACCTTATGTAGGAGCCATGTGTCTATTTTCTGTCTGTCTGTATTGTATTCTGCGCTGCACATTTATTATGGGTAATTTGTCACTTGGGTTGGGGTGCGGTGGTAGCAAAAAGTATAGTTACGTATTTATGCTTTGTCTTCAGTTCAGTTTTTAGTCTGGTTAGAATTAGAAGTAGCTGGAAAAGATTTGTTTTTGTTAACCACTTTGCTTAGTTACATTTTGCTTCATATATCATTTAAATACGTTCAAGAAGGCTTAGCTTAAGTACGTTTGAATACGCTTAGACTGCTTATTTTGTTATATTGCTAGTCTTAGATTCATTAGTTTTATCATTACAAGATAGTTCACCTTTGCTGGTTTCTCAATAAAGGATCGAACCTACTTTCTTTGTTATTTGACGGAGAGTGAATCACACAGAGTCCCCATGCTTAGTCTCTCAGTGGTTTTGATTTGTTTTAAAGTAACCGCTGCACTTTGTCTTACCTCAATGCACTGTGTAATAAATTGATCAGCATGCAAGACCAGATTTTCAGTGTAACTCGGTATACAAACAGTATGCAACAATAATAAACCGACTCCAATTCAAGTTAGGTTGAATTAACACGTTGGTAATCTCGTCACAAATAGGCCAGATCTGGTAAAGGTGGGAAATGTCCTCTAGTAGCAAGCCTGTGATTTCATGGTTATTATTACAGAGACTTATTTAATTAATTTGACTTTAAATTCCCTAGTTGCTATAGTGGGATTCGAACTGATGCCTCTGTATCAATGGACCTGTTCACTGAGTTCAGTAATATAACTACAATTCTGCCAAGGCCCACTCAAAGAGCAGATTTAGCCACTCCTATTCCAGTTATTATGTTCTTATAAAGCACGGCAAAGAACCAGCATTAGGAAAAGAAAGATAAATAGAAAATTATTTTCAAAAAGAGCTCTTGCTGCAAGAAATTTGAGGACAATTGATTTTAACATTGTGCCTAATGAGGCCTGACTAAGTACTGATTATTGCACAATTCAACTTTATTTTCTTTCTCCCATGTAAATGTGTATGGAGGATCAAAGAACCGGATATCCTGCAAAACTGAGATTGGAAGATAACTTCCATGTTTCACTCATTCCTGAGGGAAATCCTCTATTTGTTTAAGGATAGTTTAAACTCATTTAAGCCTGCAAAACTACCATTTATTTTTGGCTAGGGCGTAGCATTCCTATTAATAGGACTTAAACTGACTGTACGGAGTCAGGGTGTGGTTGCTCATCACGACTGATATAGGTGCATTCTTTAGAACTTGGTCTTTAGTCAAAGTGGGAGCTGGCTGATCATCACTTGAAAGTCTTATTTATGAAAGCATTTAGAAGATCACTTAAAATTGGTTACATGAACCCTGCCCTTCTAGTGCAAAAATAAAATTATAACTTCAATCATCTTTTTGCTCAAGATAGAAAATCAAGATTAGAATGATTAAAGTAACTTTGCTTGTGTGTTTACTTACTCAAAGAAGCAGCTCTGAAAATGACAAAATACAAGTGCAGATTTTTTCAAATTCTTTAAACTCAAATTCCTCATTTTGTAGTTCTCTAAAAATCCTGTAAAAATCTTTAAATCATGTACTACCTATATATAGTTTATTTTTAACAGTTAATGAAAGGATTTATGACTAGTCTCTGAAATACGTTTGAATATTGAAGTCTAGCGAACTTTAGCAACAATTCCTTGATCTCCAATTAATTTTTCCTTCAGTCATGTTATTTCTTTGTGAAGGGATTTGAGGGCACCGTAAGCTTTTACAGCAGGAGGAGGAGGATGTTTGCCCATCGTAATAGTACTGTCTCACAAGTTATTCACCCACCCTTCCTGTCAGTCACACATCAGTACTCTCAGATCTAGAGTGAAAGAAAGTAGTCTACAATCTGCAGAAGAAAGAGAACCAATGTTAGCTCCTTGGAAGAGTAAGTCCCCCCTCTTACTCACTTTTCCCATATTTTTGCAATTTTTTCCTGGTATTTATTCAATTGCATTAAGACCATATGATCATAAGACATAGGAGCAGAATTAGGCCATTCAGGTCATCAAGTCTGCTCCGCCATTCCATCATGGCCGATCCCGGATCCCACTCAGCCCCATGAAAGATGAAATACCTTGCTGTTTCCACCCATCAAAAGTGCATTGAAAATATAATAAGTCATTGCAAAAAAGATGTTTTATTTCACTTCTGACACTTTTTCTCATTACCTCCAAACAATCTCTTCTTCTTTCTGACTTTTATGTCTGTGGAAAAGTTTTGTCTTACATATACTATGACGGCTCTTGTAATTACAGAGATCTCTATTAAATTGGCTAATAACTTTTTCTGTCCTAAGGAGTACACCATGTTTTGTCTAGTTTCTCTTTACAACAGTCTCTCACCCCATGTATCAAGAGAATAAATCTCTTCAGCCTCATTCCCAAGTTTTGACATTTTTTCTAACGTGTAGTTCCTTGAACACAATACTCCATCAAAGACCCAATCAATAATTTTTAACAGTTTAGCTGAACTGCTTTCATGCTATGTGGTCCAATTTAGAGAAATCGAAGCAGCATCCATGCACTGCCAGGAGGATTTGCATTGATTTAGAATCTTTCATGACTGTAGCACTTTACAGTCAATTGAATACTTTTGCAGAACTGCCAAGTTTTGTCTTGGCTCAAGGGATGCTCATTGATAGGCATCCAACTGTTTGGAAGTAGGCAAGGTGAGGCAGTGCTGTTTTTCTGGCACCAGTTTCCTTTCTAATGTAGCTTAATGCCTTTATCAAGTTGACCTGCCACATAACAGGGTACAGCAGCATAGTGGTAAGCACAATGCTTTACTGGTTTATAAAGCACTGAATGGTCTAATTTCCTGCTGCATTATGAACCTTCCTGAGCTCTCAGGTCATCTGGGGTGGGTCTGCTTATTGCCCCCAGGGTCAAAACTAAACATGGTGAAGCAGCTTTTAGTTACTATGCTCCACATATCTGGAATAACCTTGCAGAGGATCTGAAGTCTTCCCCAACTTTAAGCTCTTTTAAATCGAGGCTTAAACCTTTTCGCTGTAGCTTTTAATTAGAATCTCCTGTACATTAACTTCTATTTATCATATCTATTTCTTGTGGTATTTTATTCTCTTATATCTTGTCTGAAACTTGATGTTTGATTTTTATATCTTGTTCTATGTAAAGCACTGCACTTTGAATTGCCTTGTGTTTGAAAAGTGCTATACAAATAAGCTTGCTTGTTTGCTTGCTTTATAGTACAGGCAACCCGGGTTCAATTCCCACCGCTGCCTGTAAGGAGTTTGTACGTTCTCCCCGTGACTGCGTTGATTTCCTCTGGGTGCTCCGGTTTCCTCCCACAGTCCAAAGGCAGACTGGTTGGTAGGTTAATTGTCTTTGTGTCCCATGATTATGCTAGGATTAAATTGGGGGATTGCTTAGCAGCGGAAAGGCTTACTTCAGGCTATAGATCAATAAAATAAATAAATTACTTTTGTATGAATACTTAGGCTCTGTGATCTTGCTCCAATTTAAAATTATACCCATTCATAGCTTTAATAACGTCTTTTCTTCAATTGCTTTATCAAGAAAAGCCCTTCTAGTTCTAAGGTGGCAGTATAGTGTCAGTGAGCTGTTAAACATAAGGTAGTCACAGCAAATTCTGCCCTCTGCAGTAGAACAATGATAAACTATGGCAGTCACAGCAGGTCCTGCCTTCTGCAGTTGAACAATGGTAAAATATTAGTTTGCAATAGTTCGATATAAATATTAACCATTATTGTTGGATACATTTGGAGACAGAAGTAGGAAGGATTGCTGTTTCAGGTGAAAATGGAACTGCTGTAAAATATCAGCTATTAGATCATAAGGATTTATAAACATTAACAATGGTAGCTCTTTGATACTGTAGGTATGCCAGTTTCTCCTGTAATGAGCTGGCAGAGAGGCACAACTAGTGTGTATGCATGCTTTTACTTTTCAGTAAAAATACAATTGAATCTAAAAGCAACCCCACTTGGGAGGTATTTTGGATACAGGAAACAATGGGTTTCTACTAAAAAAAAGTGAACAAAAACCAACGGTAAAGAATAACAAAATACTATAATAAAAACATAAGATTGATAAGGTGATTTTCAACTTGGATATTTGAAGACCAGATCGATGAAAGGGAACACTGGACAATTCATAACATGTCAAAACAAGCTTGCTTTTTGCTTTGACTCCCTTTGTTACATATATGAAAAATATAGTATTCTGTTCAATCACTTCATCGAACTGTTCCCAGTCTATAAGAAATTAATTGATCTAATCAGGGCCAGCCTGTGGCATTACAATTGACTTCAGACACTTGTTCGGTCCTGTGGACGAGTTGGTTCCTGGCCAGTGTCACTGACTGAAGCATTGCGGAAGAAAACAGATTATTGGGAACAGCGTATCTGCTATCAGAAGTCTCAATACTCGGTGATTCACTCTCGCATGCGCGCGCGCTCTCTCTCTCCCTCTCTCTCATTGGTGGGGGAGAGCTTGCTGCTGATTCTCGAGTCAGAGAACTCGAGAAAAAGCGATGCAGCAGACTTAAACATCGTAATCGGCGGGTTCTTTTGTTTTGTCTCCCCTTGTGCTGAGTGACAACTCTTTGCCCCTTTATTAGGGAAAGAGGGAGAGCCTGTGGAATGTCGAATTGTCAGGTGAATGATTAGTTTTTGTTGGACTGCAGATTACGGTCTCTCTTGGGGGGGCTTTGCTATTGTTTGCTTGGTGGGTGGAGAATGCTGATGCTTTTGCTGAAATAAAAGGGGGAGAGGGAGGGTAGAGTTGATGCTTTGCTATTACTTGTGCATGGGAGGGAGAGGAGAGCTTTGGGTTTCTAACATTTTTACTGTCACTCATTCTTTGCGGTACCCTTCTCCTCGCGTGGATGTCTGTGAGGATCAAGAATTTCAAGTTATATATTATATACATTCTCTGATATTAAATGGAACTATTGAACTATTGGTTATGGAGGAGTAAAGTGAACCATGCTCCGTATTCCTTCAATAAAAACAGAAAATATTGAAAAAAATCCAGCAAGCCAGTCAGCATCAATATGAAGAGAAACACGGTTAATTAGGTCCATAGAAGACTACAGCACAGAAGTGGACCCTTCAGCCCACCTAGTGCATGTCACCCTGGTCCTGGGCCTAGTTCCATGTGCCTGCACGCTGACCTCTCTTTCTACCTCTCTCATCCATATATCTATCTTAAATTTCTCTTAGATGTTACAATTTCTTTTTCAATATTTTCATTGATTTCTTACATAAAAGAATACGGAGTACAGTAGGATATATAATATATATCGATTACAATATATTGGAATCACAAATATAGTCTCATTACCCCACATCTGTATACATTAAATTTAAAAGTAATATTGAAAAGAGATTGTAGCCTGGGAAAAAGCACACACTCAGGACAACAAAGACTTTTTCGGGTTTTAATTCCTTTATCTGTTTTAGATGCTTAAGTGCCAGGAGAGGGTCGCGAAACAAAACGAATGAATTTACAACCAGTTCTTGCCGTGACAATCTCAGTTTAACTTTCGATCCACACCCTTGTGTATGGACAGAATTGTGTATGCAGTATAAAAATGCCAGAACTAATACGGTACTAATATGGTAGTGGCAATCCTACTTGGATGATGAGGAACTTGGTATAAGCCACACTACCCAGCGTCGATTCCTTTACTCGTGGAAATCTTTCCTCACCATGTCCAGCCTCGGGAGGAACCCAATTCCAACACCTTACCACGTCTTCAGCAGAAAGCAAAATGATCTCCCCACTATCCCGCGTGTGCGTGATGACATTACCGTCTCCCTTAAAGGTACAGACAACTAGTCCAGCATTATCCGGATGGATGCCTAAGTACATTTTTAATGACACTGAATAAGATCCGATGGTCACCTGGTTACAAGATAATTTTATTAGATGTTACAATTTAACTTGCATTTACCATTTTCATTGGCGACTCCTTCCACATCCGCACCACCCTCTGAGTGAAGAAGATCCCCCTCAGAACCCCGTAAATATTTCCCCTTTCATCATAAATCTATGGCCTCTAGTTCCAGTCTTATCCAGCCTGAAGGGAAAGAGTCTGCAGGCGTTCACCCTGTCCATAACTCTCATCATTTTGGACATCTCTGTGAGATTCCCCTCTTTCGCCTGCACTCCAATAAAAAACCTCTGAGTCTCTTCAATCTTTCTCCTTAACTCAGCTTCTCGCATCCTGAAAACATCCTTGTACATTGTTTCTGAGCTCTTTCATGCTTATTGTTACCTTTCCTGTGGGCTGGTGACTAGAACTGTGCAGAATACTCCAAATTCACCCTTTACCAACATCGTGTGCAACTTCAGCATAACTGCCCAACTCCTTTACTCAATGCAGCACACACAAGCTGCTGGAGGAACAGATTGCAGGCTGATGTTGCCGACTGAGGCATCGTGGGAGAAGGAACATCGGGATTTTGCTACAGTGGATGTACGGACGGAGGTCTCTGTAGTCAAGCGATCACACTCTCTCTCTCTGTTTCTCTCGATGCTGGGAAGTGTTTGCTGCTGATTCTCGAGTCAGAGAATCTCGGAATAAAAAGCAACGTGGAAGACTGTAATATTGTCACAACTGTTAGTCTCCCCATTTTCGCTGTGAAAATGGGTGATATCTCTCTGTGTCTTGGTATTGACAGAGAGAGAGAGAGAGAGAGAGAGAGAGAGAGAGAGAGAGAGAGAAAGAGAGAGCCTGTGACATGTTGAACTGCTGGGTAAACAGTAGTTTTTGTTGACTGCAGATCATGGTCTCTCTTTGGGTGCTCTGCTGTTGCTTGGTGGGTGGTGGGCACGAACGCTTTTCGCTGAAATGGGCAGGGGAAGGGGGAGGTTGATGCATGGATGCATGCTGCACCTTGTGTGGGTGAGGGGGAGAGAGGGTTTTGGGGTTCTAATGTTTTTCTGTCATTCATTCTTTTGGGGCTCTGTTTACATGGATGTCTGCAGGTTGTATACATTCTCTGACAATAAACCCAACCATTTGAACCATTTGAACTCAACAGATCAGGCAGCATCTATGGAAAAGAACAAACATTCGATATTTTGAGCCAAAACTCTTCTTCAACACTTTTGCTGAATGTGCTGATTAATTTTGGCACCCACCAGAACTGGGAAAGAGATAAAAAAATTTAACCTAGGGAACAGAGAAGGTGAAGGAGGGAGATGAGTGGAACAAGGGGAATGGCTGTAAAAGGGTGCAGCCGTTAAGTGATCAGAAAGGATAATATGAACCACATTGTATAATGTTGTATAGACTAATATACTAGGGCATGCCCATTAAGATAGCATAGACAGATAGATACATTATTGGTCACAAAGGAAATTATAAGTGCACAGATATACAAAAATACAATTATTAGAAGAGAAGTAAGAAAGAATAAAAAGTAAGTTACCTCAAACAGTCCAACAGGAGGGGGACATCGCTTCCCCGGCCATAGGTTGTCTCATTATAGAACCCAATGGCCGAGGGTAACAATGACTTCAAATAGTGCTCTTTGGAGCAGTGCAGTTGTTTCACTCTATTACTAACAGTGCTCCTCTGTTCAGCCAAGCTGCCATATAGGGGGTGGGAAACATTATCCAGATTTGCCAGGATTTCCTGTGGGGTCTTTTGTTCTACCGCAGCCTCCAGTGTGTCCAGTTTGATTCCTATAACAGAGCCAGCCTTTCTAATCAGTTTATTGAGCCTGTTGGCATCACCCATGTGGATGCCATTGCCTCAGCACACCACCGCATAGAAGACTGTACTGGCGACAAGAGACTGATGGAACATGTGAAGGAGAGGCCTGCATACTCTCAGGAAATATATCAAGGAAAAGAAGAAAATGGCCAGTCCTGAGACAAACAGAAGGAAAGGGGCAGTTATCCATATTCCTTTCCCTTATAGGGGCCACTATTTAAAAGCGTATGTTGCGTGAAATTACAATCAAACGCACCTATAAGGATCTCACACAATCAGAATGATCACTAGAAGGTATGCTGGGGTGTTGCCTGTACCTCCAGATGGAGACAAAGTTCAGGTGAAACTATTATGGAATCTACCTGACTTCTCTCCACCATGGACAGGGCTGTCTTTTCCAGACTAGTGAGCACCTCGACCATCCTCACAGACAGATATGTAGGGAGCCCCAATTCTTACGCTTACAATTCTGCACTTGCATAGCGTGCACTTGTGCTGTAGATTCTGGTCAAGTACCATGAGCAACTTCGCAGGAGTATTCAAGGGCACTCCGTGGAATTTTATTAGTTCTTAGCACGTAGCACAAGGATGGCATTAAAAGGAAATCGTCCTCTAATGCAGTTTTGGAGCTGTTAAACAGATTCAGCAATGTTAACAATCAGAGCCTTGTTTGAGTGCTCAGCAGCAGTAGACTCAAAGCAGAATTGATGCTGGCGACCTTCAAGCGTAAATAATTCCCATTCAGTTTCTTACTGAAGCACGATATAAACTGGTCAAAGGAAATTCCGGCGTCTGTTTATCTGTGAGGTAATAAATTCAGGCCAGGTTGCCAGAGTTTACTTTTCGTACAATGCAGTCCAGTGTGTGTGCACAGTGAAAGCAACAATTTTCTTAATTTGCAGATTTACGTTTCAATGTTGAATGAAAAAAACTTAACAGATTCAGGTTCTTAATAGTCCTAAAGAGTAAAAGCAGTTACCAAGGCGATGAAGAGTGAAAATTGTTAAAAAAAAGATAAATGGTTCTTTCCTTTCCCTCCCCCGTGTTTTGTATTCTTTGCAGTTAAGTTTCTCTGCAATAGAACTATCTGAGTGTAAGTAAGCAGAACACGGGTGAAAGAATTAAGCAGTGACTTCCGTGACAACTTGGAACCTTCCTCAGGAAAGTCCGTGTTCAGACTCTCTATCCCGTTCAATGGTCACTCAGTGTTCATAGGAAGCGTTCTACCCTGACCCCAGCAGGGTCACACTGAGAACACTGATATTTTTGCAGGAAGAATCCTTCGTCTGTGATTGTCATAGAAATAACACGAGCAGAAAGAAAGTACATCTCTTTATGTTAACTTGGATTCACAAAGCCTGTAAAATGGCCGTGGAATTAAGGAGAGTGTTTTCATTCCAATGCCAGACTCTACCTCAAGAAAAATAAATGGGCTGTCAATGGCACCAGTGCAGAGCATTATAGAAGGATAAGTCTTTGTGCTGTGGTCAGTCGTTCAGAGAGCAGTTTCTAATTCTTGGCAGAGTTGTGGAAAAGATACGGTGAGGAGAGCCAAAGCACATCTCCACAGGAAAGCCAAAAAAAAAAGGCAGTCTGTTGGACACTTCATTTGCAAAGAGGCACAGATCTCATAATCTGCCAGATAATGACAAATCACAGCAGACAAATCACTTTTTTTGTTAACAGGGGAGAAGGTGCATTGAACAGTTCTTCTACTATTGAACAATTAATGACATAACTTCAGTGGAAAGCAATTGCGAAGACAGACAGCATGGGCCCAGGTCTGAGAGCAAGGGAAGACTAGAGGTTTCATCAATTTAAGCGCCGGGCCGAACTGAAAAGGTTGGGAAAGGGTTGAATCGAGGCAGCAGGGTCCGGGCCTGAGAACATATTGAAGTAGCAGTGCCCAGGTTCAGGAGTGAGAAATGGTCCAAAGTTTGGACAATTTAAGCGCCAGGCTAGATTGAAAAGGTGAGGTTGCCGGGGCTGGGCTGGTTCAGCTGGCTGCTCCACGGGTTTACTTCTCTCTGAGCTGAACTGAGGCTGTGGCCTGCAACTAACGGGCTCTTGATCTAGCTGCAGTGATGACTGGCTTCGTGGCTGTGGGCTCACTTTCGTGAACTTCAGTTCTGAATGTTATTTGTTTACTTTTATGGTTTGCACAATTTGTTTTTTTTTGCACATTGACAGTCTTTTTTTAAATAGGTTCTATTGGGTTTCTTTGTCTTATGGCTGCCTGAAAGGAAACAGGGTCGTACATAGTATACATACTTTGATAGTAAGTGTACTTTCAACATCAATGTTAAAGAAAAACTTCAATGCAATGACACTAAATGATCACGTGACAAGCAAATTGCACCATAATGACTGTCCTTAAAGTGTTTTGATAGCAGAATAGCCTGCCAGCAGGCAGAATATCCTTCAGAGAAAAGAACATAACAATTGCTTCTCAAATTATATAATTTTTTGAAAATAAAAGCTTAGAAATTCCTGCAGGAGATGTAAGGAAATGAACAAATCCAGAGCATTCAATTCTCCAGTAATTACAGTATAAAATAGATTAACAGTATAAATAGATTAATCTCCACCATAAAGAAATGATCAGAGGGATATGCTAAAAACAGATTAAACATTGTCCAATCATTTTGATAACACTCATTTCCTGGCTCATCTCTGCAATGTAATGGCACTTGGAACAAGTCTTAAATAGTTCAGAGAGAAAACAAAATCTAGATTGTATGTGAAGACTAGTTATGAAATCATCTAAGGATTTTACAATATCAATTAACTAAGTATTGAATAATCAGCACACTCGGGTTGAAGGAACAACACCTTATATTCCGTCTGGGTAGCCTCCAACCTGATGGCATGAACATTGACTTCTCTAACTTCCATTAATGCCCCACCTCCCCTTCGTACCCCATCCCTTATTTATTTATTTATCCCCCCTTTTTTTCTCTCTCTCTTTTTTCTCCCTCTGTCCCTCTCACTATACCCCTCACCCATCCTCTGGGTTTTCCCACCCTCCCCCTTTTCTTTCTCCCTAGGCCTCCTGTCCCATGACCCTCTCATATCCCTTTTGCCAATCAACTTTCCAGCTCTTGGCTCCATCCCTCCCCCTCCTGTCTTCTCCTATCATTTCGGATCTCCCCCTCCCCCTCCCACTCCCACTTTCAAATCTCTCACTACCTCTTCTTTCAGTTAGTCCTGATGAAGGGTTTCGGCCCGAAACATCGGCTGTACCTCTTCCTATAGGTGCTGCCTGGCCTGCTGCATTCATCAGCAGTTTTTGTGCGTGTTGATTGAATAATCAGCAACATTTTTCTATAAAGGGGCTAACTCTGACCAGATTAATATGTGTAAAGGTCTCTTGATAGCCATTGGTATGATGTACTGAGAATAGTTTTTAGAGATTTCCTTTTGTTACCAGATAGAAAACTAGAGAAGGAATCCAGATGCCCTATTTAGTTTAAAAATTGCAGAGCCCTAGGGGAGGCCAAAGTTTCAACAAGCTGGACTTCTTTATTGTCCTGCCATGTTTCAGTGTTAGAAGACCTGGAACACAGAGTAGTGAAGCACAGGAGCAGGCTGTCTTCAGCCTACATGATGCCAAATTAAAGTAAATCTCTTCTGCCATAACCCATATCTCCTTCTTCCCTGCCTGTCTAAATGCCTCTTAGACATCACTGTCGTACCTAATTCCACCTGTGCCTTGGTAGTGTGATCCAGGCACCTACCATTCTCTGTGTAAAAAAAGAAAATAGTCCCACAGATCTCCTTTAAGCATTTCCCCTCTCATCTTAAATATACGGCCTCAAGCCTTTGACATTTTCACCCTGGGAAAAAAAGACACTGTCTACCCCATCTACTTCCCTCATAATTTTACAAGCTTCTTTCTCCACTCACCTTTCTTTACTCATGGGAAGTCAGACACAGCCTATCTTAGTTCTCCTTATAACTCAAACCCTTCAATTCGGGTGACGTTCCTGTGAATTTTTTCTCCACCTACTCTAGCTCTTTTCGCATATTTACGTGCCTCGGCCGATGAGAACATATACCATATACTCAAGGTGCTGGAAGAGCTCAGCAGGTCAGGCAGCATCTAGGGAAATGAATAGGAGGTTGACGTTTCAGGCCAAGACCCTTCTTCAGGACTAAAAAGGAAGAAAGAAGATACCAGAATAAAAAGATGGGAGGTGGGGGTGAAGGACTTTTTATTCTTTTCCATTGATGCTCCCTTGTCTGCTGAGCTCCTCCAGCATTTTGTGTGTGTTGCTTTGGATTTCCAGCACCTGCAGACTTCTTCATGTTTATTATAAACATGCCACATACTTTCTTCACCAGCCTATCGCTGATGCTATATTTAGGGGTCTTTGTACCTGTACCCTAAATTCTCTCTATTCAACAATATTCTCCAGGGCTCTGCCATTCACTGGGCATTGATTTGACTTCACAAATACATCTTTTCAGTCTTGTCTCAGTTGAATTCCTTCCGCCATTCCCTTGTCTACTTTCCAGATCTTTATTCTGTTGTAATCTTACACAATCTTCTTCACTGTCAGCCATACCACCATATCACCGGCATGTGTCGTGATATTTGGTGTGGATGGGGTTTTACGCTGCATTTATCATGAACTCAAAGTTATCCTCATGGAAAGCCTCCTGGCAACGATTTTAGAACAGTCCCACTACTCTGTGTCAACCTAGTTCCATCACCTGAGCCCATGCCATCTGCCTGCTTTTGACCCATCTCCCTCACTTCCGGAGCCTCGGGTCCCACGCCGCCAGGTTCGGGCACAGCTATTGTCCTGACCAGCTTCACTCACCTCAGCAGTGAACTGTGGACTCACTTTTGGGGAGTCTGCACCGAACATTATTGGTTTACTTTTCTTTATTATTTGCATGATTTAGCTTCTTTTGCGCGTTGGATGTTTGTCAGTCTTTGTGTGTGGTTTTTCATGTATTCAAATGTAATTCTGTGTGTTTGTCTGCAAGAAACAAGAATCTCAAGATTGTATATGATACACACACCTTGGTAATAAATTTACTTCGAACTTTACAAGTTTGGTTAGAATTGCACTTCTGCCCAGCTCTTGATTTTAAAATATTCAGACGTTGACTATATCCCAGGAGTTGGTGCTTATTGGGTCATTTCACTTACTCCAGTAGGAGAGTTAGTAGCTATCAGCAGTTAAGAGGTGCCTCAATATGTTAAGTTGGTTTATAAACTGAATTCATATCATAGAGTGATTTCTCATGCTAAATCAAGTTACATAATTATTTCCCTTAAGGAACCATCCTGCTGTGTATAGTGGTAGTTCAGTGATTATGTCACAGGACTAGTATTGAGAAGCTTGGACTAACAATTCAAAGATTGGTGTTCAAGTCTGATGTTGGCAACTATAGAACTTAAATTTATTTAATGATCTGCAGTCTCCGTAATGGAAATTGCCACTACATTGTGAAAACCCATCAGGATCACAAACACCCTTCAGGGAAAGAAACTTACCATCTCTGCGTGTGGCAACCCTATCTGGCCTATCTGTAACTTCAGTCTCCTGATGCGGATAAGTCTGAATGGCTATAAGCAATGGGCAATGAATGCAGATCCCAAACTAATTAATATTAAAGGAAAGTTACTGATGGCCCTACAATATCAAGATTCATATTATCTTCAACTTGCGATAGTCTGCATGTATGTAACGCAGATACCATAGGGAAACACACTTCAGAAGCATAAGCAAGAGAAAAGTCAATATAAAGTGACGAAGCATCAAAGTACAGAACAGGTCACGCAGTCCAATCAGTCTGTGAGAAAATACTTCAAATCACAGTTACTCATCTTGTTCTCATATCTCTTTAGCCCCTTTTCTTTCATCCAGTTCTCCAAACTAATCTCCAATGTTGACATAGTTTCTGACTCAACTATGAACCCTAGAGATGAATGCCAGAGCTTCACAAATCATTATATAAAGAAATTTCTCCTGTTCTCTTTTCTAAAATCTGCTACTTTTTAATCTTAAATCAATAGGCCTTACTGGCCCCATCGGAAGATGGAAACCGCCTGCTTTAGTCCACCCCCTCCTTCTTTTCACAATTTTCAAAAACTCAGTTATATCGCAGGTCCACCGCTCTCTCTAATGCCAAACACTCTTTGGTGGAGCGACTGCAATTTGCTCATATTTTCAGTTTAATGTACTGCATTTTCTCTTCATGTGGTTATCTGCTCTTCTTTGGTGAGGTCAAACACCTATTGGGTGAATGTTTTGCAGAACAGCCACAAACAATTTCCAACATTACCAACAACTAAGCACAACATCTTTCTTCATGATTATAAGTCCTTCCTGGACACCAGTTCTTTCCTCGCGTTTCCCCTTTCTTGTGTTTTTGAAACTTATTTTATTTCTAAATATTTCTGCTTCTCATGAGAGGTCACTAGTCTGAAGCATTAATTCCATTTATCTCAGAAGTAGACACAGTCTGACCTATTAAATATGTCCCACTCTTTCTGTTTTTATTTCTACTGCATCATCCTGTGATGAATCTTATTGTTTGAATGGAACAACACGCTGCTTTGCAAATGTTGCTCCAAATTTATGTTTTGATCATCGGCTGCCTTACTTCATTGTGATATTATGTTTAATACTCTCTCTTTATGCAGTCAGTCTTTATCCAATGCAATGTCAATATACCCATTCAACCTAAGGAACAATAGTTCACCACCAACCCTCAAGTATTTGCTTCATCAGATAACTATATGATCTATCTTCTTTACTTTGAACTACCTCTCTCTCTGAAATGGTTTTGTCTGTGTGTGTGTGTGTGCGTGCGTGTGTGTGTGTGTGTGCGTGCGCGTGTGTGTGCATGCTTGGGCATGTGTAGTATCAGACACATTGCCCATATGAACCGATAGCTGAGACACATCACTGCGAACCTGGGCATCAACATTGGCCCAATCCAGCCGCTGTCATTGCACAATAATTACATACAGGAGTTCAGAGAAGTTTTACATTCTTTACTGGCAGCTATATTGACATCAGCTGACATAAAAAAAAGGATCTTGTGCTTTCCCGGCTTAAATGATGAATAAACGCTTCCCGGGCTTCCTGCTGGGTACAGGTATTGATTATAACTGAAGTTCTGATGATAAACTCTGCCATCTTCATCAGAGATGATGCCTGGGCATGTCTAGTCTGGTGGTATTGTCCATGCCCAGGCATAATTCCTGATGAAGATGGCAGAGTTTGTCATCGAAATGTCGTTTATTTAATTGTCTGTTCCTGAATCAAATTATACATACAAGAAATAAATTTTTTAATTTTCCCTTTTTGAATTAAAATTTCAATTTCATTAGCTTTTGGCAAAAACATTGTTTGACCCAGCTTACCTATTAAGTAAGCCCTTAACTGAAAGTAGCAAAAGAAAGTATTATTAGATATTTTATATTTATCCTTTAATTGTTCAAATGACATCAATATACCTCGCTCAAAACAATCTCCTATAAATTTAATCCCTTTTTGGTACCAATTATATAAAAGTTGATTGTCCATTGTAAAAGGAATAAGTCTGTTTTGAAACAAAGGTCTCCTTGCTAATAGAGATTTCTGTGTTTCCTTATCAACATTTATCTTATTCCATAGATCAATCAAGGAAACCTTCCAATACCCAGGCGGCTCTTCTTTTTTTTTCTCTTTCTTTCTTTTAGGTAGACTACATATATGGGGGGGGGAGGGTTAAGGGGAGGGGGGTGGGTAGATTTTATCTTTTCATGTATTCTTTTTGAAAATCCAGTAAAAATTATATTAAAAAAAAGAAATGTCGTTTATAAGCAATAGCTGTACCCGGCTGGAAGCCTGAGAAGAGTTTATTCATCAGCTGACATACTTTTGGCCAGGTATCAATCTATATATCTTGTTTTATGTGTCCACTCTGCACTGCTTTTACTTACATTTCTACTGTCCAGGTGAATATTTATTCCATAACATCGCCAAAAAGAAACAGAACAGATCAGAACCGGACTTCTGTTTGTGGATGGTTTGTGTGTATATATTCCATGCATCAGAAGACATTAAAAGTACTTCCCTGACTTTGAAGCAATTTGGCATGAGAGTTTCAAGCATTTTTTTGTTTTTATTTCAGGTTTCCAGCAGCTGCATATTTATCTATTGGGATACAGAGTGGAACAGGCACTTCTGGCCCTTCAAGCATTGCTGCCCAACAATCCCCCGATTTAATCTGAGCCTCATCATGGGACAATTTACAATAACCAATTAACCTACCAACCGGTATGTCTTTGGACTGCAGGAGGAAACCAGGGCACCTGGAGGAAACCCACATGGTCATAGGGAGAACATACAAATTCCTTACAGGCAGTGTTGGGAATTGTAACTGGGCTGCCTGTACTTAAAGCATTGTGCCAACCACTTACACTACCGTGCCATAAGTATATTTGATTTTCATTTACTTTTAAGCTACATAATGCAGGTCTTAATTTTTTGTCATCTATCAAAGCAGCAAAGGGTGGGGTGGAGATACATCTCTACCAAAGGAGGTGTAAGGCACTCCTTCCCTTCACTGGCCTCTTACCTCCTCTCAAATGCCTATCACCTTCTCCTGTGTCCTATGGTTCTCTCTCCTCTCCTATCCAATTCCTTCCCCTCCAGCCCTTTACCTTTCCCACCAACCACCTGGTTTCGTCTATCACCTTCCAGCCAGACTCCTTACCTACACCCCACCTTTTTATTCTGGTGTCTTTCCCCTTCCTTTCCAGTCCCAAAGAAGGGCCTTGGTCCAAAACGTCGACTGATCGTTCATTTCCATAGATGCCACCTGACCTGCTGAGTTCCTCCAGCATTTTGTGTATGTTGCTTTGGATTTCCAGCATCTGCAGAATTTCTTGTATTTATGCAGTAGAAGACTGTGCTTACTCTTCTCACTGACACCATCTATTGGTGACTTCAAGGACAGCAGGAACTCCATTTCTTACACTTCAAAAAATGATTAAGGCTGATTTATTGTACAGAGTCCTGGCGGTGACAATGCCTCCCTGGTGCCAGGATCAGGGACATCTAGGATCGGGGACATCTTGGATCAGGTCCATAATATTCTCAAGGGAGAGGGTGAGCAGCCAGAAGTCTTGGTGCATCTTGGCACCAATGACATAAGCAGACAAGGTGAGGAGGTTCTGAAGAGAGGAGCTAGGTAAAAAGCTGAAAAACAGGACCTCCAGGGTAGTAACCTCTGAATTGCAGCCTGCGCCACGTGCCTGTGAGGGTAAGAATAGGCCGTTGAATGCATGGCTGAGGAACTGGTGCAAGGCAGGGCTTCGGAATAATGGATCTTTGGGATCTCTTCTGGGGAAGGTGAGACCTGTACAAAAGGAACTGGTTACACCTGAACCCGAGGGGGTCCAGTTTTTCTTGTGGGCGGGTTTGCTAGAGTTGTTTAGGAGGGTTTAAACTAATTTGGCAGGGTGATGGGAATTGTAGTTATAGTGCTGAAGACGAGGTACAGTAGTTGGCTTACAAACAAAGGCAATGTGTAGTGAGATTCCTGGCAAGAAGAGGCTGAATAGGGCAAAACTGCAGTCAACATGATGAGTTGCAATGCAAAAGGTGGACAAAATCAAAAAGGGTGAATACAGGACTGAAGGTTTTATAATTGAATGCGCGCAGTATACGGAATAAAGTAGATGAACTCATAGTACAGTTACAGGTTGGCATGTACAATGTTGTAGGCATCACTGAATCATGACTGAAAGAAGATTATAGCTGGGAGCTTAGGATACACAAAGGACATGCAGGTAATCAAAAGAGATGGTGAGACTCTGTTGGAAAAAATAAAATAAAATAATTAGAAAGAGGAGACAGGGTCAGAAGGTGTTGAATCATTGTGGGTAGAGCTAAGGAACTGCAAGGGTAAAAAGACCCTGATAGGAGTTATATACAGACCCCCAAAACAGTAGTAAAGATGTGGTCCATAAATTACAACAGGAAATAGAAAATGGCAATGTTACAATAGTCATGGGGGATTGTAATATGCACATAGATTGGGAAAATTAGGTTAGTGCTCAATCCCAAGAGGGAGAATTTCTAGAAAACCTACAAGATGTTTTTTAGAGCAGCTCGTGGTTGAACCAACCAGGGGATTAGATATTCTGGATTGGGTGTTGTGCAATGAATGAGAATTGATTAGAGAGTTTAAGGTAAAGGAAGCCTTAGGGGAGGTGATCATAACATGATCAAATTCACCCTGAAATTTGAGAAGGAGAAGCTAAAGTCAGATGTATCAGTATTATAGTGGTGTAAGGGGAATTACAGAGGCACCAGAGAGAAGATGGCCAAAATTGATTGGAAAAGAACTCTGGCAGGGACGCTAGGACAAAATTGCAGTCAACAGAAGGAATGGCTGGAATTTCGGGAAGAAATTTGGAAGGTGCAGGATATATACATCACAAAGAGGAAGAAGTATTCTAAAGGAAAGATGACACAACTGTGACTAACAAGAGAAGCTATAACGAACATAAAAGCCAAAGAGAGGGCAAATAATAGAGCAAAAATGAGTGGGAGATAGAAGATTGGGAAACTTAAAAACCAACAGAAGGCAACTAAAGCAACACACACCAATTGCTGGAGGAACTTAGTAGGCCAGGCAGCGTCTAGGAAAAGAGTACAGTCGATGTTTGGGCCAAAGGGTTTTATGTGTGTCTCTTGAATTACCAGCAACTGCAGATTTTCTCTTGTTTGCAAGAAGGCAACTAAAAAGTCTTTAAGAAGGAAAAGATGGAATAAAAAATAAGCTAGCAAATAAAATTAAAGAGGATACCGGAAGTTCCTTCAGATACATAAAGTGTAAAAGAGAGGAAAGAGTGGATATCGGACTACTGAAAATGATGCTGGAGAGGTAGTATTGGAGGACATGGAAATGGTGGACAAACTAAGTATTTTGCATCAGTCTTCAATGTGGAAGGTACTAGAAGTATGGTGGAAGTTCCAAAGTGTCAGGGATCAGAAGGTGTGAAGTTGCCATTACTAGGGAGAAGGTTCTTGGAAAACTGAAGGTCTAAAGGTAGATAAGTCACCTCGACCAGATGGTCTACACTCCAGGGTTCCGAAAAAGATGAGTGAAGAGATTGTCGAAACATTAGTAATGATCTTTCAAGAATTACTAGATTCTAGAATGGTTCTGGAAGACTGGAAAATGTCACTCTACTCTTCAAGATGGTAGAAAGGCAGAAGAGAGGAAATTATAGGACAGTTAGTTTGACCTCAGTGTTTGAAAAGATGTGGGAGTCAATTGTTAAGGATGTGGTTTGGGGTACTTGGAGGCACATGATAAAATAGGCCGTAGTCAGCATGGTTTCCTCAAGGGAAAATCTTGCCTAACAAATCTGTTGGAATTTTTTGAAGAAATAACAAGCAGGATAGACAAAGGAGAATCAGTTGATGTTGTGTACTTGGATTTTCAGAAGGCCTTTGACAACGTTCCACACACAAGGCTGCTTGACAGGTTAAGAGCCCATGGTTTTAGAAGAAAGGTACTAGCATGGATAAAGTAGTGGTTGATTGGCAGGAGGCAAAGAGTGAGAATAAGAGGAGCCTTTTCTGAATGGTTGTCGGTGACAGGTGGTATTCAACTGCTGTCTGTGTTGGGACCAACTTCTTTTTATGTTATATGGATGATGGAATTGATGGCTTTGTTACAAAGTTTGCAGATGATATGAAGATAGGTGGAGGGGCAGGTAGTTTTGAGGAAGTAGAGAGGCTACAGAAAGACTTAGACAGATTAGAAGAATGGATAAAGAAATGGCAGATGGAATACAGGGTCAGGAAGTGTATGGCCATGCACTTTGGTAGAAGGAATGAAAGCGTTGGCCATTTTCTGAATGGAGAGGAAGTACAAAAAAAATTGAGACACAAAGGGACTTGGGAGTCCTTGTGCAGGATTCCCTAAAGGTTACTTTGCAGGTTGATGAGGAAGGCAAATGCAATGTTAGCATTCATTTTAGGAGGACTAGAATATAAAAGCAAGGCCTTACTTGGAGTATTGTGAGCTGTTTTGGGCCCCTTATCTGGGAAAGGATGTGTTGAAACTAGAGAGGGTTCAAAGGAGGTTCATGAAAATGACACCAGGATTGAACAGCTTGTCATATGAAAAGCATTTGATGGCTCTGGTACTGTATTCACTAGAATTCAAAAGCATGAGAGGTGACCTAATTGAAACCTATCAAATGTTCTAAGGCCTTAATATAGTAGATGGTGAGATAGTCTAGGACCAGAGGACACACCCTCGGAATAGAGGGGCGTCCTTTTAGAACAAAGATGAGGACGAATTTCTTTAGCCAGAGGGTGGTGAATCTGCAGAATTCTTTGCCTCAGGCGGCCGTGTCGGGGTCAAGTCTTTATGTATATTTAAGGCAGAGGTTGACGAATTCTTGATTGGTCAGGGCATGAAGAGATACGCAGAGAAGGCAGGAGATTGGGGCTGACAGGAAAATTGCATCAGGCATGACAAAATGGTGGAGTAGACACGATGGGCCAAATAAGACCATAAGACAAAGGAGCAGAAGTCGGCCATTCGGCCAATCGAGTCTGCTCCGCCATTTTATCATGAGCTGATCCATTCTCCTATTTAGTCCCACTCCCCCGTCTTCTCACCATAACCTTTGATGCCCTGGCTACTCAGATACCTATCAATCTCTGCCTTAAATACACCCAATGACTTGGCCTCCACTGCTGCCCGTGGCAACAAATTCCATAGATTCACCATCCTCTGACTAAAAAAATTTCTTCGCATTTCTGTTCTGAATGGGCGCCCTTCAATCCTTAAGTCATGCCCTCTCGTACTAGACTCCCCCATCATGGGAAACAACTTTGCCACATCCACTCTGTCCATGCCTTTTAACATTCGAAATGTTTCTATGAGGTCTCCCCTCATTCTTCTAAACTCGAAGGAATACAGTCCACGAGCGGACAAACGTTCCTCATATGTTAACCGTCTCATTCCCGGAATCATTCTAGTGAATCTTCTCTGTACCCTCTCCAACGTCAGCACATCCTTTTTTAAATAAGGAGACCAAAACTGCCCACAGTACTCCAAGTGAGGTCTCACCAGCACCTTATAGAGCCTCAACATCACATCCCTGCCCCTATACTCTATTCCTCTAGAAATGAATGCCAACATTGCATTCGCCTTCTTCACTACTGACTCAACCTGGAGGTTAACTTTAAGGGTATCCTGTACGAGGACTCCCAAGTCCCGTTGCATCTCAGAACTTTGAATTCTTTCCCCATTTAAATAATAGTCTGCCCATTTATTTTTTCTGCCAAAGTGCATAACTATACACTTTCCAACATTGTACTTCATTTGCCACTTCTCTGCCCATTCTTCCAATCTATCCAAGTCTCTCTGCAGACTCTCCATTTCCTCAGCACTACCGGCCCCTCCACCTATCTTTGTATCATCAGCAAACTTAGCCAGAAAACCATCTATTCCATAATCCAAATCGTTGATGTACAATGTAAAAAGAAGCGGCCCCAACACGGACCCCTGTGGAACACCACTGGTAACCGGCAGCCAACCAGAATAGGATCCCTTTATTCCCACTCTCTGTTTCCTGCTAATCAGCCAACGCTCTATCCACGTATGTAACTTTCCTGTAATTCCATGGGGTCTTATCTTGTTAAGTAGCCTCATGTGTGGCACCTTGTCAAAAAAAATGGCCTAATTCTTCTCCTATATGTTATGCAACACCAGAACCAGAATCAGGTTTCCTGTCACCAGCATACATCATGAAATTTGTTGTTTCACGTCAGCATTCATTGTAATATATAACAGTAAATAAAAACTACAAACTAGAATAAGAAGAGTATCTGAAAAAAATAAATTAAATTAAATGAGTAGTGCAAAAAGAGAGGGAAAAATACTAAGGTAGTGTTCAGGGGTTCATTGTCCATCTGATGGTGGAGTGGAAGAAGCTGTTGCTGAAGCTTTGAGTGTGTATCTTCTAGCTCCTGTACCTTGATGGTAACAAGGAGAAAAGGCCATGTCTTGAGATAGAGGTCCTTAATGCTGGATACCACCTTTTTGAGGAATCACCTTTTGAAGGTGCCATGGAAGCTGGGGAAGCTATTGCCCATGATGGACTGGGCAGAGTTTATAACTTACTGCAGCTTTTTCCAATCCTGTGCAGTAGCCCCTCCGTACCAGACGGTGATGCAACCAGTTAGAATGCTCTCCACAGTACAGCTGTGGAAATTTGCAAGTGTCTTTGGTGACATACCAGTTCCTCCCAAACTCCTGATGAAATATAGCCACTGTCTTTGTAATTGCATCTCTATGTCGGACCCAGGATAGGTCCTCAGAGATGTTGACACCTAGGAACCTAAATCTACTCATCCTTCCCACTGCTGATCGCTAGATGAGGACTGGTGAGTGTTTCCTCAAATTCCCCTTCCTGAAGCACACAATCAATTCCTTGATCTTACTGATGTTGAGTGCAAGGCCTTTTCTGTGACACCACTTAACCAGCTGACCTATCTTGCTCCTGTACGCCTCCTCATCACCATCTGAAATTCTGCCAACAATAGCTGTGTTGTCGGCAAATTTATGGACGGTCCTTGAGCTGTGCCTAGCCACACACTCATGGATGTAGAAAGAGTAAGCACGCATCACTGAGGTGGGTTAAGCACGCATCACTGAGGTGGGTTAAGCACGCATCATTGAGGTGGGTTAAGCACGCATCACTGAGGTGGGTTAAGCACGCATCACTGAGGTGGGTTAAGCACGCATCACTGAGGTGGGTTAAGCACGCATCACTGAGGCGGGTTAAGCACGCATCACTGAGGCGGGTTAAGCACGCATCACTGAGGCGGGTTAAGCACGCATCACTGAGGCGGGTTAAGCACGCATCACTGAGGTGGGTTAAGCACGCATCACTGAGGTGGGTTAAGCACGCATCACTGAGGTGGGTTAAGCACGCATCACTGAGGTGGGTTAAGCACGCATCACTGAGGCGGGTTAAGCACGCATCACTGAGGCGGGCTAAGCACGCATCACTGAGGCGGGCTAAGCACGCATCACTGAGGCGGGCTAAGCACGCATCACTGAGGCGGGCTAAGCACGCATCACTGAGGCGGGCTAAGCACGCATCACTGAGGCGGGCTAAGCACGCATCACTGAGGCGGGCTAAGCACGCATCACTGAGGCGGGCTAAGCACGCATCACTGAGGCGGGCTAAGCACGCATCACTGAGGCGGGCTAAGCACGCATCACTGAGGCGGGTTAAGCACGCATCACTGAGGTGTGCTTGTGTTGATTGTCAGCAAGGATGAGGTTAATTCTGATCTGTACAGACTTTGGTCTCTCAGTGAGGAAGTCAAGGATCCAGTTGCAGAGGGAGGTACAGAGGCCCAGGTTTTGAAGCTTGTCGATTAGAACTGAAGGTACGATTGTGTTGATCAACTGTAGTCAATAAACTCTGCTGAAGTCCGAAAATCAATTTCTCTTTGTCTGAATATATTTAATGCAAAATATCTGGGAATCCAAAGATTCACAAACCTCCAAGTTAGAACTCTTCCTTAATCCAGTCTTATGTGGTTGTTGCTTTATCTAGAGTCGAAATTCTTTTTTTTCTGGGCTCCCCATGATGAAAAATATCCTTATAATGTTACATCTCAATGAGATCACCTCTCAGGTCTAAGGGTCAGATATTAGACAATCCTGTTATCCCTACAATCATTCTAGGTGAACCTTTGCCTTTCTGTCATCCAGACAAGTAAACCTGCTCTTAAATCAAAAGACCGGAATTAATCTCCTCATATTGGGATTTCGTACGGCTTAATACCAGATGAAACACACAGTAAAATTTCCCTACTTTATGACATGGCTCACTTCACCCTACTGCCATACTTTACTGGTTTGTTTTTGTGTGGGTTGCTGAGTGTTCTACGTGGGAGTTAGTACATAGTTGCAGATTGATCTATTTGTGGGCTTATATGCACTGAAATTTGCAGTGTGACTACATGATTTAGCCATTGGGGTTTAGACTAACAATATCTGTTGGGGATGTAACCAAATCTGGGCCCCAGGGGTGAAGAGGAAGTATTAATCATCCACATCCACACCAGTCAACACATGAAAAGTCTCTGAAGTTCTGCCATATCTCTGCAAGATGGAACATTTTGATCGGTCCATTGCAGTACTCAGATTTTCTGTGCCTGCTGAGCAAACAAGTCTGAGATTCCATGAGGAATGATGACTTAAGTATCATCCTAAAATGATAAAAAAATATCAAATGTCATGAGAAGGATTACTCACGAAAAGGATCATGAGAATTTGATGCTTTACTCAAATCCAGAGCTCTTATTACAGCACTGACAATGCCACTGCCAAAAAACAAAGTTTTGGTGCTGTTGCTGCACAGGAGAGAGCAGAGGTTGGCTTGTTTCTGGAGCACCGCTTGGGATCTTCGACATAGCTCCCAGTCAAAAAGCATATTTGATGGTTATGAAAAACAGGCACCACCAAAACTTCAGGGTTTGCAGAATTGCTTGAAACAGCAGTGCAAGTATATTGAATTAGAATCAGAATTGGAATGAGGTTTAATATCACTGGTGTATGTTATGAAATTAGTTGTTAGTGGCAGCAGCATATTGTAATGCATAATAATAAAAAACTATAAATGACAATAAGATATATATATGTAATAAATAGTGCAAAAAGAGCGGAAGAAAAAAATATAACGCGGTAGTGTTCATGGGCTCGTTGTCCATTCGGAAATCAGATGGCAGAGGGCAAGAAGCTGTTCCTGAAGCATTGAGTGTGTGTCTTCAGGCTCCCGTACCTTCTCTATGGCAACAGCGAGAAAAGTGCACTTCCTGGGTGATGGGGGTCCTTAATGGTGGATGCTGCCTTTTTTGACGCATCATCTTTTGAAGGACCCTTTCCAAAACGTACATTGGTACCTTGCTAAAGTACTGCTCCGGAAAGCACAAATTCATCATACGACACTCAGTCTTACAGACCAAGCACTCAGACGTACAATGGAAACCCAAGAAACTATAGATGCTGGAATCTAGAATAACAAACAATCTGCTGGAGGAACTTAGCAGGTTGAGCAGCATCTACAGAGAGAAAAGAATTGCCCTTGAGTCTTGATGTAGGGCTCTGACTGTTAATATTCACTTTTCTTTTCAGATGCTACTCGGCTTCCAGCAGATGGCTACCTGCCTGCTATACCTTAAAAAGACACTGGATTGGGTTCTGTCCTCCTGTAATGGAAACTTTTGTGAACCCTATGCTTCACTGGTCTTCCTCCAATGGAGAATTGTCTATGGCTCAGTGTGTGGAGGCTGCCCATGCGAACCGGTGTTAGGTGTTAGCAGAGTAGCTCAGGGCTTCACACTGGCCATCACGGTGAGTGTAGTCTTTATGGGGATTGGCAACAACTGCTCCATGTGTTAACTGTCCACGTGGATCCTACCATCTGGCTCATCAATCTGTCCATGGGTGAAGCTGTTGCTGACCCCCAGCAACTGATCTGCACAGCAGTGATGAGCATCCTGAACTTGTATTGCTTATCTTGGTGCTTCCCAACACCAGCCCACATAGGAATCTTCTGTGCAATGAGAGGAAATTGCTGCAAGAGTGCCAGTTAGTTGCAATGATTTGCATCAGACTCCCTGCGCAGCAGCATTGCCACCAATACATCTCCTTCTGTATGATGAGATTCTGCAGATGCTGGAAATCCAGAGCAACACACACAAAATGCTGGAGGAACTCAGCGGGTCAGCTGACATTAATAGAGAGGAATAAACAGTCAATGTTTTGCACTGAGGCTCCTGATGTAGCTGAGTTCCTCCAGCATATTGTGTTTGCCCTCTATATAAGCTATTTTAGCAATGATATCCCAAGTATTCCTGTTCCTGGAAAACATCTGAGCAAAAAACACTGGAGGTAACCTGCAATCTTAAGAGGACCATCAACCAGCTAATCTTCATCCGAGTTCAGCAGAGTAACCATTTCAGAAGGACGGGGTTAACTATTCAGTCTCTTGAGTTTCAAATGAGCTTAATTGATTCAGCACCTATATCTTTGAATTGAGGTCCACATTTCCACTACACTTGACTACATTACTTTACTGTAATGTTCAATGATGGGATTTTGATCTGAGCTTCCACATATGGCAAAATTTTATCTGCAAAATACATCCAGTGAAGATGTAGATGTTCCAAATAATACAGTTAAAAGCAAGAACTTAGTATCTACCCTGAGGATCAGAAGACACATAAAAAAATAAAATGGATTTCTACAAATATGAGGAATGGAAACAATGGGGAATATTTGACTTTTCATTTTTAAATATGTTACTCTTTAATTTATTTTGAATTATTACTATCGATATTTCAGTACTTTCTAATACTATACTGATTTCAGGGTAAACTGTTGTGTGATAGACTGCAAGATGTTATTCTTACACTGGCTATGAGGCCACATCTGTTACTGCATTATGATTGGATATACTGGGTTTTGTCATTGTTAGGAAAGAATTAAACATTAAATGTTACTGGCAGTGATATGGAAAAACTTGCAGGAAAATATTATACTTGGACAAAGATTATGAGGAACAGTATCCAATGAAATGTTATATAATCAGAAAAGTAGGGGTCAGAATGTAGGTGGACTCTTTATTGGTGCAGTAAAACAGAATGCACTTGGTAGAGACAGTCAATATAATATAACAACAACTTACACTAATATAGCATCAAATATTCTAAAAGTCTTCACAGAGGCAAAATCAAACATAACTTGAGTCAATGCCAAGGAGAAATTGGGACAGATAGCTCAAATTTTAGTCAAGTAGGATTAAATGAAGGCCTGAAAGGAATAGAGAAAGATTATGAATTGGACAGAATTTGGGAACGGAAATCCAAATCTAGGCAGTTCCAGGGATGAGGCCAGAATTGTACTGGGTGGTAACCCTTCCACTAAAATGAAAAAAAAACTTGTATCCATACAAAAAAAACTATCCATACAAAAAAAAACTAGATCCATACAAAGTGATGCAGTAAACCGCACAGTAAGTGATCCTGATTGCAGTTTGCATGCTGCCAAAGACAGATGTCAAGCTGGTGTTCAATATGTTGAGTGCCATGATAAACAAGTAAGAAACAGCCAGACCCTATCACCATTCACATCCTTTCTGGGGACTTCAATCAGGTAGTTTAAAGAAATCTCTGTCTAACTATCACCAATACATTGCCTGCAGTATCAGAGGACCCAAAACACTCGATCAAAAGACTACCATCAAGAATCCATGCTCTTCCATCCCGTCACCACACTCCAGGAATCCTGACTATCTGACTGTCCTCCTCATACCTGGATATAGGCAGAATCTGAACAGCAAAGCACCAGAGGTAAAGACAAAAGAGAGGTGGTCACAGCAATCAGAGGAACAGCTGTGAGACGGCTTTGAGTCAGCTGACTAGGCCAGGTTCAAGGACTCATCAGGGGACCTGAATGAATATGCCATAGTTGGCATGGACTTCATAAAGGTGTACATAGAGGAGTGTGTTCCCACAGAATCATTCAGAGCCTTCCCAGACCAGAAGCCCTGGATGAACCAAAAGATCCACAATCTGATGAGGGCTAGATTTGTGCCGTTTAGGACCGGCGATCTGGGAAATTACAAGAGGTCCGAGTATGACCTCTGGCAGGCCGTCTCATATGCAAATTGGCAATTCCTGACTAAACTTGAAACACAGAATGATGCTCGACAACCCTGGCAGTGCTTGAATGCCATCAGCTACTGCAAAGCAAAACCAAGCAATGTAAATAGCAACAGGGTTTTGCTCCCAGATGAACTCAATGCTCTTTATGTTTGCATTGACAGACAGAACAAGGAGGCATTTTTATGAGCCCCCGAGACCCTGTTATCCCAGTCTCTGAGGCTGATGGGAGAGCATCCTTCAGGAAGGTGAATACGTGGAAAACATCTGGCCCTGATGGCACACCCTGGCCATGTATTGAAGGCCCGTGCTAATCAACTGGCTGGACTGTTTACAGGCATCTTCAAGCTTTCACTTCAAAGTCTGAGGTACCCACTTTCTTCAAGCAGGCATTAATCATACTGGTGCCCAAGAAGAATGTGGTAACCTGCCTATTGTCCGGCGGCACTTACATCTACCATGATGAAATACTTTGAGAGGTTGGCCATGAAGCACATCAACTCCTGCCTGAAGAGTGATCTGGATCCACCCCAATTTTCCTACTGTCACAACAGGTCAACAGCAGATGCCATTTCATTGGCTCTTCCCTCAGCTCTGGAGCACCTGGACAATGAAGATTTATACATCAGGATGCTCTTCGTTGACTACAGTTCTGCATTCAACACTATCATCCCATTGAAATGCATCATTAAGTTACAGGAACTGGGCATCAGTACCTCACCGGCAGACCCCAGTTGGT
This sequence comes from Mobula hypostoma, assembly GCF_963921235.1. Classification (NCBI taxonomy): domain Eukaryota; kingdom Metazoa; phylum Chordata; class Chondrichthyes; order Myliobatiformes; family Myliobatidae; genus Mobula; species Mobula hypostoma. Next base: position 107,183,849 of record NC_086105.1, on the reverse strand, counting down.
AAGGGTTGGCAACAACATCTCCTCCACACTCACCATCCACACAGGTGCACCTGTGAGTTCTGCCCCCTGCTCTACTCACTTTATACCTATGACTGTGTGGCTAAGTATAGCTCCAATGCAGTTTTTACTGTAAGTTTGCTGACGACACCACTTTTGTTGGCTGAATCAAAGGTGGAGACAAATTGGCACATTGGAAGGAGGGTGAAAATCTACCTGAGTGGTACCACAACAACAAACTTTCACTCAAAGTCGGCAAAACCAAAGAACTGATTGTCCTCTGCAGGAGAAAGAAATCGGAGGTCCATGTGTCAGTCCTCATTAGGGGATCAAAGGTGCAGTGGGTCAGCTGCTTTGAATTCCTTGGTGTCGATGTGTCAGGGGATTTGTCTTGGGACCAGCACGTAAGTGCCATCACAAAGAAGCACAAAGAAGCCATGACAGCATCTCTACTTTTTTTTTTAGAAGTTTGCACAGAGTCAGCACGTCACCAAAATCTTTGACAAACTTCTGTAAGTGCACAGTGGAGAGTATCCCAACTGGTTACATCATGGTCTGGTATGGAAACACCAATGCCCAGGAGTGGAAAAGGCTACAGAAAGTGATGGATTCAACCCAGTTCATCACAAGAAAAAACCCTCCCCACCATTGAGTGCATTTACATAGAGCCCTGCCAGAAGAAATTAGCATCCGTCGTCAAAATCCCCCACCAATCAGTCATGTTCTCTTCTCACTACTAATATCGGGCAAGAGATACAAAAGCCTTAGGTCCCACCCCACCAAGTTCATGTACAATTATTACCCTAGAACCATCAGGCTCCTGAATTGGTGTGGATAACTTCACTGGCCACTACTCTGAACTGATTTTGTGACCTACAAACTCGCTGTCAAAGACTCTTTACAACTTGTGTTCTCAGTACTATTTTTATTTGCTCTTTGGTATGTTCAGGCTTTGTCCGTTCCTGTATGTTTTTTTTTCCCGTAAAATTCAATTGTATTTCTTTTTTGCTGTAAGTGCCTGTGAGAAAATGAAGGTATGTTAACATATGTACCTTGATAATATATTTACTTTGAAATAATCTCAAAACGTATGTTACAGGTGACAAACTTTGGCAGAAAAGTTCATTTTTGACCATCCATCTAAGGAAATTAAACAATGTGACACACTACGGAGAGGGTGGAAGTTCCGAGGTCACCTGCCAATAGTTCACAGCATAAAGGGGTTTCCCTGGCTGGATATACTATGTCATGATCTTCCCAGACTCAGTATCATGATTTAACATCTACAAAGGGGTTAATATCTCCAGTGGTGCTGCTACCTAATCCCTCCTCCAGCTAACAATTTATAAATCTGGGAATCCCCAGGGAAGTTACATTTTGTAGTCAGCCGTCTTATTTTATGGAAGTTTCCCAAAAAGAACGTTCTCAGGGAAATTTTCAAATGGAGAGTAAGGTAATAAGGTGATGATAAAATGATAAAAGGCTAGTCCAAAGTGAAACTAGGAATCAGAGAATTTCATAGTTCTTACAACAAAGAAACAACCTTTCATTTCAACTTTCACTTTCCTGTTAAACAATTTTCCATCAGGGAGGCTGCTGCCTGCTTTAACCTTACCCTTCAATCTTGATGACAATCCTAATATGTGGCACATTATCAAGTTTCTTTTGGAAAGTTCAAAGTTCAACATAAATTTATTGCCACCATATGCAACCCTAAGCTTCATTTTTTTTGCAGGCAAACTCAATAAATCCGATAATCATACGAGAATCAATGAAAGACCGCACCAACAGGGCTGGCAACCAGTGTGCAAAGGACAGCAAACTATGCAGATACAAAAAGAAAGAAAAATAATACCATTAATAAATAAATAAACAATAAATATCGAGAACATGAGATGAAGAGCCCTTGAAAGTCAGTCCATAGGTTGTGGGAACAGCTCAGTGATGGGTAAGTGAAGTTGAGTGAAATTATCCCCTGTGGTCAGGAGCTTCACGGGTTTGAAAATGTAATTTCCCTCATATACAACAGATGTTCCTTCTTAAAGGAATCAAGTCAGTAAACATAATTTGCAGCTTTTCTCTAATCAATTTTTAGTTGTCTACGTGATTGCTATTTCTGTTACTGGTCATGAGACTTTTCCCAAAGCCATGGTTAAGCTGTCTGTTGTGACTGCATCGGTACATACATCCCTTTTCTCATCAGGGATTTAACATTTCCAATTTTGCTATCCTCTGACTCTATCAGGGTTTGAAAGATTATGTTCAGCTGTTGGCAATTTCCTTCCTTGCTCCCCTCGACAACCTAAGATGCATCTCGTCTGAGTCTCACAAAAAAAAATCACATTCAAGATGGTTCTTTTGAAATTCCAGTCAAAAAAATGGTACCCAAAGATATTAGATTCAAGGATTGTAACACTTCCATGAATAAATTTGATACAGTTGGACCTTCCTTTGAGTGATCAGATTGTAGTTTGGCAGAGTGGTCCTGACTTCATCTAATCGTGGCTAGGACATAGAGGTGATCAGCTTTAACCTGCTTGGAGGCATTCACACTTCACTTCTTTCATGTTTTAACTCTCAAGTAAGAAGTAACTCACTAGAGGAATCACACCCTGGCTTAGACCCAGCATTTCTGTGGTTGGACTTTGAGTTACAAGGACACAGGAACTCCCTTCACTTTCCATTGAGTGTAAAATCAATGTAAGATCATTGGGTTCCAAATTCACATCTCTGTCCCCACAGTACTAAATCAGTGGAACTTTTAATCTACAAGTCTCAGTTTGTTGCTATTCATAAAAGGCATTATTTAAAGAGAGGTGCACTTCCACATTTTAACAATGTTGAGCCAGAGGCCAAATAACCATGCAATTCTTATATCATTGTCTCGGAATTTAGAGAGATTAGAACCAGCCCAAGTCAAACAAACTGCTGGATGAACTAATAGCAGTGGAAACCCTGGTCATGTGTAGAAAGAATGGGCTGTCTATAGCAGATAGTCAGAAAGGAGATTGAGGGAGTGAAGTTAGAAGTGAGATGGCAACAGAGGATTGATAAGAGCTGAGAAATACTTATCAGTGTGGTAGCTTTAAGGGTTAACTTCTGGCATTACCATTACCTAACGCTCAGCAATTATCACTGTGTCCACAGGCAGCTCTGGGTTTCACTTGGGCATTGAAAGGATGAGAGTGGAACAGGAATACTATTCACCTGTTTATTGCAAAGATGTCCAATTTAAACAACATAAATGGAAAAGTGGGAATTACATCAATTCCACCAGGAATATAACTTAATACACAACAGTAAACACATGTAGAAATCAGGGTTTCTGCCAAAGTAACTCTATATCCAAGCAGATCATGGAGGAATTTCCCAGACAGGCAGTCAGATGCTACAGAATACAGCAGGGTAAAGATAGAAGTGACATGTCTTTGCCTGTAACACATTCAGTGAGAAATGGAAAAATTTTCAATTCTTATTATTTTTGGACAGAGTACAGAAAATGCTACTTTGTTATCCATAAAAGGGAAACTACTCATAGACCAGATCATTCAGCAGATGCCTCCAATGGTCAATTTCATTCTGGTAATATGTCTAGAAGCCGAGAGATCGCTACATTCAAATTAACCCACTCACTTTCATTTCATTTTCTTTCTTTATCTCTGGTTGTTTTATATTCTCGGGACCTGGGACTTTCCCTGCAGCCACTCACTCCCACACCATTCTATTAGCCGTACTTTATTAGTAACTTTGAACAGTGAGCCTCAACAGGTTATACAACTGTGGCCAACACTGTCGAGCAGAACATCGAATGTATCTGGTGTCTGCAGTAGGACTCAGTAGATGTAGCTCAAACAGGAATTCTCTGCTTTCTTCCATGAGGTAAAGTGCCAGGGCCAATGAGTCACAGAAAGAGACAACATGGAAGTACACTATTCAGCCCATAGATTCCACACCAACCATCAGCCACCTCTTTACACCACTCCACTTAATCCTCCGCTCATCCTCATTGCCTCTTCCCAGCCTCTACCAATCGCCGATGCACTATGCACTAAAGACAGTTTACCTTTGCATTGTGGAAGGATAACAGACCACCCAGGGAAATGCATGTGGTCATTCCCTAGGGAGAACTTGCAAACTTCCATCCTGGCAGGAATTAACAGGAATCTGGGTCACTGGATCTGTGAGAGAGCAATTTTAGTTGCAACACCACCAAGTTACTCAACATCAGACACAATGATAGGAAAAATCACAGAACTCTACATGTTGCAGCAGCTCTCCTAAGAAACTTATTGACTGGCGCACCCAAATATTCCACTAATCAATAAAAATCCAATGCAACTCAATTGATACGGTGTTGAAAATCATGTTTGATTGGGTTCTAGCGCCACCGTGTGGCTGTGAAATGAATGACTGCTGAACTGGGTAAAAATCAGTAAGAAATTGCAGGTTGGGGAAAGCGGAAAATGCTGCACACGCTCAGCAGGTCAGACAGCATTAGATCAAAGGGAAACAAGATTAATCTTTCAGGATGAGACCCTTTGACAGGACTGGGAAAGAGATGAGAATGTAATTTTAAAGTTACAGAGTAGGTGGTGGACAAAAGATTTATCTAGCAGGGTGAGCCCAGGACAAATGGGTTAATAAAGCAGTTTGAGGATGATTCCACTAAAAACTATTGAAAATTGTCATGAAAGGACTGTGAAAAATATACACGTTTTTCAACATGGACTTAAATAAGTTTACGTAAACTTCCAAACAGGTAAGCAAAGTCATTAGAATAATGAATCAGTGTTGTCAAGGGCGGGGTAGCATGAATGGGGGACAAACCTTTCCTCCACAAGCCTCACCATGCAGCGGCTGTCAGAGAAAATCAAATCAGTTGTAGTTTAGACCATAAGGTCATAAGACATAGGGGTAAAATTAGGCTATTCGGTCTATCGAATCAGCTCTGTCATTCCATCATGGCTGATTTATTATCACTCAATAAGGTGGAGTTGGAGAAGTGGAATTGGAACTGGAGCGAGGGGCTGGGGAATGGATTGGTGGTAAAGGGAAAGGAAAACACCATGACAATGGAAGGAATGAAGGACAGGAGATGGGATTAGAGCTGACAGTGATATGACTGAGTGGTGGCAGTCAGTGGCCACCTGACTGGACCAAGACCCAGGAAAGACAGTGCCCGGGACACAGTTGTGCACTTGAAAATGTAGGCAATGCAAGGCTGGTGAAGGGAAAACCAAGAAAAATTCCTGTTAGAAGATCAATATCATGGACTCCTTAGCCACAGACTACGAAGGTTAGTTTGACAAAAACAGACACCAGCTCTCCAGCCAGGATTTCCTTCATTGTGAGTGTCTGGTATTTGCATCATTCGATATCTCTGCTCAAGGCCAGGAGTAGCTGTGATTAAGTACTTCATAAAAATATAAGACCTAGGACAGTGCTTTGATCTTAATATTGTGTGCACAGAGGAACGGATCAGATTTAAAGCTAGGGTAGGTTTTCTGAAATAGCACACAATTTCAACCCCAACATCTGTTTGAATGCTATAAATTCTAATTCTCCTCAGGTTTTAACACTTATTCATATTGTTAGGTAAACTCTGATTTTAAAATTAAACATTAATCCTCTAATCATACTGAATTAATGAAAAATATAAATGGTTGTTTAGTGAAAAATAGAAATGATTTTATAATTTTTAACTGGGAACAGCTCTGTTATATTTAGCATTTCCTGCATAATTGCCCTTGTTTTTAACAAAAAGGCTTGAATTGATGGAAACAAACTGGGACAGGATGACAATTTTACATCAGAATCGGGAAAAATAAGACAAAGTGAAGAATGTAGACAGAAAGCCGGATTGTTTTTGGAACACACAGGCGGGGATGAAATGAAATTAGCTCCAAAACAGGCACAAGTTAATTATATCATTTGCTTCCAACAGCAATCAGAATTGCAACCTTGTTCTATCTGCAAAAGGACATGATCGTTGCGTACAGCTGGTGCTTGCCACACTATTGAGTGGCTGCATGCTTCAGCAGGGGGGCCAACAATGTGGTTGGCCTGAAACATTTTTTTTTAATGTGACATTTATTAAAGGTTGCCTGCTCCTCATGATGGAGAGTGACATTGTGCTTGCAGCTAGCAGTGGAACTCCTAACCAGGAACATAGCAGCAAAAATGCAAGGCAGTGGACCTTCCTGTCACTGTGCTGCATGGCTTGGTGCAGGAGCTAAAGACAAAAGGGCATGTTTTTCGTTCACAGGGGTCAGATGGCCTTCTGAAAGGTTTCTTTGTGTACATTGGTGTACATTGACTTATTCGACCTGTATAGTGAAAATATCTTGAGAAGTATCAAAGACATCAAAGGATTCACAATTGGAGGCCATAATATAAATAACATCAGATATGCTGATGACATTGTACTAATAGCTGACTCAGAAACAAAACTTCAAGAACTACTCACTATAGTGGCAGCGGAAAGTAATTTCATCAATCAACACCAAGAAGACAGAAAGCATGGTCACCTCCAGAAAGACAAACATCCCACAATGTGTGATCAAGATCGGAAATACAAACATCAAACAAGTCAACAAATTCAAATATCTTGGCAGCCTAATAACAAGTAATGGCAGGTGCTACACAGATATCAAATACAGAATAGCAAAGGCGAAAAAAAATGAAGACCATATTAACAGACAGAAAGATGAGCATGTACACTAAAAGCAGAATATTGCAGTGCTACATTTATTCTTTCCTGACTTATGGAAGTGAATGCTGGACCATTTCTCCAGCAATGGAAAAGAGACTAGAAGCAGCTGAATTATGGTTCTACAGGAGAATGTTAAAAATATCATGGACCACACACACATCAAATGAAGAAGTTCTCAGAAGAGCCCAAGCAGTTTGATCACTCATACCAACAATAAGAGAAAGACAACTCAGATTCCTAGGACACATCATGCGGAAAGATGAACTAGAAAAACTCATACTCTCTGGAAAGATTGAAGGGTGTAAACTTAGAGGAAGACCTCAGCTTATGTACATCAAAAGCATAGCCAGGTGGAGACACATAGAGGAAACGGAAGTCATCCAAAAAGCGAAGGATCGATCTATATGGAAAACCATGGTCACCAAAGTCCGCATCGGATATGGTACCTAGACAGACAGACATTGGTGCTCGACAGCCATGGCTGTCAATGACACAAGGAATGAGCTGATGTGTTAGAAGTTGTTCGAGGACCTCACGTCAAGTCAAGGTCAGAGAATGCATCTCCAAATGCTACACAATGACTGCAGCGTATGAGTGACACCAGCGCACCAGCATCATCCAACTATCAAAAACTTTTCCCAGTGGCACTCACGCCAAGCACTTACATAGTCAAAATGTCTCATATCCTCAGCCCACTACCTTAACAGACTGCCATCAATGCAATTATGGTATGCCCACACATCAAACACATTGTATGACATTGTCATGCACTTATATATTTAACTGGAGGCTACAGCGGTTAAACATTTGGGCAAGTATAATCCTCTACTTTGCATCCTAGGAGGAAGATGCCCACCATAGCTAGACTCTACTACAGCACAGGCTTAAGCCATTCAGTGTGCTCCTGCAGTGAAAACTCAGCGTGCTGCCATCATGACCACTATCAGGAAAATCTTCTAAAGGCAGCATCCATTATTAACGACCCTCACCACCCAGGATATGTCCCCTTCTCATTGCTACTCATCTCAAGGCTAAAAACTCAACATTTTAAGAACAGCATCTTCCCCTCAGCCACCAGCTTTCTGGCCTGTCCATGAACCCACACAGAAAGCGTCCCTATCTGGATGCATGGTGGCTTGTTATGGCAATTGCTTTGACCATGACTACAAGAAACTGCAGGGTTGTGGACACAGCTCGGCACATCACTGAAACCAGCCTCCTCTCTATGGACTCTATCAACGTTTCTCGATGCTCAGTAAAGCAGCCAACAAAATCAAAAGCCCCACTTGCCCCAAGTATTCTCTCCTTTCCCCTCTTCCACTGAGCAGAAGATACAAAAGCTTTCCAGGCTCGAGGTCAGCTTTTTCCCCACAGTAATAAGTCTACTAATGGTTCTCTAGTATGATAAGATGGACCCTTGACCTCACAATTTACCTCATTATGATCTTACACTTTATCACTGCACTTCCTTTGCAGCAGTCACACTTCAGTTAGCACAACACTATTATGTCTCAAAGCGTTCTGGAAATTGGAGTTCAATCATGGCATCCTCTGTAAGAAGTTTCCAATTAATGCATGTCTTTCCTCCAGGTGCCTTGGTTTCCTCCTATGGTCTAAAGACGTACTGGTTACTAGGTTAACTGGTCATTGTAAATCATCATGTATTGGGCAAGGGTTAATTAGATGGATGCTGGGCAGTGCTGCTCGTTGTGCTGGAAGGACTTGTTCTGTGCTGTATCTCTATGTAAAATAAATAGACTAATACCATAACAATAATATTGGTAGGCACAACCCAGGAAGTGAAAGCATTGCTTCAATGCCTTAATACACAGTGGTATCATGTTTTGTGTGGCCTCATACCACTCATTACATATATGCAAGCTATATGAAAGTATTCAGTCAATCCCTCATCTTTCAGTGGCCACCTTACGTTTGCCATAGTGGCTCATGTGGACGGCTACACGGTAGCATAGTGGTTAGCACAATGCCTCATAGTACCAGCAGCCCAGGTTTAATTACCGCTGCCGTCTGGAAGGAAGTTGTACATTCTCCTGCAGAGTAATGTAACTGGGGGAATCGTACAGAATTCACAACTGCCAACATTGGGTTGGGGTTAATTTTAAGAAGCAGGTCTGACATGATGAGGTAATTACATAAAGGGCTTTTATTGCGCTTTGTATTCAGTTTCTGGTGTTCAATAATTGAGTTGCTACGGCTTTTCTAAAATATAAAACACCTGCATCGTTTAATTTGTAAAAACCTACATTGCTGACCCTGATGCTCTAGGATGATTCTAGAGTTATTGAACATGTTGGCCAAATGCAGTCCCTTTGAAAATGCCAGAGTTTTGGGAGCAAAATACTGTCGCTTGGTTTGTACAAGCCAAGGCCTAATTTGCGCTGTGAGAAACCTTCGCCAACAAAACCAAATTTTACCACGTGTTAGTGTCACACAGTAGCTCCACAGCACCAAGAGTGGTGAGTCTACTGGAGCACCCACTTGAACATGATAAATATCAATTACTGAAAACTGACCTTTTACAATCTTTCGGAGTATCGGAATCTGAGCACGCCAAACAGTTGCTCTCTTTGCCCAGCCTTGGTGATGGTAAGACTTCCGAGCTAATGGACTGCGTGGGAAATCCTGGGAAATCACCACCTTTGTTTTATTTTTGAGGAACACTTCATGCAGCAAATGACTGATCAAGTTCGCATAGCCCTCGCTAATGCACCCATGAAGTACTATATGGAGCTTGCTAAAATGGCTGATATTCTACACTCAACCAGGCAGTGAAGCGTAATTCCTCCTCCTTTCCCTGTATCAATAAGCACAGTCAGCAAGGTCCCCAACATAAAGATGCCAGCGTCTGTGAAACAGGCAACACCAGGCGTGCGATCTTACCATGCTCACTTTGGTGCAAATGCTAGGAATGGCTGACCGCCTTGCAGGTTCAGTAGTGCCAGCGCAGCGGAACATCAGAGGTCTGTGAACACGGTGGGTTCCAGCTGCCTGGGTCATCTACTCTTCATTATGGACACTCTTTCAGGGTGGTGCTTCCTGTGTGAAATGGGTGCTCGAGTGAGCATGCTGCTGGCATCACCTATTGATGAGAAGGCAAAGAACAACAAAAGCGCACTGTAGGCCACCATCAACAGCAGGATCCAGACCAACGGGACATGATGGATGATGCTCTGCTTCAGAGGGTGAAGCTTCACATGGACTTTGTCCTGGCTAAAGTGGCTAGACCTCTGCTCGGTGCAGATTTCCTGTGTGCCTAAGGACTATCAGCTGTTACCCTGCTCCCCCAATTAGGTTCCCCACAGCGACTCTGTCAAGAGCATGCACCATCGGATGTGAGTTTACTCCACTGCTGGGCAAATTCCCAAACTCGCATTCTCCACTACAGTCACAAAACACAGGGGCGAGCACCATATTTCTACAACTGGCCCATCAGTCCATGTCCAGTTGCATAGACTGGATCCAGAAAAGCTGGCAGCCGTGAAAGGTGAGTTTGTCAACAGGGAAAGACTTGGAATTGCACACCAGTCGAATAGCCTCTGGGCTTCACCCCTCCATATGGTCCCTAAGTCCAATGGTGGTTGCTGCCCATGTGGTGATTACCGACACCTTAACAAGGCCTCCACTCCCGATTGTTACCCAGTCTAACACATCCAGAACTTTTTGGCATGTTTAGTCATAAAGTTAGTTTTTTTCCAAAGTGGACTTATTTATGCTTGGAGGACATTTCCTAAATGGCTGTGATAACACCCTTTTGCCTTTTTGAGTTTCTGCGCAAGCCATTTGGGCTGAAAAATGCAGCACAGACTTTCCAACGGCTGACAGACTCTGTATTAAAAGACTTAGTGTCACAAGTGCGGAGCACGGGTGGACCCAAATGCAGGGCACAAACACGTTTTTGTAGCGTTAACAAGAATAGAGTTTATTAATCGTTACTAGGAAAGCAGGGAAGCAAGGATTGTTCAGAGGCAGATCAAGGAGTGAGCAAAGCAGAAGCAGGAATAAGCGTGGCTAGACTCAGACTTGGATTTGGAACTCAAGACCTAGACTTTGGACTCAGAACTTGGAACTCGGGACCCGGACTTGGTCTCAGAACTTGGATCTCGAGACCCGGACTTGGGAATCAGAAAGCCAGAGCCTGGACTTGGAACTTGGAACATCAGAGCCTAGACTTGGAATCTGGAACATTGAAGCCTGGACCTTTCTTAGACACAGGACACGGAACACTGAGCCAGGACTCCTCCTTGGACATAGGACATAGAGCTGGGACTCTTCTTAGACCCAGGACATGGAACACTGAGCCAGGACTCCTCCTTGGACACAAGGCATAGAGCTGGGACCCTTCTTTTAGACACAGGACGCATAACACTAACAGACAGGATTCCCCAACTCAGAGTAGCAGCAAACAGCCTGACCTACTCAGTGGAGACGAGAACATGAAGAGACAGATGCCCACTCAGGGTAGCGGCAAACGGCCGGACCTACACAGCGGAGACGAGGACACGAGGAGACAGTTCCAAACTCAGAGTAGCGGCAGAACGGCCAGACCTTCTCAGTAGAGACAGAGACACAAAGAGACGGTACCACACAACGATAGACAGTTCATACCTTGACACAAAATGGCTCCAAATAGTGGCAAGCCCTTGACGCGGCCCAGGAACTACAGACAGCAGCTCTAGTCTCACTCCAGTGGGTTAACTTCATGGACCTGCTCCAGTGAGGTAGCTTCGCGGCTCGATCAGGCAAGGTAACTTAACAGGCTGGCTCTGGTGAGGAGAGGCGACTTACTGGCACTCACTTCAGGGAGAAGACTTGAGTAGCTCTGGCGATGTAACTTGGCTCGTTCCGGCAGGGTGACTTGCTCATACTTGTTTAGGTGACATCCGATGATGATCTAGCACCGAGCAGCTGTAAGCCCGACATTAAATACTGCTCATTCATCTGAGACTCAAGTGCTTTTAATTACAGAGTCCAAGAAACACGAGGAAACAATGAATTAAGGAAAACAAGGAGTCAACAGTCCTGATTGTGACACAAAGTAAATTTAAAGGGACCCAGGGAATAACCGATCAGGACCGTGACATTTAGATTTTCTTTTTGCTTACCTGGGTGACATACTTGTTGAAAGGGCATTCAAATCTGAACAGGTATCTCATCTCTGCTCACTTTTCAAGTGCTTAAACCAACATGGGTTGATTGTTAACCATGCTATCTGCCAGCTGGGGTTGTCAACCATTGACTTTCTTGGCCTTTTTCATCCCTGTAGAAGCTGCGAAACCTCTCCCATCAAAAGTAGCCACTATTATGGATTTCCCACCTGTCCGCACTACAGGTACTAACAATCTACAGGTGTTTTTAGGCACGGTGAATTTCTATCACTGCTTCATTCCGCGAGCTGCTGAACTTATGCTTCTCCTGTATAGAATGCTTAAAGACAATACCCCTCGTCACGTGCCTGACTGGTCAGTGGGCATGACCACGGCATTTCATGACCAAACAAGCTCTTTCTACTGGTACACCCACTTCCCAATGGACCTATAGCCAATACTACTGACGCTTCAGACTATACTGTGGGTGCAGTGCATGAACAGTTGGTTGGAGGTGTGTGGCAGCCACTCACCTTCTTCAGCCAACAGTTCCATCCCCTGAAATGAAGGGCAGCACGTTTGACCACGAGCTTCTCAGTCTCTATCTGGCTGTCCGCCACTTTTGTTTTCTCCTAGAGGGTTGCCATTTCATGGTGTTCATTGATCACAAACCCCTCATGCATGCAATGGCCAAAATATCAGACCCGTGGTCTGTACAGCAGCAATGCCAACTGGCTTACACATATCAGAGTTCACAACTGATATACAACATATCAAGGGGGAAAGGTATGCTGTGGCTGATTGCCTCTCATGGTCAGACATTGAGGCCTTACACATAGGGGTTGACTATGTCGACAGAACATCTGACCGAGCTACTGACCTAGTTGTCTAGACTTACCAGAGAGCAGTCATGGGCCTGCAGCTGGCTGACTTCGAGGAAGCTAGGGTTTCTCTGCTGTGCGATGTCTCAGTCGGTCGCCCTCGCCCCACGGTGCTGCAAACTGGAGACGGACTGTTTCTGACTCCGTGTTTGGCCTCTCGCATCTGGGGCAGAAAGCCCTGCAGAAACTGTTTGCACTAAAGTTTGTGTGGCACAACCTGAGAAAGTATGTGTGTGATTGAACTGCAGCTTGAGTGAAGTGCCAATGGGCAAAAATTAACCATCATGTTCAGGCGCCTTTGGCACCTTTCAAGGTCCCTGAGCGACGGTTTGACCATGTCATTGTAGACCTTGTTGGTCCTCTACCCCTTCACATGGTTTCACGTACCTCCTTACCATGGTGGACAGTACAACCACGTGACCTGGGGTCGTCCCTCTTGCACTGACAACAGCCGCAGATGTAGCTCGGGTGTTCATCAACACCCGGGGTTGCTCGGTTTGGCACCCCATCTGATACTTGTCTGGCCACAGTCCCCAATTCATTTCAGAACTCTGGGCTGGGATGGCCTGGAACTCGACATTATGCTGCATCACACCATGGTGCCTCACCTGCAGTCCAATGGCCTATGTGAGCAGTTTCACTGCTCCATAAAGGCTGCTTTGAGGGCTTCCCCGACCAATGAGTGTTGATATGATCATCTCCCATGGGTCCCGCCGGGGCTCAGATCAGCTCCGAAAGAGGATCCGCAATCATCCATGGCTGAACTGGTATACGGGCAGCCGTTATGAGTTCCAGGTGATTTTATTCCTGACACCACAATTGCCTGGTCAACCTCTCACAGTGTCCCACCCTCCCCACTAAACTCAATTCCTTTGCACTTATTCCTGCACCCCATCCCAGTGTACGGCACTCCTGAGTTCCTGTTGATCGACATTTCCGCCTCATTTGTTTTTCTCCACCATCAGGCACACCAACATCCCTTAGGCCCCCTTACGATGGCCCGTCCTGAATTTTGGAATGGAGAGAAAAGACTTTGATCACAGATAAGCCCAAATGTGTTTCGGTAGATTACCTTAAACCAACCCTCCAAGATTTAGAGGATTCCCTGCCATCACAACATGACCATGAGCGTGTCAACACACCTCTGGACAAGCCAGAGGTACATGCTGAGCCTCCCCAAGAAAGGCTCACAACGCCAGTTTTAGTGAATTCTGTGGTGAGGGGGGCCCGTGCAGGGTAATGTAAATGGTGGAAACATACAGAATTCACAACCACCGACACTGGGTTGGGGTTCACTTTTAGAGGTAGGTCTGATGTGATGAGGTAATTATGTAAAGGACTTTTAGCATGTTTTGTGCTCAGTTTTTGACGTCCAATGAATGAGCTGTTAGGATTTTCCTTAAACATATAATGCCTCTGCTGTTTAATTTGTGAAAACCTACACTCTCTTTGACCGTGTGGGTTTCCTCCGGGTGCTCTGGTTTCCTCCCACAGTCCAAAGACCTATCATTTGGTAGGTTAATTGGTCATTGTAAATTTCCCTGTGTTCAGGCTAGGCTTAAATTGGATGATGGTTGGGTGGCGTTGCTCGGAAGTCTGGAAGGGCCTATTCCACACTGTATCTCCATAAATAAAGAACAAAGCCATCTCAGGATGCTGGACGTTGAGAAGGTGGAATGTCTACTGGGACACATTTTAATGTCAGGGCGGTATTCTTAAAGTAACGTGCCATGGCACTCTGCATTGGAAAGAAAGTACAACCCGAACAAAGCCGGGCTGTAACTCCACCTTCTGGTCTCTGTGAAAACAGCATCAGATGTGCTTGGCCATGTTTCAATGGACCACCTCTGTAACCAGCTCAGGCAACAATGGATCACAAACCCTGCTATGTTACAAATATCTTCAGTCCCAGCAGAAAGGAGATAACACAAAATCAGTAACTAGAATAGGAAACAGTCACTAACGCTGTTGGACGTATTTATTGATTTTTCACACAAATGTTGACGTTCAGTTCCTCATGGAAGTAAAAGGACTTGAACCGGTGCTGGAGGCAGACAGCGGAGGGCAGACATAGCTGAGGGTGTTGCCTCTGCTCCTGGGCCATGATGTGTAGGACTGCAGCTACGCAGTGGCACACCTTGTCCCGATGGACTACTGGGGTGTGTGTGTGTGCGTGTGTGCGTGTGTGTGTGTGTGTGTGTGTGTGTGTGTTACTGTCACTCTCCGCACATGAGCTTCCTGTTCAGTAGGGCAGGAGATGTGACCTTTGAGGCAGAGCAGGAAAATCCAACTCTTACAATTCAAACACTAATGATCCAAAAACTATGTGACTTTAAAGTAACATTCACTGGTTAGAGGTGCTCAAGTGCAGTCCAAATGTTGGTAATGCCTCTTTGGGTGAGATATGATAAGCTACTGTTGATGTTTTGAAAAGTCTCTTCCTGAGGACTGATGTTCCAGAACATTCACTCAGTGATAGTGGACCACAGTTTGTGGGGGACAGTTTCAGTCATTCCTGAAAATGAATGAAATAAGACATGCAGTATTACATCTTCACTGTACACCCTCAGCTACAAATAAATTGGCGGAAAGGTTTGATCGGTCTAAAGAATGCACTGCCAGCATTGTCAGCAGAACACACTACACGAACACTGAACCAGAAGCTTGCCATTTTCCTCCTGGCATATCGTAATACAACACACTGCACAACCAACAACTCACCTGCTGGGTCATCCCTTGCATTCGCCCTGGGATTTCCTCAAAACCAATCTCAGAAGAAGTATGCAGAACAAACAGCTGAGACAAGTTGCTGGCTCCTCAAACAAGGAGGTTTGATGTTTCACTCCTGGACAAGCTGTCCTGGTGAGGGACTACAGGACTGATCAAAAGTGGGTACTTGGAAAGATTAAGGACTGAACTGGACCACTCTCCAAGCCAGTGGAGATTGTGTCTGATGTCATCTGGAGATGACACATTGATCAATTGAGGAGAGCAGAGTCAATTGTTAGAGAAGAAAGTTGGCTATCAGAACCACTTCCTGCGGTCTCAAAGCCAACTCCTGTAACCACCACAGAGGAGGCCCAAGACTCTGAGTTTGTTTCACAGCCACAGGTCTCACCCCCTCGTCAGGAAAGACATTTTCCCACAAGAGTAAGAAATCCTCCTCAGTGATTAAATCTTTAGGTCTGAATGGGACAAATTAAAAATTTACTGTGCTGTGGATGTCTGTATATCGTAGGTATATTATATAGTATAGTCATAGTCATAGTCATACTTTATTGATCCCGAGGGAAATTGGTTTTCGTTACAGTTGCACCATAAATAATTAAATAGTAATAAAACCATAAATAATTAAATAGTAATATGTAAATTATGCCAGGAAATAAGTCCAGGACCAGCCTATTGGCTCAGGGTGTCTGACCCTCCAAGGGAGGAGTTGTAAAGTTTGATGGCCACAGGCAGGAATTACTTCCTATGTCACTCAGTGTTGCATCTCGCTGGAATGAGTCTCTGGCTGAATGTACTCCTGTGCCCAACCAGTCCATTATGTAGTGGATAGGAGACATTGTCCAAGATGGTATGCAACTTAGACAGCATCCTCTTTTCAGACACCACAGTGAGAGGGTCCAGTTCCATCCCCACAACATCACTGGCCTTACGAATGAGTTTGTTGATTCTGTTGGTGTCTGCTACCCTCAGCCTGCTGCCCGCTGTATACTGTGTATATAGTTGATGCAATCTATATTGAGTTAAAGTTTATAGATCAGTGGGGAGGAGTGTTATGTACTGGATATTTCAATAATATTTGAGTAATCTTGTATAAATATTGCTTAATAAAGCAATCTTGTTCATTTATATGGGTTATATGCAGAAATATGTGAATTGCATACATCATTGTGCTACCACGTGAATCGCTTAAAGTAAAAACAAAAGTTACACCCACATTTTGGACCCCATGTCTTTTTTTGTATTAATTTAATGTCTTGAAGTTACAAAACATAACGTCAAGGAAATGTTAACGGAGTTGGATAAGATGCAGTAGAAAGAGGCACTTGAATCATAAGCACCAGCATAGGCCTGTTCGGCTAAGTGGTTTATTTCTGTACTATAAACATGTTGTAATATTTCATAACGTAGGAAAGTTAACCTGTTCATCTGTTCTTTGAAGGTGATGTCATTGCACTTCCCCGGAGCTCTCTCAATGCCCTATTGCTCACACGTAACTTGCAAAAGCAGCCCATTGATCCATTTGAGAACTTACAGCCAAGTCAGTTCCTGTTGTTTACCAATGTTAGCACAAGGAGTTTCCAGCAGGCAGAACTGCGTTTGTGGTTTTATTTTCCCCTTTACCAGCCAAGTAGCACAATGATTAATTGTCACTGCAGAGCCATCCGCCATCCATGCTGAGATCAGCTAGTTGGACAAAGACTGGGACCTAGCCTGGCTCAATTCACCACAAGGTATGAATTTACTGCCCTTAGCTTCCAAAAGCTTTCCAATGATACCTTATGTATGTAAAACCATTTTAATTACAACAATATGTTGCTACCGCTAATTGTAAGATCATTGCTTACAGTATATTCACTAACGTATTGCAGCTGGAAAGCTATGTAATATGCCAAGGAAACGGAAAGCATTTTATTTTGGCCAAAGTTATACATAACAGTGCACCAGATCTTCAGAAATAATGTTTAATAATTATATCAAAGCAGCCCCTCATTATTGAGGATGATCATTTCTGAGTGTGCTAAGATAAGGATTGCTATTATGAATACATTAATCCAATTTTCTATCATTTACAACTAATGTTAAATACATGTTTAAAATCAGCTATCATATCAGATTGTCATATTTTCTATATAATCTCAACTTATCGAATACTTTCTAGATCAACACCTGAGATTTGCTTTCAATTTGTCTAGTAATTCTATTAATGCATCTTTTACTTTAGATTATTCCTTGCAGAAATTACGTATGCATTTTCAACCTTCCTGTTAAATCTGTCATGACGTAATTCGATGGATGACACTGCAAAAAAATGTGATGGTGAAACTAATGTGTAGTTGTTCTCTCATGTGTACTGCAAAACCATTTGATAGCTGAATGTGGGCTTATTCTGAATTTCATTCGTTTAACTAAAATTCTATGACAAGGTCCATTTATGAATAGAAGGTTCAAATATCATCTTCTTTCTTATCTTCCCTGCAGGAAAGGAATTTCTTTACACAGAGAATGTACAGAGATAGAGTGTGGAACACTCTGCCACAGTGGATATCTGAGAGATGTGGTTTAGATGCTTTCAACATGATACAGAATGAACACATGAGAAAATAAAATAAGAGAACAGAGAGGACGTTACACACACAACTCAGGAGGTCAGGCAGCATCCATGGAAATAAATAAAGAGTAGACGTTTCAGGCCAAGACCCTTCTTCAGGACTGGAAAGGAAGGGGGGAGGATGACAAAATAAAAAGATGGGGGGAAGGGAAGGGGAAGGAGGCTAGCTAGAAGGTGATAGATGAAGCCAGGAGGGTAAGAAAGGCAAAGGGCTGGAGGTGAAGGAATCTGATAGGAGAGGAGAGTAGAACAGAGGAGAAAGGGAAAGAGAAGGGGAAACAGGGAGAGTTAATAGACAGGTGAGAAGAGTAAGAGGTCAGAGTAGGGAATAGAAGAAGAGGGGAGAGGGAATTTTTTTTTACCGGAAGGAGAAATCCATATTCATGCCATTGGGTTGGAGGCTACCCAGATGGAATATAAGGTGTTGTTCCTCCACCCTGAGTTTGCCTCATCTTAGAGCAAGAGGAGGCCAAGGACTGACATGTCAGAATGAGAATGGGAATCAGAATTAAAATGTTGGGCCACCAGGAAGTTCTGCTTTTGACGGATAGAATGGAGGTGCTCGATGAAGCGGTCCCCCAATTTACACTGCGTCTCACAAATGTGGACGAAGCTGCATCCTGATCACTGGACACAATATAGACGACCCCCAGCAGATTTGCAAGTGAAGTGTTGCCTCACCTGGAAGGACTGTTTGGGGCCCTGAATGGAGGTGAGGGAGGAGGTGAATGTGCACTTTGGCCGCTTGCAGGGTTATGTGCCAGGAGGGAGATTAGTGGCAAGGGATGAATGATGATCCCTGCATCCTGGGAACAGATGCAGCAGAGAGAAAGGAACTGAGGAAAGCTAATAACATTTTTACAAAAGGCAGCAGGAGAAGAAATGTAGTCAAGATAGCCGTGGGAATCAGTTAAGTTTACAAAAGATGTCAGTTGAGAATTTGTCTCCAGAGATGGAGACGGACTGATCAAGAAAGCGGAGGGAGGTGTCAAAAATGGACCAAGTGAACTTAAGGACAGGGTGGAAGATGGAAGCAAAGTTGATGAAATTGATGAGCTCAGTATGGGTGCATGAAGCAGCACCAATGCAGTCATCAGTGTAGCAGGGTAAGGGTTAGGGAGCATTACCAGGGAAGGTTTCAAGATGGGAGGAGAAGATGGCGACGCGACGGTAGCGCGCGCGGCCTCTCCGGTGAATGATATCTGTAATCTGTCAAGTAGGGAACCGTGCACAATTCTGATTTGATGGAGACGGACGTGAGAGTACGGAGGAACATCTGGAGAAACTTCTGAAATGCCCGCTTCGCTGCCGCTGCTACTGTGTGGTAACCAGAATCTCCGGAGCAGAAGGCCCCAAAATCCTCGGCTTTGCTTGTGTCAGCGGCCGGGGCGAGGTCGAAGGTGCTCGGCAGAGGAAGGCGCTCGGGAGGCTGTATCGGAGGGGGTGGTCAGAGGCTCGAAGTTTTCGGATGGACGGACTCAGTGTCGGCTGTGGTCAGCTGCTTCCAAGGCATCAGCAAGTTGACGGTTCCTGGAGGTTTATGGCAGGGAGTTTCTCCTTTTTGCCACCTGCTATCGGGGATTCGGGAGTCGATCGACTCAGGGACTTTAAGACTTTTTTTACCGTGCCCATGTTTTGTTCTTTATCAAATTATGGTATTGCTTTACACTGCTGTAACTATATGTTATAATTATGTGGTTCTGTCAGTGTTAGTCTTTGGTTTGTCCTGTTTTCTGTGATATCACTCTGGAGAAACATTGTATAATTTCTTAATACATGTATGCATTTCTAAGTGACAATAAAAGAGGACTGAGTGTTCTCATAATCTAAACATGGACAGTTCTGAGTAATCAATGAAAAGGTAAGCATAGTTGGGGACCATGCGGGTGCCCGTGGCTACCCCTCGAGTCTGGAGAAAGTGATAGGAGCCAAAGGGGAAATTTTTGAGCATGTTAAAAGAGTAAGTTAAAAAGCAGAAATGGTATATGTGGAATGGGAAGTGACCCACACAGAGTACAAATTCTCACAAATGCTAAAATAAAAGAATGCTGATTAAGCACTGTGAGCGTAAAAGAGTCAACTCTGCAGCTGATGACTGGGACCTAAGTGACTGATGGTTGATGGAGAGAGTTCAGGAAGTTCAGGAAGCTCAGCAACACATTGACAGCAGGATCTACAGTACCACAATGGTCAACCATAGCCCAAGTCCCAAGGCCTCACCCTTCTGAGAGCCAGGAACAAGAATGAACTCATCAGGGAAGAACCATTTCAAAGGCTGTGGGAAGAAATACTTCAAAACCTCCTCAGCTGAAGGGCTGCTCACCTAAGACATTTATCAGACTACAGTTGGAATATTGTGAGCAGTTTTGGGCCTCTTATCTAAGAAAAAAATGTGCTGTCATTGGAGAGGGTCCAGAAGAGGTTCACGAGAAAGATTCCAGGAATGATAAGGTTAATGTATGAGGAGAATTTGATGGCTTTGGACCTGTACTCACTAAAGTTTAGAAGAATGGGGGGGGGAGGGTTGTTTCTCATTGAAACCTATTGAATATTGAAAGGTCTAGATAGATAAGATGTGGAGAGGATGTTTCCTATAGTCGGGGAGTCTAGGACCAGAGGGCACAACTTCAGAATAGAGGGACGTCCATTCAGAACTTGATTAAGGTTCTTGATTAATCAGGGCATCACAAGGTAGGAGAATGGGGTTGAGAAGGATAATAAATCAGCCATGACGGATTGGCCTAATTCTGCTCCTATGTCTTATAGCCATATACATGAGAAATTCTGCAGATGCTGAACATCTAAAGTAACACAAAAAATTCTGGAGGAACTCAGCAGGTCAGACATCCTCTATGGAAATTAATAAACAGGTGATATTTCAGGTCCTGACCCTGGAGCTTTTTCCAATCCTGTGCGTTAGCCCCTCCATACCAAATGGTGATGCAACCAGTCAGAATTCTCTCCATGGAACATCTATTGAACTCAAATTGAGTCCTCAAACTCCGAATGAAATATAGCCGCTGTTGTGCCTTCTTTGTAATTGCATCAATATTTTGCACCCAGGATATATCTTCAAAATGTTGACGCCCAGGAACTTGAAATTGCTGATGCTTTCCACTGCCAATCCCTCAGTGAAGATTGGTGAGTGTTCCCTCGACCTCCCCTTCCTGAAGTCCACAATTAATGCTTAGGTCTTAACTGTCGTTGAGTGTAAGATTCTGGTGAGGTGGCAACGCTTTGCATGCAGCTCCAATGGGAATCATCAAATATCCCCATTTTAGACTACTAACGCTTAAATCCATAGCCATGGGTACTTCATTAGGCAACATCATTTTAAGATGCTTAAAAAATCTATCGATACTCAAAATTGAGAAACCTTAGATGGCAGACTTGGATCAGGAGCACAGTTCCCCTTTATGAAAACAGAAGTGGGGATGGTGCATGAGCCTGCAAGGACGATTAAAATGCTGAGGCCTTAGACTATAATTCCCAACTAATCTGCTGATGAATGTACAATCTCTGGAAAATAAAACTGAAGACATCAGAGCAAGATTGCTGTACCAGAGGGACATCAGGGACTACTGTGTACTTTGATTTATGGAAACATGGCTATCGCCCACCATTTCAGACACAGTACTGCGGCCCGATGGCTTCACCCTTCTCCACAAAGACAGGATAGCTCAGACTTTTAAAGGCAGATGAGGTGCAGTACGCTTTATGATTAACTTTTCGTGATGAACAGTCATGGCAGTTCTGTTTCAGTTCTGCTGACCCAATCTGGAGCATCTAGCAATCAAAGGTCATCTTTTTTATCTCCTGGAGGGAGTTTTCTGCCATCATCTTGGTAGTGACGTACATTCCATGTCAGGCAGAGACTAAAGACCACATCACCAGTGGTGTGGACCAAGCAGGAATGTTCAAGAGAGGCAGAGGAACATTTACAGGGCTGATTTGAGTCAGTGAACTAGACAATATTCAGGCATTCATCTTCAAATCTGAATCAATACACCACAGTTGTCATCAATTTCATCAAGTCCTGTGTGCATGAGAGTGTGCCTTCAGGAATATACCAGGCATACTCTAAGCAAAAACCATGGATGAACCAAGAGATTCATGATCTATGGCATTCAAGATCGGTGATCCAGAACTATGCAAGAAATCCAGATACAACATATAGAAGGCTGTTTAAAGAGTGATAAAACAATTCCAATTGAGATTAGAAATGGAATTGGATGCACGTCAGCTTTGGCAGAGTTTGCAGGCCGTTGTTTCCTACAAAGGAAAACCTAACATCATGAATAGCTGTGATGTTTTACTTCCAGATGAACTCAAAGTATTTCAGTCACTCTCTGAAAGGGAGAATAAAATAACACCTGTGCAAATCCCTGCAGCATCTGGTGACCCTGTGATCTCTGTCTCAGAGGCCAATGTCAGAACATCTCTCAAGAGAATAAACCCTCACAAGGCATCAGGCCCTGATGGTGTACCTAGTAAGTCTCTGAAAACCTGTGCTAACCAACATGTGGAAGTGTTCAAAGAGATCTTTGATCTATCACTGCTGCAATCAAAGGTCCCCACCTACATTAAAAGGACAAAAATCATACTCTGCTCACAAAGCGCAGAGTGATTCGCCTCAATGACTATCGTCCAGTGGAATTCACATCTACTGCGATGAAGTGCTTTGAGAGGTTGATCATGGCTAGAATCAACTCCTGCCTAAGCAAGGACCTGGATTTGCTTCAATTTGCCTATCAGTACAATAGGTGTACAGCAGATGGAATCTCACTGTCTCTCCACTTGACCTTGGATCCCCTGGACGATAGTGATACCTGTGTCAGGCTGCTGTTTATTGACTACAGCTCAGTGTTCAACACAATCATACACACAGTTCTAATCAACAGGTTCTAAAACCTGGGCCTCTGTACCTCACTCTTCAAATGGATATTTGATTTCCTCACTGGGAGACCACAGACTGATCAGAAATAACGCCTCCTTGCTGACAATCAACACTTGCATACCTCAAGGATGCGTTTTTAGCCCGCTGCTCTATTCTCTCTACACAACTGTGTGGTGAGGCACAGCTGAAATGCAATCTATAAATTTGCTGATGACACAACTGTTGATGGCAGAATTTCAGATGGTGACGCGGCATACAGGAGCGGATAGATCATCTGATTTAAGTGCTATCGAAACAACAACCTTGCACTCTAGGTCAGTAAGAATTGATTGTGGACTTCCAGAAGGAGAATTCGAGAGAACACACACCAGTCCTCATTGAGGGATCAGTCAGGCAAGTGAATTGGGATGGAGGGGAAAGGGGATGAGTTAACCAGTTTTCCTTCCTCTGGCTTACAATGTACTCTAACCATAGGTGAGTTTCGACTTTGCCCACCAACTGACATAGGTGAAATGGTATATCTACCATTAAGTTATCCCGGTGGAAGGTCCTGAGAGAGGAGGGAGCCACAAGGTGCCATAGGCAGGGAGAACAAAGCTAGGAAATGTGTAGAGAATGTTTCCTGGCCGATCAAGAATTAAAAATAACACTGGACAACAATTTTTTTGGAACTGTTGCTTCCTCATAATTTTTTGTTTGTCTGTGATAGACTGCTTGAAGCTGAACACAAGTATAATTTCAGACTTCTTGCATCACATAGGAATTTGGAGAAACAAGAAATTTACTTTTATTGAATATAATGCGTTTAATCGCATAACAGAGCTGATACTTTGCAATAGTTCAATTAAGCTAAAAATGCTGTTGATGATTTTCACTTGCACTCATTATCCAGCATTGATGGATTCCTGTTGCCCTGACACCGTTTCTCCGTGACCACAATGACCTGGTGAAACCTTTCACCATGGTCATCTGACAGCGCCAAGATTTGCAGGGAAGAAGTTAAAATGGGAATGTAGAAAATTAATCTTTAGTGATATAATGCATTTCATGGTTTTGTATGCTTGAAGCATGTTATCAACCAGCTGCCCATAGTTTGGTGCTCTGTAGTTGCCAAGAAAATTTTCAGCAACATCCTTGAATGCTATCCATGCGATTTTCTCCATTCTCACTAAAAGAACTTTTCGAATTGCCTGTCATGATGACCTGTTTGATATGTTGACCAACAAAAAATGTCTTTCTTAATCTTGGCATCAATTACTTTGACTTGAATTATGAACTGAAATAACAAATATAGGTGGGTGATTTGAAAAAGATGGTGCGTGATAAGGGAATTTCATGGTGATTTTCATGATCAGCAGCCCAAAATGCATAAGTTACGCCAGAAGTATTCAGGAAGCAACCAACGTAATAAGACTTGCCCTCAAGCTTTATAGATGAAGTGTATTACAATCTTCCACAGTCTTTTTTTTCACCAATATTCAAAAAAATACATAATTGATGTAGGGTTCTCCGTAATGTTAACTGCTAAGGCTAATGAAATGGCTTCTCTGTAGTGTTATATGAAATGGCTTCTCTGTAATGTTAAATGATGAGGTAATGTTTCTCTGTAGCTGCGATGTTTGGTTTAAAGTTACAGATAACAGGGAACTAACCAATGATGACCTGTTATGCTACCTTGTATGGGGGGGACGAGAGAGAGTTTACGTTCTTTTCAGCGAGGCAAGCGAAGAGAAAGGGCGAGTGCGGGAGTGGCTGGCGGTTCCTGGATGGCGGATACCAGAATTCGACGGATCGGATGCGGTTGGAGGTTCGGAGGTCAATTGTGGATTGATCAGGAAGGCATGAGCTCCAACAAATTATACTTTGTGCACAAGACTGATAAATTTACTGGTTGGCACCTTTGTGTTATTTGTTTCTACTAACCACACCACCTGAAGGAGTTATAAAGTGCAATCATTTAATCATACATTGTGTACTGTCTGATATTTTATGCTGTGGGTTTGTACCGGGGTGCATTACACAGCATCTATGCAAATGTAGACACAGTTTGGCAGGCAGACAGCAGCTTCCCCAGACAAACGTGAGTTGATAAAGCCGAGTGTTACATTTGTGGGCACTCATCAGGCGATTGAGTTCGGTGGATGCTGTGTGATCACTCTGTTTAAAGTTTAGTTGTGATGGCGACAGCCATGTTTCAGCGATGGTGTGCAGCTGCAGGGGCGCCAGTGAGCAATGCGTGCGTGTTGAGGGGGGTGGAGACTAGTGTATCGGATGAAGTGTTACTTCGAGGTTTGAGTACGGTTAAAGCTGCTGGCAAAGTGGAAATTGTATCGCGAAGCTTTGATTTTGAGACGAGCACAGGCCTAGTGTTGGTGCAGACAAGCGAAGACATACAAGGGGCGGAGTTGCCAGAGTTGATTGGCATCCCAGGAGAGGTGGGACCATGGCGTCTGCAAGCTGTCGGGGAGGGAGGGGCCGGAGCTCAGCGAGCTGAGTCGCCGGCGGATGAAGGAGGGGATCTCAGGGAGTGAATTCTTGAGGGATGAAAGGAAAGAGTGGTCAAATTTGGAATATTTGGTTAGTTCCCGTCCCCCAGCGAAAGGCGAGAGTTCTGAGTTGGCATCTGCCATTACCTCCCTGGTGAGAAAGGCAGAGGGGCCCCGCCATAAGATAAGAATTTTCTCTGGATGACTATCTGGAGGTCTTGGAAAGTGCCTTTGGGTTGACCGGGAACTCCTCGGGGAGTTTCAAAACATGTGTCAGGAGGAGGGTGAAAAGCTCTCCGCGTTAGAGAGATGGCTTGGGGGGCTGCGGCGCCGGGGTTCATTCGGGCCGAATGGGTGGATCAGTTAAGGATGGACCAGCTAACTAGAGGTGCCCAGGCTGAGGACAAGATTGCTTGGAGTCTCCGGCAGTCCTATAAAATGCGCCGTCCTCCAACGTTCGTTCAGCTGATCAGAGATGTAGGGGGGTGGAGAATGAGAACGCGTTGAGGCCGCGGGAGGACTCTGTCAGTGGGGTGAAATCCTCAGATGTAGCCCCTGGTGGAGAAGTGATTGTAGCTGGCTCCACCTGGAAATTGATAAAGGAGGTGGTGGCCGAGCTAAGAACTGAGGGGTCGGTAGGAAGGGCCCCCCCCCCAGGGGACGGATAGTGCAGAGGGCTGCGAGAGGCAAGGGGTCTGCGAGAAGAGGGGTGGCCGGAAGCGTGTGCTATAACTGTGGGGAAACGGGCCACTTCCAGCGGGAATGTGAGCGGTAGGGCGCCCCTCGGAGGGCGAGTCCCCGGGCATCCAAGCAGGGAGAAGTGTCGGGAAACTTAAAGGAGACCCAGTGAGGTAACGCCCTGGTGTCTCTGGGGAAACACGTTCCCAGCAATGTACCAAGGAACCCCCAAAAGCAAAAGACCCAATTCCAGAAGGATTTGTAGGACCCTGCTCCAATGTGTCGCTACGGATAGAGGGAATCTATGCTAAACCCATAATCAACACCGGGCCGCAGGTCACGTTACTATACCATTCATTTTACAACCAGTATTTAAAGCATTTGCCCTTGACCCCATTCAGTGTGCTGGAGATCTGGTGTGTCAGTGCTGCTGATTATCCGTATGACGGGTATTTGTCAGTGAGACTGGAGTTTTCAAAGCCGATGTGGGAGTGTCTGAAGTCCTGGAGATGTTATGCCGGTTTGTCCGGACCCGGTTGAGACAGGCGGTGCGTTAATTCTGGTGGGGACCAACACCCCTGTGGTGGGGACCAACACCCCTGTGGTGCGGAGGCTCATGGGGGCCTGTAAGGAGAGAGCGGGTGAGAACTTTTTGGGGACCCAGGCTGTGCATCCAGCATTGCGAGCTGCTTTTGAGGAAGTGCGGAGATGCCCTGGGCCGGATACTGAATTTAAATGAGGGACCGTGTGGTGCACCCAGTTGAAGCCTAAGGTAATAAGGCCCGGGGAAGTAGCGAGAGTGATGGGAACCCCCGGATTTCCCGGAGTGCCTGATAGCAGGGACCTTTTAGTGGACACCCCGGAAGACCTCGAGGGGGAGTTGCGATTTCCGGCTGCGGTGCTGGTGAGGCCAGAAGGGCAGAGGCCCTCTGTGGTACAGGCAAGCAGGATGGCTGTGATCGTCAGGAACACTATGAAGAGAGAAATCACCTTTAAGAGAGGGAGGGCCCTGCCGCATTTGTTCCCAGTGACGGTGATGAGGCCCGCTGGGGGGAAGCTATGGGAAAACGGAGGAAAGTTGACTGCTGAGACCTTTAACTTTGGGGACTCTCCTGTGCCGCCGGGTTGGAAGCAAAGGCTGGTGGAGAAGATGTTGAAGCTGGAAGATGCTTTTTCCCTTGGCGAACTTGATGTGGGTTGTTCCAAGAGCACTCGCCACACCATCCGGGTGACTGAGGACCCCGTTTAGAGAGAGGTCGCGGCGACTGGCCCCTGCAGATGTGGAAGATATGTGGCAGCATTTGCATAAGTTGAAGGAAGCTGGGATCATCTCTGAATCCCAAAGCCCTTATGCGTCCCTAATAGTAGTGGCCCGGAAGAAGTACGGAAGGGTACGCATGTGTGTGGACTATAGGACTCTGAACAGGCACACTGTCCCTGACCAGTATACGGTCCCGAGGGTCGAAGACGCGCTGGCCTGTCTGAGTGGGGCGAAGTGGTTTAGTGTGCTGGACTTGAGGAGTGGATATTACCAGATCCCGATGAGTGAGGCCGGCAAAGAGAAGACGGCATTTATATGTCCCCTGGGATTCTTCCAGTTCAAAAGGATGCCCCAGGGCATATTGAGAGCCCCTGCCACCTTCCAGAGGGTCATGGAGAAGACGGTGGGGGATATGAATTTTCTTGAAGTGTTGGTGTATTTGGATGACTTGATAGTATTTTGATCCACCTTGGAAGAACACGAAGTGAGGCTACTGAAGGTGCTAAGGCAACTGAAGGAGGAAGGGTTAAAACTTCCCCTGGACAAGTGCCAGTTCTGCAAGACATCTGTTAGCTATGTTGGGCACTTAATCTCGTGGGATGGAGTAGTTACAAACCCAGCTAAGATAGAAGCGGTGACCATGTGGCCGAGGCCCCAGACTGTGAGCACTCTGTGCTCATTCTTGGGGTTCTGTGGTTATTATTGGAGATTCCTGAACGGCTACGCCAAAGTGAGTCACCCCTTGAACCAGCCTCTGCGTGGTTACTTCCCTTGGGGAAGAATGGGAAAGGGAAAACGGGACGGGAGGTTGGAGAATATCTCAACCCCGTGGAGCCCTTCGGACAGAGGTGGGATGCAAACTGTGAGGAGGCTTTTAAATTGCTGAAAGAGTTGCTGACCCAGGCACCAGTGCTGGCTTTTGCGGACCCCCGATTGCCCTATGTACTACACACCAATCCAGCCTAGAGGGATTAGGGGCCGTCATGTATCAGGATCAGAGCGCCGGGTTGAGGCCTGTAGCGTTTGTCAGCTGGAATTTGTTGCCCTCCGAGAGAAACTATCCCACCCACAAGTTGGAGTTCCTGGCGTTGAAATGGGCGGTGGTGGATAAGCTGAGTGACTACCTCTACGGGGCCAAGTTTGAGGTGAGGACGGACAACAACCCACTCACTTACATTCTGACCTCGGTGAAACTGGGTGCTACAGACCATCGGTGGTTGGTGGCCTTGTCGGTATATGATTTCAGTCTGAAGTACCAGTCGGGAAGCCGGAATGTCGATGCGGACGCTTTGTCCCGACGGATGCATGAGGAACTGGAGAGGGACGAGGTGTGGGAGAACGTTCCTGCCCCTGGGGTGAAGGCCATGTGTCAGTTTGCTATCACCATGAAGGCCGAGGAAAAGGAGAGGCCGGATTGTGCAGTGGACCCACTGGGGGCTTCTGATGATGCCCTAACCCCAGTTTACTGTGACCTGACTGCTCTGAAGACAAATCAGCTGCCGGAATTAAGTCCTGGGGAAGTGGCAGCTGCTCAGCGAAATGACCCAGGCATTGACACTATTTGGTACGTGGTGGAAAAGAGGGATATGGCGCGGGTGGAGAAGACAAAACAAGTTTTGATGCTTCCATTACTGAGGGAATGGCCTCGGTTGAATTTGAGGAACCAAATTTTATACCGGGTAACATCACTCCCAGACTGACCTTGATGTTGGCAAATGGTTCTGCCTGAGAAATATTGGAAGATTGCGCTGAAGTCACAACATGATGATTCTGGGCATTTGGGGATGGAGAAGACCTATGGGTTGCTCAAAGACAGGTTTTACTGGCCCGGAATGAGAACGGAGGTTGAAGAGTACTGCAAGTCGTGCATTCGCTGCATACGCCGGAAGACACTGCCTACGCAGGCCGCTCCTCTGTCACACTTGCAGAGCGCAGGGCCCCTGGATCTGGTGTGTATGGATTTTCTGTCCATAGAACCCGATGCCAGCAACACAGCGAATGACTTAGTCATCACGGACCACTACACTAGATATGCTCAGGCTTTTCCTACCAAGGACCAGAGGGCGATTACAGTGGCATAAGTGTTATGGGAGAGGTATTTTGTGCATTATGGCCTTCCCCGGCGGATACATAGTGACCAGGGACGGGACTTTGAGAGTAAGCTCATCTACGAGTTACTGGGCATGCTGGGAGTTGAGAAATCGAGGACCACGCCCTATCACCCACAGGGCAATCCCCAGCCTGAGAGGTTTAATCGGACCTTGCTAGACATGCTCGGGACTCTGGAGAGCTGCCAGATGAAGTGGTAATTGCGGGCTTACTTTTAACATTTAAGAAAAACTTGGACAGGTACGTGGATGAGGGGTGTATGGAGGGATATGGTCCAGGTGCAGGTCAGTGGGACTAGGCAGAAAAATGGTTTGGCACAGCCAGGAAGGGCCAAAAGGCCTGTTTCTGTGCTGTAATGTTCTATGGTTCTATGGTTCTAAAAAGAGCAGATGGAGTCAACATATTGAGCATCTGGTTCACTGTTACAACTGTACACGCAATGAAGCTACTGGGTATTCGCCCTATTATCTGATGTTTGGATGTGAGGAAAGGTTGCCCATTGACCTCTCTTTCGGGACTGACACGGGTGATGTACCGCCAAAGTCTTATCTGAAGTATGTGTCTGATATGAGGAGGGAGCTGAAAAGGGCTTACGAATTGGCTGGGGTGGTGGCCGCCAAGCAGAATCGGGGAAATAAGAGGAGGTATGACCAGAAAGTGAAGTTCTGCCAACTCCTGCCAGGAGACCGAGTCCTCATAAGGGATTTGGGATTACCTGGAAAGCACAGGTTGGCTGACTGCTGGGCAGCCACACCTTATGGGGTGGAGAGTCAGATGCCAAACCTACCGGTTTTCCGGGTGAGGCCCAAGGAGGGGAAGGGGCCTGTCAAGATTCTCCACCGGAACCACCTGTTGCCCCTGGGACAAGAGGTGCAGGTAGACCTAGAGCCTGACTTGGTGTCTACCCCTAGTGTGAGGACTCTGCGGAAGCAAGGGGCGATGGAAGAGTCCACCACGGAAGGGACTGGGCCAGGCCCAGCCCCTGAAAAGGATACTGATTCAGAGGATGAGGATGAGGATGTATGGTACATGCTGCCATTCACCGGACTCCCCCGTGATGGAGGAAGAAACTCCTGGTCCTTCTCCCACTGAGTCAGGCGAGGTAAGGGGGGCTATTGGTGGGCAGCTGGGGGTACCGCAGGATGCTGAAGGAGAGGAGGTGGGGCCTGAGCGAGAGGCAGGCGGTTCCGGGGTGCAGAGGGGCTTGAGTGACCGCTTGCAGGAGAGTTTGCCACGTAGCCCCAAAGGGTCCCCCGTAGTGTCGGAGATGGAAGAATTAGAAGAGGGGGTACGGAAGTCAGAGAGAATTAGGAACCCCCCGGAAAGGTTGGCCTATGTAGCGCCTGGGGAACAGGGCATGATCTCTACTGTTTTGGAGAGCTATGTCACTGCTTTCTGCACTTAGATTGGGCTCTGTGTTTTGCAGGAAGGGTTGGCAAATTATTTGAATGTCATGAGGGCATGACTGAATTCGATGGGGGGAGAATGTAGGGTTCTCCGTAATGCTAACTGCTAATGCTAATGAAATAACTTCTCTATAGTGTTATATGAAATGGCTTCTTTGTAATGTTAAGTGATGAGGTAATGTTTCTCTGTAGCTGCGATGTTTGGGTTAAAGTTACAGATAACAGGGAACTAACCAATGATGACCTGTTATGCTACCTTGTATGGGGGGAACGAGACAGAGTTCGCGGTCTTTTTGGCGAGGCAAGCGAAGAGAAAGTGCAGGAGCGGCTGACAGTTCCCGGATGGCGGATACCTAAATTCGATGGATCGGATGCGGTCGGAGGCTAGGAGGTCAATTGTGGTTTGATCAGGAAGGCGTGAGCTCCAACGAATTATATTCTGTGCACAAGACTGATAAACTTACTGATTGGCACCCTTGTGTTATTTGTTTCTACTAACCACACCACCTAAAAGAGTTATAAAGTGTAATCATTTAATCGTACATTGTGTACTGTCTGATATTTTTTACTTTGTGGGTTTGTACCGGGGTGCATTACACAGCATCTACGCAAACGTAAACACAGTTTGGTGGGCAGACTGCAGTTTCCCCTAGACGAATGTGAGTTGATTAAGCCAAGTGTTACATTGAGAAAGGGCTTCAAAACCTTATCCACTTTGCAGCTACTGAAATAAAGCTGCAGTACAAACTCCAAATAGTTTTGGAAAGAAATCTGCAGGATGAATGATTTGAACAATACAACCAGGAACAAGCACTAGTTTTTGATTAAGCATTTAAACTTGACAGAGACTTACAGCAGTACCAACTACAGACAGAACTGATGCAAGATAAACATTATGTCAGAACTGCCCAGGAAATGTTATTTGTTTCATATTGGACAGTTGACATTCCTCTGCCACAAGCTCCACCAAGTTCAGAATTTCTATGCAAATACTGAAGTACTTCTGTCATTCTTTAATGGAGTTTTGCTGCCAGAACTCTGATGCTGGACTTTGCAGACTGTGGCTGTGTTCTTGTCTCATTCCACATATGAAACTATACAGTAATCGTTTGCACAATATTCATCTTTCTTGCGTGCAGACTGCATGAGGTGCCTGCTCTTGCTGCTGGTGGCAGGACAAAGTTCTCTTTTAACACCCCTGTTGAGAACTTGCTGGCTGAAGCCAGCTCCATCTGCAGCACTGTAGACTTGTGTTTAGGTGGAACTACTGGAAACAAATTGCATCATCGGGAGTTGGGAATGAGTATAAACCTCACCCACTGCACTCCTTCAAAAACACTGACAGGCACGTAAGCCTTAAAATTCAAAAGCAATGCAAAACTGTTAAAATTAATTGAACTATTCCAAAGTTGAGAAACAAGCATTTAAAATAGGAACAAAAGAATAATTTAAAATAAACAATTGGACAAAAAACCCAAAACACTACATATACATTTGTCCCAGGCTGCTTTATTCCTCCACTGAAATCAGGTTATTCCAGAAATAACCATAATGGAGTGCCGAAAATTTGCCGCACCTTTTTCCTCCATCATAAGGAGTCCAACGATGGAACAGCCTTAGAGAAGCTAGTGAACAGCTGTTGGATTGTGGAAGAATCTTGAACTTGTTGACATGTATACAGTGATATTGCTCAGGGTGAAGATACTCTTGCATGCTTATTAGTTAAGGAATTCCAAGATTAAGATCTGGCTGCAATGAATAAGTATTGGCTTTGTAACTTGGAACAGCTGTTGTTACCACATATGATGTTGCTACACTTCTGCTGGAGGCCAAGGCTTAGGAAAAGCTGTCAAAGAAACTTCAAGTTGTTGCACTTGGTTAGTACAGACGATCTTGTAAGAGAATGCAAAACAAATACCAATGCATAGGATATAAAATTAAAATGCTTAAAAATCAAATAATCAAACCTACATTGACAAATGAGAATCAGAACTTTCATATGGTCTCGACCCGAAATGTTAACGGTTTATTCATTTCTGCAGATGTTGCCTAACCTACTGAGTTCCTTCAGTATTTTGTGAGTGTTGCTTTGGATTTCCAGCATCTTCAGACTTTCTCATGTTTATATGAAATTAGGGTCTAGATTTTGATAAATATACTTTAGGAGGAGGAGAAGATGGCGGCGCGACGCAGCGTGCGTGGCCACTTCGGTGGTGATGTCTGCTATTTGTCAAGTAGGGGACCATGCACAATTCTGATTTGATGGAGACAGACATGAGAGTACGGAGGAACATCTGGAGAAACTTCTGAAATGCCCGCTACGCTGCCGCTGTTACTGTGTGGTCTGGAATCTCCAGAGGAGAAGGCCCCAAATCCTTGGCTTTGCCTGTTTTGGCACTCGGGAGGCTGTATCGGAGGGGCTGGTTGGAGGCTAGAAGTTTTCAGATGGACGGACTCAGTGTCGGCTGTGGCCGGGTGCTTCCAAGGCATCGGCAAGTTGACGGTGCCTGGAGGTTTAAGGCAGGAAGTTTCTCTCTTTGCCGCCTGCTATCGGGGACTCGGGAGTCGATCGACTCGGGACTTTGAGACTTTTTTTACCGTGCCCATGGTCTGTTCTTTATCAAATTATGGTATAGTTTTGCACTGATGTAACTATATGTTATAATTATGTGGATCTGTCAGTGTTAGTCTTTGGTTTGTCCTGTTTTTCTGTGATATCACTCTGGAGGAACATTGTATCATTTCTTAATGCATGCATTACTAAATGACAATAAATGAGGACTGGGTGTTTGCATAATCTAAATCAAACAATTGGATAAATTGAAACTGAAATTTCCATCCCTTTTTCTTGGAGCTGAATCATACCACTGACCAGGGTTTATGATGGGCTGCTTTAGGAGGATGAGTTGCTGGAAACTTTGATTTGAGGATTATTGTTCCATCAGCCACTAACAGATGGTGGCCAAGGTTCAGGGAAATGATACAGAATTCCTGGAATTTGGATAAGTCATAAGGGATTCAGATCAATACTAAGTGTCAAAGATCACATAGAACTACTTGTTGAAAGATATGCCTGTGAATAAATCTTCATTCTTCCCTTAACCTTGACCACTAAAAACCCTTTGACTGCTTTTTAATTTTTTTCCTGGCATTGGAATCCTGTTTTGTTAACATTGTTTCTGTTATGGCTGTAGAACAAACAAAGTCCTTTCTCTTCAAGCTAGCTTTGTATTGATATCTGGCAACCTATTCAGCTACTGGGATTGAGGAGACTGAGGAAGTCCCTGGTGATGAAGACAACTCTGTTGTTACCACAGTTGTACTTGTCTCCTTTCTTAATGATAATCACAATGACTGCATCCCTGAGCACCCCTGATATGCCCTCCTCTTTCCAGATGCGGACAAGGAGATTGTAGATTTGAAACTGAAGTTCTTCAATGATAAACTTAAGATTTCATCAGGGATGTCATCTGCTCCACAGGCCTTGATATTTTTGTGTTGGGAAGTGGCCTTCTCAGTTTGTGTCAGTCAGAAGTGGCAGCGACTGGTCCCAAATAGGTTGTTGTGGGAGGAACCTGGTTTGCTTATATCAAGGAGTAACAGTTGAGGAAGTTCTATTGAGTTCATTTCTGCTTTTGGCTCTTGAGTTGGGCCCTTGTCTTTAGGTGGCCCTTGCAGAATGAGCAACCCACACGACACAGAAGAAGTGAGCTACTGGGCCTCTTTACACTCTGTATCCACATATTCCTTAGGCTGTAAGGTTTCAACTGGATTTCGTTCTTCAATTGCCAGTAGAACCATTTCATTTGCCTGGAATAAAGCAGAGCTGCCAATGCATGGTTGCCCCATTCTTGTAATTGAGAAAGTTCTCAGTCTATTTTGTCCTTCTCACCAGATCAGTCCTGCTGCAGAATCTAAGACTGTCTTCACTGGTGCTAATTATGGATGACTTCAGAGCAGCCCATAAACTGTGGATCCTGTAGACTGCAGGTTGACAGGTTTTCTGCAAGGAGCTGCCATTGTAGCACCATTAAGGGCTTCAACATCGACCTTCATTAAGAGCTTCAACACTGACCTTCTTGCAGCAATACTTCTGTTGACACTGATGTTTAGTTACCAGTTGAACAAGATATTAGGATGGATCATAAAGTTGTCGATTCAGCAGGCATTCGTCCCTGACAGGGCTCAAGTGATATGAGTATCTTTGAGCACCTAGTCTCCATCTATGACATTGAGACAAGATAGTCCAAACCCCTTAAAAGATGCGGGTTTGTGAATAATCCCTTGTTTCATAGTCATTTGCAGCAGCAAAATCAAATTGTGTAAAGGGCAGAGACAAAGTAATCCTTTGGCAAATGGCCAATCTGTTGATTAATATAAAGATGGATGCCAGAGTGCATCTGACCTTGTCAGCTACTTATGCACCCCATTTGGCAGGGACAGGGCTCTTGCCTTAACTATATCACCTAAAATATATTAGAGGCATTTGTTTGTAAATCTACATCTCCCTACTGATTGCAATAGTTTTATTTTACCTAATCTACTTAATTCTTTAAGTTAATGCTTACATTTCTCAATTGCTAAAAAAGATTTAAACAAGCCTCAATCTAGAAAAAAATGTAGTGAAGTGACAGACAGTCTGGATTCTGTCAATTGTGAGGATTGATAGATTTTTTAAACATCTTAATCCAATGTTGCTTACTCAAGTCCCATTTAGGACAATTGCTGATTTCAGCTGCAATAGTCCTAAATGGGAATATTTGATGACTCCCTTTAGAGCTGCACAAAAAGAGTCAACACTTTCCGGCAACACCTTAAAGCCTTTTATGGACGCTTTGAAAGGGAGAATAAAACTACTGCTGTGTGAATCCTTGCAGCATCTGATGGCCTTGAGATCTCTGTCTTGGATACTGACACCATAACATCTTTCAAGAGGGTGAACCCTCCGAAGGTACCAAGCCTCGAAAGTATGCCTGAAAGGGCATTGAAAACCTGTGCCAACCAACTGGTGGGAGTGCTCAAGAACATCCTTAATCTCTCACTGTTGCCCTCGGAGGTTCCCACCTGCTTCAAGAGGACAGCAATCATGCCAGTGCCCAGAGGAGCAGGGTGAGTTGTCTCAACAAGTCTCATCCAGTTGTACTCACATCTACCGTGATGAAGTAGTTCATTGAGAGTTGGATCATGGCCAGAATCAACCCCTGCCGAAGCAAGGACTTGAACACTCTGCAATTAGCCTACCGCCAACAACTGGTCTACAGCCAATGCAATCTCACTGGCTCCCTACTCGGCTTTGGATCACCTGGACCACAGCAATACCTATGTCAGGCTGCTATTTATTGATTACAGCTCAGCGTTCAACACATCATGCCCTCAGTACTAATCAACAAGCTTGAAAAGCTGAGCCTCTGTACCTCTCTCTGCATCTGGATCTTTGAGTTCCTCGCTGATAGACCACAGTCAGTGCAGAACAGAACTAATGTCTCTTCCGCGCTGACAATCACTACATATGCACATCAAAGATGCGTTCTTAGCCCACTGCTCTACTCTCTCTACATCCATGACTGTGAGGATAGGCACAGCTCAAACGCCATCTATCATTGCCAATGACAGGACTGTTGTTGGTAGAATTTCATGGTGAAGAAGAGGTGTACAGGAGTGAGAAAGATCAACTGGTTGAGTGCTGTTGCAACAGCAACCTTGCACTCAACATCAGTAAGATGACCAAGGAAATGATTATTGACTTCAGGAAGATGAACTCAAGGGGACATACACCAGTTTTCATTGAGGGATCAGAAATGGAAAGGGTGAGCAGTTTCAAGTTCCTGGGTATCAACAAGTTTCACAAAATTGAGTTCAAAAGTCAGGACTTCTTATAAAATTGAAACTTTATGAAACTCTGGTTAGGCCACATTTGGAGTATTGTGTTCATTTCTGTTCGCCCCACTGTAGGAAGGATGTTGAGGCTTTGGAGAGGGTGCAGAAGAGGTTTACCAGGATGTTGCCTGGTTTGGAAGGCATGTGCTATCATGAGAGGCTGAGTAAACTTGTTTTCTCTGGAGTGCAGGGGCTGAAGGGAGATCTAAAGTTTTTGAGAGGTAGATAGAGTGGACAGAGAATATCTGTTTCCCAGGGTTGAAATGTCTAATACCAGAGGGCATGCATTGAAGGTAAGAAGGGGTAGGTTCAAGGGGGATGTGAGGGGTAAGTTTTCACTCTGAGAGTTGTGGATGCCTGGTATGGTGCAAATACAATAGAGGCCTTTAAGAGACATTTGGATAGGCAGATGGATGTAAGCAAGATGGAGGGATTTGGACATGATGTGGGGAGGAGTGATTAGTGTCTGGCTGTCTTCAATTTGTTTTTTTTTGCTGATTTGGCACAGAATTGTGGGCTGAATGGCCTGCTCTTGTGCTCTGCTGTTCTATATTCTATCTTCTAGATGCCAGTGATATTAAACCTGATTCTGATTCTGGCTACATCAAAGGGAGCGATATGGTGGAGGTAGTTTGTATTCATATAGAATCTTTACCTATCAGCCCACACATTTTCTCATTCTTATTTGTTCGTTATTGAACAGTATTTTCTGTTGCTGTGGCAGCAACTTTCAAGCCATTGCAAAGAAATCAGACACAAGAGTCTGCTGATGCTCAAATCTGGAGCTACGCAAAATGCATTGCAAGAACTCAGCAGATCTAGATTCAGTTTCAGATTTGTTTATTTATCTAATCTAATCACATGTACAGTACTGAGCAAAATCCTTAAGCACACATACTGTATGTAGCTAAGATGCCTGAGGATTTTTGCACAGTACTGCATTTGTCAACATGAAGCAGAGAGCAAGTTTGTAAATCAGGCAGGAACAAAGGATGTTGGGAATGGCGAGAGTGGGGCACTGTGAGAGGACTGTGGGACAAGAGGCATAGAAGGACTGATGGGGCAGGGTTGTGGCACAGGTGCAGACACACCCAGCTCTGAGACACCAGGCAAGGTCATTTGATTCCAAACAATTGGCTTATTGATCATTACAAAATGTCTCCCTGGTGTTCTCTGCTCTCTCCCTGCCCCCTTCCCACTCTCAGCCCACAATAGAAACCCATATCAAAATTACATTTATCATCACTCGCATATGTCATGCAATTTGTTTTTTTTGTGACAGCAGTACATTGCAATACATAAAATTACTACAGTACTGTGCAAAAGTCTTAGGAACCCTAGCTATATATATGCGCCTAAGATTTTTGCACTGTACTGTACATGAAAACATACAGTCACTTTGTTAACAAACAGAACAACTTAAAGATGTGCTGTGGGCAGCCCGCAAATGTCACTACACATTCCGGTGCCAACATAGAATGCTCCCAATGTTCAGCAGAACAATACGGAACACAACAAAAACGACAACAGCAAAACAAGCCCCTTTCCTTCCTTCCACACATCCAACCTCCTGGATAGTGCCCCAACCCCAGGACGGGCCGTCGGGCCTCCAGCAGACTCATTCATGGACAGCCCATTTCCCTCTATAGCAGGGGTTCCCAACGTTATTATACCATGGACCCCTACTATTAACGGAGGGGATTGTGGACCCCAGATTGGGAACCCCCTCTCTATAGATATAAACAAAGTATGGTTCCAATCCCACGATCAAGATTAAAGGTCAATGATCCGATTTAAATGAAGAATGTATTCCCAGACACATCCTTCTGCAATTAATGCTGACAGACATTTAATGTTGATCTGAATCATTTATTACTTATCCAAAGGCCTGATTTCTCATAAAACTGCATTCACTCACTCTGGTGTTAGATTTTCAGCCTAAACTAGAGCCCTTTCCAACTTAAGACTGGTATTAAGGAACATTATTTTAGTTTGGCCACCTGTTAAACAACTCTGCCAATTTTGGTTCCGCAAGAGGATATGATTACAGCAATTTCAATATTTTAAACGTGCTGTAATCATATTCTCTTGTGACATGATTTAATATATCAATGTTATGGTTGTTATCTCACAGCTAAACAGCCAAGTAACCAAATGAAGAACCGTGGTATCAATTATTTTGGAACATTAAAACAGCAAGAAAAGATTACATCATTTTTGTGTTGTCACAATTCACTGAAAAAATTGGAACAAAGTTAAAGAATTGTATTTCAGACGACAGTTAACATTAAACTGATTAAGAAAAACTGGATTAGCACCATTCCTGTATACAATGATTGCAAAGGTGGAAAGTAAAGTCATAAAACTCTTATATGGAGGAGATCAGAACAGAGATTCTGACAGCCCCTTGTCAAGTTCTGCAGGGAAGAAAGAACTTCTAGGAAATGATTTATTCATTTATTGAGATCCGGCATGGAATATGCCCTTCTGGCCCTTGGAGCGGTGCTGCCCAGCAATTCCCCAACTTAGTCACAGGACAACTTACAATGACCAATTAACCTACCAACTGGTATGTCGTTGGAACGTGGGAGGAAACTGGAGCACCTGGAGGAAACCCACGCAGTCACGGGGAGAACGTACAGACTCTTTTTTATTTTTATTTTGAGCTGCAGCACGGAACAGGCCCTTCCCGCCCATCGAGCCGCATTGCCCAGCGACCAACCAGGACAAGTTACAAGGACCAGTTAACCTACTAGCCAGTACATCTTTGGACTGTGGGAGGAAATCAGAGAACCAGGAGGAAGCCCACACGGTTCATGGGGAAATCTCCTTACAGACAGTGCTGGAATTGAACTCCTAGCTCCAGAATAGCCCAAGCTGTAACAGTGTTGCACTAACCACTGTGGTACCCAATCTGATAACAACAACCACATCACCAATTGTACAATGACAAAGAAACATGGAAAATAAATTCTTCAAAATAACAAATTTTACGAACTTTTTATTCTTTTTGTCAGAGAAAGGGTTTCAACATGAGGCTCACGTTGTCTCGGGGTTTGCAATAGAGAGCTTACAGAATCACAATGCTATTTTACCTATTCTGCTTCCCACCCTGCCTCCTGCAAGGACTTCATTCCGTTCTCCCAGTTCCTACACCTCTACCATATTTGCTCTGATGATGATACTTGCCATACGGGTACCTCTGAAATGTTTTCTTCCTTCCTGAACCATGGCTCTTCCATTGTTAACAAAGCTATTGACACATCTCATCTGTTTTTGTGTCCTGCTTTTGTCCCCTTCTCATCCTGGATGGATTCCACCCTATCAACCTCTGCTAGTGACCATCCTACACCATTTAATGAAGTCACACCATTCAGCGTTTTGAAAGATTGCTTCCTTTGTGACTCACAGGTCCACCAATCTTTTTCGAATCCTACAGGCAGCAGCGGGAGTTGAACCTGGGTCGCTGGTACTATAAGGCGTTGTGCTAACCATTGTGCTACAATGACGCCCCATGAAAACTTCACGACCAGCAGCTGCGCATTAGTGATAATCTCCCAATTTGGAATCTGAAGGTTAAGTTCAGGCAGCATCTATG
Organism: Mobula hypostoma; assembly: GCF_963921235.1. NCBI lineage: Eukaryota > Metazoa > Chordata > Chondrichthyes > Myliobatiformes > Myliobatidae > Mobula > Mobula hypostoma. The sequence continues at coordinate 107,143,504 of NC_086105.1, read as the reverse complement.
AAGGGAATGTGAGCTTACCTAGATTATGTTCTCATGGAGAGGTGTGAGCACATAATCTAGGCTAGCACTTCCATGCAGTTATGAGGGAGTTCTTCACTATCGGTAAAAGTATCTTATAGGTGAAGTGTTCAACCAAAGCTCAACAGCTTCTCAGGTAAACACAGGCTGTGAAAGAATCTCCTCTCAGCGCCCTAGAGAAGGTCCCACCCAGCACTGGGCAGCATTCCAAAGGAATGAAGTTTACTTTGGAAAAGTTGCCAACGTTGAAACAACAGCTGCATGAACCTTATCTGTGAGGTCAATTGTTAAGCAGATTATAAATACAAGAGATTCTGCAGATGCTGGAAATTCAGCGCAACACACACAAAACGCTGGAGGAACTCAGCAAGTTAGGCTGCATCCATGGAAAAGAATAAATAGCCACCATTTCAGCCTGAAATGTCAACTGTTTATTCCCTTCCATAGATGCTGCCTGACCTCTTGAGTGCCTCCAGCATTTGTGGGTGTTAAATGGAATAACTCTTTGGATGAACACACAAAATGCTGGAGAAACTCGGAGGCGAGAAATATGAGTAGGGAAAAGATTGCCAAGATTTCATGTCAAATGCCTGCGTCAGGGTGGATGTCCATCTGAAAGAAAAAGTAGTCCAAATTTAAACCATTTCAAAGCCTTGGGATATCCAGAAGTAATTTACAGCCAATTTAAACTATAGTCAAAATTATAATGAAGGAAATGCAGTTGCAGAGAATACTGTCCTGCTCTTCTTTCAACAGTACGATGGGATGTTTACACATTAGTGCTTCTACATGTACCCACTGGTAAATGCGTGCGTAGAATAAGAATATGCCTAATTGAGTGGGAGTATGCACAATCCAGATTTCCTGAAAGTGACAGGTAATCAGCAAGGCTGCATAAAATCTGGGTCTAGAGAGGCAGCTGCACAAACAACGATCCACCCAATCCCTAGGTCTTCTACATTACGTAACATTTACATCAATCTGACAGATCCTTAATAATCCCTAAAAGATCAAAGCAAACACATTCTCTAATACAAGGCAAGTTACCAATGCATAAATTCCTTGTTCCTGACTTTAACAGAGCAAATGTAAGCAAATTAGTGAGATCATGTTGAACAGTGACATCATATCAGATGGTCATAATGCACTTGTTCCAGTTCAAAGATAATCATCATCATTCAGGTGCCTTGCCGTTCGGCATGGGCAATCATGTCTCTCCATCCATCATGGTCCCTGACCCTCCGAACTGGAGTTGTTGGCTCCCCTGTTTCTAACCATGATGTTATTCCATCTATCATTTTCATTCTCTGTCTGCCTCTGCTTCTTTTTCCTTCCAGATAATAGATCAAAGATAATAGTCATTGTTATAGTGCAATGTAGCAAGGGTACGGGCCCCCTGACCCAACCCATGCACACCAGGCAGGACTCATGTCTAGCTAGTTCCATTTGCCTCCCTTGAAATCCTTTTGTCAGAGTTGAGGTGGCATCTAATTCTGCACTTCTGTTAGCAGTGATCCATTTCACAGTACTTGATTCTCCAAGGATAGCTAAATCAGACACCAACTTGCAACGATACCACTTGATTAGATCTTTCATCGTAATGCTCCTGGCATATTGCACCTGTGATGATAGCTGCAATCTGCACGACAATGCTCACAGTGCATCGATATTGTGACTCCACTAACACTGAAAACTTTCTCCAAACAACATGTCTTTTAAAATGAAAGTGCAGATACAGAAAACCTGAAATAAAAACAGAAAGTATTGGAAACATTGAGTGGGCAGGCAGCATCTGCGCAAACAGAAACAGTTACATTTCAGATTGAAGACCTTTTGTCAGAATTGGGAAAGAGAGAAAACAGGTTTGTTTTATTTTGTAGAAAAGGTGGAAGAGGGATGGAGAGGACAAAGTGATTAGTGCGATGCTATTACATCATGGGCATCGGAATTTAGAGTTCATTTCTGGCACCGTCGGTAAGGAGTTTGTATGTTCTCCCTGTGCCTGTATGGGTTTCCTCCAGGTGCTCTGGTTTTCTCCCACAATACAAAAATGTACCAGTTAGTAGGTTAATTGGTCATTGTAAATCGTCCTGTGATTAGTCTAGCGTTAAATAGGTGGGTTGCTAGGCGGTGTGGCTTGTTGGGCCAGAAGGGCCTACTCCATGCTACATCTCTAAATAAATAAATAGATAAATCTGCCTCACTACAGGAAGGATGTGGAAACCATAGGAAGGGTGCAGAGGAGATTTACATGGATGTTGCCTGTATTGAGGAGCATGCCTTATGAGAATAGGTTGAGTAAACTCGGCCTTTTCTCCTTGGAGCAACGGAGGACGAGAGGTGACCTGACAAAGGTGTACAAGATAATGAGAGGCATTGATCGTGTGGCTAGTCAGAGGCTTTTTCCCAGGACTGAAATGACTAGCACAAGAGGGCGTAGTTTTAAGGTGCTTAGCAGTAGGTACAGAGTAGGTGTCAGGGGTAAGTTTTTTACGCAGAAAGTGGTGAGTGCGTGGAATGGGCTGGCGGCAGCTATGGTGGAGGTGGAAATGATAGGGTTTTTTGAGGGACTCCTGGACAGGTACATGGAGCTTAGAAAAATAGAGGGCTATGGATAAGCCAAGGTAGTTCTAAGGTAGGGGCATGTTCAGCACAGTTTTATGGGCGGAAGGGCCTGTATTGTGCTGCAGGTTTTGTATGTTTCTATAAACAGATGGGAATAATTTTGCTGGTGTGGTTGATGGCTGGGTTGAGCTGCTCCCCAATCTTGGCAATCAACTTGCAAACGTTTCATCACCATACGAGTAGACATCATCAGTGCACTATTAATTGTGGTGTGTCCTCTGAATGCTTGGCCTTTATATATTTATCAATCAGCTGATTGGCTTACATTACAGAAACTTGATCATGATGTAGGGAGGAAATCTAGTCGTTATTGGCTGCGTGGTGAACTTAATGCACTGTGGTCTGGAATTCTGCCCACATTGGCTCAAAAATAGGATCAAGGTCTGCCCGTCTATTTTCAGAATTGTTTGCAGAAAGCCATGCTTGTAGGAATTCTCTTGCATGCCACTTGCTTGCTTGCAACATGACTTTCACTGATGCACAGTCGAATTTGTGCTCCTCTCAGTCCTCAGGGGTAGAGTCTAGGGAGAGTTGGTCATGATGTTTTACAGTCAGTTGATGTTCATGCATCCTTGTGGATGTTTACTCGACCTAGTCTCTATCCACGAAGATTGCAAGTCGACTGCATATCAGTGCAGGACATGGCACAAGAAAACACATGGCATGCAAAGACAATTCCTGGCAGCATGGTTTTCCATAAGCAATTCTGTAAACAGACCTTGATCCTATTTATGAGCCAACGTGGGCAAAATTCCAGACCACCTCACATGAAGTTCACCACGCAACCAATCAGTGATGAGATTTCCTCCTTACATCACGATCACGTTTCCGTAGTGACAACCAATCAGCTGATTGGTAAGTAGATGAAGGCCAAGCATTCGGAAGACACACCACAACTAACAGTTGTGACGAGAATACACATAAAATTAAGATGTTTGCTGGCCTAGGTTAGCATCAGTGACATCAGCAAGTGGTCTGCCACCTGCCCTCAGGGGAAGGAGAGATAAGGAACAATGGAGCAGCGTCTGGAGTTGTGTAATGAAGGGACGTGGGAGAAAGAGAGCTGTCTGGAGCGGCTCCTCCTTTAAACCCTGAACTGTTTGAAGTGGTGGACAGGCGATGCCCCAGCAGGGGGATAAAAAGGGACAGGTTCGCTAAGGCAACACACACGCCACCCGAGGTAATGAGACCCTGGAAGCGGTGCGCCTCTCACGAGTGGGTGAGAAGTACCAGACAACGACCAGGGTGGAAAGGTACGATCAGCGGGAACCCGGTGTGTGTCCGCCCTTGCCTGGGTGCCAGGTTTACTGCAGAGGATCGACCGCATCTGGAGGAGGGGTCACAGTCGGTGACCTCAGGTGACATCACCAAGGACCCGCCCAAAAGCTGCTTGTGAGCAATCTCGCCGGTCTGTGAGTGAAGCCGTGTCTGAATGATCAGTTGTTCCTGTTCTATCTCTCTCTTCCCCCACGTTGTCCATCGCCATGGCAACGATTACTGCGAACTGAACTGGACTGAACTTTGAGTCATTTTGAAATTTGGTCATTTACCCCTAGACAACGATAGAGCTTGATTGATGCTGTTATCTTAATTCTGTGCACATGTGTGTTTATCATCGCTGAACTGTTGCATTTATTATCCTTTCGATTACTGTGTTGCTTGTTTCTTTAATAAAACTTTCTTAGTTCTAGGACTCCAGACTCCAACTGAGTGATCCATTTCTGCTGGTTTGGCAACCCAGTTACGGGGTACGTAACACAGTTCACTGACGATGTCTCCTCATATGGTGACAAAATGTTTGCAAGTAAATTACCAAGATCTGAAAACAACTCTACCCAACTAGATAGATAGACAGAAAAAAAATAAAGTGAATATTGCTGATGGAGTGACATTTATAAGCAGATGGTATGCTCATGCTATGTGTTGCTAATGATTCTGCTGTTGGACATACCCAGCAAAGTAGGTGTAGTAACACAGAGAAAAAAGGAGTCATAAATAAGTTACGTAAATGAGGAGAATTTATTAGAGTCCAGAAGGTTGCAGTGTGCCCAAATGGACACTGAAATTAAGGGGTTGCTGGGGATGTAAGAGTAAACCAGCGAGTTGCAAAGTTGTAAGGGACATTGATAACCATGGGTTGTTAGAATATTTTTCCCAGAGAAGGCGTAGGCTTAAGGTGAGAGAGGAGAAATTTGAGAGATTAGAAGGGATAGTGAATACTTAAAATACACTGAGAGAAGAATATTACAATGTTGAATAACTATTAGGATGGGTACTTGGATAGGAAAGGCATTGATGTGTACAGGCTTAATGGGGCCAGATGGGATTAGTATAGATAGGCATCACATTTGGCATGGCTGAGGTGGACCACAACGGTTCATTGATATGATTCTGTGACTTGCATTAACAGAGATATTATCAGAGTAGATTATAAACAATATGGCAATGAGAATTAAGCTTTGAAATTGATTTGAGATGGAGAATTTCCAGCTGTCAGTTTGAAGTACCTTCACCTCAGACCACATTTTTCTCTGAAATTTCTACCATTCATTTATTCTTTTCGTGTGTGAAGTTTAGATGAGCCTATATTGTTGATGTAAATACCGTTTGTAGAATTCTATATATAACTATTTTGTCTTTGAACTGTGTCTAGAGATAATTTTAGATTCCAGGAAAAGGAAAAAATACAGTTTCTAATCTAGTTAGGAACAGTTCTTAAAACAGTCTAATCTTAAGGCTAAAGTTGGAAATTATTTTCTTTTACAAATATCTAGTCTATGTGATATCAACACATGATTTTCTAGATCATGCCTTGAGGTCATCTACAATGTTAGATATGTGAGTGAGTTTTCAAAACAATTTAAATACATTGATTAAAAAAAAGACACTTAGCCATTGGAAATCTGGAATGAAATTTGATGGAAATTCTCAGCAAACCTTGTAACCTCTATGGAGCTGGAAATAGTGCCAAGCTTCAGGTCTGTGATCTCATAAAGTCATTAACCTGACAACTCAACCACGGCCTGCTGAGACTTGATCCTAACTTTGCTTTATTTCAAACAACGGGCACAAAATGCTGGAGAAACTCAGCAGGTCAGACAGTAACTATGGAAAAGAGTAAACAGTCAATGTTTGGGGCTGAGACTCTTCATCAGGAATGGAAAGGAAGGAAGTAAGTCAGAATAAGGTGGTGAGGAGAAGGGAGGAAGAAGTGCAAGGTGGTAGATGATCGGTGAAACCAGAAGATTGGTTGGGTGAAGTAAAGAGCTGGGAAGTTGATTGGTGAAAGAGATACAGGCCTGGAGAACCAGGAATCTGATAGGACAAGACAGAAGACTATGGAAGAAAGGGAAATGGGAGGAGTACCAGAGAGAGGAGTTGGTAGGTAAGGAGATAAAGTGAGAGAGGGAACCAGGAATGGGGAACAGTGAAGGAGAGGAGGGGGCATTTACTGGAAGATCAAGAAATCAATGTTCATGCCATCAAGTTGGAGGCTACTCAGACAGAATATAAGGTTTTGCTCCTCCAGCTTGAGTGTGGTCTCATTGTGGCAGTAGAGGAAGCTATGGACTGACATATCAGAAAGGGAATGGGAAGTAGAATTGAAATGGGGGGCCACCAGGAGATCCCGCTTTTTCTGGTGGACAGAGCAAAAGTGCTTGGTGAATTGGTCTCCCAATTCACGTCAGGCCTCACCAATATACAGGAGGCCACACCAGGAGCACCAGATACAATAGATGACCCCAACAGACTTGCAGGTGAAGTGTCACCTCACCTGGAAGGAATGTTTGGGCCCTTAATGGTAGTGTGGGAGGAGGGGTAGGGGCAGGTGTGCTACTCATTTTGCTTGCAAAGATAAATACTAGGAGGATATCAGTGGTGAAGGACAATTGGACAAGGGAGTCACTTAGGAAATGATTCCTGCAGAAAGCAGAAAGTAGGGTGAGGGAAAATGTGCTTGGTGGTGGGGTCCAGTTGGAGATTCGGAAGTTACGGAGAATTATGTGCTGGATGTGGAGGCTAGTGGAGTGGTAGGTGGAGGACGAGGAACCCTATCCCCTGGTGTGGCGGCAGGAGGATGAGGTGAGGGTAGACATGCGCAAAATGGAAGAGATGCAGGTGAAAGCAGCATTGAAAACCCTTTCTTTGAAGGAGGAGGATATCTCAGTAGTTCAGGAATGAAAAGCCTCATCCTGAGAGCAGATCTGGCAGAGACTGAGGAACTGAGAAAAGGGGATGGTATTTTTACAAGTGACAGGGTGGGAAGATGTATAGTCCAGATTTGAAACATATTAACTTTGGTCAGATAAAATAATGTCCCTGGAACAGTATAAATGCTGATGACATTCCCTGTCTAGGTGCTTCTGTCATTAGACAGGTGCATTCCAAGAAGCAGGGAGACACCCATATTTTATTTGTCAATGGTTCAGTTTCTGAAAAATATTTAAGAATTCGACCTCATCTGTAAAGAGAAAATTATTGCTGTTTAATTGTTTTCTGTGTAATAATAAATCGGATATTGCTCTAGTCACAATGGAGCACTCTTTCAATTTTTAAACATTCACTGTGGGAAGAGCACAGTATGTACAGCCAATGGCATTAAATACTTCAGCACAGGAAAACTGGAAACAATTCTGCCATATTCATGGGCTTCTGTCATTAAAGTCTTGGCTCTGGGCCCAATGGAGACTGTAAGCTCTAGTTGAGGTATGAGGAAAAGAACCTGAAATATAACAGCTACATTAACAAGTCAAGCTTGATGGCTTTTAGGGCAACAGAATAAGAGCTAACTTGGATCAGCTCAGGAGTTTGAATTGCACGGAAAAGAATATTGAGCACTAAGGAAGAAAAAATGTATAGAGGTTGAGGAGTGTATACAGATAGAAATAGATAGGTTAAGTGAGAGGGCAAGTATCTGATAGATGGAGTACAATGTTGGTAAATGACAAATCATCCACTTTGGAAGGAAAAGTAGAAGATCAGGTTCTTATTTAAATGGTGAAAGATTGTTGCTCTGTTAAGAGACTTGGATGTGCTCTTGCAAGAATCGCAAAATGTTTTTTTTTACAGGTGCAGCAGGTTATCAAGAAGGCAAATGGAATATTGGCCTTTGTTGCCGGAGGGATTGAATTTAAGAGCAGGGCGACAACGCTGTGTGCGTACATGGCACGGGTGGGACTGCACTTGGGAGTACCGCATGTTAGAATTGCTCTAGATGAGTCAGTATAGATGGGTGAATGGTCTTCATCGTGTAGTGATTCTATGAATGCAGGAAATCCTTGTTGAAATCAATCAAATTAGAAGTTGCGAGAAATAGGGATTGAAGTAGAAATGAGAGGTAAATAGAACATTGATAGTGGACAGGAATGTGGATTGTTGTAAAATTTACAGAAGAGTTGGGCCTCACATGAAAGCAAAGTGAGAAGGTTTTGAATGATGCCAAAATGAAGCTTTACTCAAGATATAGCAGCTGCACTTCTGGAAAACCCAGACAGATTGGAGGAGAGGAATGGCTTCATGGCCAAAAAAGGCAGCATGAAAGGGGATACCTGGAAGCCAGAAAGGAGAGGAGAGATGGCAGGAGCCATATGGAATGAATGGAAGAGGTGAAAACTTGAAAAAATGTATTAACTATAAGTATGTGATATAAAAAACAAATCCATTGAATAAGCATGTCATAAGAACATAAACATCTTACAACTTTAAAAGAATAACAGATGACAATCCAGACTCAGTGAGCATAGGCACTGAGCCACAATCTTTGGCCATAGTTTATTAATATTGCCAACTACAACATTAGTTACTGATCTGGGTATTGGTAACTCATGGTTTTTCTTGACTTCTGTTCAACATTACTCATGCTTTCCCCAGTCGGATGACTCGGGCTGTCATTGACGTTGCAAAATTAAAATGCTAAGTTTTAAAGTGCACAGGTTTTAAAAGCTTCTGAGCAAATAGATGATGGCAGCTGCTGGAATGGGGGATAGGCATTGGCAGAAGGCTGCAAATTACAGCTTTATTGTCATAAAATTTAATTTAACAATGGGTAATAAAGGAGTAAGGAAAGCCAAGCACTGAATACAAGAGCAGAAACAAAGTGTTCAAAATTAATATTATCCGCCTCTGGTCAGAGAATAAAGGAGATCAGAGTCATACAGCTCTTCAGCCTAACTGGCCCATGAAGACCAGAACATTCCATTCTAGCTAGTGCTATTTGCCAGAGTTTGGCTCACAATCTTCTAAACCTTTTCAATCCACGTAGCTATCCAAATGCCTTTTAAAAGTTGTTATAGTACATGCCTCAACTATTTCTTCTGACAGCTGATTCCACACAGATACCACTCTCTGTGTTGAAAAGTTGCCAGTCAAAATATTCTTAATTCTTTTCCCTCTCACCTTAATTCTAAGCCTCTTAGCTCTTGATTCCCCAGCTCTGGGGAAAATAAACAGTGGGCATTCACCCTAACTATGCCTCTCATAACTTTATACACCTCTAAGTCACCTATGCTCTAGTCCTAGCCTGCCCAAGATTTCCTTATAACTCAGTTCCTTGAGTCCTAGCAACATCTTTGTAATTCTTTTCTGCTATCTTTCCAGTTTAATAACATCTTTCCAACATCAGGGCCATCAAAGCTGAGCACAATATTCTAAGTGCAGCCTCATTTGCATCCTGTACAATTGTACCAATGTAATCCCACTTTTATACAAAATGCCCTGACTTATGAAGGCTAGTGTGTCAAAAGGCACCTTCTCCACCCTGCAATGAGCTACATACTTGTACTCCGAAGTCACACTGCTCTTCAACACTCCCAGGGCTCTGCCATTCACTGCCAAGATTTCACTTTCCAAAATGCAATACCTTGTTCTTCTCCAAATTAAACTATTTGTCATTCATCAGTCCACGTACTCTGTTGATCAAGACTCCCCTATAATTTTTTATAACATTTGGCATTGTCCTCCTAATTTAGTGCCATGTACAACCTAACTAATCATGCCTTGTACACACTTACCCAAATTATTAATATAGATGACAAACAACAATAGCACCAGCCTGAGGCACAACACCAGTCGTTGACTTCCTCTCTAGGAGACAATTTTTCACTTTCACCCTTTGCTTTCTACCATCAAGATAACTGCGCATGCAATTAGCCACCCTGGATTACATGCAATCTGACCTTCCAGAGCAGCTTTCCATGTGGAACCTTAACAAAGGCCTTACTTAAGTCCATACAAACCACATATACCACCCCACCTTCAACAAACTCCTCAGTCACATCATTAAAAACTCATTTTGAATTTGTAAGGCATGATCTCCCATGCACGAGGCCGTGTAGATCAGAATCAGATGTAATATCACTGCCACATGTCGTGAAATGTGTTGTTTTACGGCAACAGTGCATTGCAATACATAACAATAGGCAATAGGTGCAGGAGTAGGCCATTCGCCACTTCGAGCCAGCACCACCATTCACTGTGATCATGGCTGATCATCCACAATCAGTACCCCGTTCCTGCCTTCTCCCCATATCCCTTGGCTCTGCTATCATTAAGAGCTCTATCTAACTCTTTCCTGAAAGCATCCAGAGAATTGGCCTCCACGGCCTTCTGAGGCAGAGCAGTCCACAGATCCACAACTCTCTGGGTGAAAAAGTTTTTCATCAACTCCGTTCTAAATGGCCTACCCCTTATTCTCAAATTGTGGCCTCTGGTTCTGGACTCCCCCAACATTGGAAACATGTTTCCTGCCTCTAGCGTGTCCAATTCCTTAATAATCTTATATGTTTCAATCGGGTCCCCTCTCATCCTTCTAAATTCCAGTGTATACAAGCCCAGTCACTCCAATCTTTCAACATATGACAGTCCCACCATCCCGGGAATTAATCTCGTGAACCTCCGCTGCACTCACTCAATAGCAGGAATGTCCTTCCTCAAACTTGGAGACCAAAACTGTGCACAATACTCCAGGTGTGGTCTCACCAGGGCCCTGTACAACCGCAGAAGGACCTCTTTGCTCCTGTACTCAACTCCCCTCGTCATGAAGGCCAACATGCCATTAGTTTTCTTCACTGCCTGCTGTACCTGCATGCTTACTTTCAGTGACTGATGAACAAGGACACCTAGATCTCGTTGTACTTCCCCTTTTCCTAACTTAACACCATTCAAATAGTAATCTGGCTTCCTGTTCTTGCCACCAAAGTGGATAACCTCACATTTATCCACATTAAACTGCATCTGCCATGCATCTGCCCACTCACCCAACCTGTCCAAGTCATCCTGCATTATCTCAACATTCTCTGCACATTACACATTGCCACCCAGCTTCGTGTCATCTGCAGATTTGCTAATGTTACTTTTAATCCCTTCATCCAAATCATTAATGTATATTGTAAATAGCTGCGGTCCCAGCACCGAGCCTTGCGGTACCCCACTTGTCACCGCCTGCCATTCTGAAGGGGAGCCGTTAATCCCTACTCTTTGTTTCCTGTCTGCCAACCAATTTTCTATCCATATCAGTACCCTACCCCCAATAACATGTGCTCTAATTTTGCCCACTAATCTCCTATGTGGGACCTTATCAAAGGCTTTCTGAAAGTCCAGGTACACTACATCCACTGGCTCTCCCTTGTCCATTTTCGTAGTTACATCCTCAAAAAATTTCAGAAAATTAGTCAAGCATGATTTCCCCTTCGTAAATCCATGCTGACTCAGACCGATCCTGTTACTGCTATCCAAATGTGCCACTATTTCATCCTTTATAATTGACTCCAGCATCTTTCCCACCATTGATGTCAGGCTAACCGGTCTATAATTCCCTGTTTTCTCTCTCCCTCCTTTCTTAAAAAGTGGGATAACATTAGCTACCCTCCAGTCCTCAGGAACTGATCCTCCTGTCCCATGATCCTCTCATATCCCTTTTGCCAATCACTTGTCCAGCTCTTGGCTCCATCCCTCCCCCTCCTGTCTTCTCCTATCATTTTGGATCTCCCCCTCCCTCTCCCACTTTCAAACCTCTCACTAACTCTTCCTTCAGTTAGTCCTGACGAAGGGTCTCGGACCGAAACGTCGACTGTACCTCTTCCTAGAGATGCTGCCTGGCCTGCTGTGTTCACCAGCAACTTTGATGTGTGTTGCCTGAATCTATAGAACATTGGAAAATAATTACCAATGCATCCACGATTTCTGGAGCCACCTCCTTAAGAACCCTGGGGTGCAGACCATCAGGCCCTGGGGATTTATTAGCCTACAACGAAAACTAGAAACAAGAGAAAATCTGCAACTATAAATTTTTCTGTCATCATTCAAAAACTACAAGTTACAATAAGTATATACAAAAAAGAAAAATAAATTAAGTAAGTAGAGCAAAAAGAAAGGGGGATAAAGAACTGAGGTAGTGTTCATGGGTTCACTGTCCATTCAGAGATCTGATGGCAGAGGGGAAGAAGCTCCTCCTGAATCATCAAGTGTGTGTGTCTCCAGGCTCATGTGCCTCCCTGATGGTAGCAATGAGAAGAGAGCATGTCCTGAGTGATAGGGGTCCATTATGATGGATGCCACCTTTTTGAGGCATTGGCTTTTGAAGGTGTCCTGGAAGCTGGGGAGCCTAGTGGCCATGTTGGAGCTGGGTGAGTTTATAACTTTCTGCAGTTAGTTCCGATGCTCCATACCAAATGATGATGCAACCAGTTAGAATGCCCTCCATGGTACATCTGTAGAAATTTGCAAGTATCTTTGATGACTTCCAATTGTCCTTAAACTCCAAATGAAATATAGCAGCTGTTATGCCTTCTTTGTAATTGCACTTATATGTTGGGCCCAGGATAGACCCTCAGAGATGATTATACCCAGGAACTTGAAACTGCTCCATCTTTCCAAGTCTGATCTCTTGATGAAGATTGGTATGTGTCCCCTTACCTTCCCTTTCCCAAAGTCCTCAATCAACTTCTTGGTCTTTCCGACACTGAGTGCAAGGTTGTTGCTATGACAGCATTCAACCAGCTGGTCTATTTCACTCCTGTACGCCTCCTCACCACCATCTGAAAATCTGCTAACAATAGATGTGTTGTCGCCAAATCCATGGATGGCGTTTGAGCTGTGCCTGGCCACACAATCGTAGGTGCAGCGAGAATAGAGCAGTGGGCAAAGCATGCATCCTTGAGCTGTGCCAGTGTTGATTGTCAGCAAGGAGGAGATGTTATTTCTGATCTGCACAAACTATGGTCTCCCATTGAGGAAGTCAATGATCCATTTACGGATGGCCCAGGTTTTGGAGCTTGTTGATTAAAAATGAGGATATGACTGTGTTGAATGCTGAGCTGTAACAAACAAACAGCACCCTGACATAGGAACCACTATTGTCCAGGTGATCCCAAGCAAAGTGAAGAGCCAAGTGAGGTTACATCTGCTGTAGACCTATTGTGGTGATAGACAGATTGCGGTGGGTCCAGGTCCTTACTTAGGCAGAAGTTGATTCTGGCCATGGTGAACCTCTCAAAGCACTTCATCACAGTTGACGTGAGTGCCTCTGGGTGATAGTGATGGAGGAAATTCACCCTGCTCTTCTTGAGCAATGGTTCAATTGTTGCCCTTTTGAAGCAGATGGGAATCTCTGTCTGCAGCCGTGGGAGAATGAAGATGTTCTTGAACATTCCTGCCAATTGTTTGGCACGGGCTTTCAGAACCCCACCAGGTACACTGCCAGGGTCTGATGCCTTTGCGAGGGATCACCCTTTTTAAACGATGCAGCCTCCGAGGCAGAGGTCACAGGGCTGTCAGATGCTGCAGGAATTTGCACAGGTATCATTTTATTCTCCCTTTCAAGCGTGCAAAAAAGGTATTGAGCTCATGTGGGAGTAAAGTGCCACAGCCATTCATGACGTTAGGTTTCGCTTTGTAAGAAATAATGGCCTGCAAACATTGCCAGAGCTGACGTGCATCTGATTCTGTCTCTAATCAAAATCAGTATTGTTTCTTTTTGCCCTTAAAATAGCCTTCCATAGGTCATACCTGGACTTCTGATATAGTTCTGGATCACCAGTCTTGAATGCTACAGATCTAGCCCTCAGCAGACTACGAATCTCCTGCTTTATTCACAGCATTTAGTTTGGGTATGTCTGGTATGTTCACAAAGGTACACACTCATCTGCAGAAGTCGGTGACAACTGTGGCCAAATTATTCAGACTCAAAGATGAATCCCTGAATATTGATTATCCTTAATCAACCCAGTCTTTCCAGATGTACATATATCTTATCCCTCTGAAACTTCATTAGTAACTTGCCTTCCGTAGGTTCACTGGTTCCCAGGTTTGTCCTTACTGCCCTTCTTAAATAAGGCATAACATTCACTACTCTCTAGTCTACCAGCACCTCACTCATGGCTAACACTGGGCTCCTTCAATTTCTTCCTGAGGTTCCCACTTTGTTCTTGGGTATACATGTCAGGTCCTGGAAATTTGTCTACTTTCATGGCTTTTAAAACATCTACAGTACCTCCTCTACTGTAATGGAGACTATCCCCGAGACCTCCCCATTTACTTTTTCAAGTTCTGAAAACTTCATGCCTTTCCCCATGGTAAAAGCAGAGGAGAAATATTCATTACGAACTTTGCCCATCTCCTACAGCTCCACACAATGGTGACACTTTGACCTTCGAGGGGCCCTATTCTCTCTCTGCCTCCTTTTGTCCTCCCAATTTCCTACACAAACACACTGCTGAATCCCCTATACTCCGGGGATCTGATGATCCTAACTGCCAACATCCGGCCTATGCCTCCTTTTTCCTGGTCAGGGCCTTGATTTCTCACATCATCTATGGTTTGCTATTCTTACCAGCCTTTTCCCCTGCAATCAACTGATTCCAATTGACATTTACAAGCTCTTACCTCATAGTGGCCAATGATCCCACCGTACTCTGCCGTTGCCTCCTCAGTCTCTTGCCTTGCCCTATTATCCAAGAGTAGGTTGAGTTTTGACCTCTCCCTAGTCAGGTCCTGTATATATTGCCCTAGGGAAGTTTCCTCAATCCATGCAAATTCCACTCCAACAAAGCCTCGATATGACAGTGGTCACTATCTATGTTAAAGTAAAAATCCCTGCTATAATGACCTTATTGTACTCAACTCTGCCCAATCTCCATGCATATTTGGTCTTCTAATTCCTGTTGATGGTTTGGGGGGTGGGGGGGGGGGTGTCTATCATACTTGATGTCAGCAACATCATTGGTCCTTTCTTATTTCTCAGTTCGAACCATAAAGCCTCACTTAATGATCCTCCAGTAAGTTTAATCTCCGACTACTGCAGTGGCAATTCTCTTAATCAAAAACACAACTCCCCTTATGTCCTGCTGAATGCACCTGAATCCTGGAACATTAAACTGCTAGTCCTGTTCCTCCCTAAACCACATTTTCATAATGGCTAGAATACTCCAGTCCTATGTAGCTATCCAGGCCCTACGTTATTTGTCAGACCTTTTACATTGAAATAAATGCAATTTAATCCAGCAACACACATCAAAGTTGCTGGTGAACGCAGCAGGCCAGGCAGCATCTCTAGGAAGAGGTACAGTCGACGTTTCAGGCCGAGACCCTTCATTGGCCTGAAACGTTGACTGTACCTCTTCCTAGAGATGCTGCCTGGCCTGCTGCGTTCACCAGCAACTTTGATGTGTGTTGCTGAATTTCCAGCATCTGTAGAACTCCTCGTGTTTGCAATTTAATCCAGTTGGCTTTCCTCACTCCCTGTCATTCTTCTGGCTGTCATGCCTGTTCATGTTGCTGGCATTGATTTCTGCATCACATTAAAGCCTCCCTGATGCTTGAGATCTCACTAACCCTTGCCAATCTAGTTTAAACCTATCCTAAAGGTACTAATTTATGCATGGTAGGATGTTGGTCCTCCTTCAGTTCAGATGTAACACGTCCTTCCTGTACAGGTCACCTCTTCCCCAGAAGAGATCCCAATTGTCCAAAGATCTGAATTTCTACCCTCTATACTGATTTTTCAGCCACACATTCATTTATCATATCCATATCCTCCTATTCTTACCCACACTAGCATGCGGCAATGGAAGTAATCCAAAAATTAGTACCCTCGAGGTTCTGCTTTCTAATTTCTTCCCTCGGTCCCTATATTCACTGTCCCCATGTCATTTGTGGCAACATGCGTATTGACTTTTAGCTGCTCACTTTGCTCCTTGAGAAAGTTCTGCAGCTCTAGATGATATCCCGAACCCTGGAATCAGGGAGCTAACAAACAACTCTAGAGTCTTTTTTTTGTGACCAAAGAATCTCTTGTCTGCTCCCATCTTGCCACCAAACTATAACGTCCTCCATCACCCTTCGAGCCCGAGTCTCAGAGCCAGGCCTGGGAGACTCTTTCTACTTTCTTCTACTGAATGGCCATCATCATAGCAAACTCTTCTGTGACCTTTATCACCACTTCTCAAAGCAGGCTACGGTGCAACCCATCTCAACTTGGTTAACCTATAGTCCTGGAGGATGTCCATGATACCTTTTCATAATGAATACCCCTTTGTGGCACAGTTATTCATGAGTCTGTTCTGATCTCTCTGATACCCTGGGAGCACTCTCCTCCATCACTGCAGAATCCAGTCAGTGGCAACACTCACCTGCAATAGGATGGATTCCATTTGTAATGTAGTATAACCCTTTAAAAGCAGGCTATAGTGATTGAGCATGGAAGGCTAAATATCAGCTATTGTGAAAACATGAAACTATCATCTGAAATTGTTTTGCAGGGAAACCCAAAAAAACCATTATGAAAAGTGCAATTGAGGATTCTTTATGGGCATTCATAAACTTTAGAATGAACCACAATGCTGTTTTAAAGCCACTACAAGGCAGTAAAGAAATTTCTCATCCTGAATATCTCAGATCAATCTGATTGGATTCAGAGTTCTGGTTAAAGGACATTGACATGAAATATTTCCTGCTGCTCTCTGTGGATACCTAGACTGCTGGTTGTTGGATTTTGTTTCAAAACATACCTAATTGGCTGTAAAGCTCTTTGGAATGCCCAGCAAATGGGAGAGGTGCTATATAAATGCACATCCACCTTTCATTTAAAGCTCACTTCTCCTACATGCACCTCCACTGTGCTCTGGTTGAAAATGAATGGCAGCACCTACTGCATGGGAGTCAGATCTGCTCTTTTCAGATTCAGTTAAATTCAGTGAGATAGTTAAAAAGGGAAAAATATCAGAGTGCAAATCACTTCTAAGAAATCCTCAATCATCTCATATTTAGCTAGGAATAGATGTGAACCAAAGTCTGACTGCTAATCTAGCTGAGCTTCAGTCAGTGCATAGCTAGGGATCAAAGGGAAAGGGTAGGAGAGATGTCAAAAAACAAAAACAGATATATCCTTTTGGAAAAGGAGCTCCTTCCCTAGTTCAATTTGGCTGTAATACAAATCATTCCAAGCACACAGTCAACCGCGTCTGTGGCATGTGGCATTTGGCATTACTCCAGTGAAAAGGTCAGTGCCTTCAGGGTAAATCTTTAATTCTCACTTCTTCACTCTGGGAAAATATGCAATTTTCCCTAAAGCTCCTCAACAACTCGGCACTTGGATCAACGTGATCACACAATTAAACACCACTGAACATAGCACTGTTTATATTCATATTTAATAGTGCTATTCAGAGTAAGGCATACCATCTTCAATGATTCTGAGAATTCATTAATTCTACATTTCATTTTTATTTCCTCCATATGAAAGAAAACTCCAGAAAATAATACTGATTTTGGATCAAATGACATCAGCATAAATGGTCTAAAATTATGGTTTAAGTAACTGAATTTTTGTTTATTTTCAGGTCACTGTATTTAAAAATCACAGTAATATAGCAGTTAGCATAATGCTATTATATCTGTACAGAGTTTACACGTTCTCCCCGAGACCATGTGGGTTTCCTCTGGGTGGTCGTTTCCTCCCACATTTCAAAGACATATGAGTAGGTTAATTGGTCACATGGTGTAATTAGACAGCATGGGCTTGTTGAACCAATAGAACTTATTACTGCTTTGTATCCCTAAATAACTAAAACTTTCTTAACCTCCCAATAGGTTCCAAACTTTACATGTTAGGTGTTTTTTTTTCCCCATATTCATCACATCTTCAATTTCAAACTACACTTGCTATTAATTCCTGTTATAGAAACATAGAAACATAGAAAATAGGTGCAGGAGTAGGCCATTCGGCCCTTCGAGCCTGCACCGCCATTTATTCTGATCATGGCTGATCATCCAACTCAGAACCCAGCCTTCCCTCCATACCCCGTGACCCCTGTAGCCACAAGGGCCATATCTAACTTCCTTTTAAACATAGCTAATGAACTGGCCTCAACAGTTTGCTGTGGCAGAGAATTCCACAGATTCACCACTCTCTGTGTGAAGAAGTTTTTCCTAACCTCGGTCCTAAAAGGCTTCCCCTCTATCCTCAAACTGTGACCCCTCGTTCTAGACCTCCCCAACATCGGGAACAATCTTCCCGCATCTAGCCTGTCCAATCCCTTTAGGATCTTATACGTTTCAATCAGATCCCCCCTCAATCTTCTAAATTCCAACGAGTACAAGCCCAGTTCATCCAGTCTTTCTTCATATGAAAGTCCTGCCATCCCAGGAATCAATCTGGTGAACCTTCTTTGTACTCCCTCTATGGCAAGGATGTCTTTCCTCAGATTAGGGGAACAAAACTGCACACAATACTCCAGGTGTGGTCTCACCAAGGCCTTGTACAACTGCAGTAGTACCTCCCTGCTCCTGTACTCGAATCCTCTCGCTATAAATGCCAGCATACCATTCGCCTTTTTCACCGCCTGCTGTACCTGCATGCCCACTTTCAATGACTGGTGTATAATGACACCCAGGTCTCGTTGCACCTCCCCTTTTCCTAATCGGCCACCATTCAGATAATAATCTGTTTTCCTATTTTTGCCACCAAAGTGGATAACTTCACATTTATCCACATTAAATTGCATCTGCCATGAGTTTGCCCACTCACCCAACCTATCCAAGTCACCCTGCATCCTCTTAGCATCCTCCTCACTGCTAACACTGCCACCCAGCTTCGTGTCATCCGCAAACTTGGAGATGCTGCATTTAATTCCCTCATCCAAGTCATTAATATATATTGTAAACAACTGGGGTCCCAGCACTGAGCCTTGCGGTACCCCACTAGTCACCGCCTGCCATTCTGAAAAGGTCCCGTTTATTCCCACTCTTTGCTTCCTGTCTGCTAACCAATTCTCCACCCACACCAATACCTTACCCCCAATACCATGTGCTTTAAGTTTGCACACTAATCTCCTGTGTGGGACCTTGTCAAAAGCCTTTTGAAAATCCAAATATACCACATCCACTGGTTCTCCCCTATCCACTCTACTAGTTACATCCTCAAAAAATTCTATGAGATTCGTCAGACATGATTTTCCTTTCACAAATCCATGCTGACTTTGTCCGATCATTTCACCGCTTTCCAAATGTGCTGTTATCACATCCTTGATAACTGACTCCAGCAGTTTCCCCACCACCGACGTTAGGCTAACCGGCCTATAATTCCCCGGTTTCTCTCTCCCTCCTTTTTTAAAAAGTGGGGTTACATTAGCCACCCTCCAATCCTCAGGAACTAGTCCAGAATCTAACGAGTTTTGAAAAATTATCACTAATGCATCCACTATTTCTTGGGCCACTTCCTTAAGCACTCTGGGATGCAGACCATCTGGCCCTGGGGATTTATCTGCCTTCAATCCCTTCAATTTACCTAACACCACTTCCCTACTAACATGTATTTCGCTCAGTTCCTCCATCTCACTGGACCCTCTGTCCCTTACTATTTCTGGAAGATTATTTATGTCCTCCTTAGTGAAGACAGAACCAAAGTAATTATTCAATTGGTCTGCCATGTCCTTGCTCCCCATAATCAATTCACCTGTTTCTGTTTGCAGGGGACCTACATTTGTCTTTATCAGTCTTTTCCTTTTTACATATCTATAAAAGCTTTTACAGTCCGTTTTTATGTTCTCTGCCAGTTTTCTCTCATAATCTTTTTTCCCCTTCCTAATTAAGCCCTTTGTCCTCCTCTGCTGAACTCTGAATTTCTCCCAGTCCTCAGGTGAGCCACTTTCTCTGGCTAATTTGTATGCTACTTCTTTGGAATTAATACTATCCCTAATTTCTCTTGTCAGCCACGGGTGCACTACCTTCCTTGATTTATTCTTTTGCCAAACTGGGATGAACAATTGTTGTAGTTCATCCATGCAACCTTTAAATGCCTGCCATTGCATATCCACCGTCAATCCTTGAAGTGTCATTTGCCAGTCTATCTTAGCTAATTCACGTCTCATACCTTCAAAGTTACCCCTCTTTAAGTTCAGAACCTTTGTTTCTGAATTAACTACGTCACTCTCCATGTTAATGAAGAATTCCACCATATTATGGTCACTCTTACCCAAGGGGCCTCTCACGACAAGATCGCTAATTAACCCTTCCTCATTGCTCAAAACCCAGTCCAGAATAGCCTGCTCTCTAGTCGGTTCCTCGACATGTTGGTTCAAAAAACCATCCCGCATACATTCCAAGAAATCCTCTTCCTCAGCACCTTTACCAATTTGGTTCACCCAGTCTACATGTAGATTGAAGTCACCCATTATAACTGCTGTTCCTTTATTGCACACATTTCTAATTTCCTGTTTAATACCATCTCCGACCTCACTACTACTGTTAGGTGGCCTGTACACAACTCCCACCAGCGTCTTCTGCCCCTTAGTGTTACGCAGCTCTACCCATATCGATTCCACATCTTCCCGGCTTATGTCCTTCCTTTCTATTGCGTTAATCTCTTTTTTAACCAGCAACGCCACCCCACCTCCCCTTCCTTCATGTCTATCCCTCCTGAATATTGAATATCCCTGAACGTTGAGCTCCCATCCCTGGTCACCCTGGAGCCATGTCTCTGTGATCCCAACTATATCATAATCATTAATAACAATCTGCACTTTCAATTCATCCACCTTATTACGAATGCTCCTTGCATTGACACATAAAGCCTTCAGGCGCTCTTTTACAACTCTCTTAGCCCTTTTTAATGCTTGCCCTGGATTTGTCGGCCTGCCACTTTTACTTTTCCCCTTTGTACTTTTTGCTTCTACGCTCACTTTACACCCCTCTGTCTCTCTGCACTGGTTCCCATCCCTCTGTTGTGAACTAACCTCCTCACACCTAGCCGCTTTAATTTGATTCCCACCCCCCAACCATTCTAGTTTAAAGTCACCTCAGTAGCCCCCGCTAATCTCCCTCCCAGGATATTGGTCCCCCTAGGATTTAAGTGTAACCCGTCCTTTTTGTACAGGTCACACCTACGCCAAAAGAGGTCCCAATGATCCAAAAACTTGAATCCCTGCCCCCTGCTCCAATCCCTCAGCCACGCATTTATCCTCCACCTCATCGCATTCCTACTCTCACTGTCGCGTGTCGCGTGTTTCTCCTTCTGCACCATGGAAATGCATTTTAAGTCTACTGAATCTATTTTGTGATGGTACACAGTATTAAACTATAATTATCTTTTTGATAACATTTAGTTTTCACAATGTCATATATTTACATGAAACATATACCAGTTTTAATATGTTGAGCATGTTTCCCTTATTAAAAGTATTTACTTAAATCATTTGCTCCTGTTTGAACATCTGAGGATTCCAGAGAATATTTCCTCATCCTCTTATAGAAACAAAGAAACATAGAAAATAGGTGCAGGAGTAGGCCATTCGGCCCTTTGAGCCTGCACCACCATTTATTATGATCATGGCTGATCATCCAACTCAGAACCCCGCCCCAGCCTTCCCTCCATACCCCCTGACCCCCGTAGCCACAAGGGCCATATCTAACTCCCTCTTAAATATAGCCAATGAACTGGCCTCAACTGTTCCCTGTGGCAGAGAATTCCACAGATTCACCACTCTCTGTGTGAAGAAGTTTTTCCTAATCTCGGTCCTAAAAGGCTTCCCCTCTATCCTCAAACTGTGGCCCCTCGTTCTGGACTTCCCCAACATCGGGAACAATTTTCCTGCATCTAGCCTGTCCAATCCCTTTAGGATCTTATATGTTTCAATCAGATCCCCCCTCAATCTTCTAAATTCCAACGAGTACAAGCCCAGTTCATCCAGTCTTTCTTCATATGAAAGTCCTGCCATCCCAGGAATCAATCTGGTGAACCTTCTTTGTACTCCCTCTATGGCAAGGATGTCTTTCCTCAGATTAGGGGAACAAAACTGCACACAATACTCCAGGTGTGGTCTCACCAAGGCCTTGTACAACTGCAGTAGTACCTCCCTGCTCCTGTACTCGAATCCTCTCGCTATAAATGCCAGCATACCATTCGCCTTTTTCACCGCCTGCTGTACCTGCATGCCCACTTTCAATGACTGGTGTATAATGACACCCAGGTCTCGTTGCACCTCCCCTTTTCCTAATCGGCCACCATTCAGATAATAATCTGTTTTCCTATTTTTGCCACCAAAGTGGATAACTTCACATTTATCCACATTAAATTGCATCTGCCATGAATTTGCCCACTCACCCAACCTATCCAAGTCACCCTGCATCCTCTTAGCATCCTCCTCACAGCTAACACTGCCACCCAGCTTCGTGTCATCCGCAAACTTGGAGATGCTGCATTTAATTCCCTCATCCAAGTCATTAATATATATTGTAAACAACTGGGGTCCCAGCACTGAGCCTTGCGGTACCCCACTAGTCACCGCCTGCCATTCTGAAAAGGTCCCGTTTATTCCTACTCTTTGCTTCCTGTCTGCTAACCAATTCTCCACCCACACCAATACCTTACCCCCAATATCGTGTGCTTTAAGTTTGCACACTAATCTCCTGTGTGGGACCTTGTCAAAAGCCTTTTGAAAATCCAAATATAACACATCCACTGGTTCTCCCCTATCCACTCTACTAGTTACATCCTCAAAAAATTCTATGAGGTTCGTCAGACATGATTTTCCTTTCACAAATCCATGCTGACTTTGTCCGATCATTTCACTGCTTTCCAAATGTGCTGTTATCACATCTTTGATAACTGACTCCAGCAGTTTCCCCACCACCGACATCACCTTTATAGCAGATGATAAAGGTTGTGCATTGCAATTCAGTTCTCCCATATTGGAAGCATTTTGCTAGTGTGCAGAATTTAAATTTAGAAATTCAGAATCAGTTTTAATAGCACTGGCATATTTTATGAAATTTGTTGTTTTGTGGCAGCAGCACATTGTAATACCTAACATTTTAAAAACCAAATTACAATAAGAAATAAATATAAAAATTAAATAAGTAGTGCTAACAGGGAGTAAAAACAAAATAAAAATTATAGTTAGTAGTGTACATGGGTTCATTGTCCATTTGGAAGTGTGATGGCAGAGGGGAAAAAACTATTCCTGAAATATTGAGTGTGTGCCTTCAGGCTCATATGACGGTAGCAATAAGAGAGCGTTTCCTGGGTGATGGATGCTACCTTTTTGAGGCATCGCCTTTTGAAGGTGCCCTTGATGCTGGGAAGGCAAGTGCCCATAATCAAGCTGTCTGAATTTAGAACTTCTTGCAGCTTTTTCCCAATTGTACTGCGCCCCCTCCATGCCAAATGGTAATGCAACCAGTTAGAATGTTCTCCATGGTGTATTTCTCCATGTAGAAATGTGCATGAGACTTTGGCGACGTATCAAATCTCCTCAAACGCCTAATAAAATAAAGCCACTGTCATGCCATCTTTGTAATTGCATCAATATGTTGGGCTCAGGATAGATCTTCAGAGATGGTGACACCCAGGAACATGAAACTGCTCTCCCTTTCCACTGCTGATGCCTTAATGAGGACAGATGCGTGTTCCCTTGACCTCCCCTTCCTGATGTCTGTAATCAACTCCTGATTATGAGTGCAAGGATGATGTTGCAACGTCATGCAACCAGATGGTCTGTCTCACTCCTGTACATCTCATCACCATCTGGATTTCTACCAACAATAGTTGTCACAACAGCAAATTTATAGATTGTGTTTGAGACTTGGGTATAAAGACAGTAGAGCAGTGGGCTAAGCATTGTTCCTTCACATATGTCACTGAGGAGGAAATGTTTGTTCTGATCTGCACTGGGCATTGTCTTACATCGAAGAAATCAAGGGTTCAGTTGCAAAGGGGGTTACAGAGGCCCAGGTTCTAGAGCTTGTTAAAATATTAAGTTGTGTATATTGCTGAGATAACGTACATGAATGTATATTGCTAAGGTGACTCAATATGTATAACCTATTTGACATATTGGTTACTTTCTAAAGTCTGAATAAATTAGACACATCAGCATTCAATGATAAATTGCTTCTTTTAAATTGTTGGCACCAAATGTTGAGAGTCTGGTTTTCTGTAAATGTCCTTTAAAAAAAACACTAGAAAGCAGATTCCAAATATTTAAATTCAAATAACTCAAATTAGTAATTCAGAGAGTTGACACCCATCATTTCTAAGATATTAATATGCTAGTTGTGATTTAAAAAAAGCTGAGCAAAAGGCATTTTATTGATTTGATGAACTTCTGAGAAACCACTAACGGTACAAATTGAGTGACATCAACAAAGCAAAGCACAACTTAATGTGCCAAGAATATGGCAATACTTGGTAAGCTGGCATTGGCTGTGAGAAAAGATATTTCACATAGAAACCTAACAAGCCATTGAATCTCAAGTCTATTGTCCATTCATTTAGATTGCGTTCAAGTATGGATTAGTTACAATGATCTTGGTATCCCAGTAGATCCACCATGTCAATTCTAGAACATTAGCAGAGATCCTGATTGAGGTATCTCAAAGTTCAAAGTAAATTATCAGAGTATATATATGTCACCATATACAACCTGAGATTCATTTTCCCGAGTATGCCCACAGTAAATCTATAGAACAGTAACTATAACAGGATTCAATGAAAAATCAAATAGAGTGTAGAAAACAACAAACTGTGTAAATAAGTAATAATAATAAATAACGAGAACATGAAATAACAAGATAGAGTCCTTAAAATGAGATCATTAGTTATGAGAACATCTCAATGGATGGGCAGGTGAGTGTAGTATACCCCTTTTGTTCAAGAACCTGAGGGGGTGAACCAAGTGATTCTTGAAATATCACCATTAATACCTTCACAATCTCTTTAGCTACACTTCCAGGTGGAGTCCATCTGGTCCAGGTGACTTATCCACCTTCTGACCTTTCAGTTCCCAAGCACTCTAATTTCTGGCATGCTGCTGGTGTCTTCTACAATGAAGTCTGATGCAAAATATTTAAGTTAGTCTGCCATTTCTTTGACCCCCATTACTACCTCTCCATTGTCATTTTCCAGTGATCCGATATTCACTCTCACCTCTCCGTTACTCTGCACAAAAAGTATCTGGAAAAAACACAGCTTCTTTTGGTTCCATTCCCATTCTGACATGTCTATCCACAGCCTCCTCTACTGTAAAGATGAAGCCACACTCAGGTTGGAGGAACAACACCTTATATTCCGTCTGGGTAGCCTCCAACCTGATGGCATGAACATTGACTTCTCTAACTTCCGCTAGGCCCCACCTCCCCCTCGTACCCCATCTGTTACTCATTTTTATGCACACATTCTTTCTCTCACTCTCCTTTTTCTCCCTCTGTCCCTCTGAATATACCTCTTGCCCATCCTCTGGGTCACCCCCCCCCCCCGTCTTTCTTCCTGGACCTCCTGTCCCATGATCCTCTCGTATCTCCTTTTGCCTATCACCTGTCCAGCTCTTGGCTCTATCCCTCCCACTCCTGTCTTCTCCTATCATTTTGCATCTCCCCCTCCCCCTCCAGCTTTCAAATCCCTTACTCACTCTTCCTTCAGTTAGTCCTGACGAAGGGTCTCGGCCTGAAACGTCGACTGCACCTCTTCCTATAGATGCTGCTTGGCCTGCTGCGTTCACCAGCAACTTTGATGTATGTTGCTTGAATTTCCAGCATCTGCAGAATTCCTGTTGTTAGCTTCTTTTGGTATCCTATTTTATATTATTGGCTAGCTTACCTTGATATTTCATGTTTTCTCTCTTTTAAGTTATCTCTACTTTCTTGAAAGTTTGCACAGATTCAGCATGTCATCTAAAACTTTGACAAACCTCTTTAGACATGTAGTGGAAAATATTCAGAGTGCTCGCGTCACAGCTGGTTTGGAAACACCAATGCCCAAGAATAGAAAAGCCAACAAAAAGTGGTAGATTCAGCCCAGTCCATCACTGACAAGGCTGTCCCCTCACCAAGAAGCACTACCACAAGAAAGCAGCATCCTTTATCAAGGATCCCCACCATCCAGCCTTGCTCTGTTCTTGTTACTACCATCTTGATTCTTGATTACCTGACTGGCAGACCACAGTACGTGTGCCTGCAACACTGTGTGTCCGACAGAGTGATCAGCAGCACTGGGGCTCCACAGGGGACTGTCTTGTTGCCCTTTCTCTTCACCATTTACACCTCGGACTTCAACTACTGCACAGAGTCTTGTCATCTTCAGAAGTTTTCGGATGACTCTGCCATAGTTGGATGCATCAGCAAGGGAGATGAGGCTGAGTACAGGGCTACGGTAGGAAACTTTGTCACATGGTGTGAGCAGAATTATCTGCAGCTTAATGTGAAAAAGACTAAGGAGCTGGTGGTAGACCTGAGGAGAGCTAAGGTACCGGTGACCCCGTTTCCATCCAGGGGGTCAGTGTGGACATGGTGGAGGATTACAAATACCTGGGGATACGAATTGACAATAAACTGGACTGGTCTAAGAACACTGAGGCTGTCTACAAGAAGGGTCAGAGCTGTCTCCATTTCCTGAGGAGACTGAGGTCCTTTAACATCTGCCGGACGATGCTGAGCATGTTCTACGAGTCTGTGGTGGCCAGTGCTATCATGTTTGCTTTTGTGTGCTGGGGCAGCAGACACCAACAGAATCAACAAACTCATTCATAAGGCCAGTGATGTTGTGGGGATGGAACCGGACTCTCTGACGGTGGTGTCTGAAAAGAGGATGCTGTCTAAGTTGCATGCCATCTTGGTCAATGTCTCCCATCCACTACATAATGTACTGGGTGGACACAGGGGTACATTCAGCCAGAGACTCATTCCACCGAGATGCAACACAGAGCGTCATAGGAAGTCATTCCTGCCTGTGGCCATCAAACTTTACAACTCCTCCCTTGGAGGGTCAGACACCCTGAACCGATAGGCTGATCCTGGACTAATTTCATAATTTACTGGCATAATTTACATACTACTATTTAACTATTTATTACTATTTTTCTATTACTATTCTATTACTATTTCTTATTTCTATGACTATTACTATTTACTAATAGTAGTATTACTATTACTATTTATTATTTATGGTGCAACTGTAACAAAAACCAAGTTCCCCCGGGATCAATAAAGTATGACTATGACTGTCAAGCAAGAGGTATAGAAGCCAACACCACCAGATTCAGCAACAGTTAATACCCTACAATCACCTTGCTTCTGAGCCAGTCAGGATAATTTCCATTCACTTCAACTCGATTGATTCCACAAACTGTAGATTGTTTCAAGGATTCTACATCTTCTCAGTATTAAAGTAAAGGCATCCGTTAGTCTTGCGAGACCATGGATCTGCGCCTGGGAAGCCTTCACTCTCCAGGGCGCAGGCCTGAGCAAGGTTGTATGGAAGACCGGCAGTTGCTCATGCTGCAAGTCTCCCCTCTCCACACCAATGCTGTCCAAAGGAAGGGCATTAGGACCCATACAGCTTGGCACCGGTGTTGTCGCAGAGCACTGTGTGATTAAGTGCCTTGCTCAAGGACACAACACGCTGCCTCGGCAGGGGCTCGAACTCACGACCTTCAGGTAGCTAGTCCAATGCCTTAACCACTTGGCCATGTGCCCACACGTATTATTTATTATATATTTGCACAGATTGCCTTCTTTTGCACATTGATTGTAAGTCTTTGTAGTTTTTTTCTTGATTCTGTTGTATTTCTTTGTTCTACCTTGAGAATGCCAACAAGAAAATGAATTGCAAAGTAGTATATGGTGACATAAGTACTGAAAATAATTTTATTTTGTAAGTTTCAGCTTTGATTTACTTTGAAGCTGATCACTATGCAATTCACTGAGATTTAGACTTAGGTATAGTCTTTGTGAAATACCATGGATGTTTCAGCAAAATCATATCAAAGAATTGTCCAAAAGTCACAGGGTATTCTTAACCAATACAATTGGGTTCAAGTATGTGAATGAGAACTTTCTTTACAAGTTTTATAACATCAGAACGTTTCGTTGTAGAGTATAATTTAGTTAGGAGCAAAAATTTTAGTTATGCATTTTCTAACCCTCCTCTGTATCCAGAAGAAGCAGCTGACAAATTCCATTCACACAATAGCTGTATTGTACATAATTAAGCCTGAG
The DNA here is from genome assembly GCF_963921235.1 of Mobula hypostoma. NCBI lineage: Eukaryota > Metazoa > Chordata > Chondrichthyes > Myliobatiformes > Myliobatidae > Mobula > Mobula hypostoma. The sequence continues at coordinate 107,115,379 of NC_086105.1, read as the reverse complement.
GTTTTATTGCACATTTACAAGAAAAACAGTAACTTTACAAAAATATCTACACTGAACAGCACATATTTTCACTTTTTGCCCACTTTATAGAAATGCAAAACTAAGAGATAGCAAAAACTGCTGTTGTTCATCTTTGAAATAAAAACAAAAGAAACTAATAGGCAATACGTGATATATTCCATTGAAAGTGTAAAATTTTATAAATAGCAGTTTTTAAAAAAAGAGTTGTAGACATTTTTTTTACATTTTCTCTCAAAGTTCCATTTTACATGTTCCCAGTTCATATGTGGTCATTCACCTGGATATGACCGTTAATTTAGAGATCTGAATAGAATAAATAATGTATTGAACATTTTAAAGAAAACAAAGTTCAAAAATGCAACTTTATAAAATCTGTCATTATCAAAATATACTTTAAAAAGTTCAATTTACACAAAGATCCAAGACTTCCCTTCATTTAAAAGTATGTTTTTAAACTTCAATGGAACTTCACATCAAATGGAGAAAAGAGTTGTGACTGTACATACAAGTAACACAATGACCAGGCACTTGAAATGCACCTTTTCATCTGCAAAGTGCACAAATTCTCGTGCTTTTGTTTAGTTAAAAATAAAAATCACATCTGGTCTCTGAATGACTTCACATATCAAATAATATCAACATTAACAAGTAACTGAAGCATAAGTTTACATTAATACACAAAATGAAAGTTAAATCAGATTTTTACTCTGGTTTATGGAATGCTACAAGTACAATGATTTTGGAGTTACTAGGATGATTAATAGTTAGAAACCATTAATCGCAATTATGAAATATCTGGAAATTCTAAAAACATAGTTACTGTTGGTTGTAAAGGTATACTTATTCTGATACTGGAATATTTCCATGAACAGGCTAGAGCAAGAATTAGATATACAGAATAACAATTAATAATTTGTTCTTAAACTGATCCTCAATTACACCCATAAATCTAAAGCTGCCTCTAAGTTCTACATTTTCTCTTTATTGCAAGATATAACTGCCCTGCATTAAAAAATGTAAATTAGATGAAGTGATTCAATTATATGGTTTAGACCATATATATTTTATCACCCTAATAATTTTACAAGTGGAGTACAGGAAAACATGTTCAATTTAGCAACCATACAGAAAAATAAAACAAACCCAAAAACAGTTGTGAAAATTCAAAAATCAGGGGTTAAAAAAGCATAGTATCAGGAATACAGGTACTAAATTTTACAATGTTACCTCAACACCATCTTGCCTGCTCCATTCTCTTGCTCATGGGAAGTTTGCTGTGGGCTTAGAGTGGGTGCAGCGGAGATATACAATAAAGGTTGTGAGATTTTAGTTGTATGGAAAAGCCAAGAAAGTTCTTTTCAGAACAAATGGTTAATGGGAAACTTGAAGGCACGTACAGATTTTCCAATGGTTTTGATAGATTGAACTTAGCCAATTTAGTTCATATTCTCTCTGCATATTCTTATTGTAATAAAGCACAATAGTTCTCCACATTTAAATTTAATCTCCCATATTTTGTAAAATTCACTAGTCAATATCCTTTTAAAATATTACCACCCTCACTGTTCATTAGATTTCCAAGATGCATGACATCTACTAATTTTGAAATCTAGAAGTCAAAAGTCAAAAATACCCAATACCAACTCTTGGTGATAGAGCAATCTGTCTCTCAGCCAACATCATAATCTAACAGCCACTACCCCTTTAATCCCATTGCCTTCAATTATGCTAAGCTTGTCATGTTAAATTTATGTTTTCCTTGCAGTTTGCCTGAATGCAAAGATATTACAATGCACGGAGGAAAAGGGCAGACAGGAAAAGAAGGGAGTATGAAAAATGTTTGTTGCACTTGCATACCACCTTGGCAAATGGTACATATGCATCACATGCGTAGTTGGTAATACAGGCAACTCAATAGGTCAAAACATAGCATAATTAGCATCATACTTGCAATATTTAATTTCACACAAACTCATTAACTAGTTGAAAGTGTGAAGCATGATGTGATTGGTGACTCTCAAATTATCACTTTCACTTATTAAAGACCAAAATAGTCTGAGTGAAGGCATTTTTAAAATTTCAAGAATACTTCAAGGGAAAAGATTATTGCAGCTCTGAAGCAATAAATATACAAGCCTATGTGCTTAGTTTCTGTACAAAGCATAACTCTTCCTCACCAGCCCTATTCCACATACAGAAAAGTAATCTGTAAACATCCTCTCATTTTATATTTTCAATCTCAAGGGCCCATAATTTAATAATTCATGTCTCAAAGCCAGAATTGTACGGCAGACAATTTCAACACATTGCAAGCTTGAAATGGTTGTGTAGTTTTAAGCTGGTTTGTGTATGAAAAACATGGTGGACCTCCTTTTCCAGAGGGATTACTCAGTCCTGAGTAAGGGTCTCAGCCTGAAACATCGGCTGTACTCCTTTATATAGCTGCTGCCTAGCCTTCTGAGTACCTCCAGCATTTTATGTGTGTTGCTTGAAGATTAGTACCTTGTTTTTGTCTGGGTACACTGAAACCTCTGAATTTAATACCAAATTCTCCAGGTTTTACTCATCCTTTCTTTTTGAGAACTCGTCATTTCTGCCTGTCATCATTGTGGGTGTTTTGTTTTCAACTGATAATAGTTTTATCTGTGGCATATCCAATGGCCTCATTAGTAATGTGTTACATAGAAAAGGAGCACATCTTTATAAATGCTACCTCAGCTGTGCTCAGTTCACTTGGCCTCACCCTTCCAGATATTCCCTTTGTTCTGCTCATCCTCTTCCACCTTCTCTGCTACTGAAAACCAACTTACACTTCTCTTTCCCCAATTCTGACAGTGTTCTAATCCTGAGACATTACACACTTCCCTTTCCACAGAAGCTGTTAAGCTTGCTTTTCCAACGTTTTCAACTTTTAATTCATGCAATAAATTGCCTCCATGAGCCCTCAGCTTTCAAAGTAATCTCATGTCACAACTTGTAAACACATTTTGGAAACCTAAATATTTAAAATCTACTAGCTCTGCCATATTGACTCTGGTTCCTCAAAGAACTTTGATAAAAATCATATACTATTTCTATTTTATAACTTATGCCAAATCTATTTACAACTTGCCAACTGTACAGCTGGTATCTTAATGAACACTTTTAGCATTTTTGCTACAATTGTCAGACTGATTGATAACTATTTTATGCCTATTACCCTTATTCAATAAGGGCATCGCATTGATAATTTTTCAATCCTCTCACACCTCTCTGGAATCCAAGTTGTTTTTATTTGAAAAACTATTTCTTATAGGATCCCAAGATGCAAATAACCAGGTCCAGAGAGCTTAATTTTTTGACCCATTAGTTTGCCTAACATCAATACTCTAATTGTGAAGGGATTTAATTTCTTTCCCAGTACTACTAGTATGTGCTGCTACCACCTAACTCCTCTGCCATTTATTCCTTATCACTATGTTCCTAGTCTTTAAAAGGCCCGTTCACTTTGAACTTTCTCCCCTTTTAAATGCTTAAGTTTCTCTTGATATCTAGTCTACTTCAAAAGACAAGTCATTCTTCACAATATTAAAATTAAAACTAATTTTTTACTAGTTTTATTAAAACTAATAAGAATGGAACAGAGCTTCATATTATCAGGACTTCCATAAAGGCCAAAACTCTCCTTGCTCAAGATAGCTTCCAAATTAGGACAAAAAATATTTTCCTAACTTTTAACTATACAAACAACATGTGTGCAAAGACACCCCTAACCTGATCAAGTTTATTTGTTTGTCCCATAATTGAATAATTTTCATTAAACAATATATTAACACTTTTCTATGTCCTTATGGACTAGGATCAGTAGTTCAACTTACTGAAATTTGACACCATGTGCAAAATGTATTTACTGCTGTGAGAAAATACAAGGCACATAATTTTGACTTAATATGTTTCCAAGCACAATAGCTACAAATAGCATTGTTTGTACCCATTTAATTTAGCAGAAATTAAATAACTGCTTGCAATAAGTACGGTTAAATTTGGTATTAACTCAATATTGCAATCTTCTGGAAGATATTAAGTAATTATCTCATTTTTTTCCATAAGTAATCACTTTCAAGCTGTTGTAGCAAATACATTAAGGACAGTAAAAGATGGGCAGTATTAGGCCTTATTTTAAGAAGAACATAAATGTCAAAGTATATTATGCAGGACATCATGAATGGGGCAAGTACAAAGCAGGTTAACCAAATGAGTTTTTGTTAAAACTCTTTTTTTAAGTCTCTATACTATGGGAGGAAGCTTAAAACGCAATCAAAAATACAATAAACAGACATTGATAAAGACACAATATTCTTAGTATTTTCCTGATAATGATTCTAACAACCTAAATCCAAAAAGCACTCGAAAGATTTTTCAACAATTGCTATGGGGTTATTAATATCAAACACCTCAAAACAGCAATAAAGATCTTACTCTCACAGCAAGGATCATGTTAAATACCAATTATTTTCACTCCACATTATGGCAGTTTAGCAGATACAGAATACAACTCCAAGACTATCAGACTGATTTTACAACTATCTATTGATAAGGATAGCTGGCAAATAAAATACACGGGACAAGGCGGAGAAATGTAACAATCAATATGCTATGAGTGCATCATCTCCAAAATTTCAATTTGTTTTTGGCATGAAGAGGTCAGTCAAGGAGTTAAAAGGCATTAACTATATGAGTACTTATCTTACTTAAGGCAATTAGTGCATCTATGAGATCAGTCAAGTAATAAATTTGGTTTGGGATAACCAAAGATAACAAAGTCAGGCTTGTAAATTTCATATAGTTTTCTCCTCCATGCCACTGGAATTTTTGCAAACCATTCATGTTCCCAACTGGCAACTGTCTGATTCCGTGAACTGGATGGAAATTGAACAAGCTTGTCAACCTTCAGCAATTTGAGTAAATAACTGGCATCCTCATCCAAACTCTCTAATTTTCCAATAAAATCATAATTTATTTGACATGGGTGACACAGTCTATATACCTGACGCCAGTGTTCATTAAAAGAGATCTCCTTCTCAGTCTGAGGATCCAACAAATACTGAATGAAGTTAGTAAAGGTGAGCTTGATTCCTGCAGAGAAAGCTTCATTGACAGTTTGCGGAGGGTTGGAATAATTAGCATACAGTTTGAGCATTGGCCTTGCAAATCGGCTATAAAAATCATTGTTCTGAACAGCAAATTTGCTGCGAAATGCAGAAATTAATCTTACAAAAGGATCCCGTACAAAGAGAAACTTGGTATACTTCTTCAGTCTGATCTTCATCAACTGTTTTGAGAATTTTCCATACCGTTTCCAGAACTTGTTAAATGTCAAATGGCTGGTTGAGTTGTGTATAAGGTCCCTGGGGATTTCAAGTGGGTCACGATATGGAATACCTTGATTTAAAAGACTTTGACTTAATAGAATCATGATCCGTTTCCAATTAGTGCATGCTACCTTTGGTACGTAACAATAAATAATCCCATGCCGGTCATCCACAATTAGATGGTCCAATTCTTTATTTGGAATATCTTCAAAATTCCTATTTTTTCCTGAGAACATAACACTAGAGTCTGTACAAGCATCTTCAAGTTTTTGTTTCCTCTCTTTCTGTATCCGTTGTAATTCATTGGTAGTTTTCCCAGAATTGATTCCCAATTCAAAGCTTTCCACTTTCTCCTCAAAGTCAGGCTGAGATACTTCATTCAAAAGTTGGTTTACTTTTGAATTTTCTGTCTCTTTGTATTCTTTTGTATTTTCCAAATACATTAACTCCAGATTATCAGGAATACTAGCCTTGGAACTGGTTATTCTCTCTCCTGCTATCTTTTTGGAATTTGAATGGTCATAGTTTTGGTTTTTCATGGGTGGAAGATGTGTGGCCTGAATTTGTATGAAAGCAGTGTGCAAATAGAAACGAGCTGTTCCAACATCATCCCAATAAAATATGATCAGTAGAATCATAAACACACAAGCCATAATGCCACAGAACTGGAAAATCCGAGATTTACTCATCTTGAGGCTTTAACAACCTGTCCTGGCTTGGTCACCAGGCCTTTGGTAAAAGTTTCAGTGAAAAACCATCTCAAAACTGCAACCTGCAACAAAAAAAAATGAAAAAAAGATTCAGATTCATAATCATTCAATTGCAAAAATTACGTATGACATTATTTAAGGTAAAACATATCAATTATGAACAAACTTAGGGCTTTAATTCTGCCTTAAAATTAAATGTGATTAATATGGAGTGCAATCAACCTTTATTCGATTGAAGAGGTAGGCAGTACATGGAAATAACTAGCGCAATTGTACATCTGCCTGTTATAATGCAGACAAAGTTTCACTGAAACAGATTGATAATGTGAATTTAACAGTTAGGAACCTGCTTCCACTACAAGTTAACTTGAAATTATCCCTAAAGAAGTTTGGAAAACTGTTGTATCAAAGCAGTGAGACAGAATTTTTCTCGAAGTCGTGCAATAGCTTCAAAGTTATTAGAGAAAAGAAATACAGGTGTCCCCTGCTTTTCGAACATTCGCTTTACGAAACCTTACTGCTACGAAAGACCTACATTATTTTCGCTTTCAGGTGTTTTCACTGTTACGAAAAAAAAATTCAGCACGCGATAAAAGGCAGCGCGCCCCGAGCAGCCGCTCTCCCCCGGATTTGGAACTGCTTTACTTTAACACGTGCCTGTGAGCAGCTGTTTGCAAGATGAGTTCTATGGTATCAGAAAAGCCTGAAAGAGCTCGTAAGGGTGTTACACTTACGGTAAAACTAGACATAATTAAGCGTTTTGATCATGGTGAACGAAGTAAGGACAACGTGAGTTTGGCTTGTGGAAGCTGACGAACATGATGTTGGAGGTTTTGGCATCCCACGACCAAGAACTGACAGATGAAGAGCTCATGCAATTGGAAGAAAAAAGGATAACAATGGAAACCAAATGAGTAACGATAAAGTACGACTTTAATTTTGAAAGGGTACGTCAGATTAGAGGATATTTGCAGGATGGTTTGAGTCCTTATTAAAGAACTGTGTGATAGAAAAATGCGCGAGGCTCAGCAGTCAAGCAAGCCTTCCACATCAGCCACAGCAGACGACGAACCTCAACCTTTGACATCGAGGCGGGCAGAGATAGAAGATGAGCTGCCTGCTCTAATGGAAACAGGCGACGAGATGACACCCCAGTGTCCCACCACCCCAACCCCCAGGCCACGGACCGATACCGATTCGCGGAGAATGCAAAGGTAGCCGGGAGGCACACAGCACATCTTTAAGAAAAAAGCCAAAATAAACATGCTAATTAATTAGGTGCTGCCGACACATAATTGTCGGCCCAGACCAGAGATGTGCTGTGTACCTCCCGACTACCGCTGGACCCCTGCGTTCTTCACGGCAATGTATCGCTCAGCGGCCCGGAGGGTGGGGGCCACAGCACCACCCAAACTCCAACAAGTCTAACACACCATCATGCGCTCCGCGCTGTCTTCTTGATTCCGGTAAGTGATACTACACTGTACATACATTATTTCTACTTTATATAGGCTGTGTATTTTTACATGTTATTTGGTATGATTTGGCAGCTTCATAGCTTAAGGATTACTGGAGAGAGTGTTCTTGCCAACAGGGCTTGCGTGAGATTTTCTGCCGACGGCGCTTGCGTGAGATTTTCGCTACGGAGAACAGTTCAGTAATGATTGTGGAAAAGTATTTCTACTTTATATAGGCTGTGTATTTATCATATCATTCCTGCTTTTACTATATGCTAGTTATTTTAGGTTTTGTGTGTTATTTGGCATGATTTGGTAGGTTATTTTTGAGTCTGCAAATGCTCACAAAATTTTCCCATATAAATAAATGGTAATTGCTTCTTCGCTTTACGACATTTCGGCTTACGAACCGTTTCATAGGAACGCTCTACCTTCGGATGGCGGGGGAAACCTGTACGACAAAAATATTAAAGCAGCATTGACAGTTTTATGACGAGAGCTCAAAACTTAATGCCAAGGGAATATGGATACTTGCCAGCTCTAATACAGACATAATTAACCGGTGTTAATTAAGCAAAAAGAGCTTGTGGTGAGGCGTTTCTCATGGTAGAGATTAGAAATATTTTATAGTGAACCAACTTAAGCAATGAAGGCACTGATGGAAAAGGAAACAATGGGGTTAGGGATGATTTTGACAGGGACAAGAAATTTGTGATGGCAAATCTTTTTAATAGTGAACTTACAGTATGGAAAATTAATTCTGTTCAATGATGTTAAAATTATTCAGGAAAGTCGGTTACTCATGGGTCAAAATTGCCACTGAATCTCTGTGAAGCAACTAAAAGAGAAATTAACATGAATAATTGCTTACGCTAAGATGCACATGATTAAGTTCGAACAGCTGAACCAGAATTCTGTACGTGGATTAATCATGCTGCAATTCTCCACCCAATAAAATGGTTGATAGCACAATTTTTGGCTGATGTATCCAGCTGCAGAAAACTGTCCCTAAGTAAAACCCCACCTTCAAATGCAAGTTTAAGTGTAATTTTAACATTTTCATCTGCATATTTCTGACATTTAATAAGTAATCAATTTCTGTATGTTCAAATTAAATCAATGTTAACCTAAGATTAAAATTTTGAACTCTTACCAAATAGATTAGATCGAGATACTTTATTAATCCCAAAGGAAATTAGTGTCAGTAGTATTACAAGTGCACGGATATACAAATATTAGAAGAGAAGAAATAAAAAAGTTACCTTATAATTGACAAGATTTACAAGTCAAAGATTATAAGATCACTTCCCTGGCTATAGGTGGACTCATTATACCGCCTGATGGCCAAGAGTAAGAATGACCTCATATACTGCTCATTGGAGCAGTGCAGTTGTCTTAGTCTGTTACTGAAAGTGCTTCTCTGTTCAGCCAAGGTGGCATACAGGGGGTGAGAAACATTGTCCAAAATTGCCAGGTTTTTCCAGAGGGTTCTTTGTTCTACCACAACCTCCAGTGTGTCCAGTTTGACTCCTATAACAGAGCCAGCCTTTCTCATCTGTTTATTAAAGCTGTTGGCATCACCCATGTTGGTGCCATTGTCTCAGCACACCACTGCATAGAAGATTGTAGTGGTGGCAACAGACTGGTAGAACATGAGAAGGCAAGATCTGCATACTCCAAAGGACTTCAGTCTCCTCAGGAAGTCGAGTTGACCCTGGCCCTTACACAGTCTCTGTGTTGGTGCTGTACTCAAGTATGGCGTCCAGGTGCACCTCTAAGTTACTTGTAGGTCCTCACCACATCCACATACTCACCATCAATAGTAACACGGAGCGGTGTAGGCCTGTCTTCCTAAAGTTATCACCATCTCCTTTATCTTTCTGATGTTGAATTGCAGATGATTCAACTTGCACCATTCAACAAAGTCCACCATCAGGGCCTTATATTCTGTCCTCCCCTTAAACACCCACCTATTGCTGAGTCATCAGAGAATTTTTGCAGATGATCTGACTTTGTGTTGTATCTAAAGTCCAAGGTATACAGAGTAAACAGGAAAAGCAAGGACAAAATTCCAGAAACTTTCCTAGGTAAAAGATGTTCTACAAGATAAAAAAAAATGTTGATAGTATATAATGGAAATGGAATCTCATGATAAGGATGCAGTTATAGCAAGAACTACACAAATCTACATAGAAATTTAAATTTGATTATTGATATAACTCAAATCCATAGGAATAATTTACTAAACCATAATTTGAACACAAATATCACTGCGTATATCCATAGTTTAATTCTGCCAATGATAAATTTGCCAAACACTAGAGAAATTTTCTTAGCCATAAATACACCAATTCCAGTATACCATATACTCCAAAGCACATTTCTTCCATTGTCACAACCTTAATATACATTTTTAAAAAAAGAGGAATCACTGGATATTGCAAAATTCTGCAAGATTTGTTGCAAAGTTAGTCTTGAAATATTCATAAATATTCTGTAATCATTTTGCTTATGACTGACTTGAGAACTTCTAAAATTTTAAACTACAGTATTTGGGATAAAACATTAAATATGGCTTTATGAAGCCAAGATTAATATTATTGTATTATTGCTTACAACACAGCAAATTATATCCTGCCCTAAAAATTGCTAGGGACATTTGGTTCCACAAATACCACACATGCAGCACAACTATTTTTTTCCATTTGTTTGTTTTATTTTCCTGACCAAACTGATAAAAACTAAAAACAAGTTCATTTGAAAAAAATTGTAATTTGGTTCTCAGATACTAAACAAAACTACTCTGCTTAAATTGCTATCTTTACTGGAGAAATTTAATAACAAAGGTTTAATAGAATGAAATATGGTTCTTTATTGTGCAATTTAACATGTTTTGAAAATAGAACAAATTCTAACTGCGATTCAAAGTACCCAAAAAAGAAAACGTGATTTAAGATCATTTGTATAGGCAACTCTAGCATCAAGAAGGCTTTGCATTCCCAGAAGACCACCCATATCGCATTTGTCCGTAATGCAGACCAATTCTCCCCTCAATTGAATCCCATGTTAAAAGGGGAGATGCATTCCTACAGGATGTTTTTTTTTTCTCCTATTAAGCTAGCTTGGCAGCAATGGTAAAGTGACTCACCGCCATATTTAAGAGCCAAAGCCAACACTGCAATCAAGGAATGGATAAGGATTTGGATCCAGGGTTAGTAAGTGGAGATATCACAAAAAGGGGTGAAATTCCAAAAAAATTCGTTATTGGGAGAAGGAGAGTCACAGGGAATAATGGATTAAGTGTGGAGTAATGACAAGGAATTATTTTAAGGAACCAGAGTAAGATCTGGCTTTACTTACTGCAGCTCCCCACAATGCAGCACATCAGAGAAAATGCCTTGCAAATAGAGAGTTTGGCAATGCTGCAGCATGAGACATTTATTCATGTGTCCTTGGACTGGAGAAGACACAGCAAAGGAGGGCAAATTGACAAAATTTGTTGTTTTTTCATATTTTGTGTTTAGTTCCAACACTAAATCCTAAAGAGCAAGATTTATTTTGCATCTCAAATCTTTGGGTAATGACCCCTGAATTCCATTGAGTTGAATTATCATTACCTGAACTGCCATATCATGGGGGATCATCTGCACTGCATGCCTGCTTATTCTGGTAATGCATCTCTATTAGTATGAAAGCTATCCAAGGCGATGCCCTGTTTATTTAACTTTAGAGTAATTTATTCAGTCATTCTACTCCAAATTCAGAATAACCTGCATACAGCAAAATTATTCTCATAGTAGTAAAACAAGTATATTACAACAAATTAAAGTTAAGACAGATGTATGGTTATTTAAGAAAAAAACTGAAGTGTTTCGAAAGATATTAGGGTATATAAAACATTATGGAACCGGACTAGAATACCAAATTTGTTTTTACACTACTTATATATTTTCCCTTAAAAAAAATATCTCCAAGTGGAGACTTGTTAAAATATACTTCACATATGGTCAGCTTCAACCAAGAATCCAGTAAGGTGGAACCACAGAACTAAACCGCACACAATTCAGCAAAAATTGAAATCATACTGTGAATAAATGGGAATAGCTCGTTGTAAAGTGGCAAAGATTCGGAAATCCAGCTTCAATGCATTAAAGAAATTAGACTGATAGATTACAGAAGTGATAATTAATACGGGTGAGATTTGTTACCAAACAAAATTCTGAGGTTGACAAAACGTAACAAATAGAGGAAGAGTTAATCTGTTCCACTACACCAGTAAGATGCACAAATTCCTAGCAAGATTATTGCAGGCCCCATTTAGTAAACTTTGGCATTAAACTAAATAAAAGAGGATTAGAGGAAGCAATTTACATTTTTTCAAGCACTAATTTTGCCGAAGCAGCAATTTTTACCATATTTTGCAAAGTATGAATACATTTCTTGATGAAATCTCATCCACCGGCACAATGAAAAACAGAAAATGCAGAGAAAGCTAGCAAGTCAGATATCACCTCTGGAAAAAATAGTTAATATTTCAAGTCTGAGACCCATTACCAGCTGAACTTTTCCAGTACATTAACTTCAGATTTCCAACATCTATAGCTGCTTGGATTTCCATCAGAAAATAAGACAATTCTCATCCTTATTCTGTCATTTCCTGATTATACTTCGTGCACAATAGCAAAATCTATGTGCTTGAAGATGTAAATCTGATCAATGAAGATTTATAATTTGTACTAGAGAAGAAAGGTAAGATAGAAATAAAGGACTTAGAAGCTAGAGTGGCAATGGAAATGCACATTGTCAGCAATTAAAGATGAGAAAACAGTAGGAGACTCCAAAGTTAAGGTCAGAGCTCCCAAGTGGGATAAAACAAGTTACAAAGGCATGGCCAAAATTAGCACATGTCCAGTCAGCAATTACAGATGAGAGGAAACAGTAGGAAACTCCAAAGTTAAGATCAGAGATCCCAAACAAGATAAAACCAATATGCACAGTGCTGTTTGTCAACAGCACAGGCATGCTGATTTAGACAACAGGATAAATGGGTGCCAGGAAGTTTAGGAGCGGGAGAAAAAGGCCCAGGTGGTTATAAATAACAAGTGAAGTACAGTACTGCAGGGGCTCCCACAGTAACATAAGAGCTGACTTATGAAAATCCCACTTTTCAAGATTGGAAAATTAGTTACAGAAATGTACACATTTCAGGAGTTATGGAATTTAAGTAACTGGTAATTTAAAAAATGTCTTTAAAAAATATTTCACATTCAGCACCATTGCCCTTAAGAACTCAGGCTGTCAGTTCACAATGAGACCACTCAAGAGATTTACTTTGTAAACTGACCAATCTCTTCTATTGACATTTGTAAAATACTTTATCAAACATTGGAACATCCATTGATACTTTAAGGTCAAAGCTAGCCATGGAAGGTGGGGCAGATTCTGTACCTTTGCAGCTACACAAAGGAAGACAATAAATAAATGACCATATTAATCAACCCCAATTGATTTTTTTTTCTCCCAGAAAAAAGTTTACAGGCAATTCTCTGGAACCAAACTTGAGGAGTGCCTGTTTACAATAGGCTTGGGTCGAGATCAGCAGTCAAAATGCACACACAAATTTGACACACGAGGATATTAATGCCATGTCAGTCAGGTGAAGGTAGCCCATTGATTTAGCTTTGCCTTAGTGATTTCCAATGAAATGTAAGAGAATTTCTTCAAGCACATGTACAATCTCTTGATCTTCCTCTCCTTATTTTGTCCAGTTTATGGCACAACTGATAATGATTTCTTTTTTAAATCTACCTTCCAACTTCATAGTCTGTCTTTTAAACAAAAGATCTTTATGTTTTGCCTCCAACATGGATCACAACCTTGGTCTACTTGCCAACCCTGCCCAATGTTCTGCAGGACATTCCGATGTCAGAGTGATTGATATAGTGCAGAAGCAGACTCTTCGGCCCAATTTTATGCTGACCTTCAAATACCCACTTGTACTAATCCCATTTTATTCCCCTCTTCCTCCCCCCACATTCCCATCAACTCCCACACTCACCTACATACTAGGGGTAATTTACAATGGTCAATTAACCCACCAACTTGCATGCTTTTAGGATGTGGGAGGAACCCCACACAGTCTGAGGAAGAACAAGCAAAATCCACAAACATGAGTTTAGGATTGAACCCAAGGCAATGGAGTTGCAAGGCAGCAGCTCAGCTAGTTGTATCCTGGTGTCATTCATGCTAGTAACAGGAGAGGGGCTGCAGCGCTATTTGGCCTTTCAAATCTATTGAGATCCCATGCAAAGTAAATCCATCTAATCCCATGTCTCTGTCCACAGCTTTGCAAATTTGGTTCCAGCTTCCTTTTAACGTTACAACTGAATTTGTCCAGTGATATTCCTGGCAGTTTTCGCTAGACATTAACGATGTGCTTAATAAAAATATTACCCCACATTTCACTTTCTTTTGATAATCACCTACATTCTATGTCCCCTGGATCGTCACCCTTTAACCTTACCATCTACTCTTTATGATTTTTAATAACTCCATCAGATCTCCTTATAATCTGCTTTGGTCCAAGGAGAACAACCTCACTATCCTATTCTCATCCTTGGAATCATTTCAGGAAATGACTCCCACACCCACATTATGGCTTTCACATCCTTCTTAAAGTGTGGCACCAAAACAGGGTAATACTGAATGAGGCTGGAGAAATGTTTATAAGAGATATAATCACCACTTCCTTGCTGAGAATCCCTTTTTGAACCACATTCTCAACAAATTATACACCGATCCTAAATTAATCTGCTTCTGTTACCCTTGGTTAAATATTGCCTCCTCTCATTCTTCCTCGCAAACTGCAACAGCTCACGATCTTCAGAACATCTTCCTTTGCAGTGACTTCAACAGCATCTACAACTACCAGGGAATCATTTAACATCTTAGTCATGTGTTCTGTTGCTAAGAGTGGATTTTCTTTTTAGTCTCTGACCAGCTACAGTATATCTCTACTCTTGCAATCCAAGTCTATAGAAAGAGTTTTGAATGCCCTTTTATGTTTGCTGCCAATCTTTTCTCGTAGGAAATAAGGCAGAAATATTTTCACCGCCCATTGTTCAATTATAATTTTGATTGACATACTCAGATTTCAATTTCAAGATATGAATATCTATCCAAATATGAGGTTAATATAGAAGAATTCTACTAGGGAGAAAGGTCAGTGATGATCTTAACAGATGGAGGGCCAGATCTGTTCTTCATCCTATTGACATTGCCCTCTTTTCCAAATGACTATTTTTACCATACCTTTTCCCAGAGCAATTCTACACCTGACGTTCTAATCGTTGTTTCCTAAATGTTCCTCCGCTTAACCTGGCTCATTTCCAAAAGAACAACAACACTAGCTTCTATATGAGCCAGAAATTTACAAATCATCTTGTATTCAGAAACATTTCTAGCCTTTTTATCAAGTTACGTTTCTGTGCGGCTACATCATAATCTCACATGGTTAATTGCATTTGCAGTTCATCAACCTTATTTAGTTTTAATCTTTCATTTATGTATATGCACTTTAAACCTTAAAGCTTCTTATATTCAATCAATCTGGTCCTCTCCAAAAACGACGTCCTGTACATCTCTTCCAGTCCTCCTTACACTAGTTTTCTACTTTTCAACTGCAGCTTTTGTTCCCAAGTAACTCCTCCCACACAGCATGATAGTGTTGTGGCTAGCACAACGTTTTATAGTACCTGCGACCTGGGTTCAATTCCTGCCACTGCCTGTAAGGAGTTTGTATGTTCTCCCCATGACCGTATGAGTTTCCTCCGGGTGCTCCAGTTTCCTCCCACAGTCCAAAGACGGTTGGTAGGTTATTTCATCATTGTAAATTGTCCCAGGATTAGGCTAGGATTAACATAGAACATAGAAACCCTACAACACAATACAGGCCCTTCAGTCCACAAAGCTGTGCTGAACATGTCCTTAACTTCAGAACTACCTTGGTTTACCCATAGCCCTCTATTTTTCTAAGCCCCATGTACCTATCCAGGAGTCTCTTAAAAGACCTTGTTGTTTCCGCCTCCACCACCACCGCCGGCAGCCCATTCCACGCACTCACCACTCTCTGCATAAAAAAAACTTACCCCTGACATCTCCTCTGTAACTACTTCCAAGCACCTTAAAACTATGCCCTCTCGTGCTAGCCATTTCAGCCCTGGGAAAAAGCCTCTGACTATCCACACGATCAATGCCTCTCACTATCTTGTACACCTCTATCAGGTCACCTCTCATTCTCCATCGCTCCAAGGGGAAAAGGCCAAGTTCGCTCAACCTATTCTCATAAGGCATGCTCCCCAATCCAGGCAACATCCTTGTAAATCTCCTCTGCACTCTTTCTTTGGTAAACTGGGGGATCGCTGGGCGGCACAGCTTGAAGGACCAGAAAACCTATTCTGCACTGATTCTCAATAAATAAACAACAGGCACAAGCACCATAAATAAACTTAGGTACAACTGTAACACGAGTATAATCTAACTGCTTACTCAGGCACAAATACCTTCTTTCCCAGATTTGAATTTTTCTTCAAGTTAATTCAAAGTTCCTGGGTACAACAAGGATCCATAATGCATTTCATCTTTTTATAACAGTCATCATAAGCTTAAATGTCCACTGCATCAAGGTCTTACAAAAACTGCTGTCCCGCAAATGTGGTCCTAAAAAATGAAAATTTCTTATACACAGATTTCAATCTTCCAAGAGAATCACAACTTTTTTGTAGGGTTTGGAGGCTTGCGCACCACAATGACCCAGAGAGTTATGTTGGCAGGATTCAGGACTTTATTTGTTGGCTCTTGGTAAGGTCACCCAAGCCAAAGACAGGCCAAAGAGTAGAGGCAGATGAAGAGTGGTGGGGGGGAGGGGGAGGGGGAGAGGGGGGCTCACCTCAGGACTAACAACCCTGACTAGTCAAAAAAAATTGTAACTGAAACAGCAATGAAGAATCCTTCCATATCTGTGTGCAACAGGATATGGCCGAGGAGAGAGATGGATGTCCTTCATTGATGTCCTAAACACCAGCAGTATAACAGGCAGTAACTAACTAACCAAATTTCAATACCTAACTGCCACAAAGAATTAAATAAATTAACAGATCTTACCAAAGCATACCTGCCAAAATTGCAACCGGGTATGATAACATTAATGCAAAGATGGTTCTTTGGCTAGAGCCCCCAGAATCAGGTTCAAAAAAAGGGTCATCTATTCAAAATGGAGATAAGAACCTCCTCCTCCACCCCTCCCACATACTCCACATTGAGAGTAGCTAACCTATCTTTCAAAAGCAAATATGGAAGACCTGCAAGCATAGTCTACTGCTGCTATTTATGATTCAGTACCCTATACGATAATACGAGTACAAAACTTTCTTCGTCAATAAGTAAACAAATTTAAATGAGTAATAATATGAACAGCAAAGATAAATTCAAAAAACACGATCTTTTACTACTTACGATTAACTTTTGTTGGACGTCAATGTTTTAGTGTCCTGCCGCTCGAAATTAACTTCCTAGAGAGCAACTAGTTACATCTTAAACTACACAAACTACTTAAAAGGACAAATCTTCTATCGAATCAGTACTATCAATTGCATCTAAAGTCTAGAACGTCTTTAGACTTCCAATCAAATTTCAACAATTAATACTGGGCACAAACATTTTAGTCGTTCTGTTTCTAACCTTTTACAAGTGGGGCAGAAAATGAAACTGCCATTAATACCAAGAGCCCTTAGTCCATGAGACTACGTTACTTGTAAGCGATCCCTAAATGCACCCCCCCCCCAAAAAAAAGTTTAAGAATATATACCGTGGCTCATTCAAAAGGAGTCTCTAGCATCGTATTTCTAAAGCTTCAAGTTAGGCTCTGCTGTCCAGGTTTAGAACGGTCGGACTAAGAGAAGAAAATAAACTTCTCTTCTTAAAATTTCAGAAGAGTGAAATAGTGCAAAGTCGGCGAGAAAAGCCAAAATACGTCCCTCTCCACTAACCCCACCCCCCAACCAAACCTCGTGGAGTTCCTATTTCACAATGTCCTCTTTATTTCTTTACGGCTGACAGGAATTTTCCTTTGCCTCGATGTAGCGGGTTCTCTCCCAGCGGTGTCGCTTACCTCCTCACCCTACCTCGTGTCCTTTCCGGGGAGGGTCGCAACTGCCGCCCGGGTGCAGATTCGTCACCACCCCGCGGGTCCGGGAACGGGGCTCCGCTTCCCCGACGCTCAGCCGCCTCGCCTCTCCACTCGGGGATGGGGGTCGTCACCACCCCGCGGGTCCGGGAACGGGGCTCCGCTTCCCCGACGCTCAGCCGCCTCGCCTCTCCACTCGGGGATGGGGGTCGTCACCACCCCGCGGGTCCGAGAACGGGGCTCCGCTTCCCCGACGCTCAGCCGCCTCGCCTCTCCACTCGGGGATGGGGGTCGTCACCACCCCGCGGGTCCGGGAACGGGGCTCCGCTTCCCCGACGCTCAGCCGCCTCGCCTCTCCACTCGGGGATGGGGGTCGTCACCACCCCGCGGGTCCGGGAACGGGGCTCCGCTTCCCCGACGCTCAGCCGCCTCGCCTCTCCACTCGGGGATGGGGGTCGTCACCACCCCGCGGGTCCGGGAACGGGGCTCCGCTTCCCCGACGCTCAGCCGCCTCGCCTCTCCACTCGGGGATGGGGGTCGTCACCACCCCGAGGGCCCGGGAACGGGGCTCCGCTTCCCCGACACTCAGCCGCCGCTCCACTCGGGGATGGGGGTCGTCGACTCGGCTCTCCCTCCTGAAACACCACCAGCCCTTCCTCGATCGTGCTATTCTCTGACAGACGTCCCGCCGCTCTTTCGAAGGTCCAGGCGGCGGAAGCTTGAGTTGCCGGGGATGCAGCCGCCGCACCTCACATCCATGTCAATGCACAGACAACCCGCCGCCCGCCCATCAGTCAGTCAGTCCACGCTCCCTCTGGCAACTGTTACCGAGCAACAGTGCCACATTCCGACCGGACACCACATCTCGCGAGACAAGTCTGCACAGCCACCTGCCGTCGCCCAGTAACTCGGCCGTTTGGGCGGCTGCGCACTGCCGACTGCCAGCTGCCAGCCATGCAAGGTGCAGGCACCACTTCTCGAGTTGGTCGGCAGTGTTACTACCGGCCTGAGTTTGCAGGGTTAAATGAGCACATAATCATTCAGCATGATTCATTATTCTGCTATGCTTTTTGGGAGGAGACAGGAGTGGACATTTCTAAGAAGTTGCAGATGCTGGAAATCTGAATTGGAAACAGCGGGTGCGGTCAGGCAGCAACTGTGGAGTGAGAGCCAGTGTTAATATTTCCACATGAATACCTTTCGTTAGAACTGGGAAGGAGAGCAATTTTTGCAAGATGATTCACTAGTTTGAGACACAGATCGTTAAAATAATTGCAGTGTTTTCTTCCTAGTAGTGGAATACTAAAACTTAAATTGTGTAGGTTCATAACTCTGCAGACAGATCATCTGCATTCTGATATTGTGATTTTATGAATCCCTGGTTCCTACGTTTAGGAATCTTTAGTAATTTAATGACACCGGCAGTTCCCAGGTCATGAATGTAGATTTGTGCCTGAGACCTCTTTGTGAGTGGGAAATGAACAGAAACGGAATGAGGAAGGTTCTCACAGATACAACTATGGGGAGAGCAAGCAGGCCTGGAAAGAGCGGATGCCAGCTTGCCTCACTAACTCAATAACAGGCAGGATAATGAGAGACGACATGTGAAAATGTCTCATTCCCACCTGGCAGAAGACGCCTGCAGTTTAGCAGTGACTGGCTAATCCATTGCCAGCAACCTTGTCATTCTCTCATAGACTCATTCACCAATGCACTGTGTTCATAAATTGGGTGTTCATAATCCAGGAGGGATCTTGCAAGTGAAGTGGTGAGGCAAATAAAATTATAATGTTTTTACAAAATTGGAAAGGTACGTGGATGAGAAAGGTTCAGGGGGATGTGGGCAAAATGCAGCCTTGTGGAAACAGCTCAAGATAAATATATCGGGATGAAGGGCTTGTTTCCATACTGTGCAACTCTTCCAGCTAAGAACTGGAATAAGCCATCTAACGTTCAGAGCCTTTCTAGCTATTTGTCATTCATGGCTGATTTGCCACCTCAGCTCGATTTTCTACATTTTCCCTGCCTCTTTTTAGCCTCCAAGTGCTCCATTAACCCATCTGGCCAAGGTCTCATCCTTTTGCAGCCATTCCTTTTGTTCTATTCATTCCTCCTGCTGCATTCTCTGGAGTTTAAATGATATTTGATCTATTTCCCCGTCCTGCAGAATGTTCTCCGACCTGAAACGTTAACTGCTTTCCTTCTCGCAGGCAGGACTGGCCTGCTGAGTGTTTCTAGGATTTTATCGTTTTTGTTTTCCAAATTTCTTGCAACTCTAATTTTTCTCAGCTGTAAGTCATTCAATTCTTTGGAAGCTGTATCTGCTATAAAAGATAACGACTCAGTTCTTAAATCAATATGAAATAATCAGAGGGAGCCAGCTTGTTAAAGGTGAATCATTTCTGGGTAGTTTGATATTTTGAGGAGATTACTAAAAACACAATAAGGATTTTTTTTTCCTCTATATGGATCTGGAAGGCATTTCTATCTGATGCATAACTATACAGGGTTGGAACAGTATTTGCATAGGTTGAAAATTAATGAGGCTTTCAAGAAAGAGTGTAAATATAAAGTTTGCAC
The DNA here is from genome assembly GCF_963921235.1 of Mobula hypostoma. Lineage (NCBI taxonomy): Eukaryota > Metazoa > Chordata > Chondrichthyes > Myliobatiformes > Myliobatidae > Mobula > Mobula hypostoma. Next base: position 107,095,077 of record NC_086105.1, on the reverse strand, counting down.
TCAAGTGATATTTAACACGTGTTTTACAGGAATTGTTTATGGAACTCCATGTTTGTTAATAATTTGGAAGAAGAGCACAGCTAATACGAGATTAGAGAGAACAATAAGTAATGCTCAGAGAAGCAGGAGGCTTCAAAGAGGCATTGGTAGAATGCTGAAATAATATGTATATCTGAGTGTTTTCTGAATGCTGAGAAGCAAACTATATCAAATAATCAATATGCTAGCAGACCTGTACAAAAAGATTAACGTGATGCTTCATTTTTGTGGAGATTGTGTATATAGTGAGTTGCACTGGACCTCGGTCAAATTTCAACTGCAGTAGTACACTCAATTTTGGGATTTGCACTTGGGGAGGTGAAGGGGGAGGTACTTTTACCAGTATATTCACCAGTATGATACTTCACCATGGGAAGCTATACCATAAATTGAGGATGTAGAAAGATCTAATTATAGAGAATATATGAAGAAGACATTCCTTATATGGGTATATCTCTAAATTTTAAAGAATGTAGCCTAAAAATAGATCTATGGTCTCAAGTGATATGAAATGATGCCACATGAATTGAACTGAGGTGCAGATCATCTAGGATCTGTTTGAAAGATGAGCAGCTTTTAAACAACTGGTTGCTTTACTGCTTGTTTGATTGGTATCTAAATGTATAGTGAAATATTCCTGCTTCCGTTGTCAACACGCTGTTGTGGTGTGCATCTTCTGCAACCTGCAGAAGAGCAACTTCCCAAGTCTTTTGTCTATGACAGTACTTCCCAATTGCCTGTATCACTTTGGAGGGCAAGGACAGCAGAGGTACATGTCTGTTAGTTCTCCTTTATGTCACCCACTTTCCTCACTTGGAAATGGTGATATGCTCATCATCACTAGATCAAATCCTCAAAATTGTTGTTCAGCATCACATTGAGAACATAATAACCACATAGGCTACAACATTTTAAAAGACTGCCTGTGGGGGTTAATATTGATGAACTATGAGTGCACCCATGTCCTAAAAATGAACTTAAAGATTCCGATTTGTATTGTTCATATGTTGTTAACCCTTAGCAAATATAAATATGATACAGAAATGGAAGCAGGTAATATACCTGGGGAGTCCATTCCAGCTAGTTCCACTCCCTGTATTTTTCCCATAACCATGCAAGTTTGAATTTGAATTTGAATTTGAAAATTGACTTTATTTCATACATCCTTTCACGTACATGAGTAATAAAAATCTTTACGTTACGTCTCCATCTAAATGTGCAATATGCAATTATAGTAATTAATAATAATTTATAACCTAGTGGAAGAAGCTGTCCAGGAGCCTGTTTGTCCTGGCTTTTATGTTGCGGTACCGCTTCCCAGATGGTAGCAGCTGGAACAGGGGTTTGTGGTTGGAATGGCTTGGGTCCCCAATGATCCTACGGGCCCTTTTTATACACCTGTCCTTGTAAATGTCCTGAATCATGGGAATTTCACAACCACAGATGTGCTGGGCTTCCGCATCACCCTCTGCAGAGTCCTGTGATTAAGAGAGGTACCATTTTCATACCAGCCAGTGATGCAGCCAGTCAGGATGCTCTCAATTGTGCCCCTGTAGAAAGTTCTTAGGATTTGGGGATCCGTACCAAACTTCCTCAACCATCTGAGGTGAAAGAGGCGCAGCTGTGCATTTTTCACCACACAGCTGGTGTGTAGAGACCACGTGAGGTCCTCGGTGATGTGGATGCTGAGGAACTTGAAGCTGTTTACCCTCTCAAACCCAGATCCACTGATGTCGATGGTGGTTAGACTGTCTCCATTCCTCCTGTAATCCACAACCACCTCCTTTGTTTTTGCGACATTGAGTGAGATGTTGTTTTCTTGACACAGCTGTATCAGAGAACTGTGTCCCCTTCTCACAATTCCTCCGTCTCTGCCGCATCTGCTCTCAGGATGAAGCCTTTCATTCCAGGACGAAGGAGATGTCTTCCTTTTTTAAAGAAAGGGACTTCCCTTCCTCCACTATGAACTCTGCTCTCAAACGCATCTCTCCCATTTCACGCACATCTGCTCTCACCCCATCCTCCCGCCACCCCACTAGGGATAGGGTTCCCCTTGTCCTCACCTACCACCCCACTCGCCTCCTCTGTAACTTCTGCCACCTCCAACGGGATCCCACCACTAAGCACATCTTTCCCTACCCCCCCACCTTTCTGCTTTCCGCAGGGATCGCTCCCTACGCGACTCCATTGTCCATTCGTCCGCCCCAATCCCTTCCCACCGATCTCCCTCCCGGCACTTATCCTTGTTAGCGGAACAAGTGCTACACATGCCCTTACACTTCCTCCCTCACCAGCATTCAGACAGTCCTTACAGGTGAGGCGACACTTCATCTGTGAGTCAGCTGAGGTGATATACTGCATCCGGTGCTCCCGATGTGGCCTTCTATATATTGGTGAGACCCAATGCAGACTGGGAGACCATTTTGCTGAACACCTACACTCTGTCCACCAGAGAAAGCAGGATCTCCCAGTATCCACACATTTTAATTCCACATCCCATTCCCATTCTGATATGTTTATCCACGGCCTCCTCTACTGTAAAGATGAAGCCACACTCAGGTTGGAGGAACAACACCTTATATTCCATCTTGGTAGCCTCCAAACTGATGGCATGAACATTGACTTCTCTAACTTCTGTTAATGCCCCTCCTCCCATTCTCCCCCCATCCCTTATTTATTTATTTATTTATTATTTTTTATTTTTTCCTTTCTTTCTCTCTCTGTCCATCTCACAATTACTCCTTGCCTGCTCTTCATCTTCCTCTGGCGCTTCCCTCCGCCTTTCTTTCTCCCTAGGCCTCCTGTCCCATGATCCTCTCCCTTCTCCAGCCTTGTATCCCTTTTGCCAATCAACTTTCCAGCTCCTAGCTCTATCCCTCCCCCTCCTGTCTTCTCCTATCATTTCGGTTCTCCCCCTCCCCCTCCCACTTTCAAATCTCTTACTATCTCTTCTTTCAGTTAGTCCTGACAAAGGGTCTCGGCCTGAAACGTCAACTGTGCTTCTTCCTATGGATGCTGCCTGGCCTGCTGTGTTCCACCAGCATTTTGTGTGTGTTGCTTGAATTTCCAGCATCTGCAGATTTCCTCGTGTTTGTGTCAGAGAGTTGACTTCTTCCCTTGTAGACCACCTTGTTGTTGTTTGAGATAAGGCCAATCAATGTAGTGTCGTCGGCAAATTTAATTAGCAGATTGGAGGCGATACAGTCATGGGTATATAGGGAGTAAAGGAGGGGACTCCGTACGCAACCCTGAGGGGCTCCTGTATTGAGAGTCAGAGGGGTGGAGGTGAGGGAGCCCACTCTTACAACCTGCTGGTGATCTGACAGGAATTCCAGGATCCAGCTGCGCCAGGCAGGGTCAAGGCCGAGGTCTCTCAGCTTCTTGTCAAGCCTGGATGGAACGATGGTATTTAATGCTGAACTGTAGTCCAAGAACAGCATTCTCACATAAGCATCCCTCTTATCCCAATGTGTAAGGACGGTGTGTAGAGCTGTGGCTATTGCATCATCTGTCAATTGGTTGTGTCGGTAGGGTGTGTCGGGCATTCAGTATGAGTGGTAGCATGCTGCAGATGTAATCCTGGACTAGCCTCTCAAAGCATTTACTTATTATTAAGGTGAGTGTGACGGGACACCAGTCTTACGAGTACTTAGCCAGCTCTTTTCTTGAACATTTAAACTTTGGCAAACACACTCTGCTGAATGGTCCTGCAGCACTTGCCTGGGATTGAGATCATTGACCCCTCCCCCCCACAAACAAAAAAGAAAAACTGCCCAAAACCATCTACCATCTTTGTGCCAATTATGTCTCCAGGCAGTAGAGTTTACCTTTAAATTCCTGTTGACTTGACTTTTACCAGGGCTCTTTGAAGTCTCTTTTGACATAATATGAGATAGTACATACTGAGAGAGAATATTCTGGTGTTACCGTATGTGAATATAGCAGATCTTAATTCAAACAAAAACCAGGCTTCAGTTCGTATTAAATGTAAATAAGTTCAGGAAATTTGCAAATAGCCTTAGTTTTAATTGTAAATTCCAAGCAGTAAATTGAAGGTAAATTGGCCACAGACTGAGAGATTGCATATGTAAGAGTATTGTGTAATTGGCCTGCATCAAACCAGGCAACATGGACTAAATTGTGACTGGGTGTAAATTGGCAGAACGGGCAAATATTGTCGCCTAGCGTATCAAACATAGTCACAGGTACAGACATAATTGTGTACTCAAGAGACAGCCCTGACAACATTAACTTTGGGTGTCAGGGATTTCTGCTCCCAGAAACTTACACTATTTGTATGAATTACTTTGTAACAAAGGTATTTGAACATTCAAAGGTGCTTGTCCCTATAGAAATGAATAGAATTGAATTGAATTTTTCTTCCTTCATATACATGAGGAGTAAAAATCTTTACGTTACATCTCTGTCTAGATGTGCAATATATAGTACTTTATAATAAATAGTATGTACACCGGGATAGTCAATATAACGTAGAAATACAGTTTTGTCAACATGTTAAGCAGTCTGATGACCTGGTGGAAGAAGCTGTTCCGGAGCCTGTTAGTCCTGGCTTTTATGCTGCGGTACTATTTACCGGATGGTAGCAGCTGGAACAGTTTGTGGTTGGGGTGACTTGGGTCCCCAGTGATCCTTCAGGCCCTTTTTACACACCTGTCTTTGTAAACGTCCTGAATAGTGGGAAGTTCACATCTACAGATGTGCTGGGCTGTCCACACAACTCTCTGCAGAATCCTGCAATTGAGGGAAGTACAGTTCCTATACCAGACAGTGATGCAGCCAGTCAGGATGCTCTCAATTGTGCCACTGTAGAAAGTTCTTAGGATTTGGGGGCCCATGCCAAACTTCTTCAACCATCTGAGGTGACATCATTCGATGACGTCAGCTGGAATGTCTTCCATAATAAGGATGTCTCTAAGTTCACTGACAGTGTCACGTGCTTCATCCGGAAGCGCATCGACGATGTTGTCCCCCAGAAGTCGGTCAGGGTTTTCCTGAACCAGAAACCTTGGATCAGTAGTTCCATGCAAGCAGCACTTACTGTGCAACATAAAGTTTTCATCACTGGCGATCAACTAGAGCTCCAGAAAACCAGCTACGATCTCCACAAAGTTATCAAGTCTGTGAAACAATAATATAGGGAGAAGACTGAGTCAAGATTCACAACAAGTAGCACACATGACTTGTGGCAAAATTTGCATACCATTGCTGAGTTCAAAGCCAAACCTTGTGGTGCCACCAACATCGCGGCCTCTCTCCCAGATAAGCTCAATTGTTTTTATGCTCGGTTCGACGTCATTAACTCTGAGCCTCCGAGGAAAACCACCGCTACAACCAGCAACCTGGTCATCTCTGAGGCTGAGGTACGCAGATGTTTCCAATGAGTGGACAGTTGCAAGGCTGCGTGACCAGACGGCATCCCAGGGCGAGTACTTAGGATGTGCACAGCACAACTGGCAGGTGTGTTTACAGACATTTTTAATCTCTCCCTCTCCCAGTGTAGAGTGCTCTCCTCTTTCAAATTATCCACCATTGTCCCTGTACCAAAAAAAGACAAAGGTAACATGCCTGAGTGACTGGTGTCCTGTCGCACTCACCTCAATAATAAGCAAATACTTTGAGAGGCTGGTCAAGGATTACATCTGCAGCTTGCTACCACCCAAACTGGACCCCTACACAACCTACTGGCAAACCAATCGACAGATGACGCAATAGCCACTGCTCTACACACCGTCCTTACACATCTTAGAAGAAGGATGCTTATGTGAGAATGCTGTTTTTGGACTCCTGTTCAGCGTTCAACACCATAGTTCCATCCAGCTCGACGAGAAGCTTAGAGAACACGGCCTTGACCCTGCTTGGCGCAGCTGGATCCTGGAATCCTGGACTTCCTGTCAGATGGCCGGCAGGTTGTAATAGTGGGCTCCCTCATCTCCAACCCTCTGGCTCTCAATACAGGAGCCCCTCAGGGCTGCGTACTGAGTCCCCTCCTTTATTCTCTGTATACCAATGACTGTATCACCACCCACAGCTCCAAACTGATAAATAAATTTGCTGATGACACTACATTGATTGGCCTTATCTCAAACAATATTGAGGGGGCTTACAGGGAAGAAGTAATCTCTCTGATACAATGGTTTCAAGAAAACAACCTCTCCCTCAGTGTCACAAAAACGAAGGAACTGGTTGTGGACTACATGAGGAATGGAGACAGGCTAGTCCCTATTGACGTCAATGGATCTAGAGTTGAGAGGATGAGCAACTTCATGTTCCTCGGCATAAACATCACCGAGGATCTCACGTGGTCTCTGCACACCAGCTGTGTGGTGAAAAAGGCACAACTGCGCCTCTTTCACCTCAGACGATTGAGGAAGTTTGATATGGGCTCCCAAATCATAAGAACTTTCTACAGGGGCACAATTGAGGGCATCCTGACTGGCTGCATCACTGGCTGGTATGGGAACTGTACCTCCCTCAATCGCAGGACTCTGCAGAGAGTGGTGCGGACAGCCCAGCGCATCTATAGTTGTGAACTTCCCATGATTCAGGACATGAAAGGGCCTGTAGGATCATTGGGGACCCAAGCCATCCCAACCACAATCTATTCCAGCTGCCACCATACAGGAAGCAGTACCGCAGCATACAAGCCAGGACCAACAGGCTCCTGGACAGCTTCTTCCACCAGGCCATCAGACTGATGAACTCACACTGATTTGAGTGTACTCTATATTACATTGACTGTTCTATTTATCAAAAATTATTAATAATTACTATGATTGCACATTGCACATTTAGATGGAGATGTAATGAAAGATTTTTACTCCTCATATATGTGAAGGATGTAAGAAATAAAGTCAATTCAATTTAAGAGGTGCTGTTGTGCCTTTTTCACCACACAGATGGTATGTACAGACCACGTGAGATCCTCGGTGATGTTTATGCCGAGGAACTTGAAGCTGTTCACCATCTCAACTCTAGCTCCATTGACATCATAGGGACGAGCCTGTCTCCATTCCTCCTGTAGTCCACAAACAGTTCCTTTGTTTTTGTGACATTGAGGGAGAGGTTGTTTTCTTGACACCACTGTGATGAGGTGGTGACTTCTTCACTGTAGAAAGCCTCATTACTATTTGAGATTAGGCCGATTGGTGTAGTGTCATCAACAAATTTAATTAACAGATTGGAGCTGTGGGTGGTGACACAGTCGTACATATACAGAGAGTAAAGGAGGGGGCTTAGGACACAGCCCTGTGGGGCACCTGTGTTGAGGGGCGGAGTTGAGGGAACCCACTCTTACCACCTTCTGGCGATCTGACAGGAAGTCCAGAATCCAGCTGCACAAGGCAGGGTGAAGGCCGAGGTCTCTGAGCTTCTTGTTGAGCCTGGAGGGAATTATGGTGTTGAATGCTGAACTGTAGTCCAAGAACAGCATTCACACAGAAGCATCCCTCTTCTCCTGATGTGTAAGGACGGTGTGTAGAGCTGTGGCTATTGCGTCATCTGTCGGTAGGTTGTGTAGGGGGTCCAGTGTGGGTGGTAGCATGCTGCAGATGTAATCCTGGACCCACCTCTCAAAGCATTTACTTATTATTAAGGTGAGTGTGACGGGACACCAGTCTTACAAGTACTTAGCCAGCTCTTTTCTTGAACATTTAAACTTTGGCAAACACGCTCTGCTGTATGGTCCTGCAGCACTTGCCTGGGATTGAGATCATTGACCCCTCCCCCCCACAAACAAAAAAGAAAAACTGCCCAAAACCATCTACCATCTTTGTGCCAATTATGTCTCCAGGCAGTAGAGTTTACCTTTAAATTCCCGGTGACTTGACTTTTACCAGGGCTCTTTGATGTTTCTTTTGATATAATCTATGAGATAAAACATATTGTTAGGGAATAGTCTGGTGTTACCGTATGTGAATATAGCAGATCTTAATTCAAACAAGAACCAGGCTTCCGTTCTTATTAAATGTAAATAAATACAGGAAATTTGCAAATAGCCTTAGTTTTAATTGTAAATTCCAAGCAGTAAATTGAAAGTAAATTGGCCACAGACTGAGAGATTGCATATGTAAGAGCATTGTGTAATTGGCCTGCATCAAACCAGGCAACATGGACTAAATTGTGACTGGGTGTAAATTGGCAGAACAGGCAAATGTAGTCGCCTAGCGTATCAAACATAGTCACAGGTACGGACATAATTGTGTACTCAAGAGACAGCCCTGACAACATTAACTTTGGGTGTCAGGGATTTCTGCTCCCAGAAACTTACACTATTTGTATGAATTACTTTGTAACAAAGGTGTTTGAACATTCAAAGGTGCTTGTCCCTATAGATATGAATTAAATTGAATTGAATTTATTACTTACTTTCTTCATATACGTGAGGACTAAAAATCTTTACGTTATATCTCCATCTAAATGTGCAATGTGCAATCATAGTAATTAGTAATAATTTATAATAAATAGAACACTCAATGTAATATAGAGTACACTCAAATCAGCGTGAGTTCATCAGTCTGATGGCCTGGTGGAAGAAGCTGTCCTGGAGCCTGTTGGTCCTGGCTTTTATGCTGTGGTACTGTTTCCCGGATGGTATCAGCTGGAACAGTTTGTGGTTGGGGTGACTTGGATCCCCAATGATCCGTCAGGCCCATTTAACACACCTGTCTTTGTAAATGTCCTGAATAGTCGGAAGTTCACATCTACAGATGCACTGGGCTGTCCACACCACTCTCTGCAGTGTCCTGCAATTGAGGGAATTACAGTTCCCATACCAGCCAGTGATGCAGCCAGTCAGGATGCTTTCAGTTATGCCCCTATAGAAAGTTCTTAGGATTTGGGGGCCCACGCCAAACTTCTTCAACCATCTTAGGTGACATTGTTCAATGACGTCGACTGGAATATCTTCCATGATAAGGATGTCTCCAAGTTCACTGATGGAGTCACATGCTTCATCCGGAAGTGCATCGACGATGTTGTCCCCCAGAAGTCAGTCAGGATCTTCCTGAACCAGAAATCCTGGATCAATAGTTCCGTGCGAGCAGCACTTACTGCGCAACATAAAGTTTTCATCACTGGGAACTACTAAAGCTCAAAAAACCCAGCTACGATCTGCGCAAAGCTATCAAGGCTGCAAAACAACAATATAGGGAGAAGATTGAGTCAAGATTCACGACGAGTAGCACACGTGACTTGTGGCAAGGGCTGCATACCATTGCTGAGTTCAAAGCCAAATGTGTGCCGCCAACATCGCGGCCTCTCTCCCAGATAAGCTTAATTGTTTTTATGCTAGGTTCGACGTCATTAACTCCGAGTCTCCGAGGAAAACCACCGCTACAACCAGCAACCTGGTCATCTCTGAGGCTGAGGTACACAGATGTTTCCAATGAGTGGACAGTCGCAAGGCTGCGTGACCGGACGGCATCCCAGGGCGAGTACTTAGGATGTGCACAGCACAACTGGCAGGTGTGTTTACAGACATTTTTAATCTCTCCCTCTCCCACTATAGAGTGCCCTGCTGCTTCAAATTATCCACCATTGTCCCTGTACCAAAAATGACCAAGGTAACATGCCTGAACAATTGGCGTTCTGTTGCACTCAACTCAATAATAAGCAAATGCTTTGAGAGGCTGGTCAACGATTAGATCTGCAGCTTGCTACCACCCAAAATGAACCTCCTACACAACCTACCGGCACAGCCAATCGACAGATCATGCTATAGCCACTGCTCTACACACCGTCCTTACACATCTTAGAAGAAGGATGCCTATGTGAGAATGTTGTTCTTGGACTACTGTTCAGCATTCAACACCATAGTTCCATCCGGTTTGACAAGAAGCTCAGAGAACTCAGTCTTGACCCTGCTTGGCGCAGCTGGATCCTGGACTTCCTGTCAGATGGCCGGCAGGTTGTAATAGTGGGCTCCCTCTGATTCTCAATACAGGAGCCCCTCAGGGCTGCGTACTGAGTCCCCTCCTTTGGAGTGAACGTCGACTCAGACCATAAGAGGCCTGCGTCGGGCATTTTCATGCCTTACAAGGCGCAGATTGGAAGTCTGTGTGGGGCGCCACTCCTCGCACTGACTAGAGCTGTGCGTGATTAAGTGCCTTGCTCAAGGGCACAAACACGCTGCCACAGCTGAGGCTCAAACTAGCAACCTTAAGGTAACTAGATGAACGCCTTAACCACTTAGCCATGTGCCCCTCCTTTACTCCCTGTATACCCATGACTATCACCACCCCCAGCTCCAATCTAATTAAATTTGCCGACGACACTACATTGATTGGCTTTATCTCAAACACTAACAAGGTGGCCTACAAGGAAGAAGTCATCTCTCTGACACGGTGGTTTCAAGAAAACAACCTCTCCCTCACTGTCGCAAAAACAAAGGAACTGGAGGAATGGAGACGGGCTAGTGTCTATTGACGTCAATGGATCTAGAGTTGAGAGGGGGTGAACAGCGTTAAGGCATAAACATCGCCGAGGATCTCACATGGTTTGTACATAACAACTGTGGTGAAAAAGGCACAACAGCGCCTCTTAAATTGAATTGACTTTATTTCTTACATCCTTCACATTATATGAGGAGTAAAAATCTTTACTCCATCTAAATGTGCAATGTGCAATCATGGTAATTTATAATAAATAGAACAGTCAATATAATATAGAGTACAGTACACTCAAATCAGTGTGAGCGTTTCAGTCTGATGGCCTGGTTGGAAGAAGCTATCCCGGAGCCTGTTGGTCCTGGCTTTTATGCTGCGGTACCGCTTCCCAGATGGTAGCAGCTGGAATAGATTGTGGTTGGGATGGCTTGGGTCCCTAATGATCCTACAGGCCCTTTCATGTCCTGAATCATGGGAAGTTCACAACTACAGATGCGATGGGCTATCCGCACCACTCTCTGCAGAATACCAGGCAGTGATGCAGCCAGTCAGGATGCTCTCAATTGTGCCCCTGTAGAAAGTTCTTAGGATTTGCGGCCCATACCAAAACTTCCTTTGTCTGAGGTGAAAGAAGTGCTGTTGTGCCTTTTTCAGCACACAGCAATGGTGTGCAGACCTTGCCATAAGCTGTGTGTGTTTGGTGGGTAGTTGTGTCTGGATCTTGAAAGGAAGTATTATCAACCCAAAATATTGAAGGAAATGATATCTCTGTAACAATTGAAATTGTAGTGTATCAGCTACTGTTACCTTTAAACTTAAGCGCATTAAAATGTGATTTACCTGTGGGTTTGTGAGCCTCGACCGGGTGTCTACATAATGATGCCTGCTTGTTGTACTGAATAAAGACTTCTATATCACCAGCTTCAATGTCTCTCCAATGACTTTGTTCACAGTCACAATATCTGGGGCTCATTTGGGATACACGTTTGTGACCCACAGTGTGACCAGAGTTCCCAGCAGTCTAAAGTGGTGAGTATTTTCTTAAGAATAGCACCCATGTGTAGATCTGTTCACATCAATGATCACCTGGTATCAAAGAAGACAGCTTTTAGATCTAAAAGTATGGTGCATGTGTATTTTTGTGTAGGGGATCAACTATAAGACAGTTTTATGTAGGCTTGGTGAGACAGGGGTACCAGTTCTGAAAGGTGGTTTCTGAATGTTTTGGATACCAGAGTGGTGCATGCATACTCGTTCGAGCGAACTACATAGTGGCATAATTGTTTGTGAGTGCGTGTGTGTGTTGTAGAATAAGCTTGAAACCTTGGAAACAAGAGTTTTAAATGCAAGGGAATACAACAGACATCATGAGTCCAGTGGCACATAAGCGGAAGATTGCAAAGTACATTTTCTGTGGTTTTAAGTATGTACTGTTTAATTTTTATCCATCCATTATATTTTGCTTAGTAGGGGAATTAGCGTGGAAGTATTTGAGGGAGAGGCTACACCCAGATATATCTATTGTGATGGCACCTTTTGAGGTCAGACAATGTAAGCTCAAGAATCTTGATGACCTGAGCTACCCCTTGACCCTGACTACCATCATTCATAGACCCTCCACCCCCGGGGAGAAGCAGAGTACTGTGTCTGAGTTGGCCTCATCTAAAGTTGCTTGTGGGAATTCAGAATTCTGGCGCAAGCTCAAAGAGTCAATTGAAATTTACCAGATGAACCCCAAAGAAATACATGTGTTGGTTAAAGCGAAATGGCTGAGGAATGTGTGGGATCGTGTGGCCCAGGGAGTACGGTATGACACATGTGCAACTACTGGTGTTAAGGCATATTCCAGAGTTGGGGTATACAGCAAATATTAACTTCACCAGCAACCAATCTTTAGACCTGAACGTGGATTGTACATTGAGTTTGAGATGCAGTCCTGACCAATAGTATATTTAGAGCTCCAGACTGGAGTTGATTGCAAACCAACACCAACAGCAGGAATGAAGAGAGATATTGCTTCTTTAATGAGGAAGTGAGGCAGCGACGGGAGGAAGGTGAGAGTGACTTGGGAATGAGAATGTCAGTACTTCAGAGAACTGATGAGCTTGTCACTGATCATGCAGTACATAAATATTGAGCATATGGAGAGTATTCAGGGTTGGACAATCCAGGGAGGGATGATTTAGTTTTCCTGAAAAGCCTGAGCTCAGCCCAGCAGGAAGTTTTAGATTTGGAGATAGCAGTGGGATTGACTTACTCCCGATAGTACCATAGGCTGGTGAGATAGACCAGAGGAGGGGGAAGACAAGTTGTAAAGTGGCTGCTGTGAAGACACAGAGGACTTGCTTTGTGTGTGAGCTAGCAGGCCACCTAGCAAGGGAGTGTCAGAATAGATGTGGAATGGTAAAGGAGTTGATTTGTTACAGCTGTGGCCTCTCAACCATAGTTGGAGGCAGAGTTTAAAAAAGGAGGAAGGTGTGAGATTCGCTCACCAAAGCAGGCAGAATCCATAGCAGTGCCCTCTCTGTCCGATTTGTCTGCCAACCAGATTATAGAGTCTATGAGGTCAGCATCCAAGTCAGACAAGTGGCTGGCAGCAGCCTCCATTGGCAGTACTGGTCACCCACAGATATGCGCAAGAGGTTTATTAGAGGCTCGGCAATGTGAAATGTTAGCTTGGCGCTGAAATTTGATTTGATAAAATATCTTTGAAATGCTTTGATATGTTTTATAATCTTAACATGTACTTATTGTCAACTGTTCAGTGTAACTATAAATCATATAATGGAGAATCTGTTAAAGGCAACCAGTCTTTGTTTTTTAAGCATGTTCATATTGTGTAATAAGACATGTCAATTAATATAGTAATTACATTTCTAGATTTTATTTTAAAACATTTTTTATATTTATTTTTCAATATTCAGCAATTTTTAAGTATAACATGGAATATGCAAACCACGATTATCTTAAACTCAGTTTCTTAAACTTCTAACTTAGTTACTGCCTGTTATGTCTCTGGCATTTAGGGGCTCAATGAAGGCCCCCCATTTCTGTCTGTCCTTGGCCATCTTTTTTATTGTGTCCCAGGTGTGCTTCAGGGTCCACATTTCTGCCTCTCTGGTATGACACCAAGTTGTATTTGGTCTCCTGCATTTTCTCTGTCTTTCAGAGATCCAATAAAGCCCAGTCTTCCTTCATCATGCTTCCTCTCAACCATGCAAGTCCTGGGTGGAGACTCAGGAATACCATCGAACACAGATGTAGAAGGATTTTTCATTGCTGTTGCCATAATATTTCTGTTTGACTAGTCAGGGTTGTTAGCCCCCAAACCTGGAGGACTACTCTTAGTCTGGACTAGCCTTTGACTAGTTTGGCATGGATGACTCCAGTTAGCATGGATCTCTGGATTATTGAGGTACACAAGCCTCCAAACTATGACAAGATTGTGGTTCTCTTGGAGGAAACAGCTTCTAACGAACAGTATTATAAAGCAACAGCAATCTTTGCTAATTAACTGTTTAGTCTATACAAGTGTGATGGTGGTGCAGAGTATGCGTGTTTAGCACATTAAATATGGTGACAATTAATTAAGCTGCTTTGACTTAGATGATGTTGAGCTTCTGAGTATATCCAAGCAAATCCCGTTGTGCTTCTGATGTGCCTTGCAGATAATAAGGTTTGGTATATCATGAAGTGAGTAACTCACGCTTGCTCTTATCCTGATAATATTTACTTGACTGATCCAGTTAAGTTTCTGGTCAATGATGATCCCGGCCATATTTGATGATTATGCCTTCATCACCACAATACCATCGATATCAAGGCTAGAAGTTACATACTCTGCCTTATTGATTATTGCCTAGCACATTTGTGATGTTAATGTTCCTGCTAAACATTTTAGGCTATACGACCAGAAGACATGGGAGCAGAATTAGGCCATTTGGCCCATCTTGTCTGCTCCACCATTTCATCATAGTGGATTTATTATCCCTGCCAACCCCTGCCTGCTTTTTCTCCATAGCTTTTGATGCCCTGATTAATCAAAAGCTATCAACCTTTGCTTTAAATATACCCAATAACTTGGCCTGCTCAGCCGTCTGTGACAATGAATTCTACAGATTCAATATCCTCTGGCTGAAGACATGTTTCCTCATCTCTATTCTAAATGGATGTTCCTCTATTCTGAAGCTGTGCCTCTGGTCCTAGACTACCCCACTATAGGAAGCATCTTCGCCATAATCAAACTGTCTTTCAATATTTGATAGATTTCAGTGAGATTCTCCCTCATTTTTCCAATCTGTGAGTACAGGCCCAGAACCATCAAACACTCCTCATATGTTAACCCATTCATTCCTGGGAATCTCCTCTGGATCCTCTCCAATGCCAGCACATCTTTTCTTAGATATGGGGGCCAAAACTGGTCGCAATACTCCAAGTGCAATCTGACCAATGAATTCCTTATAAAGCCTCAGCATTATATCATTACTTTCGTATTGTATTCCTCTGAAAGTGAATGCTAACATTGCACTTACCTTCCTTACCAATGACTCAACCTGCAAGTTAACTCTCAGGGAACCCTGCATGAGGACTCTCAAGTCCTTTTGCACCTCTGATTTTTGAATTTTCTCCCCATTTGGGAGCAAAAGGTGCGCATGCGCTGGTCGTGCATGCAGCCTGTTACAGTTGCTCTGTAGTTTTCTTACTTTCAAACTTTTTAACTTAGTTATTTGTTGTATTTTTTTTCTCACGGTAACACGTTGAAGCTGCACCCTCTCTAACATGCTGGTGGAGAGAGTTTTACTTGTTTTTTTAGCGCTGGAAATAGTTACATTCGGACACGTCTCGTTAGCGTGGCAGCAGGATGGTCGCATTGTTTATTCCAGGGACCAATTGATTGTGCTCATGCCCGCCGGTTTAGCGAACAGAGCAGCGGACACCCCTGCTGAAACCTGGAGGAAAACACACAGAGGATGCAGAGGGGGATCAAAAAGGCGAGGGAAGAGGACCGGGTCGAGATAACAGAGGCTTATGGAGAAGAGAAGTTATAAGCCGTGTCTCCCCTCTCTCATCATGGGCAATGTGTGATCGCTGGGTAATAAAATGGATGAACTGACTGCGCTTGTCAGGAGTCAGAGAACATTTCGGGAGAGCAGTGTCATGTGCTTCACTGAGACGTGGCTGCACGAGGACATACCCAATCAAAGTGTTTCCATAGAGGGCTTCCAGATAATTCGAGCTGACTGGAATTGCACTGAGAGCGGTAAGCCTAAAGGAGGAGGGCTGGCGGTTCTGGTAAACAACAGATGGTGCAATCCTGGGCATATTACGATCAAGGAACGTGTTTGTAGCCCGAATATTGAACTTTTTGCTGTTGGACTCCGGCCATATTATTTGCCAAGGGAAATCTCGCATGCAATTGTGGTTGTTGTGTACATCCCTCCCACTGTCAACCCGACGTCAGCGTGTGACATCATTTACATCGTCATAGCCAGATTACAAACCCAGCACCCGAGTGCCCTCATTACCATCTTGGGTGACTTCAACCAGGTAACCATGGCTAGAACACTGCCCAACTTCACGCAGTATGTGAGCTGTACAACCAGAGGGGAGAGGACTCTGGATTTGATGTACGCTAACGTTAAGGATAAATACAGCTCCTCTCCCCTCCCCCCACTGGGAAGGTCAGATCACAACCTGGTGCATCTAAAACCCTGCTACGTGCTTCTGGTGAAGAGTAAACCTGCAACCTCGAGGACAGTGAGAAAATGGTCGGAGGAGGTTTATGAGGCACTCCAGGGCTGTTTTGAGGTGACAAACTGGCAGGCACTCTGTGAGCTACATAGAGAGGATATTGATGGGCTCACAGAGTGCATCACTGATTACATCAACTTCTGTGTGGACTGCAATGTTCCGACAAGAACTGTCCTTTGTTATTCAAATAACAAACCATGGGTGACAAAGGACATTAAGGACATCCTGAACGCTAAAAAGAGGGTGTTTAGAGATGGAAATAGGGAGGAGCTGAGGACAATACAGATGGACCTGAAAGCCAGGATCAGGGAGGCTAAAGACAGGTACAGGAGGAAGCTTGAGTGGAAACTCCAGCAGAACAACATGAGAGAGGTCTGGAGGGTGATGAGGACCATCACTGGGTTCCGGCAAACTAGCAACAGAGGAGCTGAAGGCAGTGTGGACAGGGTCAATGACTTAACCTGTACTTTAACATATTTGACACTGTGGCCCCTGCCCATCCCCCACATGAGCCATCTGTTGTCGGTCCCCAAACAACACATATTCCACTCTCCCCTCCTACCCCTCCTCACAGTCCCCCACCCTGCTCTCATGACTATACCCCTTCCCCACACGAAACCACCATGGTGGGCTTCACAGCGGAACAGATGAGAAGACAGCTGAAACGTCTCAACCCAAGCAAGGCTGCAGGACCGGATGGTGTCAGTACCAGGGTGCTCAAAGCCTGTGCCCCTCAGCTATGTGGAGTACTTCACCATGTCTTCAACCTGAGCCTGAGGCTCCGGAGGGTTCCTGTACGGTGGAAGACACCCTACCTCGTTCCTGTGCCGAAGACGCCGCGCCCCAGTGGCCTCAATGATTACAGACCGGTGGCATTGACCTCCCACATCACGAAGACCCTGGAGAGACTTGTTCTGGAGCTGCTCCGGCCTATGGTCAGGCCACACTTAGATCCCCTCCAGTTCGCCTACCAGCCCCGACTAGGAGTTGAGGATGTCATTGTCTACCTGCTGAACCATGTCTATGCCCACCTGGACAAGCCAGCGAGCACTGTGAGGGTCATGTTTTTTGACTTCTCCAGTGCGTTCAACACCATCCGCCCTGCTCTGTTCGGGGAGAAGCTGACAGCGATGCAGGTGGATGCTTCCCCGGTGTCATGGATTCTTGATTACCCGACTGGCAGACCACAGTACTTGTGCTTGCAACAGTGTGTGTCCGACAGAGTGATCAGCAGCACTGGGGCTCCACAGGGGACTGTCTTGTCTCCTTTTCTCTTCACCATTTACACCTCGGACTTCAACTACTGCACAGAGTCTTGTCATCTTCAGAAGTTTTCAGATGACTCTGCGATAGTTAGATGCATCAGTAAGGGAGATGAGGCTGAGTACAGGACTACGGCAGGAAACTTTGTCACATGGTGTGAGCAGAATTATCTGCAGTTTAATGTGAAAAAGACTAAGGAGCTGGTGGTAGACCTGAGGAGAGCTAAGGTACCGGTGACCCCTGTTTCCATTCAGGGGGTCAGTGTGGACATGGTGGAAGATTACAAATACCTGGGGATATGAATTGACAATAAACTAGACTAGTCAAAGAACTCTGAGGCTGTCTACAAGAAGGGTCAGAGCCGTCTCCATTTCCTGAGGAGACTGAGGTCCTTTAACATCTGCCGGACGATGCTGAGGATGTTCCACGAGTCTGTGGTGGCCAGTGCTATCATGTTTGCTGTTGTGTGCTGGGGCAGCAGGCTGAGGGTAGCAGACACCAACAGAATCAACAAACTCATTCATAAGGCCAGTGATGTTGTGGGGATGGAACGGGACTCTCTGACGGTGGTGTCTGAAAAGAGGATGCTGTCTAAGTTGCATGCCATCTTGGTCAACGTCTCCCATCCACTACATAATGTACTGGGTGGGCACAGGGGTACATTCAGCCAGAGACTCATTCCTCCGAGATGCAACACAGAGCGTCATAGGAAGTCATTCCTGCCTGTGGCCATCAAACTTTACAACTCCTCCCTTGGAGTGTCAGACACCCTGAGCCAATAGGCTGGTCCTGGACTTATTTCATAATTTACTGGCATATTTTACATATTACTATTTAACTATTTATTGTTCTATTACTATTTATTATTTATGGTGCAACTGTAACGAAAACCAGTTTTCCCTGGGATCAATAAAGTATGACTCTGACTATGACTATGAGTATTTAGAAAATTAATCCACACCTTTATTCCTTCTACCAAAGTGCATGACTATGCACTTCCCTATGCTATATTCCATCCTCCACTTATTGCCCATTATCCCAATTTGTCTGCAGATACCCTGCTTGCTCAACAGCACCTGCCCCTTAACCTATCTTGATATCGTCCACAAACTTGGCCAAAAAGCAATCAATTCCCTCATCCAAATCATTGACATTATTTGAAAAGAAGTGAACCCAACACTTACCCCTGCAATACACCACTAGTCACTAACAGCCAACCAGATAAAGGTAACTTTATTCTCACGCTTTGCCTCCTGCCAGTCAGCCAATCTTCTGTATATGCTGGTATCTTTCCTGTAGTACCATGGGCTCTTATCTTGTAAACCAGCCTCACTTGTGTCACCTTGTCAAAGGCCTTCTGAAGATCCAAATAAACAATGCCCACTGACTCTTCTTTGTCTATCCTGTCAGTTATTTCCTCAAAGAATTCCAACAGATTAGTCAGGCAATAGTTTCCCTTAAGGAAACCGTGCTGACTTTGGCCTATTTTGTCATGTGCTTTCAAGTACCTAAAATTTCATCCTTATTAATAAACTCCAACATCTTTCCAAACACTGAAGTCAGAATAACCGGCTTATAATTTTCTTTCTTCTGCCGACCTCTCTTCTTAAAAAGTGGAGTGACATTAGCAATTTTCCAATCCTCGGGAACCAATTCGGAATCTAGTGATTCTTGAAAGGTCATTACTAATGCCTGCACAATTCATTCAGTTCCCTCTTTCAGAACTCTGGGGTGTACTCCATTTTGTCGAAGTGACTTATTTACCTTCAGACTTTTCGGCTTGCCAAGCACCTTCTCCTTGGTAAGAGCAACAACATTCACTTCTGCCCGACACTGAAGAAGTTGGTTTGCCATTTATTTGTTCCAGCGTCATTTTCCAGTGCTACGATATCCACTGTCATCTCTCTCTCACTACTTTCATGCAGAGGGTGGTGAGTTTATGAAACAAGCCAGAGGAAGTAGTTGAGACAGGTACAATAGTATTATTTAAGTTGCACTTAGGAAGGTACATGGTGGAGTGGGTCTAAGAGGGTTATGAGCTGAACACAGGAAATTGGGACTAGCTGGCTGAGCACTGTGGTCGGTATGGACTGGTTCGTGCTGTGTCACTCGTATATTGCTCTATGACTCTTTGTAGTCATCTCGGCCATGTGTGACCAAGTTTATTTGAGAGTTAACCACAGAAATATAACTGTGATACCTTTGCAAAACACTAAACATTTTTTCTTGTGTATAGTGAGTATATCTGCATGTTACCACATTTCCTGTTTTCATTACTGCTGTGCATCTGACCATTTTAAGATGTGAAAGCAGTCAAACTACTCCTGGCCCACAAGCAGTACTGGAAAAATTTTAACTACTTTTGCCTATTATTGTGTGTTTTTTGACATTTATGAATGCTAGGAACAACCTTGACAATCATTGGGGCACTGCTCTGTGATTTATTAAGGAACTCTTCAATCAGATCAGGGCCAGGTTTTGGAAGATCCACTTTTCTCTCTGTTAAAGGTTTCTACACCACATTTGTAGGTGTGGCTTTTTCCAGACTGACTGTGTTATCTGATTACATCACACAGTAAAGGTGGATTTACTTGAAAATCATAGGTACATAAGACCACATTTCTATCTCTTTACATGTATTCTGCACCGGTCCTAAAACCACTTATTATTTACAATTCTTAAGTCCCAGCCTCTTCCATATCCCTGATTTAAATATGCATGGAATTCCTTCCTTAAACCTCTCCCGCTCTCAAACACTTTCTTCTTAAATGTGTTCTTAAAAACTCTTGACCCAAGCATTTGAGGCAATTAAATAATATCACATGAATTTTGTTCGATAATTAATCTTGAGAAGTGACTTGGTTTATTTCATCAAAAGTACAATATCAGTGTCAAAGGTTATTGTAGTGGCACCTTAAATTTTTTGTCAAAGCTGCAAATTCAGAAACAATAGATAAATAGATGAAATGTAACTTGAATTATATTCTTGTTTCATGGAAATGACTATCTGAATGGTGTCAAGTTAGAAAAAGGGGAAGTACAACGAGATCTAGGTGTCCTTGTTCATCAGACACTGAAAGTAAGCATGCAGGTACAGCAGGCAGTGAAGAAAGCTAATGGCATGTTGGCGTTCATAACAAGGGGAGTTGAGTATAGGAGCAAAGAGGTCCTTCTGCAGTTGTACAGGGCCCTGGTGAGACCACACCTGGAGTATTGTGTGCATTTTTGGTCTCCAAATTTGAGGAAGGACATTCTTGCTATTGAGGGAGTACAGCGTAGGTTCATGAGGTTAATTCGTATGGCGAGACTGTCATATGTTGAAAAATTGGAGTGACTGGGCTTGTATACAGTCGAATTTAGAAGAATGAGAGGGGATCTGATTGAAACATATAAGATTATTAAGGGATTGGACATGTTTGAGACAGGAAAAATGTTCCCAATGTTGGGGGAGTCCAGAACCAGAGGCCAAAGTTTGAGAATAAGGGGTAGGCCATTTAGAACGGAGTTGAGGAAAAACTTTTTCCCCCAGAGAGTTATGGATCTGTGTAATGCTCTGCCTCAGAAGGCAGCGGAGGCCAACTCTCTGGATGCTTTCAAGAAAGAGTTAGATAGAGCTCTTAAAGATAGTGGAGTCGAGGGATATGGGGAGAAGGCAGGAATGCGTACTGATTATGGATGATCAGCCATGATCACAGTGAATGGCGGTGCTGGCTCGAAGGGCCGAATGGCCTACTCCTGCATCTATTGTCTATTGACCTATTGTCCTATAAATATTCCAGATAAGCAAACTGTAAAATTGACATGAAATGCTATTCCCAGTTTTATTTTTCTACAGTTGCTGCAGATCTGCTGGATATTTCCATCATTTTCTGTTTTCATTTTTGATTTCCAGCAACAGCAATATATTAGTTTATATCGGTTTTGTAAGCAAATTGTGTATTCAGTTTTGATAGCACTGAACATTGTTAGACATTAAATAAGGTATGTATTACTTGATGTAACCACAAGAGGTCTCTGTAGAACCACGGTCACGTAAAATCTAATCATTGTCTGTAGTTAGGGACTTAGGCCTTGAGTAGCTTGAGTGAAGATGTCCAAAGCTGCTAACAGATACTTGGTAGCAAATCTGTGAGTGTACAGTTCCACTGGATTCTGCGTGGAGCTCACTTGTGAAGCATGAATTTGCCAAGATTTCTGGCACTTAATCTGGATGGTTGGTTTATGGATCCTCCACAAGGTTAGATGTGTCAATGGGTCTATGAACCTATTCAGTTCAAAGGATATTATACAATTCATTACCCACCTTCTTATTCTTGTTCCCTTTCTTTCCAGTCCTAACAAGGGTCTCATCCCGAAATGTCAACTCTTTATTTCCTCCTCTGCCCATAGATGCTGCCTGGTTTATCAAGTTCCTTCAGCATTTTCTGTGTGTTGCTAGAGAATTAAGACTTCATGTCAAGCATATGTTTTTCATTACTTATAAATGTAGTATATATTTTGGGTGATTAAGAGCAATATACCTTTTCATATTAACAGTTTTAGAATGGGACTGAATATCTGGGGATATTCAGAAAGCCATGACAGCTGCAAAATGATGTACCGCTTTTCCTGTTAAAGGTTTCCACAGCACATTTGTGGGTATGGCCTTTTCCAACCTGACTGTGTGTAATCTGATACCATCAAAATATTGGTGCCATTAAAATATTCACTGATTGGGTTCAGAACTCCCCTGGCCAGCATATTGTTTTCATCTGAGCCAGTTAAGTATGAGGCAATAGGGTACACAAGAATAAGTACGGGCAGTGGTCCACTCAGTTACATACAGCCCAGAAAATGTTGACACCATGGTAAAGTAGTAATCCCCTAAATGCAAAAAATCCATTAAATCCAGTGGCCCAAGGCATTCTTATTGTTTAGAGTCCACTCTGACCATTTGCATTTTATTATACATTACCAGCAACTCTAAACCTGAACCAATTCAGAATCAAAATCAGGTTTAATATCACCAGCATATGCTGTAAATTTTTTGGGGCAGCAGTACACTGTAAAATAAACAGTGAATTGCATTGTGTGTGTGTGTGAGTGTGTATGTGTGTGTGAGAGTGTGTGTTGGCGCCTGGCCAAGTGATTAAGGTGCATTAGGGTAGAAGGTCGCTAGTTCGAGCCTTGGCTGAGGCAGTGTGTGTGTCCTTGAGCAAGGCATTTAACCACACATTGCTCTGTGATGACACCAGTGCCCATGTATGGGTCCTAATGCCCTTCAACAACAACATCGGTGACATGGAGAGGGGAGACTTGCAGCATGGGCAGCTGCTGGTCTTCCATACAACCTTGCCCAATGGGGGTCCTTAATGATGGACGCCGCCTTTTTAACGCACTGCTCCTTGAAGGTGTCTTGGGTGCTATGGAGGCAAGTGCCCATGATAGAGTTGACTAATTTTACTTTGATCCTGTGCAGTTGCCCCCCCCCACCATAGCAGACAGTGATGCAGCCAGTTACAATGCTCTCTACAGTATATTTGTAGAGATTTGCAAGTGTTTTGGGTGACACACCAAAAAATCTCCTCAAATCGCTAACGAAATATAGCTGCTGTCTTGCCTTCTTTATAGCTGCATCTATATGTTGAGACCAGGTTAGGTTCTCAGAGACAGTGACACTCAGGAACTTGAATTTGCTTACTCTCTTTACTTCTGATCCCTCTATGAGGACTGGTATGTGATCCATCGTCTAACCCTTCCTGAAACCCACAATCGGCTATTTGGTCTTACTAACATTATCTGCAAAGTTGTTGCTTCAACACCACTGGTATCTCTCTCTCCTGTACACCCTCTCATCACCATCTGAGATTCTGCCAAATACTTGTGTCATCAGCAAATTAATCACGTTATTGATAAATTTGTAGTTGAACTGTATATTAAAGCTATATATATTTAAAAAACAAGAGAGGAAAAAGCTGCTTGTGAGATGTTGAGTGTATGTCTTCAGGCTTCTGTACCTTTTCTGGGTGTTTGGGTTCCTTAATGATGGATGCTGCCATTTTGAGGCACCGGCTTTTGAAAATGCCTTCGATGCTTGGGGAGGCTCGGGACCATGATGGAGCTGGCTCAGCTTACAACTTGCTGCAACTTTTTTCGGTCTTGTGTAGTGGCCCTTCCATACCAGAAGATGATGCAATTAGTTAGAATGGTACATTTGTAGAAACTTTTAAGAGTTTTTGGTGACATCTCAAGTCTCCTAAAGCTCCTAATGAAATATAACTGCTGTTGTACCTTCTTTGTAATCGCATCAGTATGTTGGGCCCCGGGCTAGACCTTTAAAGATGTTGACATCCAGGAACTTGAAACTGCTCACCCATTTCACTTCAGATCCCTCAATGAGGATTGATCTGTGTTTCCTCGACTTCCTCTCCTGAAGTCCACATTCAATTCCTTGGTCTTTCTGACTTTGAATGCAAGGTTGTTTTTGTGACACCACTCAACCAGCTAAGCTATCTCGTTCTTGTTCGCCTCCTGTCACCATCTGAAATTCTGCCAACAATAATTGTGTCATCAGCAAATTTATAGATGGTGTTTGAGCTGTGCCTAGCCCCACAATTGTGGACGTAGACAGAGTAGAGCAGTGGGCTAAGCACTCATCCTTGAGGTGCACCAGCACTGATTATCCGTGAGAAGGAGATATTATTTCTGATCCACACTGACTGTGGTATCCCTGTGAGGAAGTCAAAGGTCCAGTTGCAGAAAGAGGTACAGAGACCCAGGTTTTGGAGCTTCTTGATTAGAACTGAGATTATGATTGCATTGAAGGCTGAGCTGTATCAATAAACAGCAGCCTGATATAGGAATTGCTGTTGACTCGGTGACCCAAGGCCGAGAGGAGAGCCTGTGAGATTGCATCCGCTGTAGACCCATTGTGGCGATAAGCAAATTTTAGTGGGTCCAAGCCTTTGCTTAGACAGGAGTTGGTTATGACCACGACTAACCTCTCAAAGAACTTATCACAGTAGACATGAGTGCAACTGGCCAATAGTTGTTGAGGCAGCTCACCCTGATCTTCTTGAGCACTGCTGTGATCACGCCCTTTTGAAACAAGTGGGAACATCTAACTGCAGCAGGAAGAGATTGCCTAACAGGGCCTGACACCTCGCGAGAGTTCACCCTCTTGAAAGATATTCTGTGTCGGCCTCCAAGACAGAGAGCACAGGGTCAGCAGATGCTGCAGGGATTTGCACAGATATAGTTTTATTCTCCCTTTCAAAGCCTGCGTAAAGGGTATTGAATTCATCTGGGAGTGAAGCATCATAGCCATTCATGATGTTAGGTTTCGCTTTGGGGGAAGTAATGACCTGCAAACCCTACCAGAGCTGACGTGCATCCGATTCCATCTTGAACTTCAGTCGGAATTGTTCTTTCACCTTAAAATAGCCTTTTATTGGTCATAGCTGGACTTCACATATAGTTCTGGATCACTGGTTTTGAATGCCACATATCTAGCAGACTACGATTCTCTGGTTCATACACGGCTCATTGTTTGGGTACGTCCAGTATGCTTCCAAAGGCATACACTCATCCACACTGGTCTTGATGAAGATGGTGACAACTGTGGTGTATTCATTCAGATTTGAAGATGAATCCCCGAATATTGTCTAGTCCACCAACTCAAAGCAATCCTGTAAGTGCTCCTTTGCCTCCCTTGACCATACCTTCTTAATCCTCACCACTGGTGCTACGTTCTTTAGTCTCTGTCTATACACTGGGAATAGAAGTACAGCCATGTGATAAGACTTTCCAAAGTGTGGATGTGGGATAGCAAGGTAAGTGTTGTTGATGGTGGTATCACGGTGTTGTCTCCACTGGTTCCATACGTGATAAGTTAGTGGTAGTTGTTCAGAGACTTCTTCAGTGTGGCCTGATTAAAATCCCCCACAATGATAGGGAAGACATTCATGTGCTCTGTTTCATGACTGATAATCATGGTGCTCAGCTGCACCAGTGCCTCCCTGACATTGACCTGAGGTGGAATGTACACTGCTACCAGGATGATGATGGAAAGCACACTCAACAGATAAAATTGACAACATTCGACTGCTAGATGTTCCGGTTGGATGAGCAGGACTGAGAGAAAACCGCCACATCTGTACATCACAATGAGTTAATCATGAGGCATACTCCACCTCCTCTACCTTTAGAAGACTGAGCTGTCCTGTTTTTGTGGAGAATGGTGAAGCCATTGGGCTGCAGCATTGCATCCAAAATGGCAGGCATGAGCCATGTTTACGTGAAGCAAAGTACACAGCAGACCCTGATGTCCCTTTGATATTGCAATCTTGCTCTGAGGTCTTCAATTTTATTTTCCAGAGACTACATTCACCAGCATAACAGTCAGGAGTGGAAGTCTAAGGCCTCTGCATTTCAATTGTACCTGTAGACTGATTTGTCTTCCACGCTTCCGTTTTCTTAAAGGCTTGGCTTCTACGCTTTCACTTTCTTAACTACACTCGCAACCCAAGTCTGCAGTCTGGGATCCACTGATTTTGAGTATTGATTTATATTTTTTAAACATCTTGAAATGATGTTGCTTACTGAAGTGCCCATGGCTGTATTGTGAATTTCTGCTGCAGTAAGGGCCACAGTAAAGGGCATATTTGATGATTCCCATCGGAGCTGCATGCAAGGAGTCACCACTTATTGGTGTCATCTTGTCATTAAGTAAACAGTAAATTCCTGGTTAATGTTACGTTACAATTTAACCCAAATGCTATGTATCCATTCAGTCTCTGTAATGTCACTCTATGCAAGTCGTAGTGAATTCTTCGCTATTTGCATATCTTTCCACTTCTATTGCCTATAAAGCCTTTCTCTCTTTTGCAGCAGAACTTGATCTAATTGGTGTCTAATTCAGTCAAGCACCTCTGCAGGGAACCACTGTCAAGATGACATCGAACTGGTCTCCATCGACATTGTGGCAAGGACTTAGTTGTTTTTTAAGTTTATTAGGATAGTTCTGGTGACACAGGGGGAGGTAGGGGTCAGGTTAAGGTTTAGGAACAGGAATGTGGGAGAGTTAGGGGCAATGTTCCCAATAATTTGTAATGACCAGTGCACACAAAAATCTTGTGCTGTGCAATTTTTTGCTCAGTGACAACAACATGTGCACACTGAATTTTTAAGTGGGAGTAAACCTGAAGCTACTCTAAGAATAATAAACTACCAAATCCAATTTGTTGTTCATTGTTCAAAAGAAATAAAATACTATACATTAATTAGTCTTATCTCTCATATACTACACAACAACATATAATAATATCAACCTTCTCACATGTAATTAAATTTGTTTGAAGAGGTCAAACACTGTCCGCATCAGAAACGAGAAAATGAAATGTGGTTGTGTACGATTGTGAAATATACTTAACATGCCAACGAGGTAGAGAGTGGCAACCTTTTGAGGGCAGGTTAAATTTCTTTGTGCACTAGTAGCAAAAGATGTGTGTGCATCTGCACCTTTGAGGGAACATTGGTTAGGGGTCATATTACGGTTTGGGGATAGGGATGTGGGGGAAATAGAGGTCAGGTCGGCATCGGGGCATCCTCTCTGTGTTCCAAATCTAGCAATGTGGGCGGTTGATGAAGGACATTTGGAGTCTAGGCCTCTGCTCTACACTTGAAAGCCAGCAACGTGCACATGGGGACGAAGGATATCTGGAGTACAGGCCTTAGCTCTGCGCTCGAAGGCGAGTGATGTGGACGGGTGATGAAGGATATCCACGGATGTCAGGCTGTCTCAGGTCAGTGGGTCCAAGGATTGGAGTGGAGTAGGAGGCTCGAGAGCCTGGAGTTTGGGGTCCCACCGTCAGTTGGTGCAGGACACAATACCAAAGATTTCAGCTCAGAAGTTGATTGGAAGTCCAAAAAGCCAAAGCCTGGAGATTGAAGGCCTGTTCTACAGCTGGAGGACTTAACGTATGTGTGGGTGGGAGGGAGAAAAGGGACTTGTTTTGCCTTTGTTGTTTTGTTGCTTGTTCTCTGTTGTTTTGCTGAGCATTGTGGCCATGCTATGTCAGCACCAGAATGTGTGGAAACACTTGTGGACTGCCCCAACACATCCTTAGGTGTATTGGTTGTTAACACACAAAAATATGCTTTTCTCTGTATGTTTCTGTGTACATGTGATAAATAAATCGGAATCTGGTGACCGTGAACTGGGTATTAAACAGCAAGACTCTGCAATCTATCAGATTGGAAAAATCTCTCCTGAAAGACTGCAAGGATGCTCAATATACTCTAGAAGGGGAATTACGAGTGGAGAGATGGATCTGAAGAAGCTTCAAGGGGAGACTTAGTGGGAATGAATATGATAGCTTCAGCATAATGTGGGAAAATAATGTAAAAGTATCTACTTTGGTGCAAAAAAGAAAAAAAGTAATTTTTTTAAAATGATGACAGTTCGGGTAATGGGGTCTCAATGCCATTGTAAATAAGCCATTGAATTCACAGAGTACAGGACAGGTATATTTTAGTCAGAAGGATGGCAAGGTCAGAGAACCTTAGATATTGACAGATGTGGTGAAGTTAGTCAAGTAGAAAAAAGAAAAGTACGTAAAGCTCAGGATGCTAGAATCAAACAGAGCTCTTGAGAATTACGAAGAAGCCAGAAAAGAACTCAAGAAGGGAATCAGAATAAAGAGGGGAACATTTGCTTGGATGCAGTGGACGTGGATGAGGTCTTTAATCAGTACTTTACATCAGTATTTACCAAGGAGAAGGGCATGGAGGATAGGGAGATCAGTGCCGAGTGTATTGATATGCCAGGGGCATTTGAAGTAAAGGGGGCGGTAGTGTTGGGTCTCCTAAAGAGCATTAAGGTGGGTATATCCCCAGGGCCTGAAAGGATATACTCCAGGTTATTGAGAGAGGCATGGGAAGAGTTTGCTGGGGCCTTGACCAATATCTTGGTGTTCTCTCTAAAGCTGTAGATGCTGTCTGCATGGATTTCACCAAGGTCTTTAACAAGGTGTCACATGGGAGGCTCATCCAGAAGATAAAGGTGTATGGGATCTATGGTGAATTGGCCTTTTGAATTCAGAACTGTCTTGCCCATAGAAGAAAGGGTAGTGCTTCAAGGGACTTATTTAAGCTGGAGGTCTGTAGTTAGTGGTGCTCCGCAGGGATTTATACTGGGACCTCTGCTGTTTGTGATGTATATAAATTACCTGGATGAAAATGTGATGGGTGGGTTAGTAAGTTTGCAGAGGATACGAAGATTGGTGGTGTTGTGGATAGCATAGAAGGTTTGAAAAGAATACAACGGATATAGATTAGTTGCAGGTATGGGCGGAGAATTGGTGGATGGAGTTTAATACGGCCAGATGTGAAGTCTAACACCTTAGTAGATCAAATGCAAAGAAACAATACACTGTAAACGGCAAGACGCTCCACAGTGTTGATGAGCAGAGGGATCTTGGGGTCTAAGTTCATAGCTCCCTGAAAATAGCTACACAGGTTCATTGGGTTAAGAAAGCATACGGCACGCTTGCCTTTATTAGTCAAGCATTGAGTTCAAAGGTCAGGAAGTTATATTGCAGCTTTATAAAACTCTAGTTAGGCCGCATCAGGAGT
This sequence comes from Mobula hypostoma, assembly GCF_963921235.1. Taxonomy (NCBI): domain Eukaryota; kingdom Metazoa; phylum Chordata; class Chondrichthyes; order Myliobatiformes; family Myliobatidae; genus Mobula; species Mobula hypostoma. The sequence continues at coordinate 107,066,008 of NC_086105.1, read as the reverse complement.
ATTGCATACAATTTTGGTTGCCCCATTATTGGAAGGATGTCAAGGCCTTGGAGAGGGTGCAGAAGAGATCTACCAGGATGTTGTCTGGATTAGAGGCCATGTGCTGTAACGAGAGGTAGGACAAACTTGGGTTATTTTCTCAGGGTGGTGGAGGCTGAGGAGAGATCTGATGGAGGTTTTTATAAAACTATGAGAGGCATGGATAGAGTAGACAGACAATATCTTTTTCCAAGAATTGAAATGTCTAATATCACAATGATGGTGGTTGTCCATCATGTCCATTGATGACAAAAATCCTTTGTGGGAGAGCTTTAAAGTGGAAAAGCCGTTCCACTCTTTCGACCTTGGAAGTTCAGATCCAGTGATACGAACCTCGTATAACAAGTGTTACAAACTGGGGTGTTCCTTGGTTGCAGTGGATAACCATGGCATTTTGTACTTTGTCACGTCCTTGGCTGTACACAGAGCTGCAGCATTTACTTGAAAACAAACCGAAACTGCTCAGAGACTGAGCACAGGGCTTGACACTGTTTGACACATTATCCACAATAACAAAGTTCTAAGTTGAAGAAAGTACATTCAAACCTTTATTAAGAAACCAGCAAAGGCGAACAATCTTGTAACTATAAAAATTAATGAAACTAAAACTAGAAGTATAATGAAATAACTGGTCTAAGTGGTGGCATTAGTGATCTTAGCCTATTAGATAAACTTATGTTCCTTATTGGTCTGAAATGTTCACAGTCAACAAAAAATATCACCCCCTGGCTCTAATTAGACTAAACTGACAAACACAGTGTGCATGTGTAACTATAGTCTTCACTTCTACTACACCCCAACCCATGTGACAAGTTACCCATAACAAAGGTGCAACAATGTAGACAGAAAAAGATACATGTTTCTTACAGGACCATTGCAGAAATCCATAGGGCATGCACTTAAAGTGAGAGGAAATAATTTCAAAGGAGATGTGAGGGTCAGGTTTTTACACAGAGAGTGGCAGCTGCCTGGAATGCATCCAGGGATGACTGTTTAAGGAAGGATTGAATATACCAGATTTGTAGACCACGTATTAATATACCAGATTTTCACAGGTGGATAGGGTAGTTAAGAAAGCTTATGGGATGTTAGCTTTCATAAGTTGAGGGATAGAGTTTAAGAGTCGTGATGTAATGACGCAGCTCTATAAAACTCTGGTTAGGCCACACTTGGAGTACTGTGTCCAGTTCTGGTCACCTCACTATAGGAAGGATGTGGAAGTATTGAAAAGGGTACAGAGGAGATTTACCAGGATGCTGCCTGGTTTAGAAAGTATGCATTATGATCAGAGATTAAGGGAGCTAGGGCTTTACTCTTTGGAGAGAAGGAGGATGAGAGGAGACATGATAGAGGTGTACAAGATAATAAGAGGAATAGATAGAGTGGATAGCCAGCGCCTCTTCCCCAGGGCACCACTGCTCAATACAAGAGGACATGGCTTTAAGGTAAGGGGTGGGAAGTTCAAGGGGGATATTAGAGGAAGGTTTTTTACTCAGAGAGTGGTTGGTGCGTGGAATGCACTGCCTGAGTCAGTGGTGGAGGCAGATACACTAGTGAAGTTTAAGAGACTACTAGACAGGTATATGGAGGAATCTAAGGTGGAGGCTTATATGGGAGGCAGGGTTTGAGGGTCGGCACAACATTGTGGGCCGAAGGGCCTGTACTGTGCTGTACTATTCTATGTTCTATGTATTCTCTAGAGATTATTAGACTGAGAGGTGACATCAATGAGAGTCACAAAATTCTTTCTGTTCAGACTGTATAAATGGTGGATGGTTCCTTTGAATGGCGAGTCTGAAACCAAGTTCTGGGCAGAAAAAATGCCACAGTAGCCACGATCTTAACGACTGGCAGAGCAAACGCAAAAGGGCAGAAGATATCAACCACTGATCGTAGGCCTGAAGTCATACTTAGACCAGAACAGATAAAGAAAGCAAATATACTGTATTTCACTCGAGGTTATGAATGAAACACTTCTATGTTTTTATGTCCTTCATCAAAAATGATTTGGTGGTATCATAACATACCAAGCCAGCCTTATCCGGAGGTATGTAATTGCTAAGTTGTGTCTGCTGAAGGTCTGTTTCACTTTGTCCGTCAGCAATTTGTCTGTGCAAGTGTGTCTGCCCTTGACAGTGCAGCACAGTCTTCATGCACTGAGAACACTGTCTACTACATTGTTCAGCTATCGCTGAGTTAATTATGATAAACTCAGAAAATATTATGCTTCCATAAATTAGGAATCCATGAAATGCTTTGGGCCATTACTAAATATAAAACTATATTGTGGCAATCAATAGCAACCTCATAGCAAGGCACATTCTTCAGTCTATGAGCTCAAGTTGATGAAAAAATGTAGGTGAACATGCCATGAATGACACTAGAGAAGAAATTAAAATCTCCTGCATGTATATAAGAAAATAGCCAGCCTTATCAATGCATTGGGTTAAATCAGCAATGTTAGTGATAAGACTCTACTGGTAAGAAATATTGGCCAAGCACCAGTTCCTACTAAAATTCACTGTTAAATCAGGAAAGCTACAGTTTGGAATCACATACAGTCGGCCCTCCGTATCTACAGGTTCCGCATCTGCGGATTCAACCAACTGCGGATCGGAATCGGGAAAAAAAACGGTAGTTCGCTCTCTTTCTTCTTATTCCCTAAACAATACAGTGTAACAACTATTTACATAGCATTTCCATTGTACAGGTTTGCCCCGCTATCTGAAAGCAGAGGGTTCCTATGAAACCATTCGCAAGCCGAAATGTTGTAAAGCGAAGAAGCAATTACCATTAATTTATATGGGAAACATTTTTGAGCGTTCCCAGACCCAAAAAATAACTCACCAAATCATACCAAATAACACATAAAACCTAAAATAACACTAACATATAGTAAAAGCAGGAATGATATGATAAATACACAGCCTATATAAAGTAGAAATAATGTATGTACAGTGTAGTTTCACTTACCAGAATCGGGAAGACAGCGAGCACACTGGAAGGTTCACGCATTTTTCTATCATACAGTTCTTTGTAAGCACTCAAAACATTCTGCAAACCTGCCCTAAACCTAAGTGCACTTTCAAAATTAAAGTCATACTTTTCTGCAATCATTGCAGCACTGTCAATCGCAGCGAAAATTTCACGCAGTTCAAAGCTATGGCGGCTTGATGCTGAGTGTTTGTTTTGCTGAGAGCAAAACAAATGCTGAATGCTATTTTCGCTTTTTGCCACTCTCGCTGCTTGGGGTTCACGGAAGAGCTACAGATGTTGCGTCTGCACTGAACATGTCCAGACTTTTTTCTTGTCATTATTCCCTAAACAATACAGTATAACAACTATTTACATAGCATTTACATTGTATTATGTATTATAAGTAATCTAGAGATGATTTAAAGTATACGGGAGGATGTGTGTAGGTTATATGCAAATACTACGCCATTTTATATATGGGACTTGAGCATCCGCGGAATCTGGTATCCACGGGGGATCCCGGAATCAAACCGCCACGGATACGGAGGGCCGACTGTATATGATAAATTACAGAATGAGTACCCTATGGATAAAACTAAGCCATCCCACTACCAAAAGATCAGATCAAAACTTTAGCCAGTTAAAAATCTAATGGTAGTTATTAAAAATAAAAAAAGTAAATGAAATATAATGCATAATGATTCACCTTTTGATTTTTCAAAATGATTTGATTTTCCACAAGAATCTAGCCAGAAGTATGATGGAAATACTGTATTCTTCCTGTTTGATAAAACGCAACTCTAACAACAAAGCAGCTCATTCACCAGCTTATTCTCTTCCTTCACCATTGGCATATTCTTCAGCGGGACAGATGAAAGGTCTAGTCCTGATGTAGGGTCTTGGCCCAAAATTTTAATTGTTTATACCCCTCCATCAGGGCTGGTGAGGGGTCCAGTCCTGATGAAAAGACTCACCCTGAAATATCAACTGTTTATTCCCTATACTGCCTGAAATGCTGAGTTCCTCCAACATTTTGTGTACTTGTTCAATATTTTCAGCACCTGTAGAATCTTTTGTCTCTTAAGGGTTCTGCCATTTACTGTATGCTTTCCACTTACTTGTGAACTCCCAAAGTGCATCACCTCACACTTGTACATAAAGATTTTCACTCCTTTCCCTACTTGAGCAACCACTGTGGTATATCCCAGCACTCTATCATCTTTAGGTCATACATTTATTTGATCTTCTTAGCATTGGAAACTAGTTAGGTTTATTTCTTGATTTCATGTATTAATGATTTGGTAGTGGTTTTTATGGCTGAATGTTTTTCTTCATTGATCCTTTAATGGCATTTGGAATTGCATTGGATAGGAGATATTAATCAGACATTGTTTTTGCATATTGGTATCAACATGAGGAAACAATTTACAGTTCTCTCTTAGTTCTCAGAAAATCAGGAGGAAGGTAAAGCAGGCTTCCAATCTGATTACTCATTTTCTATCATACAAAGCTTAAAATGTTTTGAATACAAAAAATGGATGTATGAATCATCTAATCTATCCTATATATCTTTTGAAAGGCATCTCATAAATGCAAATAAAAATTCTTTATTTCCCACATTGTGCTATGGTAGCTGCTACAATGCAACCGGTTCATGGAGATGTGTACCTGAGACAATTGCTGGTTAAAAAATGACATCTCTATTTTGAAGTATTAATTTGTGTGCATGTTGTACTTTACTTTCATGCAACTTATTTACAAAATAAATCTATACTAATGGTTTTAATTTTATATGAGCTGAAGATTATTATTAAACAAGGTTCTGGATTTCCTTGTTATATTCTTGAAAGTTCAAAAGTACAATGTGCATTGCTTGTATTTGAGACCCCATTACCAGTGCAGCTCTTTGCAATAAATATTGGCTAATAGTATTGACACAGTACTTATTAAATGGGCATGAATGGAGAGAAACAATACACCTTTTTGAGCTTTGGATTTATAATTGAAAGATTGACAGGTTATGGATAACCAAACTAACCCTTTCACAGCTCAAGTTTACTGTGAAAGTACAAGCAACACACACAAAGTGCTGGAGGTACCCAGCAGGCTAGGCAGCATCTCTGGAAAAAAGTACAGTCGACATTTCGGACTGAGACCCTTCAGCAGGACTGGAGAAAAAAAGGGTGAGGAGTAGAGTTAAAAGGTGGGGGGAGGGGAGGAGGAAACACAAGGTGATAGGTGAAAGGGGGAGGGGGAAGGGTGAAGTAAGGAGCTGGAAAGTTGATTGGTTAAAGAGATACAGGGCTGGAGAAGGGGGAGTCTGATAGGAGAGGGCAGAAGGCCATGGACGAAAGAAAAGGGGGAGGAGCACCTGAGGGAGGCAATGGGCAGGCAAGGAGATAAGGTGAGAGGGAAAGGGGATGGGGAATGGTGAAGGAGATGGGGAGGGGCACCTCCATCCCCCACCAGGAAAGCCTCAAAGCTCTTCATTTTTCTCTGAACACCAGTCCCAAGTAGTTCCTCTCCACCATCACTCTCCTCCATCTAGCGGCACTTGTCCTCACTCTTAATAATTTCTCCTTTGACTGCTCCTACTTCCTTCAAACAAAAGGTGTAGCCATGGACACTCGTATGGGTCCCAGCTATGCCTGTCTGTTTGTTGGCTGCAGTCTATGTTCCAACCCTATGCTTATGGCTGTCCGGCACTTTTCCTCTGCTGCATCGGCAACTACTTGGTGCTGCTTTCTGCAGCCATGTGAAACTCGTCAACTTCATCCACTTTGCCTCTAACTTCCACCATGCCCTCAAGTTTACCTGGTCCATTTCCAACACCTCCCTCCCCTTTCTCGATCTCTGTCTCTATCCATTCCAATATGTCTATTCAGGGCTTCCTCCACTATTGTGATGAGGCCATACTCAAGTTGGAGGAACAGCACCTTATATTCCATCTGGATAGCCTCCAACCTAATGGCATGAAGATCGATTTCTTGAACATCTGGTAATATTCCCCCGCCCCCATAATTCCCTAAATCCTTTTGCCTGTCTCACCTCATCTTCTTTCCTGCCCATCACCTCCCTCTGGTGCTCTTCTGTCTTTTCTTTCTTCCATGGCCTTCTGTCGTTTCCTATCAGACTCCAGCCCTGCATGTCTTTCATTAATCAACTTCCCATCTCTTTACTTCACCCTTCCCCCTCCCAGTTTCACCTATCACCTTGTGTATCTCCCTCCCATTCCCCTGATCTTTAACTCTACTCCTCATCTTTTTTTCTCCAGTCCTGCTAAATGGTCTCTGCCCAAAACATCGACTATACTCTATTCCATAGATGCTGCCTGGTCTGCTGAGTTCCTCTAGCATTTTGTGCGTATTGCTTGGATTTCCAGCATCTGCAGATTTTATTTTGTTTGTGAAAATACAAGTTTAACTGTAATTCTAAAACAATATAATTTTAATGAAAAATTGTAAGTTTTTAACCAGATTGCATTCTGTCTGATCACAGGAATGGTAGGCAATTCGATATTCATTTATGGTGTACGGTTTATTTCTAATGGTTGAACAGTCAGTTTTATTATATAATTAATATGTACAACCTTGCCTTTCTGAATGATAGTTAGTATTTTGAATGAAACAGGAACTCAAGCATTAGAAAATTTATCTTATGACTCATATATTCCTTTTGTTTTCATCCAGAACACTTGCTGGAATCTCAGATCATATATTAATCACTCCATTTTATCAGTATTTAAGATTGTCAGAATATTGAGTTTACAATGTGAAATCAGTTAACAGGGAATAAACATTCAGTGAATATGTGTAATGTAAGTAATGTTCTTCTGGAGAATTTCAAATGCTTGTGCCTAATTAACTCAGTCAAATACTCTCATACTTGATGTCAAGATCCCAAAATAGCCAACTCTGGGAATTAACACAAACCACAGAGAATGTTCTGAGATTCTAGTACATGTTCTAATTCAAAAATCCTTTAGGATGCTGAAAGGAATTGCAATTAGTGACAACCACTGAATAGGTCCATACTGTTCAGTCAAGTCCACAAGGAACAGTTTAGAATGCCACTTACCTGTTTGCAATTGACAAAGTTAAAGTAGTTTAATTTTATTCTGAACTTGATTCAAGAAGATCCAAGAAATCTGTGAAACCATATCAAAATTTGTATTTTTGGCTATTTTATTTCGACAGCTATTGGTCTCAGTAAAGATAATTTCACACATTCTGGCATTTTCTTAGAGAAATAGAGGAGTAAGGTCTGGGTGCAGGTTGATGGTACTGAGCAGATTAATAGTTCGGCATGAATTAGATGGGCCGAAGGATCTGTGGCTGTGCTGCAGTGTTCTATGACTCTAAAACTGGAGAAAGTACCGATATTTTATTAAAGCATTTTAAAATATGTTTATAATATGTATATTACTTTTCATGTACTTAAAAATAGCATTGAAGGAAGCCATTCAGCCTATCAGAAGAGTTACCCCATGGTGAGTCAGGCTGACATAGTGACCAGCTATTGGTGAAGTCAACAGGTTGATAGGTTGATAATAAGGTTAGTTAGATAGAGAGAACATCAATAAACAGACAAAACTGCCGAGTCCTGATCTACAGTATCTATCTGTAAAACTGATGCATTTCTTTCCCTCATGGCAGTTAATTCACAAATTAGTTCACCCATATTCATTTCACCAGTTTGTTGCCTTGGTCCTCAGTTGTAAATGAAAGTCTGACGTGGAAGTAGAACACCGGGGGTGGCATAATTAAGGATTTAAACATGTGACAGTGTATGGTGTGATAGTGTAGATAAGATCCTTCTTTCAAAGAGCAGAATTAGGGGTCATTAAGTCACTTATAATGGTAACAGGTTAAGTTGAAGTACGTTGGGAGGAGGTTTGTGCGGACTGTTAAAACAGAAAAAAACCTTTAGGATTAAATGGCCCTGTTTCCATTCATACAGTTCATGTTGCATTACGTCATTATTGAAATTATTGAAATCTTTCCATATTTCCTGACACTTAAATTGAAAACTGTTTTATTATTATTATTATCACATAGTGAAAAGCTTTGTTTTGCATGCCATCCACACAGATCATTCCTTGACATCAGTGCACTGAGATTATTTAAGGAAAAAGTAATAACATCAGAGATGTTTCCTGCAGCTGCTGGAAATCTTGAGTAAATGCACAAAACGCTGGAGAAACTCAGCAGGTTGTGCGACATCTACAGACAGAAATGAGCAGTCAACATTTCAGGCTGAGACACCCTGATAAAATTCCTCCAGCATTTTGTGTATGTTGCACAGAATGCAGAATCAAGTTCTAGAGTTGCAGAGTAAATGCAGTATGACCTGATAGTATGATGGAAGGCCACAACGAGATAGATTGTAGACTCAAGAGTCTATTTTATCGCACGAACCATTCAGTGGTCTTAAAACAAGAAGATAGAATTTAATCAGGATAGACTCATCAAAGGATCAGTTAAAAATATTGAGAATTTATTGAATTCAGAACTCGGGCACTAACTTGCTGTTCCCCTATATTTGCTGTAATCTACACCCATATAGCCTTCTTAATAGCTGCAGTCTAATTTCATAATATTCTACAAATGGCTGCTATTTTGTACAGGGAACATGCCATTCAATCTTCTATTTGATATGCAGATAATTACGCAAGTACTGTAGAACTACAGCCTATCAGTAAGTAGGATACACCCTGCATTAATACCTTTGGTTGGAGTATGGCACAGGCACAGTAGAAACGTTCCCATGCAAGTCTGGCAAACAGCTTTAAAAACCTTGTCTCCATAAAAGAGGGCTACCATCTAGTGGAGTGGTCATCCTCAGAGTGGCCTGAGTCAGAGTGGTAAGGGTTGGCTCAACAGGCTTCGGCACGAGCAGGCGGAGATGAGGCAGAAGGTAAGTTCATTCCTTATTTCTTATTTCTTTTTTCTTACTTAACTCTTGAGAAAATAGGGGGTATATCTACAGGGCCAGTGTTCTGTTCTGGGTGTCAGATGTGGGATTTCCAGGAGACTACCAGCCTCCTCAGTGGCCACATCTGCACCAGATGCATCGAGTTGCAGCTCCTGAGAGACTGTGTTAAGGAACTGGAGCTGCAGCTTGTTGGGGAAAGTGAAGAGGTGATAGACAGAAGCTACAGGGAGGAAGTCACCCCATGGCCACAGGAGACAGATAAATGGGTGACTGTCAGGAAAAGGAGGGGAGAATGTCAGATAGTGGAGAGCACTCCTGTGACCGTCCCCCTCCATTTTGAGTACTGTTGGGGTGGGGGGAGGGGGCAATGACCTACCTGGGAGAAGCAATAGCGGCATGCCTCCTGCACTGAGTCTGGCCCTGTGGCTCAGAAGGGTAGGAAACTGAAGAAGATGGGAGCAGTAATAGGGGACTCTACGGTTAGGGGGACAAGTAGGCGATTCTGTGGACGTGCAAAAGAAACATGGATGGTAATTTGCCTCCCAGGTACCAGGGTCCGCAATGTTTCTGAACGCATCCACAATATCCTGAAAAGGGAGGGTGAACAGCCAGAAGTCGTGGTACATATTGCTACCAATGACACAGGTAGAAAAAGAGAGGGAGGAAATCCTGAAAACAGAATACAGGGAGTTCGGAAGGAAGCTGAGAAGCAGGACCTCAAGGGTAGTAATTTTGGGATCACTGCCTTGTGCTACACGACAGTGAGAATAGGAATAGAATGAATTGGCGGAAGAATTGGAGCAGGGGGCAGGGATTCAGATTTCTGGATAATTGTGACCTCTTCTGGGCAGGCGTGACCTGTACAAAAGGGATGCGTCGCACTTGAATCCAAGGGGGACCAATATTCTTGCTGGCAGGTTTACTAGAGCTGGTGGGAGTGGTTTAAACTAATATGACAGAGGGATGGGAACCAGTATGATAGAGCTGAGGATGAGCAAGCAGACTTACAAGTAGATGATGGGTGTAACATGCTTTGGTCGCCCCACTATAGGAGGGGTGTCGAGGCTTTGGGGAGGGTGCGGGGGGGGGGTTGCTGTTGGCCGGGGCGCTGCCTGGTTTGGAGGGCATGTGCTCTCAGGAGAGGCCGGGTAGGCTTGGTTTTTTCCTCCTGGGCGCCGGGGGCTGTGGGGAGATCTGGCGGAGGTGTGTGGGATTGTGAGAGGCATGGATAGAGTGTACCGAGAGTACCTGTTTCGCGGGGTTGGGGTGCCTGCCGCTGGAGGGCAGGCATTGGGGGGTGGGAGGGGGTGGGTTCGGGGGGGGGATGTGAGGGGCAGGTTTTTCACTTTGGGCGTGGTGGATGACTGGAGTGCACTGCCTGGTCTGGTGGTAGAGGCAAATACATTAGAGATTTTTAAGAGACATTTGGATAGGTACATGGATGTGAGGAAGATAGAGGGATAGGGACATGCTGTAGGTAAGAGGGATTAGTTCAGTTGGCCATTTAATGACTAATTTAATCGGTTCGGCACAGCATTGTAGGCCGAAGGGCCAGATCCTGTGCTGAACTGGTTTGTGTTCTAAGAACTAATTAAACTTAAGATTACCTTACTAACCTAGTGCCTGTCTGCACAGCGTCCATCTCCCTCCGTCCCCTGCACATCCAGGCTTCTGTCTAACAGACTCTTAAAATGTCTCCATCGCACCTGCCCCGCCACTATCCCCTAGCGATGCATTCTGGATGCCACCGCTCTCCAGTTGAAAAAAAACACTTGCCCGTCACATCCCATTTAGGCCTTCCCTCTCTCGCCTTTAACCTCTGCCCTCTCGTGCTCAGCATCTCAACCCTGGGGAGAACAACGGACTGGTCTGTCTACACCTCCCGTAGCCTTGTGGACCTCTGTCGGGACTCCCCTCGGCCTCCGATGCTCCGGGGGTGGGGGGAGAGGGGTACAGCCCGAGTTTGTCCGACCCCTCCACACTCTCTAATCCAGGCTCTCCAGAGCCCTGCCCCACCTCCTACACCGTTCCTGTAGTGGGACGACCCAACTGCACACAGTGCTCCCAGTCCGAACCTGACCAGAGTTTTATACAGTTGTAACATGACTTCCTGGCTCTTGTACTCAGCGCCCTGTCCAATGAAGGCAAGTGTGCCATACGCCTTCTTTACCACCCCGTCTACTTTGTGGGAGCTGTGGTCTTGGGCCCTGAGATTTCTCTGCCGACACTCCAGCCGTTAGCGGTGTCCTCGCTCGGTTAAACTGCATCTGCAGCTGAAGTATCTCCCGGTGTACTCTTCGACGATCTTTGCTGTTCACAACGCCACCGGTATTTGTTTCCAAATTAGTGAGGGGACTACATTTTCAGGATTGTTTGATGTCATTTTCCAGTGTGCAGTTGTTCCTCCAGATGTGAAACAGAACAAAGGAAAGCGATTTTAACAGAAAGAAAAGAAACACGATATTTAACTATAGAGTACGGTGCAAAATTCTGAGGCACCCTTGATTTTTCATATGGTTTCAGATGATATGACCTCCACAGAGCCCTGATCTCAAAATCAGACTAGCTGCTTCACACTCTGGTATGGGGGAGGGGCTGCTACGGCACAGGATCGAAATAAGCAGCCAAGCACAAAATTGAAAGAAGCTACAGGAAGTTGTAAAATTTTTCGGCTCCATCTTGGACACCAGCCTCCATAATATCCAGGACATCTTCAAGGAGCGGTGCCTCAAAAAGGAGACGTCCATCATTAAGGACCCCCGTCACCCAGGACATGCTCTCTTCCCATTACTCCCATCAGGGAGGAGGTACAGAAGCCTGAAGGCACACACAAGGCTGAAATGGCTAACAGGAGGGGGCATAGTTTTAAGGTACTTGGAAGTAGGTACAGTGGGGATGTCAGGGGTAAGTTTTTCACGCAGAGAGTGGTGGGTGTGTGGAATGCACTGCTGGTGGCAGTGGTGGAAGCAAATACAACAGAGTCTTTTAAAAGTCTCTTTAGATAGGTACATGGAGCTTAGAAAAATAGAGGGCTATGTGCTAGGAAATTCTAGGCAGTTTCTAGAGTAGGTTACATGGTCAGCACAACATTGTGTGCCAAAGGGCCTGTAATGTGCTGTGGGTTTCTATGTAAGGAATGACAAGCCAATGATTTGATACAAATGCAGACAGAGTAAAGCGTTAAATTGTGCCACAGAGACAAAATTCAAAAGAGTGAAGAGTACAGGACTGAAGGTGCTGTATTTAAATGCACGTAGCATTCGGAATAAGGTGGACCAACTTGTTGCAATTAGAAATTGGTTGGTATGGCGTTGTGGACATCACTGAGTTGTGGCTGAAAGAAGGCCGGAGTTAAGAGCTTAACATCAAAGAGTATGCTTTGTATCGAAAGGACAGGCAGGAACGCATAGAGAGTGGTGTAGCTCTGTTGCTAAGAAATGGAATTACATCTTTAGAAAGAGGTGACACGGGGTCAGAGAATGTTGAATCTTTGTGGGTGGAGATAAGAAACTGCAAGGGTAAAAAAATTTGGGGATCATACATAGGCATCCAAATAGTAGCCAAGATGTGGGATTGAGATTGCAAAGGGAGCTGGAAAAGGCATGTAATAAAGGTAATGTCACAATTGTAATGGGAGACTTCAGTATGAAAGGGGATTGGGAAAATCAGATTGATGTCGGATTGCAAGAGAAGGAATTTGTTGAGTGCCTACAAGACGGCTTTTTAGAACAGCATGTGCTTGACCCTAGTTGGGGAAAGGCTATCTTAGATGGGTTGTTGCATAATAACCCAGATCTTATTAGGGAGCTTAACGTAAAGGAACCCTTGGGAGTCAGTGATCATAATATGATTGCATTCCTGCTGCATTTTGAGAGGGACAAGCATAAGTCACATGTATCAGTATTGCAATGGAATAAAGGGAATTACAGAGGGATGAGAGTGGAGCTTGTCCAGGTGGATTGGAGGATGATACTGGCAAGGATGACGGCAGTGCCAAAATGGCTGAAGTTTCTGACAATAGCTCACAAGGTGCAGAACAGATATTTCCCACAGAACAAGAAGTTCTCAAATGGCAGGGGTAGGCAACCGTGGCTGACGAGGGAAGTTAAGGATTGCATAAAAGCTAAGGAAAGGGCATATAAGGTAGCAAAAGTGAGTGAGAAGTTGAATGATTGGGAAGTTTTTAAAATCCAACAAAAGGCAACTAAAAAAACTGTAACAAGGGAAAAGATGAACTATGAGGGCAAACTAGCCAATAATATAGAGTAGGATACTAAAAGTTTTTTTTGCTTATATAAAGAGTAAAAGGGAGGTGAGAGTTGATATTGGACCACTGGAAAATGATGCTGGTGAGGTAGTAATGGGGGTTAAAGAAATGGCAGATGAACCTAATAAGTATTTTGCATCATTCTTCACTGTGGAAGACACTAGCAGTGTGCCAGAGGTCTGTGAGTGTCAGGTAGTAGGGAGTGAGTGCTATTGCTATTACAGAAGAAAAAGGGCTAGGCAAACTGAAAGGTCTTAAGGTGGATTAGTCACCTGGACCAGATGGACTACATCCCAGAGTTCTGAGAAAGGTTGCTGAGGACGTAACAGAAGCATTGGTCATGATCTTTCAAGGATCAATTGATTCTGGCATGGTCCCGGAGGACTGGAAAATTGCAAATGTCACTCCACTCTTTAAGAAGGGAGAATGGTGAAAGAAAGGAAATTATAGGCCAGTTAGCCTAACCTCAGTGGTTGGGAAAGTGTTGGAGTCTATTATTAAGGATGAGGTTTCAGGGTACTTGGAGACTAATGATAAAATAAGTCATAGTCAGCATGGTTTCTGTAAAGGGAAATCTCGTCTGAAGAATCTGTTAGAGTTCTTCAAGGAAGTAACAAGCAGGGCGGACAAAGCAGAGGCAGTGGAAATCATTTACTTGGAATCTCAGAAGGTGCCACACATGAAGCTGCTTAACAAGATAAAACCCTATGGTGCTACAGTAAATTACTGTATGGCCAGAGGAGTTACTGACAGGCTGGAGGAAGTGAGTGGGAATAAAAGGGGCCTTTTTCTGGTTGGCTGCCAGTGACTAGTCTTCCTTAGGGACGATTACTTTTCACATTGTTTTGTCAGTGATTTAGAAAATGGAATTGATGGCATTGTGGCAAAGTTTGTGGATGATACTAAGATAGATGGAGGGTTGGTAGTGCTGAGGAAGCAGTGCGATTGTAACAGGACTTGACAAATTGGAAGAATGGGTTCGGATGTGTAGGATAATGCGTTTTGGTAAAAAGGAATAGTAGTGCAGACCATTATTTAAATGGGGGAAAAAAATCAAACAGAGGTACAAAAGGGCTTAGGAATCCTAGTGCAAAATTCCCAGAAGATTAATTTGCAGGTTGAGTCTGTGGTAAAGAAGACGAATGCAATGTTGGCATTTGTTTCATGGGGAATAGAATATAAAGGCAAGGAGATAATGCTGAGGCTTTATAAGACACTAGTCAAGCCACACTTGGAGTATTGTCAAAAGTTTTGGGCCCCATATCTCAGAAAGAACATGTTGTCATTGGAGAGAGTCCAGAGGAGGTTAACAAGGATGATTCCGGGAATGAAAGGGTTAACATACGAGGAGTTGACAGTTTTGGCCTGTACTGTCTGGAATTTAGAAGAATGCATGGGGACTTCATTGAATCCTACTGAATGTTGCAAGGACTAAACAGGGAGATGTGGAGGGGATGTTTCCTATGGTTGGGATATCCAGAACTAGAGGGCACAGCCTCAAAATTGAAGGGCAACCTTTTAGAACAAAAGTAAGGACGATTTTTTTTTTAGCCAGAGACTAGTGTAGGCCAAGTCCGTGGATATATTTAAAGTGGAAGTTGATAGTTTCTGATTGGTCAGGGCATCAAAGGGTATGGCAAGAAGGTAGGTGTATGGGATGACTGGGCTCACATGATGGAATAGCAGAGCAGATGCGATGGGCTGAATGGCCTAATTCTGCTCCTATGTCTTATGGTCTTAAGCAACTGCAGCATAACTCAGCCTTTGAAAATTCAGATCAATTGGAAATTACGAATTTGTCAAAAAACCTTTGAAGGCAAAATAAAAATTTTGACAATGTTCTATTCTCATGTTAAAACAATTGTGTAACACAGTAGTAATTTCAGATGCCAATTAATTTCTGATGCCATCTTTGCAAACTTCAGTGAGGAATGGACGTCTTCACAGATTTTAATTCGTTATTGAGATAGTGGGAAATAGGCCTTTCTGGCCCTTCAAGCCGCACTGCCCAGCAACCTGTGATTTAACCCTCCACTAATCACAGGACAATTTACAAAGACCAATTAACCTACCAAACAGTCCATTTTTGGACTGTAGGAAGAAGCTAGAGCACCCAAAGAAAACCCACATGGTTGTGGGGAGAACATACCAAATTCTTACAAACAGGGGCGGGAACTGAACCTAGGTCACTGCTAGTGTAATGTGTTGTGCTAACCACTACACTACTGTGCCACCCCAGAGCATAGTATGTTTTTCAGAATATCAGCTTAGTCTTTTTGCTTATTGATCAGAAGTGGTGAAACTTTCTTCTGCATTTAAAAACAGGAAATAACCATTTCAAATTACCATCAGCAAATTAAATGAAATTTCGGGAAATAATACAATTAAAACCTATATGTTTTCATTACGTATTTCTGAACTAAAAGATAAACATGATTTTTTGATGAAATTATCATTTTAACCCCATTTTTACTTGCAAAGAGCAATGTACAGGGATTCCTCCTCTTAGGCAATCCCTCAGGATTGAAAATAACTTGCTTCCACTCTGGTTTTGGAGGTTCTATGATGATGGATTTGGCTAATTTGGAAGCAACACTCTTCCACAGATGGGCAGCAGATGCCTGACAGGGTATTTTGTGAGGTCCACCACTTACGTAGGGCTTCTGTGTGCCTCTGATGCATGAGACTTGAGGCTCTTGTTACTACAGGTCGACCTTCCCTAATCCGACTACCTGTAATCCGGTTCCTTCGATAATCCGGCACTGATTACGCGTAATGTGATCCTTCTGTAATTCGGTATTTTCACTAATCCAATGGTGCCGGATTAGTGAAGGTTGGCCTGTACCTGGAATGCTCCTTCTCAACTATAAGAGGTTATCAGTCAGGGATTTAAAGGATTTACTAGGCAAGTTGAATTATTTTTCAAGAAGTTTTTTGACCATCTGGAATTTTTTTTCCTGTGTCTATTTGATGATCTTGTAAAAGACTTCAGAATACATTGTTTTCGGAATTTTGATCTGAATGAGTGCAATTGGAACCTGAATGCTGGGGATATATGCGTATGAGTGAATGCTAGGTTTATTTATTCTGGATAATACTGTGGATATACTGTTAGCGGTATATTTTCTTCAGTGTTTTAAGGTGCCTGCTGTAGGTAGTCCTGATCTCACAACCATATCAGCAAGGCAGAGGTCACTTTGGAGCCAGATTTGAGGTCTTAATCTTAAATATCTCTTCAGTCAAACAATGCTGCACATTGAAAGCAGTGCTGAATTTCATCATTGATGTCTGCCTTTGCTCCAGATAAAATGTTGTCAAAAGCAAAAACAGATTTAATACAAATACATAGATAATTCCATGTAGACACACATTTTGTTTAAGTTACATAAAGATTTAAGAGAACATAAAGTTCATTATGCTCTCAAGGGCAAACCAAAATTGTTGGTTAAGAGTTTGAAAGTGGCGTTCAAGGAAACTGTAAAATATTTAGTACATTAACCTCCTAAAGGGAGTAATGGGAGATGGAATGGAGGGGGGGGAGGGTCAAAGTTTAGACTACAAATTCCAAGCTGCCTACTTTAAGTGGAAAAATAATTCTGACAGTGGAGAAGGCAGAGAATAGATAGATTGGTGTGAGAATGGGAAGGAGAGATGAAATGGCATGCAGACAGAAGCTCAAAATGGTCACTGTGGACAGGTGTATGGCAAAGCAGTCCCTAACTCTATACTTGTTCTTGCAAATGTAGAGGAGGCCATTTTGTGAGCAATTGACAAGGTTAAAAGAGGTACATATGAATCTTTGCCTTACCTTGAAGGGTTGTCTCAGTATCTGTAAGGTGGTGAGAGGTAATGTGTCAGGACAGGTTTTCAACCTCCTTTGGTTGCGGGGAAACTGCCAGGGAAAGGACTAGGTGCGGAAAATATGACTCATGGCAAGATTGTGTGGCTTCTAGCTGCTGAGGAAGAATGATGTGCTGTATAGGGTGTTCTGTCTGGGGGAAGGTGGGATGATAGCATAAGTGCACGATGTGGAGGAAATATGGACAAGGGCTCCATTAAGCAATTAAAGGGAAGACATGTTTCCTGAAAAAGGACATTTCAGATGTCCTGGAATAGAAAGTCTCAACTCAAGAACTGATGTTACAGAAGTGAAAAAAATTGAGAGCAATAGATGGCAAGAGGGAGGATGTCCAATCTAGGCAGTTCAAAACTGTTCCCATTGGCAGAAGTCTCAAGAACCAAGGGACACAGAAGGTGATTGATAAGAGGAAAATCATCTTTATATAATGAAGGTTTGCTGTCTGGAGTACACTGTTTGGGATAGCAGAGGAGGCAGATCCAAAAGAGAGTTGAATAAGTATTTGAAAGAAAAGAATTTACAGGACTATGGGAAAAGCGTAGAAGAGTAGGGATCAGCTGGATTGCTTTTACAACAGGAACTCCCAACAATCTGAACGGGTTCCTTTCATGCCAAATCACTTAGTGCTTACATGTGCTAATGCATGAGAACTCACATTTAATGAAAGAACTTGAAATTACATTTAAAATAAATTTGAAAACACCGAAAAACACCAAGGTCAAAATGCATCCGTGGAGTGAGAAAATTGAATAACCATTACAGATAAAATAATATGTACTTGTAATTGTTAATAGGCCTAATGTGACATCTTAACCTTAATTTTATCACAAGCAAGATTCCCCTAAAGTATCAAAGAGCTTTGATTTGCTCTAATTACAATTCATTTGTACTCGCTTTAATTGTGATTTTAGTTCAACCAAGTTTATACCCACTCCGTTATCAGCTCTTTCACTGTAGTTACTTTCAACTGTTGTGACCTTTATATAAGTTGTTCCCCCTCCCACAACCGCCTTGCTCTCCCCCCTGCAATTCACTCTTCACCTGCCAAATTTCCACTACAAATTCAAATATTATGTCTGAAATTAAGAGAACTCTCACACATATTTACAGGGCATCCTTGCAAAACATTGTTACACTATTCATGTCAATCCCCTCACAGGGATATCTCATTTTTGAAGTACACGATGAATCACAAACCACTGTTCATTTCAGTTACTCCTCTTATCCTCCTTTTTAACTTCTCCAAAATCTTCTTCAATGGACAATTTCTACTGCTTTGTTAACCTGCTAATGCACTAATGAGCATATTTATGCATAAAAACAGTTTTAAGCACCAGGTATTATTTTGCTATGTTGATTTCACATATCATTATTCGCAAATCAAATTAATTTAGCACCCCACCCCAATCCTGGCTGAAATCGAGGAGGTATGTGAGGTGAAATTTTTTCATTGATCAGGGTTCCCCTGCTTCTGTTCTGATGAAGGTTCATTGACATAAATGTTTCCGCTTCACAAATTCGTATGACTTGCTAAATATTTCTAACTTTTTCAGATAAACTTCCCCATTCCTTAGTCATTGAGTTCATTTGAAACAGAGATGAACAGATTTCTAGATATGAAGTTAATTAATAAGTATTTGCAGAATGAATGAAAAAGGTATCAGAGGCTCAACTATGATCTTGATAGTAGTGGCGTAGGTTCAAAGGACCAAATAGCCTGCTCCTACTTTTTATGTTGTATACTATTTAGATGGGTTAACTCCTGTGATTTATTTTGATAATTTAGTTTGTATTAACATTGTACATAAATATGTTGTTGAATAATGAAGAAGCTGCTGACAAGATTTTTATGAAACAGCTGCGATCTTCATCTGTTAAATCATTGTGTTAATGTGCTTTTTATTTGGTTTGCAGATATGAAAGTACACATAATTTTAAAACTGTACATAAAAATGCTTACCCACATCTTTTCAAAAAACCTGTTCCACATTTCCAATCAAGTTGTAGTATCACTTCAGGGTGTCATTATGTGCATTTTGTTAAAAAGCCAGTAGAGCAATTGGCCTTGTGTAAACAACACATTGTTGTGTCAGACACTAAAGGAAACCTGCACAAAAAGAATAATCAATAGCCGAGCACATGTATTCAAATGTACCTTTGAACTGGAGGGCATTATGCTTGAGATTAAAATTTTCTCTGAATATTAATGTTTTTTGACAATGCTAGGCAATAAAAAATATTTTGGTTAATTTGGAAAAGAGGCAACTATATATTTAAAGAATAAAATTCATCAGCCATGTTGTTTGCAGTATATAAGGCATTAGAAATGAAAACAGAAACATTTTGAATACCAAAGACTGGGGTGAACCTTTTTGAGAGCGTCTGCCAAATTGGCCATAGTCTTCCAATAAATTCTCTCATGTGGCATGTTAATTTTGAGCAGAGATTATCATTGATTGATGCATTAGTAACTATAATTATGGACTTGTTGTTGTTCGTCCATCGTACGTCGATGAGGACCTCGACACCATTATTGATGGTGTCGAGACTAGCGCGTGACTTGGATTTAAGTGAGGGAGAGTTGCGCAGCGTCAGCCTCACTCTCTCTTCCCAATTCCCATCTGGATCCAGTGGCAAGACAGAGTCGAGACGGCTGGAGATGGGACTAGGCGCAGTGGATGACCAGGACATCTTCTGTGTCTTGTCCTGCTCTACACGTTCCACGGCACTTGCAGAGACCGCCTTCTTGACCGTTGGACCTTCCATTGGTCTCGTCCGCTCAATCCGCCGGAGTCTGTCTTCACATGCTGGGATAGACAACTCCCTATCTCACCGAGGGTTTGAGACCCGTCGGCTACCCTCACCTGGTTTAGCCGGCTTGTCGAAGCCGTTGCCCGGGGTGTGGCCGCTGTCGCATGCAAACAGCTACGGGGAGCCACAGGTGAGAGCTGAGTGCCAGGTGGGGACCAAAGGTGGACTAACTGCCCTGAAAAGGACGCAACATATTCCCCCACCAGAGGTGCTACCCCTCCCTGACACCCCATACACCTTAAGGAAAAAGGAAGAACCCTGTTGCTTAATTATGTGTATACATTGTTTTACTATTAATAAAAGTGTAACAGAGATTGATTTAAATAAATGAACCAATTTAGAAAACCTGTTTCAAATTGTTAATATTTTTTCCAAGAGTCAGGATTCAAGATTGTTTAATGTCATTTCCAGAACACAAGTGTAAAGGTGAATGAAATAATTGTTACTTCAGATCCAATGCAGAACACAAAAAACAATAAGATAAAGAGCACAATAATAAAAAAACATAATAAATATAAACACGTAATGGCTTGCATACATAAACACAAGGAAATCTGCAGATGCTGGAATTTCAAGCAACACACACACAAAATGCTGATGAACGCAGCAGGCCAGGCAGCATCTCTTGGAAGAGGTACAGTCGATGTTTCAGGCCGAGATCCTTCGTCAGGACTAACTGAAGGAAGAGTTAGTAAGAGATTTGAAAGTGGGAGGGGGAGGAGGAGATCCAAAATGATAGGAGAAGACAGGAGGGGGAGGGATGGAGCCAAGAGCTGCAAAGTTGATTGGCAAAAGGGATATGAGGCTGGAGAAGGGAGAGGATCATGGGGCAGGAGGCCTAGGGAGAAAGAAAGGGGAAGCGGGGTGGAGCCCAGAGGATGGGCAAGGAGTGTAGTGAGAGGGACAGAGGGAGAAAAAGGAGAGAGAGAAAAAAATAATTAATACATATAAATAAACAAATAGATAGATAGATAGATAGGAGATTGGGTACGAAGGGGAGGTGGGGCATTAATGGATGTTAGAGAAGTCAATGTTCATGCTATCAGGTTGGAGGCTACCCAGACAGAATATAAGGTCTTGTTCCGCCAACCTGAGTGTGGCTTCATCTTGACAGTAGAGGAGGCCATGGATAGACATATCAGAATGGGAGTGGGATGTGGAATTAAAATGTGTGGCCACTGGGAGATCTTGCTTTCTCTGGCGGACAGAGCGTAGGTGTTCAGCGAAATGATCTCCCAGTCTGCGTCGGGTCTCCCCAATATATAGAAGGCCGCATCGGGAGCACCAGACGCAGTATATCACCCCAGCCGACTCACAGGTGAAGTGTCGCCTCACCTGGAAGGACTGTCTGGAGCCCTGAATGGTGGTGAGGGAGGAAGTGTAAGGGCATGTGTAGCACTTGTTCCACTTACAAGGATAAGTGCCGGGAGGGAGGTCGGTGGGAAGGAATGGGGGGTACGAATGGACAAGGGAGACAATGGAAGGGACATGATCCTCTCCCTTCTCCAGCCTCATATCCTTTTTGCCAATCAACTTCCCAGCTCTTAGCTCCATTCCTCCCCCCAATCTTCTCCTATCATTTCAGATCTCCCCCCCCCTCCCACTTTCAAGTCTGATCACCTGACTGTACTTCTACTCCCTGAGTATAGGCAGAGGCTGAAGACTGCAGCACCAGTAGTGAGGACCAAGAAGGTTTGGACAAGGGAATCACAGGAGCGCCTACAGGACTGCTTTGAATTGGTGGACTGGACTGTATTCAAGGATTCATCTTTGAATCTGGATAAGTATGCTGCAGTTGTTACCAACTTCATTAAAACCTGTGTGGATGAGTGTGTGCCTACAAAGACTTACTGTACATTCCCAAACCAAAAGCTGTGGATGAACCAGGAGGTACATCGTCTGCTGAAGGCTGGATCTGTGGCATTCAAGTCTGGCGACCTAGGCCTGTACCAGAAAGCCAGGTATGATTTGCAGAGGGCTATTTCAAGGGTGAGGAGACAATTTTGAACGAGGTTGGAGGCGATATCAGATGCACGGCAACTCTGGCAGGGACTGCAGGACATTACTTCCTATAAAGTGAAACTCAATAGTAAGAATGGAAGCAATGCTTCACTACCAGATGAACTCAACACCTTCTATGCCTGCTTTGAAAGGGAGAACACATCCACAGCTGTGAAGATCCCTGCTGCACCTGATGACCCTGTGATCTCTGTCTCAGAGGCCGATGTTAGGCTGTCTTTAAAGAGAGTGAACCCTCGCAAGGCAGAAGTCCTGATGGAGTACCTGATAAGGCTCTGGAAACCCGTGCCAGCCAATCGGTGGGAGTATTCAAGGATATTTTCAACCTCTCACTGCTAAGGGCAGAAGTTCCCACTTGCTTTAAAAAGGCAACAATTATACCAGTGCCAAATAAGAATAATGTTGGCTACCTTAACGGCTATCACCCGGTAGCACTCACATCGACAGTGATGAAATGCTTTGAGAGGTTGGTTATGACTAGACTGAACTCCTGCCTCAGCAAGGACCTGGACCCACTGCAATTTGCCTATCGTCACACTGCTCTACTCTCTGTATACACATGACAGTATGGCTAGGCATAGCTCAAAGACCATCTACAAATTTGCTGATGATACAACCATTGTTGGTAGAATTTCAGGTGGTGACGAGAGGGCGTACAGGAGTGAGATATGCCAACTAGTGGAATAGTGCCGCAGCAACAACCTGGCACTCAACGTCAGTAAGACGAAAGAGCTGATTGTGGACTTCAGGAAGGGCAAGATGAGGGAACACATACCAATCCTGATAGAGGGATCAGAAGTGGAGAGAGTGAGCAGTTTCAAGTTCCTGGGTGTCAAGATCTCTGAGGATCTAACCTGGTCCCACATATCAATGTAGTTATAAAGAAGGCAAGACAGCGGCTATACTTTATTAGGAGTTTGAAGTGATTTAGCATGTCAACAAATACACTCAAAAACTTCTGTAGTTGTACTGTGGAGAGCATTCTGACAGGCTGCATCACTGTCTGGTATGGTGGGGCTACTGCACAGGAAAGGAGCTGCAGAAGGTTGTAAATCTAGTCAGCTCCAACTTGGGCATTAGCCTACAAAGTACCCAGGACATCTTTAGGAAGCGGTGTCTCAGAAAGGCAGCATTCATTATTAAGGACCTCCAGCACCCAGGGCATGCCCTTTTTTCACTGTTACCATCAGGTAGGAGGTACAGAAGCCTGAAGGCACACACTCAGTGATTCAGGAACAGCTTCTTCCCCTCTGCCATCCAATTCCTAAATGGACTTTGAAGCTTTGGACACTACCTCACTTTTTAAAAATATACAGTATTTCTGTTTTTGCACATTTTAAAAAATAATCTATTCAACATACATAATTGATTTACTTGTTTGTTTATTATGTTTCATTTTATTTATTTTTTTTTCTCTCTTTCTCTGCTAGATCATGTATTGCATTGAACTGCTGCTACTAAGTTAACAAATTTTACGCCACATGCCGGTGACACCCTTCCTCATGGACTCTGACATGCTGTCAGCTAGAAGCATAGCGTTGTACACTTCCAGCAGGTCAGGGCCCATCCAGTTCCACAGAGCCGGATACAACTCAACTGGTAAGCCGTCGCTTCCGAGAGTCTTACTCGACTCAATGGAAGGGATGGAGCCTGTCAGTTCATCCAGGGTCAGTGGCTGGGCCAGACTCTCCTGCTTGCCGTCGTCTAAGACCTGCGTGATAGACGACAGGAATTTGTGGGAGGCTGTGGTGTCTTTGGCCTTTCTGTCGTACAGACCGGCATAAAAGGACCTGCAGATCCTCAATATGTCTGTCTGCGAGGACATGACTGAGCCGTCCTCTTCCTCAAGGTTGTGGATCACAGAGCTCCCCCTGTGCACCTTTTGGAAGAAGAAGCGTGAACACGTCTCGTCCTGTTCCAGGGAACAAATACAGCAGAGACAAAGGGACTGAAAAAAGGGAATAGCATTTTTACAGGAGACAGGGTGGGAAGGGGTAGAGTCAAGGTAACCACACATTACAACAGTGGTGTGCAGAAGAACATCTCTGAATGTACAACACATCAAACCTTGAGATGGGTGGGTAACAGCAGTAGAGGACCATGAATATACACTCAATGGCTACTTTATTAAATAAAGCAGCTATCAAATAAAATGGCCACTGAGCGTACTTGCATTATTTTTGTTGCTGATTTCTTGAGAGATGTGTTCTTTTTGGCTTTGCTCAGTTATTGCAAAATTTCCTGGTGCTGCTTTACAGAGACAGTCCTACATACCACTGTTTAAGAACATAAGATGCTTAATGCTTTATTACCCTTTTTAATCACGCCATATTTTTCACTCCACCACTCATGAACACCTCTGCTGCTTCTCCCATCATTTAAACATTTTTTGTTTCTTTGCTGATGTATCTGATATTCAAAACAAACTGAAAGGCTAAACACAATATAAAAATATCTCACCAATAAACTTTAATAACATATTTTATTTATATTAATAAAACTATGTTTATTGTTAAAATATTCATGGATGTACTACACTACAGATGATTTTTCCCCCATTATTATCACTGAATATCCAGTGTTCACTCTCAAACGACAGAAGAAAAAATATAAGCAGAGCGAAGCCAATACCAAATGTCCCATCCATTTACAATCCAAATACTCATGTGTACACAAGATCTGTGAGTATTTCAAAACTGATTATCCAAAATGTATTCTCAGAACCCTACAAGTGATTCTTCTGAACTTCTGGTAGGAGGTGCAAAAGTTTCTGTCTCAACTAGCTCCCCATCACATCAACTACACTGGCATCTGCTAATTATTAGTCTTGATGAGCCAGAGAAAGAAAGTAATAACTATGCACAGGCAGGTCAGTCAATGAACAATTTTAAGTGGTAGGAGGTCCTGCCTCAGTTGAAGAGATTCGATGTAAAACAACTCATCTCAGGCCCTAAAAGGGAAACGGAATAAAACCTAATAATTTGAGTGAGATTTTACAGGTGAGAGAATTAACTAAAGGAATATCTGTCATTTATTGTCAGGAGGAAACTCTCTGTAGGGCTCTTAGTCTAAACTAAAAAGTACAGACTTCTGATGGTCTGTGACTGAACTAGTCATTAGCACCGTACTGTGATGCTATCTATCACAATCATTTTGGCACACTGGAATTTTAGACATCTTTGACCCATTTTCACAGGCGATTGAATAATTCGATTGAGGTTGCGGAACCTGCCTGGTTTAGTCATTAATGCTGTTTTCATGGATGAGGTATTGAATTTGCCAGTTTTCTGGTATTCTGGACAAATTATTTGCACTGGCATCTGAATATTTAGCAATTCATGCATGAAGCGCACTTTTCAAATGTCTTGTTTTGGCCAGAATGCATGCTTTAAGAATTTCAGTAATGTCCAGCAGCCTCTAAACCAGATTCAGGCAGGTAATCGTTTTGCCATTTCTTAAAGGTCACCTATATGTTTCTTAAAATTCTTAATTATTTAGGAAAATGGGCTGCTTGTGGAGAAACTTCATTGCTTATCTGTTGCAATGTCTTTACATCATTGTTATGTTAAAATCCATTGCTTAACCTCTCCATGTATCAAGTTTTAGAGGACAGTAGGGTTATTTTAAGTATAACACAATGGCTTCTTTATTGATAAAATCTATATGGTTTGCTGTTCATGCGTTGATTACAGAATCAACAGAAAAATGGAGGGCTATGTAGGAAGAAAGGGTTAGATTGATCTTAAAGTAGGTTAAAAGGTTGACACAACATCAGGGCCGAAGGGCCTGTACTATGCTGTTGTATTCTATGTTCTATGTAATTTCCAAACACCAACTTGTATTAACGTTATTACATCCACCTGCCTGTACTCATTTCTGCAATGGACATTAAATTTTCTAACTTTGGGTAAGCTGTTCTCTCATCACTTTCCATGATCACACTTTTAATCCCTTATTACCCGGATTCTTTAAAATGCCCTGCTAATGGTCATTATTCCACCCTTCTCCCAAATTCTGAGGAAAGGCCTCTGACCTAAAATCTGAACAGGTTCAGAGACAGAAGGGATACGGCAGATGCTGGAAATACTGAGCAGACCGCAGAAAATTTTGGAGTAACAGTCGGCGTTTCATGCTGAGACTTGATGAAGAGTCTCAGCCCGAAATGTCAACTTTTTATTTCCCTTCTTAGATGATGCCTGACCTACTATGTTCCTCTAGCATTTTGTGAATGTTGTTTTATTTGGTTCAAGGTTCAAAGTAAATTTATTATCAAAGTATTTATATATCACTTTATACAACCCTCAGATTCATTGTCTTAAGGGCATACTCAATACATCCATAGAATAATAACCATAGCAGAAACAACAAAAGACTGCTCCAACTTGGGTGTTCAACCAATGTGCAAAAGACAACAAACTGTGCAAATACCAGAAAGAAAGAAATAATAATCAGCAATAAATATCAAGAACATAATAAATAAATAAATAAATAAATAAATAAGCAATAAATATCAAGAACATAAGGTGAAGAGTCCTTGAAAGTCAATTCATAGATTATGGGAACATTTCAATGATGGGGCAAGTGAAGTTGAGGGAGATTATCATTTTTTGTTCAAGAGCCTGATGCTTGAGGGGTAATAACTGTTCCTGATCATGGTGGTGTGAGTTCTGAGGCTCCTGTACTTTCTTCCTGATGGCAGCAATGAGCTGAGAGCATGGGCAGTGACGATGGATGCTGATTTCTTGTGACAGCGTTTCAAATAGATGTGCTAGATGGTTGTGAGGACTTTACCCGTGATGGAACGGGCCATATTCACCACTTGCTGTAGGATTTTCTGTCGAAAGGTTTTGGTGCTTCCATACCAGGCTGTGATGCAGCCAGTCAATATATTCTCCAATACACATCTATAGAAGATTGTCAAAATTTTAGTTGTCATGCCAAATCCTCGCAAACTCCAAAGGAAGTAGAGTGCTGGCGTGCTTTCTTCATAATTGTACTTATGTGTGGGGACCAGGACAGGTCCTCCAAAATAATAACACCAAGAAATTTAAAGTTGTTGACCCTCTCCCCCTCTGATCCTCCAATGAGGACTGGTTCATGAACCGCTGGTTTCCTTCTCCTGAAGTCAATAATCAGCTCCTTGGTCTTGCTGAGATTTAGTGAGAAGTTGGTAGTATGGCACCACTCAGCCAGATTTTCAATCTCCTTCCTATATGCTGATCCATCACCACCTTTGATTCGGCCTACGACAGTGGTGTCATCAGCAAACTTGAATATGGCTTCAGTTTTATTTGTTTTCTATTGTTATTACATATCAACTGTCTATTCCCACTCACAGCTAGGGATCTCTGGACTATATCTGCTCAAAGTGGAGAAGCAGCATTCAGAATTATAATAGGAACTCAAGGTGATACACTGGCAGCACAGGAAACACGTATTAGCCTGGCATAAGTTGCAGAAGGAGTGCAACATCTTCCAAACCTACCCATCCCATCAGGCACCTCTTGCACTTTCTATGGAATAGTCTGCAATTCCTACATTTGCCTCACTGTTCACCTCAGAACCTAAAAAACAGGAATTGAAATAACTTAGTCTTAATCATGAGAAGAAGAGAAACTATGATAACTATTTATCCACTCCTTGTTTCACAAAAGTGCAGTGGAAAGTGTTACTGAACTGGCAAAAGGTTCGTACCTTGATCCAGAGATAAATGTTTCAATTTCACTATGGTAGCTGGGTAACTTAAATTCAAGTAATTCAATAAAACAAGAAAGAAAAATAATAACAGTGACTACTTAATAATTGAACTATTGTAATCATTCATCTGTTCACATATCTCTCAAGGAATAAATCTCACGTACATAAGAATCCAGATCCACCAATGTAGTTGACTGCCTTCTTGGTATAAGGGCAATTAGCGAATGACAATAACTCCTAGCGTTGCCAACAGGGTCCAATTCCTGTGAATGAACAAAGAAACAACAAATTCACATTTCTTTCTACTGCTTGTAATGCAAGTAAACCAACAGCAAAATCTATCCACGGCCTCCTCTACTGTAAAGATGAAGCCACACTCAGGTTGGAGGAACAACACCTTATATTCCGTCTGGGTAGCCTCCAACCTGATGGCATGAACATCGACTTCTCTAACTTCCACTAATGCCCCACCTCCCCCTCGTACCCCATCCGTTATTTATTTTTATACACACATTCTTTCTCTCACTCTCCTTTTTCTCCCTCTGTCCCTCTGACTATACCCCTTGCCCATCCTCTGGGTCACCCCCCCCTTGTCTTTCTCCCTGGGCCTCCTGTCCAATGATCCTCTCATATCCCCCTTGCCAATCACCTGTCCAGCTCTTGGCTCCATCCCTCCCCCTCCTGTCTTCTCCTATCATTTTGGATCTCCCCCTCCCCCTCCCACTTTCAAATCTCTTACTAGCTCTTCTTTCAGTTAGTCCTGACGAAGGGTCTCGGCCTGAAACGTCGACTGTACCTCTTCCTAGAGATGCTGCCTGGCCTGCTGCGTTCACCAGCAACTTTGATGTGTGTTGCTTGAATTTCCAGCATCTGCAGAATTCCTGTTGTTAGCAAAATCTTGTGTAAGGTTACTGATAGTAACAATGAAAAAAAGTTACACACACAAAATACTGGAGGAATTCAGCAGGTCAGGTGGCATCTATGAAAATGAAGTTGACATTTCAGGCCGAGACCCTTCTTCAGGACTAGAAAGGAAGGGGGAAGACACCAGAATAAAACAGTGAGGGGAGGAGAAGGGGAGCTAGAAGGTGGTAGGTGAAGCCAGGTGGTGGGAAATGTAATGGGCTTGAGAAAAAGGAATCTGATAGGAGACAAAAATAGGCCATGAGAGAAGGGGAAGGAGGAGGGGCACCGGGGGGAGGTGATAGGCAGGTGAGGAGAAGAGGTAAGAGGCCAAGGTGGAGAATAAAAGAAGAGAAAAGGGGGAATGATCATTTTTTTACCAGGACAAATTAATTTTCATGCCATCAGGTTGAAGGCCAATTCGATGGAATACGAGGGTTCTCCTCCACCCTGAGAGTGGCCTTATTGAGGCACAAGAGGAAGCCATGGACTGACATGTTGGAACGGGAATAAGCGTAAGAATTAAAATAGTTGGCCACCAGGAAACTTCACTTTTGGCAGATGGCGCGGAGGTGTTTGGAAAAGCAGTCCCCCAATTTACGTTGGGTCTCACCAATGTAGATGAGGCCGCATTGGGAGCACCAGATACAATAGATGGCCCCAATGGATTTGCAGGTGAAGTGTTGCCTCACCTGGAAGAACTGTTTGGGGCTTTGAACGGAGGTAAGAGAAGAGGCAAATGGGTAAGTGTAAAAAAATACATTTTTTTTTCTTATCAGTAACTGCTGGTGTGAATGAGGAATTAATTTCCTGTATTGTATGTCTGAGCTTAAACCACACAAGTTTTCAGAGTGCATAGTTATTCATTAACTACATTACTGATTATGAGATGAGAAGAGGCCATTTGGCCCATAAAGTTCTCAACAGAACAATCCTGTCAGCCTTATTTCCCCTCTTTATATTTTGTAATAAACTTGCAATTTATTTTCTCTTTCATGTCCTGCAGCTTCTCATTAATTATTTTGCCACTATCCTAGATTAAGGACTAATTTATAGGTCATTTAGCCTACTTTGATCTCTGCATGTCACATATTATAGATGGTCGAAATCTGATCTCTGCTCTTATTTTAGGTGTAAAGTAGGATTTCCTCCGCAAATATTGAATGAAATGACTGTAATCAATTTTTCTTGTGATGTTATTCAGACATTTTTAAAAATCACTCAGCTTCATTGTTAATGCTGGACAACAATGTATATGAGGTATTTAATTAGAACAGGTGAATATAATGCAGATGCTGGAAATCCAAAATAAAAGCAAAAAGGGTTGGAGAAACTCAATGAGTCAGGTAGTAAATGTGGAAAGAGAAACAATGTTACTATTTCAAGCTGAAGACTCTTGCGTGTATTGTTGTGAAGACTCTTCATCTCACTTATATTCCCTTATTTCTAATACTTAGAGTTTTTATTTCAGATTTCCAAAGGAGCTACTTCAATCGAAGTTCTTTGCACTATTTTAAATTCAGATGTTTTATTAGCATAATCGTGTAATCCTCTAATACATGAAGAGGCCATTTGGCCCTTCAAACTCTGTCAGGCAATGTTGTTTACCTACTTTGTAGTTTAGTGGTTTCCTAGGTAACATCAAGACCTCAAATTAGCAAGTAATTAACTAATTCCACTGATTTCACTTCAGAGAAGTATTTACTTCTATTCAAACCTTTAAACCATTTTGTTAAAAGTAATTTAACTGCTTAAGCACCAGAAGTTTGTAATGGCAGAGACATTTTTTTTGTATATGAGTTACCTATCCACATCTACTGTTGATCTGAATGAAATTATGAAAACTTGATTACAATCTTTGATCTCTCGGCTGTACACAATTTTAAATAGTCTATTAATGATAACTGAAAGACTAAAGAATTTGGAAGTCCTTCTTAGTTTCTTCATATTTTAAACTTATTTTCTTTGTATAAGATACTCCTCCAAGTGCAGCTTCTTGACTTTGCTTTTAGGGATGTAAATTATTCTCTTATTTGTGAATCTGTGCCAAATTTTATGTAATAACCTGCAAGGAAACAAACTTGAGGGTCCTCAGGTGGCATTAGAGGGTGGGGATGGGAATGGGATGGAGAGTGACTCAGGGAGCTTTTCCCCACTCTGCTTTTCTCACAGATTCCAAGTCCCTTATCTCCCCATTTTCTATCGGCCTAATGCCTTGAGTTTCAATTTGTGCTGTTTTTTAAAGGATTCCCTGCACAATGTGGGGTTCTACTGAGGTTGGAATAGTTCAACCATTACCTGGAATATTCAATTTTTGGCCTTGGTTTTAGATTTCTTGATCTTCTTACCTTTTTTTTGGTAATAGAACATAAAACGAGCTTTTCAGTGGTTGACTGTATTCATTTAACAAACTCTAGCTAACATTCAAATATATAAAAGCAGCTGGGTAATCAAGAACTGTCAGTATATAGTTCCAATAACAATACATCAGACAAATTCTCAGTTGTACCTCAAGAAATAATTTTCATTTGACAAGTTAATTGGCTTACACTTCTGACAGCATGTACATTAGAATGACTCAGGAGCTGGACTGAAAATGCAAAGCTTAAGAACACCATTTACTTAAAATAAATAGGTGAATATAAAACTGTGTAAAGGTAAGCTACTCAAGATTTTTAACAAAATAGCCAAGATTCTTAACTAAGATTTGTAAGATTACAATGTAAAAATATAACTCACGTTACAGGCTTTGCCTAATCAGGATGGAAATGGGATGGAAATAGATGTGCAAACAAGGAATTGGTCTGGGGTTTGCAAAGGCAACTAGGAAAATGAAAACAAAGAGACAGACCTTCAAAAGAATTGTGTGTTAGGTGAGATAATAAAGAAGGTTAACTATTTGCAAGTACATTAAATAAGATCTATTTAGAATTAATGTTCTAAATTGATAGGTCAACAAGAAAGCAGCTATTTGCTTATTTCAACAGGCAGAATCCAGCCTCTGTGCCTTGAAGAATAATTCCCAGTACAGGACTAACCCAAACCATTGCACGCAGTATGATAGAGTTTTGTTCAAAATAAATCATAGTATTAATGTTAATGTTGTTTGCTAAGCAAGTTAATAAGAAATTATAAGTAAATTGAAAATTGATTTTTAAATTTATGATTCATTTGTTAACTGGAAATTAAGCACGGTTCTTGTTTCAGAATAGGTTGAGAAAAACCAAGTGTTGAATAGGGTCTTATTTACATTAATCTGGTGTGCTTTCTGCTTATTATACTCAAGTAGTAGTTCATTTTTGTCATGTACAATTAGTGTTTCATTTATGTTTCTCTTCTAAATGCTGCTTATGTTTATTATGTTACATCACAATGTGAATTTCACATCATATATCACTGGTAATAATCTGATTTTGATTATATAGAATGCTATGTCCATGTGATCCTGCACAAGTAAATTTTTCATTGCACCTGTGCACATAAATACTTCTGCTTATGACAATATACTTGACTTTAATTCACCTACAAGAAAAGTGACTTAATTAGCAACCTTTCTTTCTGTTATACATGGATGCAGGTTATATCTGCTCAAGTCTTATCTGGAACAAAGGACCGCGCTGCATTGCTCAAAAGCATGATCATCTACAAGTGAAACTAGGCTGGGGTGGCTACTTGCCTTATCAGTTTAGACTAAGAAAGCTTTTGACAGATTTCTACACATGCACAGGATGGATGTAGCCTTGTTCTCTGGGGGAGTGAATCTGGAATTAGATGTTTTTGATCAATAAATGTATCAGTTTTGTAGTCTATAATCATTAATGGGTGTGATATGGAAAGCTTCCCAATCAAGTCTGGAGCTGGGTAAGGATAGCCTTGCTCTTCTTCCCCCTCTCCTCTGAGCCCCCTATGGCTTTCTTGAACTGGGAATGTTTTTTTTAATTTTTATTTTTATTTAGCAATACAGCATGGACCAGGTCCTTCTGACTCAATGAGCCACACCGCCCAGCAACCCACCTGTCTAACCCTAGCCTAACCACAGGGCAATTTACAATGACCAATTAACCGACTAACCAGTATGTTTCTGGACTGTGGGAGGAAACCAGGGTATCTGGAGGAAACCCACACAGTCACAGGGAGAACATACAAACTCCTTACGTACGGTGCTGGAATTGAACTGAACTATGAATGGCCCGAGCTGTAATAGCATCATGCTAACCACTAAGGACATGTATAAGAGGGGTGAGGATTTTAGGCAGGGGTCATAGAGTCACAGATCAGTACAACATAGAAACAGACCCTTTGGAACAAATTGTCCACGCCAACCAAGCTGTCCATCTAAGTTCGACCCATTTACCTTGTTTGGCCCAAATCCCCCTGAACTTTCTGATCCATGTATCTGTCCAAATCTCTTCAATTTTTTAAATATCACTTTCTCAATCACTTCTCCTGGCAGTTTGTTCCATATATGCAACACTTTCTGCATGAAGAAGTTTGGGTCCTTTTAAGTCTTTCAAATTTTCAGTCATCATGGCCAAGAGAGTTCACCAACGCCTCTGCTTCCTCAGAAGCCTGAAGAAATTTGGCCTGCCCCGGTTGAGCCTTACCAATTTGTATCGATGCATCATAGAAGGTATCCTATCTGAATGTTATGGCAGCTGCTCTGCTTTTGACCACAAGAAACTGCTGAGAGTTGTGGAGAGAGCTCAGCACATTGCAGAAGCCAACCAACCCACGATGAACTCTCTCAATACTTCTCGCTGCCTCCCTCTACAAAGTCTCTTTGGGAAAAAGTCACAGAGTAGTGTTGTCAGACTTATGGACGCCGAGGGACTGGGCACTGTGTAATAACCTTCCACAGATTGTACTGAGAGAGAATGCTTGGAAATGAAAGGGTGATGTTATGGTGACAGAACAGATATTGTAAATTAAAATAATGAAATGCTGGCTGTAATGTAAAATTGTATATGGTTTAACTGTATATTTTATGTAGAAAGCATATTGCTGGAAAAAAAACAATGTGATCCTCGGACACTCCAGTAATAAAGTCCTGTGAGCATGGTGTGGACTGGAAAGAATACTAAATAAGTAAATTACTTACCTTCTCTCTTGGGTTCTGCCTCCATCCCTGCACTGAACATTCATCTGCAATTACCCCCAATCTGCAGCTCACTCTGCAGCCTCCTGGCTATGTGACAACCTCTATAATTTCAAGGTCTCCCTAACCCTCCTCTATGATACACATAAAAGTTGCTGGTGAACGCAGCAGGCCAGGCAGCATCTCTAGGAAGAGGTACAGTCGATGTTTCAGGCCGAGACCCTTCGTCAGGACTAACTCACTCTTCCTTCAGTTAGTCCTGATGAAGGGTCTCGGCCTGAAACGTCGACTGCACCTCTTCCTAGAGATGCTGCCCGGCCTGCTGCGTTCACTAGCAACTTTTATGTGTGTTGCTTGAATTTCCAGCATCTGCAGAAATCCTGTTGTTTGCCTCCTCTATGATACCCTATTTATCCACGGTATTCCAGTTTCCCATCCAATCTGTTTTCGTTACTCACCCACCTAACTACAAGTGCTGGTCTTTGTGTTCCTGACATGAATCCAAGTGCCAGCGTTTCCCAAGTTGCACCATTACACTCCACTCCACTCTAATCTACTCTATTATACTTCATTCTTCATTTATTCCTTCATTTGTGCTATGTTGTATGACATAGGCGATGGTCTTTCCATGACCATGATTGTTCTTGGCAAATTTTTCTACAGAAGTGATTTGCTATTGCTTTCTTCTAGGCAGTGGTCTTTACAAGACGGATGAATCCAGACTTTAAAAATACTCTTCAGAGATTATCTGCCTGGCATCAGTGGTTGCATAACCAAGACTTGCGATATGCACCAGCTGCTCATACGACCATTCACCACCGGCTTCATATGACCCTGATCAGGGCTAAGCAGGTATTACACCTTGCCCAAGGGTGACCTGCAGGCTAGCAGAGGGAAAGAGCAACTTATACCTCCTTTGATAGAGACGTATCTGCCCCCTGCCATCTGACTCCCCTCTTACCCTTTCAAAAAAGCCCAAAAGCACCCATGTCCTTGTCTCCCGGTTTTTAATTTTTGCAATGTCTAAACACATCCTCCTAATGTTAGCCTCCTGTTCCACCAGTCCTTTGCCAGAGAAGTACCCTAAGCAAGATTATGACTGCCTTCCAAGTCCAGCTTTGGCACCGTATACTTATAACAAGAAAAGTATAAGAAAGTTTGACGTAAACCTGTTAACCAGCACAGGGATGGAGGAGACCAGTGATCCTTAAATGGAGTGAACAATCATCTTAACACTCAGGGACAAACAGAAGGAATCATTAGAAATCTGCTCAATTCATTATCGCTATGCTCTTAGAGTGCAGCTTCTAATTGAGAGCACAAGTTTTTGACTCCAAAACTGAGCAAAGTCCAGTACAGTGTGCTCAACACTTATATCCAGCAATGAGCCAGTGATAAAATGGTAAATAGCTCTGTTCTACCTCACTTGTTCTGTGCGGGCTTGTAGGTGCACCAGAATTTCTAGGTTCTTGTCCTTTTATTCATAGTTCTCAGATTTGAAATTACTGAATGATCTAGCATCTTCTATACATTTTTTTGTGGGAGGTGTTTTCTCTCTCCTTTCCACCTCTTGGTTGAGAAAGTAATTTATAATCTTTCCGAGTGGTTCAATCGAATTTTAAAGTATTATTCCCTGTTATATTTATAATTATAATGCATTCTGTTTCAAATGCAGTGTTTTGCCTGTTTCAGATTCATTCCATTTTGTCTCTCTCCATTTTTCTTCTGAACTTCAGTCTGAAAAATTAGAGAACTTTCCTGGATCAGGGAAGAGTATCATTGGGATTGAAGCAAAATCAATGAGTTTGTAATGGCTATAAGTACAGTGTTCTGAATCTATCCATTTGGAATAAGGAGCATATTTACGTAGCTTATAGAAAATTACAATGTCATTGTGTAACACAGGCATAATAAAATTACTGCAAAATAAAATAACAAAGCAGTTAGAAAATCTTTGCAGTCTTGTCAATTTAGCACTGAAAGTGAAGCATATTTGTTTAAATTTCCATTCAGTATAATTATTGTTATAATACAATGATTACAATTTAAAATGTGTTCACTACACATTAATTATGATATCTTCTATTCATTCTATTAAATCAGTACAAGACTGAACGTTCAATAGATTGCTTATGCTTGTAGTAATTGCTGTGTCCATGGCAATATTCAGTGACATTCTCCCTGAAGGTATGCATGCAAAGAAGCTACCAGATATGAATTACATAACTGATGTGAAATATCAATATCAAGCATAGATGCGTCAGGGCACCCACCTACTAAATCAATGTAAATAGAAAATGAATTTGCATGTAATGGATGACAATTTGTTGCATACAAAACTACATAATGTTCTGTCAGCTTAATGAAATGTTGAGAATTTCTTTTACCAACCATTTTACACTGAAGAACATGGGCTCTGATAAACATATTGACGGTTCTTTTCTAGACCAAATGAGAGGGTCCATGTAGAGTTGTTGCAAATGTTAAAACTGTGCTAATTTCAAATGAATTTCAGTGAAGTGGTAACTGTTTAGGGTTCCTGATCGAGGTTCTCAGCTCAAAACATCAACTATTCATTCATTCTCATAGATGCTGCCTGACATAAGTATTTTGTGTGTGTTGCTCTGGATTTCTAGCAGAATGAACTGTTTAGGGGTAACTGGATTAGATTATGAATTGGCTGCTGTTTTCAATTGTGTGGAGTTTTACCTGTTTCTCTACCTGTTTTTCTAAGCTACTGTCTATATGCTAGACAAATGGCTTAAATGTTGATTGTTTTTTTTTTCCCCGAGTATTTGAAAATATCTTATTCTGTCATTAACGAGAACGCTAATCCCCAGAAATTTTATTGCTGCTCAGTAACCAAAGGACCCTAAAAGATACTTTCATTTACCATTCAATTATTGCAAATTATTAAGTTTCTAGTGGTATTCTGCAAACAATAACACGATCCCCAAACCTGCATTAGCATGGCTGGCATTCTGTTAAGGTAATAGAGGCTGGAAATAAGCAGATATGACTTCCACTGGCAGGCACTATAAGTGACAAAAATGCATTGAGGTATATTGCAATATTTTCTATAAATGCAATCAAATAAACTCTGGGGCAATAAAATAAATTGAATGTGATTTCTGGATTAATGCCAAAAAGCCTTCTGAGAGTCAGATTTTCTTACACCTCAAGTCAAACCATTTAGGAATGCTGGTAATGATACTAACAGCAATTCCTATAATTAAATGGTTTAGTTTTAAAATAGTATAAACGAATAACATTAACAAACCAAAACAGTTGTCACAATGACAAATGTGGTCCAAGCTAACCAAATGCACCAATTGTGCCTTCAGAGGCCCTTCCAGGAATACAGGCTCTTGATCAATATTGCACTTAAATAAGCATTGATTTTAGTTAGAGAGAAAATAACCGACAACCAAGATGGTTGCTTGGCAACAATGATTCCTGACTGATTATCGTAATGACCAGTTACTGGTGCATTTTGGAATTAACTGTCAAATATTACTGCCATCATCTCCTCATTATTTATAAATGGATTGTTGCCAATAAATTGATGTCAAATACATTCTCCTCTAAATTGAGTCTGTTTTGAACTTTGCAACTCAAAAGTAGCTTTACTATCATTAAGACCAAAGGATCACAGTTACGTATAGATGGAACCTATGTGGCAATATTCTCCAATAAAAATTAATTTACAGCAAAAATACCTTGGATTTGAATAATATGCTTAATAGAGAAAAAGTCCCTGTGGTGTTCAAACCATCACTAGTACTTTCATGAAAAACCCAATCCAGGAGATTAGTTTTACGAAGAGTTGTAGGTACAATTATAAATGGAAATTAAACTGTAAATGGTTTGCTCAATGTTGTGTTCAACTCTCAGTATTCAAACCATCAAAATAATAATACCTAATTGTAACAGCTCGCAGGCAACTTGAGCTACTGAAAGGAAGCTTATAATTTGAAGAATCACAAATCTCTTCAGCTGACAAATAGTCTTATTTAAAGAATAATTCTTTTTTCTTGTCTTCTGAGGCAATCTCTCAGGATCAAGGATCATTTGCTCTCAGCGCGTTTGATTGTGTCCTGAGGTGGCTGATAAGGCCAATATACAAACTGCAGACTCTTCTACCAGTGGGGCAGAAGTGATTGTGGGGTTGCTCCTAACCTATAGCCTTAAGCTTCCCAGTACCATCCCAAATTCTTTTCCTCCATTTTGAATGGTCATCGGTCAGAGGTTCACTAGAGTCAGTAGGGATGTTACCCTTCTTCAAGGAAGCTTGAGCATATCTTTATATCTTTTCTCTCAGTTTGGTAATCTCCTCCACAATAAACTTTGGGATAGAGTGTCTGTTTTGAGACTATCAGACAGTGAACAGTAAGTCCTAGCCAATGAGCCGACTAAAGATTGTGCCAGTGATCATCAGCGATGTTCTGTGGGCTGCAGACAATAGTTCTAATATACTTTTAAATATACTTCTTTCAAATTCATCTCAGTGCAATCTGCAGCATGTAAGTTCCCTCTAAGCAATGCACTTCTAAATCAACTTAATGATCTACAGATCTCACGATTGTCTGAAGAACTTGGTGGACCAGACAGCTATGGTACCTTTAAGCAGACAAAGTCATGGCCAGAAGTGAGGCAAGGTGAGGAGGTGGGAGGGGATGACTCCAAGCTAAACTGAAACACAGAGGGGATCTGCTCTGCCTAACATCTTGTTGGTAAATGTGCAGTCACTAGAGAAAAAAACTGAGGACCTAAGGGCAAGATTGCTGTCTCGGAGAGAAATGAGAGACTGTTGTATTCTATGTCTGACCAAGACGCGGCTTTCTCCAAGCACACCAGATATGGCGATCAGATCCGAAAGCTTCTCGATTTACAGAATGAACTGAATTGCTGATTCAGAAAAGGAAAGAGGAGGAGGTGTGTGTTTCATGATAAACTGTTGGTGTGCTCCGAGGTGGCAGTTTTG
This sequence comes from Mobula hypostoma, assembly GCF_963921235.1. Lineage (NCBI taxonomy): Eukaryota > Metazoa > Chordata > Chondrichthyes > Myliobatiformes > Myliobatidae > Mobula > Mobula hypostoma. The sequence goes on along the minus strand of NC_086105.1, from coordinate 107,027,424 downwards.
CCAAACTCGCGTAATCTCAACTTCGAACACCAAACGCTATCCATTCTATGTTCTTAGGGAGTTCTCATCTGTGATCCTGACCGCAGTTTACGTACTACCAGTGGTTGACTGTAAACAAGTGCTTACTATACTGTGTGATGCCATCTCCAAACAAGAAATCATCCATCCAAAGGCATTTGAAATCATAGTCGTAGACTTCAGCCTGGGCTTGTTTGAATAAAACCCTGTCCAATTACTATCCACTTATAACCTGTAGCACCAGAGGTCTCGACATACCACACCACTGGTATACTAAGGTAAGGAATGCCTACCATTCCATGCCCAGATCACATTTTGGTAAATCGGATCACTTGGATTTCATTCTCCTATCTGCACACAGGCAGAGGCTAAAGAGCAAGGCTCTAGAGATGAGGACAACAAAGAGGTGGTTATGGGAGGTAGGGGAGCAGCCACAGGATTGTTTCAAGTTGGTGGACTGGGCCACGTTGAAGGATTCATCTGGGGATCTGAATGAGTACACCATGGTTGTAACAGATTTTATTAAAACATCTGTAGACAAGTGTGCCACCAAAAATCATTCAGAGACTTCCCCAACCAGAAGCACTGGATGAACCATGAGATCCACAATCTGCTGAGAACCAGATCAGAGGCATTCAAGAGATAGGTGATCAAAAAAATTACAAGAGGTCCAGATACAATCACTGGAAAACCCCTCCCGGAATAAGTGGCAATTCCCTACCAAACTTAACTCAACGAAGGATGCTCGACAGTTATGATGGGTTTGAATACAATCAGCTGTTATAAAGTTAAATTAAGTGACACAGGAAATGGCTTCACTACCAGATGTGCTCAACTCATCAAAACATGGAGGAATTATCAGACTCCCACATCTCCTAATGATCCTATGATTTCAGTCTTTGAAGCTGATGTGCAAGCTGCCTTCAGAAAGGAGAACCCACAGATAGCATCCCAGACTGGGTACCTGGCCAAATACTAAAGACCTGTGCTGCTCAACTGGCTGGTGTGATCACTGAGATCTTTAACTTTTTGCTTTGGCAGTGTATGGTACCCACCTACTTCAAGCAAGCTTCACTTGTACTGGTGCCCAAGAAGAGCGTGGTGGCCTGCATCAATGACTATCATCCTTATATCTGCAGTGATGAAGTGCTTTGAGAGGTTGGCGATGAAACATATCAACTCCTGCCTGAGAAGCGACTCATGAGGGGTGATTGATAAGTTCGTGGCCTAAGGTAGAAGGAGTCAATTTTAGAAAACCTAGCACAGTTATTTTTCAACATAGTCCCCTCCTACATTTCCACACTTAGTTTAGCGGTTGTGGAGCATATGGATCCCTTCTTTGTAGAAGTCGGCATCTTGGACCTCCAGAAAATGGTCCACAGCAGGGGTGATTGATAAGTTTGTGGCCTAAGGTAGAAGGAGATGAGTTATTAACTTCAAACTTTCTGCATTTTCACTCAAAGAGTTGAACTGCACATGCATGTTATGAGAGCTATATAACTCATCTCCTTCTACCTTAGGCCACGAACTTATCAATCACCCCTGCTGAGGACCATTTTCTGGAGGTCCAAGACGCCGACTTCTATAAAGAAGGGATCCGTATGCTCCATGACCGCTGGACTAAGTGTGTAAACGTAGGAGGGGACTATGTTGAAAAATAAATGTGCTAGGTTTTCTAAAATTGACTCCTTCTACCTTAGGCCACGAACTTATCAATCACCCTTCATAGATCCACTCCATTTGCCTACTGGAACAACAGATCCACAACAGATGACACCTCACTGGCTCTTCACTCAACCCTGGAATATCTGAACAGCAAAGATGCATGCATCAGGATGATCTTTACTGACTACAGCTCAATATTCAATACCATCATCCCTTCAAAATTAATCCATAAGCTCCAAGGCCTTGGCCTCAATACTTCCTTGTGCTATTGGATTCTGGACTTCCTCATTTGCAGACCCCAGTCAGTTCGGATTGATAACAACATCTCCTCCACAATCTCCATCAGCATAGGTGCACCACAAGGCTCTGTGCTTAGTCCCCTGCTCTATTTGCTTTACACTTATGGCCATGTGGTTAAGTGCAGTTCTAATGCCATATTCAAGTTGCTGATGACACCACTGTCACTGGCCAAATCAAAGGTGGTGATCAACCAGCAGATAGGAAGAAGATTGAAATTCTGGTTGACATGTCATAACGACAACCTCTTACTCAATCTCAGCAAGACCAAAGAGCTGATTATGGACTTCAGGAGAAGGAAACCAGAGGTCCATGAGCCAGTCCTCATTGGAAGATCAGAGGTGGAGAGGGTCAACAACTTTAAATTCCTCAGTGTTCTTATTTTGGAGGATCTGTCCTTGGCCCAGTGCCTAATTACGAATAAAGCACGGTAATGTCCCTACTTCCTTAGGAGTTTGCAGAGATTTGGAATGACACCTATAACTTTGACAAACTTCTATAAATGTGTAGTGGAGAGTATATTGACTGGTTACATCACAGCTGGCTATAGAAATACCAATGCCCTCGAACAGAGAATCCTACAAAACGTAGTGCCTACAGTCCAGTCCTTCACGGGTAAAGCCCTCCCAACTATTGAGCACATCTACATGAAACACTGTTGCAGGAAAGCATCCATCATCAGGGACCCCCACCACCCAGGACATGCTCTCTTCTCGCTGCTGCCATTAGAAAGAAGGTACAAGAGCCTCAGGACTCACACCATCAGGTTCAGGAACAGTTACTACCCATTAAGCGTCAGGCTTTTGAACCAGAGGGGATAACTTAACTCAATTTCACTTGCCCCATTATTGAAATGCTCCCACAAGAAATAGACTCACTTTTAAGGGATCTTCATCTCATGTTCTCAATACTTGTTGCTTGCTTGCTTGCTTGTTTATTTATTTATTTATTTTATTTAGTATTTGCACAGTTTGTTGTCTTCTGCACTCTGGTTGAACAGTCCAGTTGTGTGATTTTTTTTCTTGATTCTCTTATGGTTATCATTCAATAGCTTTATTGAGTATGCCCACAAAAATTAATCTCAGGGTTGTATATGGTGACATATATGTACTTTGATAATAAAATTTAATTTGAACTAACTGGGGTTTCCTTGTTGCAGATAATAGTTTTGGATAGGACACTGATGTTGACTCACTTATCTTTCCTATGAATTTGGAGGTTTCAGAGAAACACCCCTGCAGGTATTTTTCCACTGACAGCCTCGTATGGTGGATAATATTGTCCATTACCTTTTCTTAGAGATGCTGCATAGTGCTGGTAATTTCCACTGTACTTTTAGATGGAAGGAACACACGTGGTCGTCTTCAGCCATCTCCTTCCAGTGGTCAAAGATTTGTTTGCCAAATCATAATATGATTTGGGGAGCAGATCTTCTACCACTGGAAGGAGGTGGCAAAAGACCACCACAGCCATAATCTTCTCTTTGCAGTCAATAAGGAAACCTCTCTGTAGTTATCATACTCTGACTATCTCAAAGATTGTGATGATTATGGCATTGCTGAGGTCTTCTGCCTTCTCCTCATCATCTCATTTGGGACAATAAGGCTGAAGGTTGGTGACAGAAACTTTTCACCGCTGAATCACAGGATTTATTTCAGGGAATACTGTTTGCTCTCAGAGCCATGCTATACTTGAGTGGGAATTTAGTTTGCTCCTATTGTTGTTGTTGTTGTTCGTCCTTCGTAGTCGAAGATGGCCATGGCTTCAAAGTCAGATGGGAGATTGGTGGCTGTGGGTCCAGAGGTGACTGATGAGGCCAATCCGGGCCCTGAAGGCTCGCCCACATGTGGGACACAAGTGGGTGGGTGCTGTCGTGGCAGTGGATGCTGCTCGGGCCTTGCGCACAGCATGCTTTCGTTGCGCCTCGATGATGCACCTGACTTCAGCTGCACGGGCTCCTATGGTGATCTTGCTGTGCTAAGCTGGATGGTCGAGGACAAGCGTCTCCCACGTGTTGATGTCTTGAGTTTGAAGTCATGACTTGCGCTTGACTTGGATTAAAGTGAGGGAGAGTTGTGCAGGTCGTCAGCCTCACTCTCTCGTCCCAGCCTATCTGGACCCAGTGGCAAGACATAGTTGAGACGGCTGGAGATAGGTCAGGATGCAGTGGATGGCCAGCAGTGTTCTGTGTGTCTCACACAGCTCCATAGGCCAGTAACCAAAGTGTTCATCCCAACAGCGGAGCAGGCGGAAGAGGAGACATCTCCCAACGGCTGCAAAGGCGGATGAGGATGCCCAACAATGGGTAGGGAGGCTTGCAAGCACGCTGCAAGAACTACCATAGACCCACAACACTCAGGGCTTGTCTACCTAGTGTGTGAAGCCTGGATTCGGCGGACTGCACAGAAGAAACCATCACTCATTCAACGGGCAGAAAGGTGATTCTCAGCAATGCATCGTGGAGCGCTAAGAGGGTTTGCTCCTATACAGAACTTGGATAAGCATGTGGATCGCAAAAGTTTGGTGGAATATTGGCCAAACTTGGTCAAATGGGACCAACGTAAATGGACAACTCAGTCAGCATAGACAAGTTGGGCTGAAGGGCCTATTTCCATACTGTGAACAAGTATAATTTTTTTTTTTGTGTTTTTTTTTTAGGTTATTTTTATCTGGTTTTAGGACTTAAGTGAAGATCTGATCACATTTTGGGTCATATTTATGCAGAAGTATAGAAATTCTGCAGGGTTCACAAACTTTCTAGCACCATTGTAGCTTAGACGTGGATCTTAATTGGCATGGAACATTTGGGCAAAAGGGCTTACTTCCATGATGTATGATTCTATGATTTTGACAAAATTATGTGATTCAGGAAAATACATAAAAACTAGCTGTTCACACTTTCTGAGGGCAAACAATTCCCCTCATCTACCACCATCCCTCCTTAATAACCCACGTCCCTTTTTCTAATGTGTATTATCTGTGAGGCACAGGAACCAGGATAATCAAAGTATTTCACTGCCATCTTTAACTGTACCAATTCTAGCTGAAATTCCAATCAGAGTCAAAAAGAAACCCATGAGTATGGGTACAGCACGGGGACAGACCTAACACCACTGGCATAATAAATGTGTATCCAGAGACAGGTACGGATTAGGATCAGGATTTGGAGCCAGAAGCTTGGACTGAGCCTAACAAAGTCCCCATGCCCACACTGATTCCCATGCAGATGCAAGAGACTACTGGTGCTAAAGCATGCAGCTACGAACAAGCAGCACTTGTCGGAGGAAAGGAATTGTCAACATTGCTGGCCTGCACATCCTTTTCTACTGAGAGGCTTTCACATGAAACAGCTTCCTTCCTCTTTACTGCCTCTGACCCTTGAAACTTTCCCGATTTGTTTGTAAGTCTCATCTCCTTACTTGCAGATAAAAGAGTCAGCTCTCTCAATCTGGAGGCTAAGAGAGTGGAGAATTCTCTACTGAGAATGTCTTCACTGCTCACAGACACAGAAACAAAAGAAACAAAGCATGTACTGGGTTGATGGCTGTTTTGCTGCTCACTGTGGATGACTTTTGAGCACCAAAGTAATAAACTTTTCTCTGGTTGGAGTAAGGGCATTGTTCACCAAATGTACCTTGCCTTTCCCAAGAATAGTTGATGCTACTGCTAGTTTTAAACTGCAAGGGGAAATGTTCCATTCCATAGAGCATTTGGTACTGATTTGCACAGTAGTATGAAAAATAAACAACAGGGTGCATTTTTTTTTTCAGTACTGTGCCCTGTCAATTATCATCAACCTTTAAAAAGTTTTCTTGACTGTCATGATGTTCCCTAGCCGAGTAACAAGGAACACATTGTTCAATCAGGTTTCATTGGATAGTGAAGGTACAGGCCATACAAAATGGAATTAGCACAATGAAGTTAGATGAATTGATTGGACCAATTACATCCTCAGTTTCAATCTTCATCTTCTAGTATGCAGTGAAGCATAAAACACACAATAGAATAAAAGGGGGAGACCGTCTTTCAGGGGCTTAAGTTGTCAGGCCGTTTTTGTATTTTATTTATTAAAATCTTGGTTATGTACAAAGCCTACTGCTGTTGAACTTTTATAATCAGCTGAGGACATTCTCTTCCATTCCAGAATGTTGTAATAATATATGTAGAAGGGAAATAATAAGCAATAAAGAGCAACATTTTAAAGAGAAATAGGAAAAGACAATTGAAAACGCACTATAATGCAGATGCTACCATTTGTCCCTTGAGGGGATCAGACAAGATGTAATTGAAATTTAATTCCAAACGTCAACCTTAATCCCATATTATTTAATAATATGCATGATACCACAATGAAGCATATCTGAAGAATGAAATTTCAATCCTATCATGACAACAACAAACTCAATTTTGTTAATTTAGTAATTCTGCAATGAAAGGCTGGTACCTAAATGTTCGCTTTGGTGCAAAAAGGGAAATGCAGAATGTATTTTTAAAAGCCTTTAGATGTTGGTTGAGAATTTGGGGCTCCTTGTATACAAATAACAGGAATCACATCGAAGTACCAGAAGCAAGGGAAATGGCAAATTAGCATATTCTAAAGAGCTCTGAGTGCAAGGGAAATGCAGCAATCACAAAGAACACTGATGAGACGAAACTTTAAGGCACAGGGGATTTGTTATGCTTACCCAAGAGGAGATACAGAGTATATCATAGCTGTTGCCCCAACTGAATCCCAGGATGAGAGGGGTTGAAGACTGAGTAAAATCTGTATCAACAGCTGTGAACTGAAGTCATTCGAAGGCTAGTGGTGACCTTGAGCCTGACTGCGAGAATATTGCAGGCACGTGTATATATCTAAGCAGTTCAGGTTATGCGACTGAGAAAAGACTAGATACCCTCATTCAGTGTGTTTCCTGATGTTTGAAAGGACATCACAGATACTTTGCCATGAATTATATCTGTTCTAATGTGAAAATGTGTTGTCCCCTACACAAGCAATCAGAAACAGACTTTGCAAAACTTTTCAAATTGCTTTATATTCCACATTTTTTCTCATGTTAACAGTAGCTTATTTGTGTCCACTTCATTAATGAACAATATGATTTACTAAACAAGGTAATTTTAAACTGCTCCAAGGAACTTTAAAATCATATTTATGAATCTTATGAACCATTAAGTACTGAAATTTTAGCACCTGTCTATAAGAATATATTTTTAAAAATTGAAGCAGGAGTAAGCTGTTCTCTCAAGCCAACTCCACCTTGATCTGATCTTTGGCACCAATGCCATTTTCCTCCTATTCCCCATAAACTTTGATTCCTTTAATGTTCAAAAATCGACTTCACTCTTTAATAACGACACTTCCACAAATCTCTGGAGTACAGAATTCTAAAGATCTACAACCTCCTAATCTCCAGTTTAAGTGTGACCTCTTTTACAAAAACTATGACCTTGTCAGACTCATTTGGAAGGACTGTTTGAGGCTCTGAATGGTGATGAGGAAGTTGTAGGGACAGGTAGTAGATCAGTGGTGAAGGACAAGTGGACAAGCGAGTCTCTTGAGGTCTATTGTATCAGGTGCTCCTGGTAAAGCCTCCTCTACGTTGGTGATACCCGACACAGATTTGAGGACCACTTTGTCGAGCACCTTCACTCTGTCCACCGCAAAAGGCAAGATTTCCCAGTGACTACCCATTTCAATTTGACTTCCCACATGTACTGACATGTGGGTCCTTGGCCTTCTTTACTACCACAATGAGGCCAACTCAGTTTGGAGGAGAAACACCTATTGTATTTGGGTAGTCTCCAACCTGATGGCATAATCATTGATTTTTCTGACTTCTGATCATTTCTCCACCATCCCTCCTTGCTCCTTCCCCTCCCCCACTTTCTGCCCCATTCCTTTCAAGTCTTGATGAAGGGTTTTGACTTGAAACATCAACTGTTTATCCCCTCCACAAATATTGCCTGGCTTGCTCGGTTGCTCAGCATTTTGCTTTAAGTTAGATTCACTGTGTTCAATGTGTCATTTTCTAAAATAGGCCTCTGTATCACACTGCAGGATCTGTGTATAATCTTATCTCCTTAGCTCCTAAAGAATAACAACTAGAGCAGAGATTCATATATGGCCTGACTGTCCACTTACGTGAGAATTCTTCAGGTCAGACTGAAAAAAGTGATGTCAGAAAGTGTAATTAAAGAAAGTGCATTGCTATTTTATCAGCTGGCAAATGGGTTTATATGACTCAAATGAAAACTTCATTGAATGAACTTGTAGTCTAAATTTTGAAGCACTGGTTGGGCAAAGTGGAAGAATTTTTAACTTTTACTCATCCATTTACCCTCAGAAGAATAATCCCCAAATCAGATTGGAATTTCATGTTCCCATTCACGTTGAAAACCTTCCCAAGACTATTTTTGGCTCAGGTTGTCTTTCAGTTGCCTGAACTTAACAAGTAAAGTTAAGAAACACTAACTTAAGAACCCAGCTGTCATCTTAAACACTGGAATTTTTGTTACCTATTCCACATTACCTTTGCAAAAATTCAGAGAGGAAACATCCAAGAAGGCACTGTTTCTATGAATGATTTAAATGATCATCAGACGTGCTGAAGTAAATCATGTGTTAATTTAATTTAATGGTGGGCTGTTGCCTCTGCTCTTGATGGAGTTCTGGCTGCTGAAACTGGTTTAATGTGTTACAGAAAGTCATTCACCTTTAACTGGAAGCTGCTGACAAATTTCTGTTTGGATTCATGATGCTTGCTCATTGCAGGAACAAACACAATGGCATAATTAAATAGAAAGATGTTCAGGTAGAGATATAGAAACAGATGAGACATATTTACTGCAATTATATAGTCTCTGTGATCTAGCCGGGTAAAAGGCAAAGCAGGTCAAAGGGTAAGATGGCTGATTCCTGCTCTTATTTCTTAAATAGTTATGTTCTATTTTTCCAGCTGAAGGAAGTCTCTGCTAGTAACTCATCAAGGTGCACCAACTTATGACAGGAAGGACTTTTTCAATCATATCACTTCCTCTTTTCATGGACACTATTTCACTATTGGTGCCAGCGACTGCTGGGTAGGGGCTTAGCTGCAGATGACTGAGATGAACATGTGCTTCATCATACATTGCAATGACTTAACATCATGATTCCGTTCTAAAAACATTTAGACTCCTCCATATTCTCCACCATGCTGCATAACCTCTTGCTCTGGACCTGCAGTGCTACATATCTGACAATTCCTAAACCTCCAGTAATACTTACCCTTTCTAGTCTAAAGGGTGGAATGCATTAGCTTTCTCAACCACCTGCTAGCTGGACACATGCCTGAACATGTGAGAAAGGAGGAGATTTGTGACATTTTGCTCCGAGGATCTACAAATCACAAAGTACTTATTCAGTTCCATTTAGTGCATTTTTTTCTTTAGTCTCAATTATATTTGAACTATAATTATTCATCAGAGGTAGTTTTTTTTCCTTCTACACAGAGTGTGGTAGGTGTGTGGAACATGCTTTCAGGGATGGTGGAGGCAGACACTTTAGGGACATTTAAGAGACTCTTAGATGTGCACATGGATGATAAAATGGATGTCTATGAGAGAGGGAAGCATTAGATTGATCTTAGATTGGGTTAAAAGGTTGGCTGGTTGGCACATCATGGGCTGCAGGATCTGTACTGTGCTGTACTATATGTTTCTACTTTCTATGCTAATGTATATAGCTTATAAAAAGTCATTACTTAGGTCTTAAGTATTTTGTATCACCATCCCTGACATTAACTTAACCCACTATCAGAACAAAATCATCAGAAGAGAAAGACACTGATACACTTTCATGCAGAATTGGCCCTAGTTTTCAGCTTTGCTTCCAAACTCCATAAATCCCAGTCATTGAATGGAGAAACAGGCTCAACAGGCCAGATGGCTACTTCTGCTCCTATTTTCTTACGTTCTTATAAAACAGATTTAATATTTCCAGACTATCCTGCATTTTGAATTGGTACTGCTTCATACTGAGGAATGCTCCAATAGCTAGCTGGCTTGGTCTTGAATGTCATTGCGGTCACTCTGGTCCTGTGATAAGTAGTAAGATAATAAACATGAGACAGAAACTGTCAACTTGAAACTAGTGAGATTAGATATGATCTATGCTACAGCCTTGCAGAGATCAAATCTTATCTTCACACTGAGAATTTTCTCTAAATATCAGTGTGATAATGCTAAATGGAACAGATTCAAACTTGATCCAGCAGCACAACATCAGGAATCCAAGCAGCAGCATGTAGCTTTAGTGGAACTGTTATACCACTGTCTCCAAGTAATAGCATGGCAGTTCACTCTACTACTATCACCATGACTGGTGACCAGCCTTATTCATTCAGAAGTGCATACAGATAGCAGCATCCAATGTAGCTAAAAGTGAGAATGCAGCTTTATGTATCTACAGTAAAGACTTCAAGAATGCTGAACACCAAAGACACCATGCAAAAAAAAAGTATCTTACAACAAGTATTGGGGATCAAAGCTATGCAATACCAATATTGACAACAATGAAAAAGGTAACATTTTTCTGAAACACCTTCAAAATCTTTACATCCTATTGAGGTTATCAACAGCATAGATCCCAGTATTTAGCCAATTTAATTTATATTATATCAAGACTTTACTGAACACATCAGACAGTATAAACATTAAGGGGTCTTCTAATGTCCTGGCTATGGTGCTTGTTAGTGCATATTCTGGAGTTAGGATATATAACAAATATAAATTTCACCAGCAACCAGTCTTTAGACATGAACATGGATTGTAGATTGAATTTAAAATGCAGCCTTGAACAGTAACCCTGAAACCAGATAACGCTGATTAACATTCATTTTGGGTGTCTGGAGGGTGGGTGCGAAGAAGGTGTGTGAAAGCTATACATAATTCAAAGGAAGCATTGTAGATACATTGTAACTATAGAATTATCCTGCTGTTACCTTTGATCTTTAGCATTTAAAAATGTCATGTAGTACTGGGTCAGAAGGCCTCTTCCTCCAAGAAAGTTTCAAAATGATGCCTGTTTCTCATTTTTTGTTGAAAAAAATCACTTCTGTATCCTCTAGCTTCAGTGTCTCTCCGATGACTTTGTTCACATTACAACATTTGGGGGTTCATCTGGGATACATTCATAGCACATTGTGTGACCAGCAAGCACAGCAGTCTGAGTGGGTGAGTATTTTTAAAATTAGTACTCACACTTGATTCTGTTCAGGTGACCACGGGATCACGAAGTATCACAAACATGGCGGAGAGCTGAACTAGTGGATATAAAAGTCATGTGGCGTGTGCAAGCATGTGTGTTTATGTAAGAAAGTAAACATTTCAATAGTTCCATTTAATATCAGAGAAATCTCTGCAATATACCTCATGAAATTGTTGTTCTTCGAAGACATCCATGGAAACAGAAGAGTGCCCCAAAGAATGAATTGCAGTAAAAATGTTGGAACCCCCCCCACAAAGCCCCCCCACTCCTCCCCTCCCATGCACAAGCAGCAGCAAAGCAACAATTCTCCCCCACCACCACCCACTCCCACAAAAAAAACATCAGCACCTTCCACTCTCAGACTTCCAGTGGGGTACAGGTATCGATTTTAACCCACGTTTTGACGGCAAACTCTGCCATTTTCATCAGAGATGGCAGAGATTGTCATTGAAATGTTAATTAAAATCGATACCTGTACCCAGCTGGAAGCCTGAGAAGAGTTTATTTGTCTACTACACCAGGAAAGCACTAAATCCTTTATTCCTATGTGCTCTGAATTCCTTAACATTCAGAAATCTATCAGTCCCTGTTTTTAAATGAACTCAGTGTTGGAATCTCCACAACCCTCTGAGTAAAGATTAATTAACTTCCCTGTGAGGAAATTTCTCATTTTTTCCAATGCTAACCAGTCTAATTATTTTGAGATTACAAATCTTGCTTCCAGGCTCCTCAAACACAGGAAATGAGGCCCAGCATCTAATCTGTAAGTCCTGTAAGAATTTTTCAAGCTTTAATGAGATCTCAACTTTGCAATTAGTTGTTTCCTTTGCACCTCATAGGAACGGCAATCAAACAATTCTTGACAAGTGCACTCCCTACAAATGCCTGCATCATGCATATTAATTCTGAACAAGAATTATTCAACCTAATATGACCAATGTATAAATGTGTAAGTATTACTTCCTCCCTCCTTTTATATTCATCTCCCAGTTGAGTTCCCACCTTCCTCTGAATTTTATACACAATAAATGCCATCCTTTCTTTTCCTTATCCCAACATTGTTGCTACAGAAATTGAATAGATCTTTTAAATTATGGTTTTCATCTCCCCTTTATGCAAAGGCACCATTACATTTATTGTATATTCCTAATGTCAAATGATTACTTGACTAGAATGTCTGTCACCTCACTTCCGTCTACCCCAACGTGGGCAGGAATTCATAAGAAATGTATACACAGGGCTACACCCTACAGACTCAACAGATGTTGTCCAATCTAAATTAAATAAATAGTGCAAAATATAATTTTTTTTTAAATAGTAAGGTCATGTCATGGGTTCAATGTCCATTCAGAAATTGGATGGCAGAGGAGAAGCTGTTCCTGAATCGTCGTGTGTGTGCCTTTAATTATGCGTAATGTTCCTTTTAGAAAAAGAAATAAACTTGAGTCTTTGCAACAGCAAGTTAAAAGCCATTCCGTCATCTCCATTCCTTGAATTCATTAATTGCTGCCTGCATTTTCTGAACTATGTAATCTATATTCCTGCTTCTCTTCTACACTGCACCATCGCCAGCAGATAAGGATTTAGAAATCTCCCAGCCAACATTTAAGAAAATATAATTCATCATAATATTAAAACGGAGTGGGATCCTGTGGAGTCCCATTCTGTATCCCATTCTCTTCTGAGAGAATGTTGTTCCCACCCTCTTATATCTTCCTATCACATGAACAATCTTGAATCCAATTAAGATTCTACTACCCATTTCCATCTTTTCCAGTGTAAGCAGCAATCCTTGTGTCCATAACGTATCATAAGCTTTCTCGACATCAAAGACAACTGCTACCACTGATCCTTCATTAACTTGAGCGTTACGATTATCAGATTCCAAACATAACACTGAGTCCATGGTCATACTCCCTTTACAAAATCCAGATGGGTATACAGCTAACTTTCCACAAAATAAGAAAGCCTTGCTATAACCATTCATTCCATTAACTTACATACATGTGAAGTTAGCAAAATAGGTCTCTCACTGGAAGGATCTGATTAACTCTCAATAGGTTCCACAATAGGGAAAGCAACCACTAGTTTCCAGGAAGCAGTAAGTTGCTCTTCAGCCCATATTGTATCTCAAAACCAACACAATTTCCAATCCCATAACTAACATCATCTTTCCCAGGTGATGTCTGACTAGCACTATAAATAACCCTTTTAAGTTCAGACAATGTAAATTCAACATCCAAGCAGGAACTGGAACATTTTTTTTCTCAGCAACTGTTTTCTCTATAAGACCTGTCTTCTTCACTTAAATTGACCAAATTATATAAACCAGCATATATTTTTGCTAATAATTTTGCATTTCAGAGTCAGTAACAGCAACATTCTCCCCACCATATAAAACCGGTAATGCATCATTTCCTAACTCCCGCCATTTTCTGTTTCTACCCCAAATTTCACCTGCATGGATCTCTACCCCAATGCTATCACAGTACATTCTCCAATACATTTTCTTTGCCCTTCTCACTACTTCTTTAACTACCGCTTGAGCTCTTTTATATTGTATGGAAGATGAAGAGCAGTAGCATTGTCTAACTTTCCTAAACACTTTATTCCACTCCTTCACAGCTCTTTTACATTCATCCGTCCACCAGGGATCAACTTTCTTCTTATTATCTCCCAACAGTCTGGGAATTGATTCCTTAGCTTTTGAGTTGAGTGCAGAACACAAGGTATTATTACTCAACTCCATATCCTCTAAAACCAAATGATCAGGAAACCTACTTCCACATAAATCATATTCTAACTTGTCTTCTTAAAATTCTACCTGAATGAGAATCTTTCCTCTGATATAGATTCATTCCCATTGTACAGGTAATGGGGAAATGATCACTCCCCACTGTTGTAGCATTAAACAATTTCCAGTTACATCCACTTGCTATATCCTCAGATACCAGCGTAAGATCTAGAGCAGAAACAGTGCTGTTAAATAGATTTACCTTTGTATTCCTATCATCATTCAAGCACTTTCCTTCCAAAAAATCTCCACTACTGTTCCCTTCACATCTGTGTCACTACAACCTCACATAGTGCTATGAGCATTAAATCCCCACAACATATATCCTACTTTTCCCATTTCCACTCACACTTCCTAATATATCAGATGTTGTACCTCCACAAGTGTTATAAAAATATTTGTATTTTACTATTTCCCCACATTTCAATCACAATTAACTCCATAACTTCAATCTCCAAAACTCAATGTGCCGTCCCATCTTTGACCAAGGTCTCCTCCATTGCTCATTATCCAATCGTGTATTACATCAACATAATCTTGCATCTTAAAACTTGGCAAGATTTCAAACAGGTTTCCTGTACAATCATAACATCCGGTCTATTTGGTAAATCTTCAATACATTTCTTAAACTCTTGACCATTAGCTAAAAGGCTTCTAGCATTCCATTGTAAGATTAGAAAAACCATTAACAGCCTCCTTTAAAGTCTGAACTTTATTTTCTCCTCCTTATAAGACATAATTAATAACTTCTAGTTAAGTATTTAATCTCTAGAAGTTTTTTTTAGCAGCTTCTAATATAATGTTAATTTTTTCTGTCCTACTTGTAGGTGGTGCTTTGCAATTTACCACATCAGGGAAGGGAAGGGAATTTACCAGGGAGGGGAAGATGGCGGCACGACGCAGCTCGCAGCGGCCACTCCGGTGGTGATGTCTGTTATTTGTCAAGTAGAGTACCATGCACAATCCTGATTTGATGGAGACGTACGTGAGAGCACGGAGGAACATCTGGTGAAACTTCTGAAATGCCTGCTTCACTGCTGCTGCTACTGTGTGGTCCAGAATCTCCGGAGGAGAAAGCCCCAAGTCTTTGGCTTTGCTCGTTGCTCGGCGGCCAGGTTGGGGTCGAAGCGCTCGGCAGAGGATGGTGTTCGGAGAGGCTGTGTCGGAGGGGCTGGTCGGAGGCTCGAAGTTTTTGGACAAACTCAGAGTCGGCTGTGGTCAGGTGCTTCCAATGGTGCTGCATCGGCAAGTTGGCGGCGCTTGGAGGTTCATGGCAGGGAGAGTTTCTCCCTTCTACCGTCTGCGTGAGATGATGAGACTATCGGGACTTTGAGACTTTTTTTTAACCGTGCCCATGGTCTGCTCTTTATCAAATTATGATATTGCTTTGCACTGTTGTAACTATATGTTATAATTATGTGGTTTTGTCAGTTTTAGTCTTGGTTTGTCCTGTGTTTTCTTGTGATATCATTCTGGAGGAACGTTGTATCATTTTTTAATGCATGCATTTCTAAATTACAATAAACGAGGACTGAGTGTTCTCATAATCTAATCTGCCATGAAGGTGACAAACTTTAGTTCATCAACAATCAATAGATCCTTTGTTATATAAGCATGCACCTTACACACTGTCTTTACACTATCTGTATTCTGGATTAATAAGTCCCATTGACACTGTCTCCTGTACATTCTGGACAGCCTCTACATATGATGTACACCTTTCCACCGGAACACACTACACGTCCACAGCTTTCTCGTACACAGGACATCCTGCATAAGCAGAGCTACTGTATGTTCTTCTTCACCGTTGCTACATGTTAGCCTAATGCCTTCTCCACAATTGCCATAATCATGTTCTTCACCACATCTACAATACCACTTTTTACCCTTACATACAGCTGCTACCATACACGGCCACACATCTGACACTGAAAACATCTCAGCACAAAGACTCAAACCATGTAACTCATATAGCCTAAATGAACCCTATACAGCAACCTTTTTTCATCAAATTTAATCAACACTGATAAGCTATCTGTTCTTACTCAACCACAAAACCCTTTTAAACATTTAGCATCCACAAGTTTTCCCCAACTAAATTATTTTTAAGCTTGATCCATGGTTACACAGACCCCTCAGATAATGGTAGAGGCCCAGGGCATAAAGAGGTTGGAAACCCCTGATCTAGAGATACACCAGAGATTACTCCCCAAAGCTACTGTCATTCAATATAATTCCTTAATGTTACTTCCTCCCACAGATTTTAACCCCAAAGCTTTCTCACATTGCTTGTTATCTTTACAAAATATTAAGAGTGCCTCATCTCTTAAAGGTTTTGCACCCACAACAGCTCCAAATTCTTTTTCAAATCCTTAATTAGTCTAACTGGATGTATATCAGAAACAGGACCACATTCAAAGCTCACAAAACCGTAAACTCTTCCTTCTTTCTTTTATTTAAATCCCATTTACTGCCTTCATCACTGGACGATAAGCCACTACAATCCTCAACTGGCCACTTAATTTTTCCGTGTCCCAGAAACCTGTAACTCACTTTCCTCCATACAACTCCTGTCACTCAATACACATCCCATTCACTCCTTCCATCTTCTCCATCACTTCCTGCCATCTCTACCCTTTTTCTGTCTGAGAGCAATTCCCAACAGGAGACTCAGTCCCTTGCTCCAACCCCAATCAACAGTTCAGTCAAACAACCAGCACTCTTGTCTTCTTCTCCTTCTTCTTCTGACTTTTAATGGTGGCTGGAAGTCCAACTTAAAGGTGCATTACCACCAGCAACTGGAGTATGGTGTAGATAATTGGGAAATAAAACATTTACTCATTCTTTATTGAATGAAAACTAATTTACCCCAAAAAGCCCTGTAGTAAAGTAAAGGCATCCGTTAGTCTTGCGAGACCATGGATCTGCCCCTGGAAAGTCTTCACTCTCCAGGGTGCAGGCCTGGGCAAGGTTGTATGGAAGACCAGCAGTTGCCCATGCTGCAAGTCTCCCCTCTCCACGACACCAATGTTGTCCAAGGGAAGGGCATTAGGACCCATACAGCTTGGCACCAGTGTCATCGCAGAGCAATGTGTGGTTAAGTGCCTTGCTCAGGGACGTGTTCCCTTGGCTGGGGCTCGAACTCACGACCTTCAGGTGGCTAGTCCAATGCCTTAACCACTTGGCCACGTGCCCACACAAAAAGCCCTACAGATTGTAAATAATGAAAGACAATACTGTGAATTAAAATCACTTCCATAACTTAGTGAAGCTTTTAAATGAAAACTATCAACCCCCAAAGATAGTAGTGAAATCTGCATTTGCTTTCTTTCAACCTAATATGCTTCACATTGTAATAGAATGTGTTCAACTGTTTCATAATGGTGACAGCACCAGAGTGATGTTTTCCAACAAGATACAAGGAATAATCAAGCATAGTAAGCCCAATTCTAAGTTGAGTCAGTATCATTCCTTCCCTTCTTGTTTTACCCCCTTCTCCCATCAATCCAACAGTTTTATGTATTCTGTTAAGATGTCTTCCCTTTTGCCCATTATCCTGCAAGTCTTGCCATAATCCCCTAATTCTTAGTCTCACCCAACCCTTAGCTTATAACTGGCAAAGTGGAACGTCTACATCCATAGTTGAACTTATAACAGCTTTTTTGGCCAAAAAATCAATTTGCTCATTCCCCTCAGCCCTTCTACTTGCAGGGACCTATAGGAAGTTGACATGTAAACCAATACAACACACACAAAGTGCCGGAGGAACTCGGCAGGTCAGGCAGCATCTATGGAAAACAGTACAGTTGATGTTTCAGGCCGAGACCCTTCATCAGGACTGGAAAAAGAGATTTGGAGTCAGACTAAGAAAGTGGGGGAGGGAAGGGGAGGAAGGTGATATGTGAAACTATAAGGGGTGAAGTAAAGAGCTGAGAAGTAGAGTGGTGAAAGAGATACAGGGTGGGAGAAGGGAGAATCTGATAGGAAAGGACAGAAGGCCGTGGAAGAAAGAAAAAGAGAGAGGCGCACCAGAGGGAGCTCCTGCCCCCACATCTCCTCCCTCACAACCATTCAGGGCCAAAGCAGTTCTTCCAGGTGAGGCAACACTTCACCTGCATCTGTTGGGGTCACCTACTGCATCTGGTGCTCCTGATGTGGCCTCCTGTATAATCAGAGAGACCTGACGCAGATTGGGAGACCGTTTCACCGAAGACCCATGCTCCATCCGCCAGAAAAAATGGGATCTCCCAGTGGCCACCCAGTTTAATTCCACTTCCCATTTCGACATATCAGCCCATAGCCTCCTCTACTGAAGCATTGAGGCCACACTCAGGTTGGAGGAGCAGCACTGCATATTTCGTCTGGGTAGCCCCCAACCTGATGGCATGAATATCGATTTCTCACACTACCAATAATGCCCCCCTCACCATCTCCTATTCCCATTTACCTCTCTCACTTTATCTCCTTACCTGCCTATCACCTCCCTCTGGTGCTCCTCCCCCTTCCCTTTCTTCCATGGTCTTCTGTCCTCTCCTATCAGATTCCCTCTTCTCCAGACTTTAATCTTTCACCAATTTCCCAGCTCTTTACTTCACTCTTCCACCCCTCCCCTTCCGGTTTCACCTATCACCTTTTGGTTCTTCCTCCCCCATCCCCACTTTCTTACTCTAACTCATTTTTTACCAGTCCTGACGGAACGTCGACTGTACTCTTTTCTGTAGATGCTGCCTGGCCTGCTGAGTGAGTTCCTCCAGCATTCTGTGTGTTCTGCTTACATTTCTAGCATCTGCAGATTTTTCTTGTATGTAAAACAATACTTCGAATATGAAATAAAGTTTGAAGAGCTTCCAGTAGCAAATATGACCTACTTCTATTTTAATATTAGACAAAACCCAAAAATAATCAGAACAAATTACAACTTTCTTGTGTGTGACTGGAATCTCAGTTTGTAGAAAAGCGCTCAACCTCGGAAGTGACGTCACAGAAGACGCATGCTGAATACGGTCTATGACTTTCGCCTCGGCCACTGTTGATGACGCGGCTGCTGGAGGTTCGGCGTGATGGCGGCGGTAGAGACGAAGATCAACCTGGAGGACTGCTCCTTCCTGCCTGTTGTTCACGACATTATTAAATGGTAACTCTGCGAACTAGGTTTGCGTGACTTCCCGGGGACAGCGTTACATTTGCAAATACCCGTGCCTTTCTCCGTGGGAACACGATGTTATTGGCCTGATTCCGCTCCCGGGGTGGAGGTGATACGGAGACCAGGGGAGGAGAAGTGGGGGCTACGGGATGTGTTTGTTTGTTACTGGAAGGGGTAGCGATGTGCCTTTAGACCCATGCAGGAACTCCATTAGACAAAACGAATTGTTGGGGAAACTCGGGCAGCATCAATGAAGGCTCAGGGATTGTAGACGTTTCGAGTTTAGGCCCAGCATTGAGTTATTGCTCCACGCCCTGTATACCTCCACACATGCTGCCTGATCTGATTTCTCTCGTATGTTCCATATTGCAGCATCTGCAGTTGCTTGTGGTCTATTGTGGTTAGTGCCGGAGTAGTGAACGTTTGCAAAGAAAACAGGATGAACCAGAGATCCATGAATTTTCAATGTCATTCAAGTTAAGGGGATGGTTGAAAAGGAAGAAAAATAGAACTTGGAGGCAGTTGGTTCTTAACTATTCCTTTGGGAGATGGAATGACTTCTGCCCACTCTAGTTTTGTGGGTTCAGAGGTGATTAATGAGGCCAATGTGGGACGTGCACTTGCTTCCATAGATGAAGCAGGAGGTGGCTGACGGATAGCTGTTTATAGTTTTTCAGTGTAAGGAACAGAGAATAGTACAGCACAGTACAGGCCCTTCAGCCCACAATGTTGTGCCGACCCTCAAACCCTGCCTCCCATATAAGCCCCCACCTTAGATTCCTCCATATACCTGTCTAGTAGTCTCTTAAACTTCACTAGTGTATCTGCCTCCACCACTGACTCAGGCAGTGCATTCCACGCACCAACTACTCTCTGAGTAAAAAACCTTCCTCTAATATCCCCCTTGAACTTCCCACCCCTTACCTCAAAGCCATGTCCTCTTGTATTGAGCAGTGGTGCCCTGGGGAAGAGGCGCTGGCTATCCACTCTATCTATTCCTCTTATTATCTTGTACACCTCTATCATGTCTCTTCTCATCCTCCTTCTCTCCAAAGAGTAAAGCCCTAGCTCCCTTAATCTCTGATCATAATGCATACTTTCTAAACCAGGCAGCATCCTGGTAAATCTCTGTACCCTTTCCAATGCTTCCACATCCTTCCTATAGTGAGGTGACCAGAACTGGACAGAATACTCCAAGTGTGGCCTAACCAGAGTTTTATAGAGCTGCATCATTACATCGCGAGTCTTAAACTCTATCCCTCAACTTATGAAAGCTAACACCCCATAAGCTTTCTTAACTGCCCTATCCACCTGTGAGGCAACTTTCAGGGATCTGTGGACATGTACCTCGAGATCCCTCTGCTCCTCCACACTACCAAGTATCCTGCCATTTACTTTGTACTCTGCCTTGGAGTTTGTCCTTCCAAAGTGTACCACCTCACACTTCTCCGGGTTGAACTCCATCTGCCACTTCTCAGCCCACTTCTGCATCCTATCAATGTCTCTCTGCAATCTTTGACAATCCTCTACACTATCTACAACACCACCAACCTTTGTGTCATCTGCAAACTTGCCAACCCACCCTTTTACCCCAACATGCAGGTCGTTAATAAAAATCACGAAAAGTAGAGGTCCCAGAACCGATCCTTGTGGGACACCACTAGTCACAATCCTCCAATCTGAATGTACTCCCTCCAGCACCACCCTCTGCCTTCTGCAGACAAGCCAATTCTGAATCCACCTGGCCAAACTTCCCTGGATCCCATGCCTTCTAACTTTCTGAATAAGCCTACCATGTGGAACCTTGTCAAATGCCTTACTAAAATCCATATAGATCACATCCATTGCACTACCCTCATCTATATGCCTGGTCACCTCCTCAAAGAACTCTATCAGGCTTGTAGACACGATCTGCCCTTCACAAAGCCATGCTGACTGTCCCTGATCAGACCATGATTCTCTAAATGCCTATAGATCCTATCTCTAAGAATCTTTTCCAATAGCTTTCCCACCACAGACGTAAGGCTCACTGGTCTATAATTACCCGGACTATCCCTACTACCTTTTTTCAACAAGGGAACAACATTCGCCTCCCTCCAATCCTCCGGTACCATTCCCGTGGACAACGAGGACATAAAGATCCTAGCCAGAGGCTCAGCAATCTCTTCTCTCGCCTCGTGGAGCAGCCTGGGGAATATTCCGTCAGGCCCCAGGGACTTATCTGTCGTAATGTATTTTAACAACTCCAACACCTCCTCTCCCTTAATATCAACATGCTCCAGAACATCAACCTCACTCATATTGTCCTCACCGTCATCAAGTTCCCTCTCATTGGTGAATACCGAAGAGAAGTATTCATTGAGGACCTCGCTCACTTCCACAACCTCCAGGCACATCTTCCCACCTTTATCTCTAATCGGTCCTACCTTCGCTCCTGTCATCCTTTTTTTCTTCACATAATTGAAGAATGCCTTGGTGTTTTCCTTTACCCTACTCACCAAGGCCTTCTCATTCCCCCTTCTTGCTCTTCTCAGCCCCTTCTTAAGCTCCTTTCTTGCTTCCCTATATTCCTCAATAGACCCATCTGATCCTTGCTTCCTAAACCTCATGTATGCTGCCTTCTTCCTCCTGCCTAGATTTTCCACCTCACTTGTCACCCATGGTTCCTTCACCCTACCATTCTTTATCTTCCTCACCGGGACAAATTTATCCCTTACATCCCGCAGGAGATCTCTAAACATTGACCACATGTCCATAGTACATTTCCCTGCAAAAACATCATCCCAGTTCACACCCACAAGTTCTAGCCTTATAGCCTCATAATTTGCCTTTCCCCAATTAAAAATTTTCCAGTCCTCTTTGATTCTATCCTTTTCCATGATAATTATAAAGGCCAGGGAGTGGTGGTCACTGTTCCCTGGATGCTCACCCACTGAGAGATCTGTGACCTGACCCACTTCATTACCTAGTACTAGATCTAGTATGGCATTCCCCCTGGTCGGCCTGTCCACATACTGTGACAGGAATCCATCCTGGACACACTTAACAAATTCTGCCCCATCTAAACCCTTGGAACTAATCAGGTGTCAATCAATATTAGGGAAGTTAAAGTCACCCATGATAACAACCCTGTTATTTTTGCACCTTTCCAAAATCTGCCTCCCAATCTGTTCCTCTGTATCTCTGCTGCTACCAGGAGGCCTATAGAATACCCCCAGTAGAGTAACTGCTCACTTCCTGTTCCTGATTTCCAACCATATTGACTCAAAAGAGGATCCTGCTACATTACCCACCCTTTCTGTAGCTGTAATAGTATCCCTGACCAGTAATGCTACCCCTCCTCCCCATTTTCCGACCTCCCTATCCCTCTTAAAGCACTGAAATCCAGGAATATTGAGAATCCATTCCTGCCCTGGTGCCAGCCAAGTCTCTGTAATGGCCACTACATCATAATTCCATGTATGTATCCAAGCTCTCAGTTCATCACCATTGTTCCTGATGCTTCTTGCATTGAGGTACACACATTTCAGCCCTTCTACCTTACTGTCTTTACACCGTTTATTCTGCTTCTCTTTCCTCAAACCCTCTCTGTATGTTAGATCTGGCTTTACTCCATGCACTTCTTTCACTGCTCTATCGCTTTGGGTCCCATCCCCCTCACAAATTAGTTTAAACCCTTCCGAACCACACTGGCAAACCTACCTGCAAGGATATTGCTCCCCCTCGAGTTCAGATGCAACCCATCCAATTTGTGCAGGTCCCACCTTCCCCAGAAGAGATCCCAATGATCTAAAAATCTAAAATCCTGCTCCCTGCACCAACTCCTCAGCCACGCATTCAACTGCCATCTCCTCCAATTCTTACCATCACTGTCACGTAGCACTGGCAGCAATCCTGAGAACGTCACCCTTGAGGTCCTGTTCTTCAGCCTTCTGCCTAATTCCCGAAACTCACACTTCAGGACCTCATCCCTCTTCCTGCCTATGTCGTTGGTCCCAACATGTATCACGACTTCTGGTTGCTTTCCCTCTCGTACCAGGAGGTCGTGCACCCGGTCAGAGACATCCCGGACCCTGGCACCCGGGAGGCAACAAACCATGCGGGTGTCCTTCTCACGTCCACAAAATCTCCTGTCTGCTCCCCTGACTATAGAGTCTCCAATGACGACAGCTCTCCTCTTCTCTGTCCCACCTTTCTGCACCAGAGGGTCAGACTCAGTGCCGGAGGCCCTGCCACCATGGCTCACACCTGGTCGGTCGTCCCCACCAACAGTATCCAGGACGGTAAACTTAGTATTCAGGGAAATGGCTACAGGGGTGCTCTGCACTACCTGTCTGCTCACCTTCGCTTTCCCCCCTCTGACTGTCACCCAACGACCTGCATCCGACAGCCTAGGTGTGACTACCTCCCTGTAGCTCTCATCTATGACTGCCTCATCCTCCCTTATGAGTCGAAGGTCATCCAGCTGCTGCTCCAGATTCCTTACACGGTCTTCCAGATCGCCCAGCCGTATGCACTTCTGGCAGATGTGACTCTGCAGGAGAGGGGCGTTCCCCCAAGACTGCCACACCTCACATGAGAGGCACATCACCGTCTCAGGGGACATTGTAAAAACTAACTGCGAGCTAGCTTGTCCTCCGCCTCTTCTCGTCGAAGCCTCTCGAGTCAAAGCCTCAAAGCTCCACTCCTTCACTGGCCCACTCACGCTCTGGCCGCTTTCCATCCTGTCAGTTGCTTTATTGCACGGGTTATGTTGCCTTGGAGCTCAGTGTGTGAGCGTACTCAAACATAAAAATTGGTCTACAATGTTGTCTAAAAGCCTGACTACTGAGGTTTGGCTAACTTTTGTTCTTAAGTGTTATTACTAAAGGTTGAATGGTATCCCAAAATAGTTTTGAAAATTAGTACTGTTCCCACTGGAAGTTTTTTTTTTGGAGGTGAGGTGCAAAGGATTATAATAAGAAAGATTGAGGAAAATATTGGGGGCTTGTTTCATCAAGGTTAAGGATAGCTGATCACTTCAGAAGAACTTGAAAAAGTGAGAAAGAGAGATTTAATTTTGTTGTCTATATATCCATGCCAAGGGCTTGGACAAGAATACTAAATATAAGCTATTGAAGGTTTGAAAACAGAATTGCAGAAATTGTGGAGAAGGAATCCATTTTACTCATCGGGTTCGTTTTTAACCATCCATCTCTCCAGTCCTTTCCTATAGCCTTGTCAACATTTTCTCTTAAAGTACAAACGTTTGTACATCACCTTTGTGAATGTCGTGACTAAATATGTCTACATAGAAACATAGAAAACCTGCAGCATAGTACAGGCCCTTCGGCCCACCAAGTTTTGCGAAACCTACCTTAGAAATTACTAGACTTTCCCATAGCCCTCTATTTTTCTAAGCTCCATGTACATATCCAAAAGTCTTTTAAAAGACCCTGTTGCATCCACCTCCACCTCCGATGCTGGCAGCACATTCCATGTACTTACTACTCTCTGAGTAAAAAACTTGCCCCTGACATCACCTCTGTACCTACTCCCCAGCACCTTAAACCTGTGTCCTCTTGTGGCAACCATTTCAGCCCTGGGAAAAAGCCTCTTGACTATCCACACGATCAATGCCTCTCATCATCTTACACACCTCTATCAGGTCACCTCTCATCCTTCGTCGCTCCAAGGAGAAAAGGCCTAGTTCACTCAACCTGTTTTTGTAAGGCATACTCCCCAATCCAGGCAACATCCTTGTAAATCTCCTCTGCACCCTTTCTATGGCTTCCACATCTTCCCTGTAGTGAGGCGACCAGAACTGAGCACAGTACTCCAAGTGTGGTCTGATCAAGGTCCTATATAGCTGCAACATTACCTCTCAGCTCCTAAATTCAATTCCACGATTAATGAAGGCCAATACACTGTATGCCTTTTTAACCACAGCGTCAACCTGTGCAGCTGCTTTGAGCGTCCTATGGACTCGGATCCCAAGATCCCTCTGATCCTCCACACTGCCAAGAGTCTTACCATTAATACTATATTCTGCAATCATATTTGACCTACCAAAATGAACCACTTCACACTTATCTGGGTTGAACTCCATCTGCCACTTCTCAGCCCAGTTTTGCATCCTATCAATGTCCCGCTGTAACCTCTGACAGCCCTCCACACTATCCACAACACCCCCAACCTTTGTGTCATCGGCAAACTTACAAACCCATCCCTCCACTTCCTCATCCAGGTCATTTATAAAAATCACGATGAGTAAGGGTCCCAGAACAGACCCCTGAGGCACACCACTGGTGACTGACCTCCATGCAGAATATGACCCGTCTACAACCACTCTTTGCCTTCTGTGGGCAAGCCATTCTGGATCCACAAAGCAATGTCCCCTTGGATCCCATGCCTCCTTACTTTCTCAGTAAGCCGGCACAGGGTACCTTATCAAATGCTTTGCTGAAATCCATATACACTACATCTACTACTCTTCTTTCATCAATGTGTTTAGTCACATCCTCAAAAAATTCAATCAGGCTCGTAAGGCACGCCCTGCTGACTATTCCTAATCATATTATACCTCTCCAAATGTTCATAAATCCTGCCTCTCAGGATCTTCTCCATCAACTTACCAACCGCTGAAGTAAGACTCATTGGTCTATAATTTCCTGGGCTATCTCTACTCCCTTCCTTGAATAAAGAAACAACATCCGCAACCCTCCAATCTTCCGGAACCTCTCCTGTCCCCATTGATGATGCAAAGATCATCGCCAGAGGCTCGGCAATCTCCTCCCTTGCCTCCCACAGTAACCTGGGGTACATCTCATCCGGTCCCAGTGACTTATCCAACTTGATGCTTTCCAAAAGCTCCAGTACATCCTCTCAAGCTTTTCAGTCTGCTGCAAGGCGGCACAACAATCACCAAGATCCTTTTCCATAGTGAGTACTGAAGTAAAGTATTCATTAAGTACCCCTGCTATTTCCTCTGGTTCCATACACATTTTCCCACTGTCACACTTATTAGGTCCTATTCTTTCACGTCTTATCCTCTTGCTCTTCACATACTTGTAGAATGCCTTGGGGTTTTCCTTAATCCTGCCCACCAAGGCCTTCTCATGGCCGCTTCTTGCTCTCTTAATTTCCTTTTTAAGCTCCTTCCTGTTAGCCTTATAATCTTCCAGATCCCTAATATTACCTAACTCTCTGAACCTTTTGTAAGCTTCTTCTTGACTAGATTTATTACAGCCATTGTACAACCATGATTCCTGTACCCTACCATAACTTCCCTGTCTTATTGAAATGTACCTATGCAGAACTCCACACAAATATTCCCTGAATATTCGCCACATTTCTTCCGTACCTTTCCCTGAGAACATCTGTTCCCAATTTAAGCTTCCAGTTTCCCGCCTGATAGCCTCATAATTCTCCTTACTCTAATTAAACGCTTTTCTAACTTGTCTGTTCCTATCTCTTTCCAATGCTATTGTAAAGGAGATAGAATTATGATCGCTGTCTCCAAAATGCTCTCCCACTGTGAGATCTGACACCTGACCAGGTTCATTTCCCAATACCAAATCAAGTACAGTCTCTCTTCTTGTAGGCTTATCTACATGTTGTGTCAAGAAACCTTCCTGAACCCACCTAACAAACTCCACCCCATCTAAACACCTTGCTCTAGGGAGATGCCAATCGATATTTGGGAAATTAAATCTCCCATCACGACAACTCTGTTATTATTACACATTTCCAGGATCTGTTTCCCTATCTGCTCCTCCATATCCCTGTTACTATTGGGTGGCCTATAAAAAACACCCAGTAAAGTTATTGACCCCTTCCTGTTTCTAACCTCCACCCACAGAGACTCTGTAGACAATCCCTCCATGACATTTACTTTTTCTGCAGCTGTGACACTATCTCCAATCAACAGTGCTACGCCCCCACCTCTTTTGCCTCGCTCCCTGTCCTTTCTGAAACATCGAAAACCCGGCACTTGAAGTAACCATTCCTGTCCCTGAGCCATCCAAGCCTCTGTAATGGCCACCACATCATAGCTCCAAGTACTGATCTTAAGCTCATCCGCTTTGTTCACAATACTCCTTGCGTTAAAATAGACACATCTCAAACCGTGCATCTGAGCGCGTCCCTTCTCTATCACCTGTCTATCCTCCCTCACACACTGTCTCCAAGCTTTCTCTATTTGTGAGCCAACTGCCTCTTCCCCAGTCTCTTCAGTTTGGTTCCCACCCCCCAACAATTATAGTTTAAACTCTCCCCAGCAGCCTTAGCAAACCTCCCCACCAGGAAATTAATCCCCCTGGGATTCAAGTGCAACCTGTCCTTTTTGTACAGGTCACACCTGCCCCAAAAGAGGTCCCAATGAGCCAGAAATCGGAATCCCTGCCCCCTGCCCCCTGCTCGAATCCCTCAACCACGCATTTATCCTCCACCTCACTCTATTCCTATACTCACTGTTGCATGGCACAGGCAGTAATCCCGAGAGTACTACCTTTGCAGTCCTGCTTCTCAACTTCCTTCCTAACTCCATATAGTCTTTTTTTCAGGATCTCTTCCCTTTTCCTACCTATGTCATTGGTACCAATATGTACTATGACCTCTGGCTGTTCTCCCTCCCACTGCAGGATATCTTGGATGCGACCTGAGACATCCTGGACCATGGCACCTGGGAGGCATACTACCATCTGTGTTTCTTTCCTGCGTCCACAGAATTGCCTGTCTGACCCCCTAACTATAGAGTCCCCTATCACTACTGACTTCCTCTTCCTTTCCCTACCCTTCTGAGGCACAGGGCCGGACTCTATGCCAGAGGCAGGGCCACTGTTGCTCCCCCCTAACAGTACTCAAACAGGAGTACTTATTGTCAAGGGGTACAGCCCCAGGGGTACTCTCTAGTACCTGACTCTTCCCCTTCCCTCTCCTGACTGTTACCCACTTGTCTGTCTTCCATGGCCCCGGTGTGACCACCTGCCTATAACTCCTTTCTATCACCTCCTCATTCTCCCCGACCAGACAAAGGTCATCGAGTTGCATCTCCAGTTCCCTAACTCGGTCCCTTAGGAGCTGCAGCTCGACACACCTGGTGCAGGTATGGCCGCCGTGAGGCTGGGAGACCTCAGGGCCTCCCACATCTGACACCGAGCACAGAAAACCAGCCTCACACATATACTACTTCCTTTCTGCAATTAACACCGGTAAACCTACCTCGCCACGTTACCGCCAAAGCCCTATCACTCTGCTGCCCGCTGGACATGGCAGTCTTCTTTTTAAACTTTTCCCGCTCTACTGGCTGACGTCATGTGCCTGCGCAGTCTTGCCTCTCTTTTACCCCAAGTAGTAAAACTGCCTTCACTCTGGAAATCCTTAGCTGTTCACTCACAGCCTTCCTGCTCCAAATCAAAAACTGCTGAAGATTCCTTGCCTTTTTAAACTTTTCCCGCTCTACTGGCTGACATCATGTGCCTGCGCAGTCTTGCCTCCCTTTTACCCCGAGTAGCAAAACTGCCTTCACTCCAGAAATCCTTAGCTGTCCAGCCACAGCCTTCCTGCTCCGAATCAAAAAAGTATTGTCTACTATTTTCCTGTAGTACATTCTAGGTCGTAATCACCTGTTACCTATAAAACAAGAAGGGTTTTTCCACACCTCACGGTTAATTTGCTAATCCTCTTCCTCTAGCCACCCTGGTTCTTAAATTTCTGTCCATGGGAGCAGTTTCCATCAGTGCACTCTAGAAATTCAAGATTTAAGTTCATTTATCATGTATGCATTGAAACATACAGTGAATTGTGTCGTCTGTGTTAACGACTAACATTGGTCACTGACTGAGGGTGTGCTGGGGGCACACTCTGGCACCAACATAGCATGCCCACAATGCTCAGCAGAACGACACAGAGCAAAATAATACAGAACACAACAATAAAACAATAACAGGAAAAAAAGCCCTGTTCCTCCCTTCCACCCACACACATTGTCCCTTAACCCCAAACAGACACAGACATACAGATATTGTAAATCTAAGAAGTTCTATCAGTTACTTTCTTGGATTCTTCTGTTCCAAGGAGGTTTGATTTTCCAGACCACACCATCCCCAAAATATATGCTGCTCAGGCAATTGAAAATATTAAATGTTTACAACATGGGTACTCTCAACTACAGAATGAAAGATGATGAGATACTGCTTGAACCTAATGCAGTGGTTTTTAAGGGGCTCTGCATTTTCTCCTCTTTTATTGGAGCTGGTAAGCTTTGGTTTTACATGCCACAGACAGATCATATACAGTTGCAAGAAAAAGTTCGTGAAACCTTTGCAATTAAGGTTCAAAGGTTATTTATTGTTAAAGTATACTACTCTGAAATTCTTCTATTCTCCGGGTAGCCATGAAACCAAGAAAGAAAAGAAAGGCAGCATGATCATTAAACTCCCAAATCCCATCTCCCTGCAAAAAAAAACAAAAAAAAACGGAACAAGCACACCAACCCCCAAATCACCCCTCCTGCACAAAAACCAAGCAAAACAGAGCAGGCACATTGACCCCCAAATCCCTCCTCGTGTAAAAAAAAACAAATCAAGTGGCATCAGGCAAAAACAACCCCAAAATTCCTCCTGCATTAAAAAAAATAGCAAAACGAATCAGGCATTTTGACCCCCAAAATCCTTTCTCTTGCACAAAAGATGAACAAGACAGATCAGTCATATCAACCCCCAAATCCCCCTCCCCACACAAAAAAAATGAGATCGGTTGAGAAAGCACAGAACATAAAAACTATGAGACTGAAAAATAGAGTCTGTGGTCCAAAATTCACATCCAAAAATGCAGAAAAAATCCTGGACACATCTCCAGGTGCAGCCACAGACGCTTCCCTTTCCGGTGCAGGGCAACTGGTCAAAGACAGGCAGTTGGCGCTCACCCTCTACACTCACTTCAATCTCCCTCGTCGTTTTAATCGGCGAAATGGAGCCAGTCATCAGCATGCGCCCCAGTTTTCTGGTTTACTTGGTTTTCTACATTAATTACTCATAACGTGATCTGATCATCATCCAAGCCACAATAATAGACAAACACAATCTGCCTAAACTAATAACACACAAGTAATTGTACTTTTCATGTCTTTATTGAACACATTAGTTATTCATTTGCAGTTCAGGCTGGAAAAAGTATGTGAACCCTTGTATTTACTAACTGGTAGAACCTCCTTTAGCAGCGATAGCCTCCACCCAAAGTTTCCTGTAGCTGCTGATCAGACTTGCACAACGGCGAGGAGAAATTTTAGACTGTTGCTCCATACAAAACTGATTCAGTTTATCAATATTTCTGGGATACCTTGCATAAACAGCCTTCTTCAGGTCATGCCACAGCATCTCAATTGGCTTAACGTCTGGATTTTGACTCTGTCATTCCAAAACACAAATTTTCTTCTTTTTAAACCATTCTGTTGTTGATTTACTCTTGTGTTTCAGATCATTGTCCTGTTGCATCATCCAGCTTCTACTAAGCTTCAGGTGACGAACAGCTACCCTGATATTTTCCTGTAAAATGTCTTGATTCAATTTTGAATTCATTGTTCCCTCAATGAATGCAAGCTGTCCAGGCTCTGAGGCAGCAAAGCTGCCCGAAACCATGATGCTTCTTCTACCATGCTCAAAGTTGGGATGAGGTTTTGGTGTTGGTGTGCAGTACCCTTTTCCCTCCAAACACTGTGGTGTGCATTTCTGCCAAAAAGTTCAACTTTTATCTTGTCTGTCCACAGAACGTTGTCCCAGAAGTGTTGTGGAACATCCCGGTGGTCTTTTGCAAAATTTAAACGTGCAGCAATGTTTTCTTTGGAGAGCAGTGGTTTCCTTCCATGAACACCATTCTTGTTCAATGTTTCTCATATAATGGACACATGAACAGAGACTATAGCAAATTCTAGAGATCACTGCAGGCCTTTTGCTGTTACTCTTGGGTTCTTTATCATCTCCTTCAGCATTGCACATTGAGCTCTTGGTGTGTCTTTTTTATACGGCGGGGCACCTCTGCAACCCACACCTCCAATTTCATCTCTTTGATTGGAACACCCGACTCCATACAGCTGTTGTAGAAGGCATTACCCCAGAGGCTCACATACTCTTTTGAACCTAGACTGTGATTGTTTAAATGGTATACTCAGTATTGACGAGAAGAAGTACAAGTGTTTATGTGTTATTAGTTTAGGCAGATTGTGTTTGTCTATTATTGTGACTTGGATGAAAATCAGACCATACTTTATGAATAATTAATACAAAAAACAGGTAATTGCAGAATGTTCACAAACCTCTTCTTGCAACTACATAATTATACTGGGTTATTAAAAAGAAAGCAATGCAGAATATAACATTGCTATTACAGAAAAGATGCTGCTGGACATTACAGTGCAAAGACTACGCCAATGTAATTGGGAGGACAAATTCATGTCTTTACGTAATACAGGTCTGTGCAAGAGGTTAATTAATAACTGTGGAATAGTTACTCTACATTCACTGAATCACCTTCCTGTTCTCTTGCCATTATTGTTTAGGATCTGGTGCATAGTTGTGGTGTTATTTGCGAACTTATAATGAATACAGTTACCATGGTTGTGAGGGTATAGTTGAAGGCTAAGAACACAGCGTAGTGGGCACCGGTGTTGAGAGTTGTTATAGAGGAGGTGATGTTGCCTATCTTTAATGATTGTGGTCAGGAAGTAAGGATCCAGTTACAGAGGAGGGTCCAGAGTTCCAGGACTCAGAATTTGGAGATGAGTTTCTTTTTGAATTTTGGTGCTGAAGGCAGAGTTATAGTCAATAAATAAGAGTCTGACATATTATATCTAAAACACAAGTTTTCAATTATTTTAAGTAATATGTGTCCTAATCATCTTTGCATAGTTTTCTTATGCTTGGAAGAAATTAAATCTCACTATTTTACTATCTTGTGTGGTAATATCTGTGTACTGTGATTTAAAAAAAACTTTGATCTGTGAATCATATCTATTTAGACTTTTTTTCTTTTAAAAAGTTACTTTGATCTTTAACAAAAGGTGGCAATTACTCTTAGAGTTCATTTCATTGGATGTTGGGGAAGTTCACTACAGCAGGGCCTAGTTGGATGTTGCTATCATGTTCTCTTTGCTAATGACCACTGATAATGATCAAGAGCAAAAAAATCCCTTTTATTTCAAATCTCTGGATACCAGGGTTGACCTGTTTCAGCAATACCCCTCAAAGATATTTTGGCACAAGCTACAAATTGAGCATCATTTGTTACCAATTTAAATTAGATCCATAGCACTAGTTTACATTTTATCATCCTGCATTATCTTGAATGTCTCCCTTTGTTACTTGTATTAAAATATGGATAAAGATTGCTAACAGCAAATCTTGTGCTAATTTCATGTGATATTGTGATTGGCTGAAACATCTTGGTCAAGATTTGACGATTGCTAAATTGATATTAAAATCGGTTCGTAATCAGCCAAATTATTGAGCTGTGGTCAAAAATTAAAGGATTAAACATTTTTTGTAAATATTGAAAATTGTACACAATTGTTTTTTCCCTATTGTTGAATGTAGCATGGATAAAGACAGTCAAGAGGTGCACCAAGAGCTCAATAAACTCAAGACCAAGCTGCAGGATACCAGAGAAGTAGTTTCATCAATGCCTGGGATTGATGTTAGCCCTGAGCAGCAGCAGCAGCAACTTCAAAACTTACGTGATCAGGTTCGCACCAAGAATGAACTTTTACAGAAGTACAGGAGCCTTTGCATGTTTGACATCCCCAAAGCATAGGAAGTAGCTGAGCTGCAGCAAGAAGCGAAAAGATTTATTCTGGATGTGTTTTTTATTTATCTCCTGAGTTGGTTACTACACAAATCCAGCATACTTTGAGTTACAAGCATAATGCTGGACTTTGCAAACGGTGAATTGGTCTTTGTAAAAGTATTATATCAAATTTAAAACAACATCTGCTATGTCTGTATTGGTACACATTGCACACAATTGCTTTATGTAAGCTTCATGGATAATTTTGTATGTGAAGGTACATGGTGCATTAGTGATCTGCTATAGTTTGGGTCAGAACAGGATGTTAATTCAGATATGTCATTTAAAAGCCAAGAAATCGTGAAAGGCCTTGTCGTACTATCATTGGACATTTTACATTTGTTGCTTGTATTTCAGTTCTTACAGATTTTCCCTCCAGAAGTAACACAGAAAACCTATTTTTAGTTTTAAGCTTTGAGTATGTTTGCTGTTGTAAAATATGTTTGTCATTCAAAATTGCTAAAGGCGATCGTCAAGCCAGTTGGGGGTAGGATAAGGAGGGAGGTTTGTGTTTTCAGAAAATGGTCAGTTTCCTGCAATGTGAGTTTGTATCTTGTGTACGTGCCAAGAAATGCACATTAAAAGTAAATTGTTTATTTATTTTCTTCATTCACATCAATTCTGTGAGAGCAATGTTTATTCAGTATCTCAAGTTTTTGCTGTAATTTGTGAATTCTGTCAGGGCAAATTTCTGCTATCTTAACAGTCATAACACGGGTTGCCTCTGCAGAATATTAGGTCAAACCAAGTAACAAATATTGAAGAAGTTTGAATCTGTAAATATGTAAGCTAAAATTTGTTCTAAATGATCTGTATTACTGTTTATTTGGTAAAGACTTGTCATGTGATATCCAATAGAAAGCAACAATGCTGGTAGTTATGGGATTTATAAGTGATAGTGAAAAATATCATAGTAAAATCTAGTGAAAATAAATGGGCAATACTTGTAATGCTTCACTTCATTATTAAACAGTCCTGCTCATTTGAGCCTTGTTGATAGGATATTTGTCCTTCAAGTTATTGAGTGGATGTAATCAGAATCAGCTTTAATATCCCTGGCATATTTTGTGAAATTTGTTAATTTTATGGCAGCAGAGCAATGAAATATATGATAAATATAGAGGGGAGAAACTGAGTTACATTAAGTGTATATGTATATATGTGTCAATTAAATAGTTAAAATAAGTAGTGCAAAGAAAAACTGAAATAGTGCTCATGAGTTCAATATTCATTTAGAAATTGGATGGCAGAGGGGAAAAAGCTGTTTCTGAATCGCCGGGTGTGTGTCTTCAGGCGGTACCTCCTTCCTGACGGTAGCAATGAGAAGGGGGCGTGTCCTGGGTGGTGGGGACGCAGCCTTCGTAAGGCACCGTTCCTTGAGGATTGCTAGGATACTACGGAGGCTAGTACCCATGATGAAGCTGATTAACTTTACAAGTTTTTGCAATGTACTTGCATCTTGTGCAGTAGCCTATCTGCACCCACCCCCCCCAACCCCAATACCCAACAGTGATGCAGCCAGTCCGACTGCTCTCCATGGTACATTTGTAGAAGTTTCCAAGTGTTTTAGGTGACATACCAAATCTCCTTGAACTCCTAATGAAATATAGCCGCCTTTATAGCTGCATCAAAATATTGCATTCAGGTTAATTCCTCAGAGATATTGACACCCAGGAACTTGGAATTGCTCAATCTCTCCACTTCTGACTCCACTGAGGATTTGATTGTGTTCCCTCATCTTACCTTTCCTGAAGTCCACAATCAGCTCTTTGGTCTTGCTGACATTGAGTGCAAGGTTGTTGCTGGCATTTGAACTATGCCTAGCCACACAGTCGTGGGTGTAGATTGAGTAGAGCAGATAGCAATAGAATTATGCTGAACTGTAAACT
The DNA here is from genome assembly GCF_963921235.1 of Mobula hypostoma. Classification (NCBI taxonomy): domain Eukaryota; kingdom Metazoa; phylum Chordata; class Chondrichthyes; order Myliobatiformes; family Myliobatidae; genus Mobula; species Mobula hypostoma. Next base: position 106,992,550 of record NC_086105.1, on the reverse strand, counting down.
GTCGATTACTGATATCTTAAAATTAGTTTAAAATTGCAATTTTTAATTTGCAATTTGATGATGATAGAAACAGGCCTTGGTTATAGCAACCTTTAAAGTTGTCAACATATACTTATGATACTGAATGTCTTGGTATAGGGCGGCACGATAGTGTAGTGGTCAGCATAATGCTTTACGGTACCAGCGACCCAGGTTTAATTCCTGCTGTCGTCTGTAAGGAGTTGTTTGTTCTCCCCATGACTGTGTGGGTTTCCTCCGGGTGCTCCAGTTTCTTCCCACAGTTCAAAGACATACCAACTGATAGGTTAATTGGCTTTTATAATTTGTCCCATGGCTAGCGTGAAATTGGGCTGGAAAGGCCTACTTCACACTCTTATCTCAATAAGTAAATGAGTAATTGGCTGCAGCTGTTTCATCATAACCACAGACATTACTTAAATTATTGGAAGTACATATTTAGTGGTTCTGTGCTGGGTGTAGCCTGTGGTTTCATTATCCTACCACAGTAACCTGGATATTAATTGTTAATTTTTCCAATTTAAAATCAACCTCATCAAAGCTCTGCAATTGCAAATGTGCTTTGGCTATGAAGTTTTGAGATGTGATGGGAAATGCAAGTTCACTACCTTCTCAAAAACAATAGTTTTAAAATAATTGTTAATGTTTTAACTTGTACAACATGGCCTGCTCCTTTGATAGTTGCATTTTTGGTTATAGTAATGCAAAAGTAGGAACCTTAGTTCATTCTTTAAAATGCCAGCCTCACTGTGGACTTTTAGTAAGCAATGGTAAGCTGGAAGACAGGGCTTTGTTTTTTGATCTTCGCGTGCAATAGAGCATCCTGTTTACCGATTTTCTATCTTTCACTTGGAATGTGCTGGACTTCCCTACTCATTGACGTCTTGTTGTGGCACATTGTTTTCTTCATTTGGTCAGTGTTCTTTCATTTCACCTTTGTCTTGCCGATCAGCATTCAGTGAAGGTTGGACAACTGCATTGAATACACTTGGGGATTGAACTTCAATCCAAAGTTCTGATGAAGCAAAATAAACAGGCGCAAGTAGACTCTAATCAAATAGTGCAGTTTTGCAGAATGCCAAGAAAAGGCTGTTGCATGCAAAGGCTCAATTATGATGCTAATCATAATTGGAAGGAGTTCAGTTATGATGCCAATGTGATTACACACTCCTATATGCATATTCACCCAATGAGCCACTAAGTTCCTTTGGAATTGTGTTTGAAGTTACCTAGCTTATAGTTAGACCATTAGACATAGGAACAGAATTAAGCCATCAAGTCTGCTCTGTTATTTGATCATGACTAATTTATTTTCCCTCCACTCCATTCTCCTACATTCTTCCCATAATTTTTGATGCCCTGACTAATCAAAATATATCAAACTCTGCTCTAGATGTACCCAGTGACTTGACCTCCAGCCATCTGTGGCAATGGATTCCGTAGATTCATTAAGAAATTCTTCTTCATCTCTGTCCTAAAGGGATGTTCTTCTATTCTGAGGCTGTGCCCTCTGGTCTAAGACTCTCCCACTATTGGAAACATCCTCTCCACATCCACTCTAGCTCGACCTTTCAATATTCGGTAGGATTCAATGATAGCCCCCCTCATAAACTCCAGCAAGTACAAGCCAAGAGCCATCAAATTCTCCTAATACATTAACCCTTTCATTCTTGGGATCATTCTCATGAGGACCCTCTGGCTCGTCCCAATATTGGCACATCCTTTCTTAGATATGGGACTTAAAACTGCTCATAGTACTCCAAATGTAGTCTGAAAAATGTTTTAAAGTCTCATCATTCTGTACTTGCTTTTATTATCATTAGGAGATCAGAGGTGCAGAAGGTCTTGGTGTTATCTTATTAGAGGATCTGTCTGGGGACCAGCAGATAAGTACCACCACAAAGATGGCAGGGCAGTACCTCTACTTTCTTGGAAGTTCGCATAGATATGGCATGTTGTCTAAAACTTTGACAAATTTCTATAGATGCAAAGTGGAGAGAGTCCTGACTGGCCTGGTATGGAAACACAAATGCCAAGATCTACAAAAGTGATGAATACAGCCCAGTCCATCAGTGAGCACATTTACAAGGAGTGCTGGGATAAGAAAGCAGCATCCACCATCAATGACCCCATTACATTATCCAGGCCATGTACTCATCTTGTACTATCATCAGGCATGAGGTACCACACAACTAGGTTCAGAAACAGATAAAAGCATCAGGCTCCTGAACAAGAGTGGGTAACTTCAGTCACCTCAACCCTGAACTGATTTCACAGCCTATAGACTGACTTTCAAGGATTCTACAACTCATGTTCTCAGTATTATTTATTTACATTTTTGTTAGTTGCTCAATATCTCTTTTGCACTTTGCTTATTGCCAGTCTTTATTATTGAGAGGCTTTCATAAATTCTATTGCATTTTCTTATTTACCTGTAAATATTTGCAAGGAAATGAATCTCAATATCGCATTTCTTAATATAATTTATAGCTTTTCATAGTGATAGTCATACTTTATTGATCCCTGGGGAAATTAGTTTCAATCTTCTGTCCATGCTCGTATTTTTCCTGTAGTACCATGGGCTCTTGCTTAGCAACCTTATGTGAGGCATCTTGTCTAAGGCATTCTGAAAACCAAGTAAACAACATCCACTGATTCTCCTTTGCCTAGCCTGCCTGCCTCAAAAACATTCAAAAAGATTTGTCAGGCAAGATTTCCCCTGAAGAAAACATGCTAACTTTGGGCTCCAAATACCCCGATACCTCATCTGTAATAATGGACTCCAACATCTCACCAACTACTGAAGTCAGGCTAACTGGCCTTTAATTTCCTGTCTTTTTCCTCACTCTCTTCACAGAGTTGAGTGACATTTGCAGTTTTCTGTTCCTCCAGAGCCATTCCAGAATCTAGTGATCCTTCAAAGATTACTACTAATTCCTCCACATCTCTTAAGCCTTATGACTGATCTATCTTCAAACCTTCCAGGTTACCAAGTATCATCTTAGAAATCACTTCTGCTCCATGACACTCTTGAATTTCTGGCTTCTACTGGTGTCTTCCATGGAGAAGAATGACACAAAATACTTTGAGAGTCATTTCCTTGTCCCCATTACTGCCTCCTCAGCATCATTTTCCTGCAGTCCATTATCCACTCTTGCCTCTTTTTCATTTTTTGTATAGCTGATAAAACTTCGGATATCTTCTATATTATTAGCTTACCTTCATGTTTCATCTTTTCTCTCCTTGTTTTTTAATTGCCTTCTATTATTTTTTAAATGCTTCCCAATCCTCTAACTTTTTGCTATATTGTATGCCCTCTCTTTTCCTTTTATGCTGTCTTTGACTTCCCTTGTCAGTCACAGTTGCCTCATTCTCCCATTAGAATTCCTTTCCTTGGGCTGCACTTGTCCTGCATCTTCCAGTTACTCCTGGAACCCCCAGCCATTGCTATTGTACTGTCATCTCTACCAGTGTGTCCTTCCAATCAACTTTGGGCAGTTCCTCTCTCCTGCCTCTGTAGTTACCTTTACTCAACTGTAATACTGATACATCTGATTTTAGCTTCTCCCTCTCAAACTTCAGGGTGAATTCTTTCATATTACTATTGTTGTCTACTAAGAGTTCCTTTATCTTAAGCTCCGAAATCAAATCTGCTTCACTACACAACACTCAATCTGGAATTGTCTTTTCCCTTGTGAGCTCGACCATAAGCTGCTCTAAAAGCCATCTCATAGGCATTCTGCAAATTCCTGACCTTAAGATCCAACAACAGCCTAATTTTTCAAATCTACCTACATTTTGAAATCTTCCATGGTCATCGTAACATTTCTCTTTTCTTCTTTTCTATCTTGCATTGTAATTTAAGTCCCACGCCCTGGCTACAGTTCGGAGCAGTATATGTAACTCCCTTCAGCGTTTTTTTTTACCCTTACAATTTCTTAACTCTAGCTAAAGGATTCTACAACTTATGACCCGATAACAGTTTTTTCTAAGAATTTGATTCTGTTTTTTTACCTACAAAACCACACTGTCCTCTTTTCCCACTTGCCAGTCCTTGTGATACAATGTGTATCCATGGATTTTAAGATCCTTGTTCTGGTATTTATTTATATATTTAGAGGTACAGGATGGCATCAGCCCTCTGGCTCACTGAGCCATACTGCCCAGCACCCATCCATTTTAACCCTAGCCTGATTTACAATGACCAGTTAACATATTAACTGGGACGTCTTTGGACTGTAGGAGGAAACCAGAGAAGGAATATACAAACTTGCTTACAGAGGACACCAGAAATGAACTCCAAATTCCGATGCCCTAAGCTGTAATTAGCGTCATGCTAACCGTTACACTGTTGTGGCGCCCCATCTTCTTACAACCATAACTCTCCAATGGCCACTGTTATACCTGCCAATCTCTAACTGCGCTCAGGATCATTTGCCTTATTTTGTATACTGTGTGCATTCAAATATAACACATTCAGTGATGTATTCACCACCCTTTTCAATTTTGTCTCAACGTGTTTCCTGAAGTTAAATTCTGATCCTTTGTAAACTTTTTATTTTAATCTTTATTCTGGAGACTTCAGTAATCTCCCCTGCACTCTCCTTCATCCATACTTTTCCAGGCTTTTAAACCCACTCCACAATGATGTATTTTAGAACCCAATCCTGGTTATGAGAGTTGCCAGGACCCTGGTCCCTGCATGGTTCATGTGGTGCCCATCCCATCGGAACAGCTCCCTCCTTCCCCAATACTAATGCCACTGTCCCACAAATTCAAAACCACTTCTCCCATACCAATCTTTGTGCCACACACTTAACTCTCTGATTCTGTTTACCCTGTGCTAATTTTTAGGTGGCTTGGGTAATGATCCAAAGATTATTATCTTTTTAGTCCTGCATTTAATTTGGTCCCTAATTGCTCAGATTCTCTCAGCAGAACCGCTTACTTTGTTCTTCCTATGAAGTTGATCTTGATCTTTCCCTTCCCACTCCAATTTCCTGTGCAGGTCAAATGAGATGTCACAAACCCAGGCAGCAGGCTGACAAAAGAGCCATCGGGATTCTTGATCTTTGTGACAAAGAATGGTTTCTATTCCTTTGCCTATACTATCCCCATTTACAACTGCATTTCTCTCCCCCTTCTTGAATAGCTCCCTGAACCACAAAGGCACAGTTCAGCTGCTCATCCTTCCTACAGCCCACATTCTTGTCCTTTATAATTATTTTCTCCATAAGGAGAATTCAGACATAGAAGTTGTCCTGACCCATAATCAAATTATAGTCTAATTGGAAATTTAAATTATGTATCTAGCAGAGACATGTCACGAAATCTTAAAAGTGCATTGATAGTGGGAGCTTTCATTTCATTGGTCTGGACCAGATTCGAGGCGAGAGCTTAGCAATATAAAGACGTGGAGGGTAAGTTTCCCACATATGTACATCATGCTATTTTGGAGGGAATATAAATGGATGAGAGCAACAACAGCTGTAGTTAAAGCACCTTAGAGAATGAGTGGTCACCTACCTTAAATGTCAGTATGGTTCCAGATATGATGCAATTGCTGCTAACAGATCTCGGTATGTCTTCATGCCATCAGCAGAGAATCTTATTTTTGCTAAAATGTTTTGCGTTTACACAATGCAATCAGCCACATGGTGGACAGGAATGGTACTATGTATTTATAGGGGTATATATAACAAGAGAAATATTGTTTCAAAGGAATTGATTTGTTTCCTAAACATTGAGCTTAAAAGCCTTATTTATTTTATTGAAGATTGAGGATTCGGAGTTTCAAAGGAAGAAAAGCTGTAAAGGAGTGCAAACTGAAACCATCTTACAGTACCAAACAAAAAATAAAGATCAAACAGTGTCTCTTGTGTTCAGATAATAGATTTGCAAAATTGTTCAAATGGCATGATCAAATGGGTAAAATTATTTGACATACAAAACAAGTCTTCAACAATTTTATTTTAGATATGAAGAAGTTAAGTTGTCTTAGTCTTTGGGATTCTGAGGACCTTTTGTACAATGCAATAGCCAATAAGGCCAAGACAGAATTATTGTCACTTGATAGCAGTACATAATAAAACTTGATCGAAATAGACAGCACTGACTTGTTTGTGGATCACATATGACTATGAGATGACAGTAATATACAAGCTCTATTTCACATAACAATTGTTTATATAAAAAAAGTCATGTCAATGTACAAGCTCTAGAACCAATTGTGTGCAAGCAGTAATTATAGTCAGTCTGGAATTCACTTGTCAGGAGTTGAACTGTCATCTGTCCAGTGCACCCTGGTGAGTCACCAGAGCATGCCTGATTTAAAGAAGAACAAAAAGTAACGAGTGTTATAGAATGTCAATAAGCTGCTGTAGCCACAAAGGGTGACTTTTTTTTTGTTGTGTGTTTTTTTACATGACTTTAGAAGGAGGTGCCTTAGAAATTTGTGTATGGTTTTTAATAGTACCTGGAGGCTAAAAGAAATTTTGTAGGTTTTAAAGGGCATATATATGGGCACAAGGCCCCACCAAATGAAACAACAAAACTTCTTTTCAGTCATCAATTAATTAATTTGGTTTCGATGTTTGGATACACAAGTGATGACGAAGAGCACGCTTGACAAGCACATTGAACATATTGCTGTAGTAATTCACCCTAATGCAAATGTTATTTCCACGCGTATTTCCTACATGAGCTGATGCCCTCAATTTGAGCAGCACACATTAGTTACCTAGTGGCAATAAATAGGTCCAAAGGTCACAATTTGCAAAATTCATAATTACCGCGGTTCCAGGAGGAGTCCATTGTGCTAGGTGTGGCAAAACCTGTGTGAATACAGGGAACTTGCTAGGTCTTTATTTTATATTGTATAAGCTGCCCACCACTCCCTATGTGAGTTTTGTTACAATACATATATTGGCCGTCTACCATTAGAAATGTGATCACAGTACCTGACTCTTCCACAGTGTAATCCTGGTCCCAGCCCACCTGTACCAGTCTTCATACTAGTCCCAACCGGACCCAGGTGAAGGGTGTCAATCTGAAACATCAACTTGCACTTCCCTTCACGGATGCTGCTTGATCCACTGAGTTTCTTCAGCATCTTGTTTGTTGCAATAGATTCCAGCATCTGTCGTCTCCTCTGATTCAACTGCTTACTTGTTTTGCAGCAATTCGACAGATAATGATATTCGTCCAGGAGTAGAACAGGATATCAAAGAATGATATGCAAATGAAAGACTTTTGATCACTGATTATCATGTACCTAAATCCGGTTGGTATAATGTGCTATAAGCTATTGATTTGTGAAACTCATTTTATGTTCTGAAAAATGACTGGTCCACACATATCACAATTTGGCCTAAAAGGCCAAGTGCAAAATATCTGGTTAGATAATGTGGACATTGTGGAAAGTCAGCCTTCAATGAAGAACATAATCACTATATACAGAAATATGTAAAAAAAATATATATATCGCTACCTGCTGCAACAAGTCCTTTCAGAAATTATAGTATTCAAATTTATGCAATACCTCTGATTTGGACAATGACTGCACAACAAAATCATTGTTCAAGTATAGTTATTATCCAGAACAACTATGCTCCAGAGCTATTATCAGAAGCAATTACAGAGTCAGTTATAATTAGTCAGTTTCTTCGTAATGCAATTATGCTTGAAGTCCAGATAGTAAAGTGCCCCTTTGTGACAAGAAACCCATTCTGGTTTGGCACGTCAGAATAATTAGTTTCTTAATCAGATATACCCACTGAAATGTTTTAACAATTTAGAAAACAAATGCAGGTAGAGCTGATAGCTCGTTAGTAACACACATAAAATGCTGGAGGAACTCAGTAAGTCAGGGGGCATCTATGGAAGGGAATAAACAGTCAATGTTTCAGACAGACCCTTCATCAAGACTGGAAAGGAAGGGAACAGAATGGGGGCAGGGAGGAAGGGCTGAAATAAGATGCTGGAAGGTGATAGGAGGAAGAGGTAAAGTGCTGAAGAATCTCATAGAGGACAGTGGACTATGAAGAAAGAGGAGAGGCATCGGAGGTGATGGGCAGGAGAGGAGAAGAGAAGGGGTGAGAGGGGAACCAGAATGGTGACTAGGAAAAGAGAAGTACAGAAGAAGGTGGATGGTTAGAGCTTGATGGAAATTAGAGAAATTGATGTTCACACTGTCAGGTTGGAGGCTAGCCATGTGGAATATGAGGTGCTGCTCCTCCAACCTGTAGAGAAGGCGACGGACTGACATGTCAGGATGGTTTATTACCCTCCACAGATGCTGCCTGACTTGCTGAGTTTCTCCAGCATTTTGTGTGTGTTACTCAAGGTTTCCAGCATTTGCAGAATCTCTTGTTTTTAGCTCATTAACAAATTAGGTAGAGGGAAGGTGAACAAAAAAAGGTATACATGTAAGTGGGAGCATCAAGCAAGCCCAACTCCCTGTGATTTCATCCTGTAAATAAATTCTTCACTAGAGCAGATGATAGGGTAACAATATTCCCTTTGTGCAGTTTCAGATATCTGATTTACAATCTTCTAAACTGCTTTGCGAGTAACCCGTCAAATTCACTTAAAATGGTAAATACTCAGATAGTTCAGCTATGGTTGCAAACCATGGAGACCTGCTTCCTTTATTTAATCTAATTGGTCTTACCTGTCTTTGGCCCTAAGCTATCCTATGACCCAATCACTCAATTGCACCTATTCTTACCATATTGTTCTAAGACAGTTGAAGTTGATGGAAAATACATCAGTCTCAACAGAAATACTCACAATGTATATAAATCATGGGATATGTGACAGTAGGGGTTCCCAAACCTTTTTATGCCATGGACCCCTACCATTAACTGAGGGGTCCATGACCCCAGGTTGAGTCAACAACTTAGAAATTAACACAGGAAAAGAACTGTGTCTCTATCACAGTCTAACCTGCAGGATGTGCTGAAGGCTACAATTGCAATGTTTTAAAATGTCCCAATGCATTGGCAATATTGTTTGAACTGCTGTAGTTATAGTTGAAACAATTTTACACACAACTAGCACCTTACCGTACTATAGTGAAATTAGCACCTTCAGTATTCTTAATTCTCAGTGAAATCCTTGCACACTGCTGACTTCAAACACTAACAGTCTGAGTTTTACTAATTCATGGATTTTGAATCAGCTTTTACAGTTTTATTTTTCTTCCAAAGCATGTATATTTTGTCTATGACTACCAAAATTGAACATTGTGTTAGTGTGATCTCACTAGTTAGTCTAGGCAGAGTTAATTATTGCACTACAGTAATTGCAGACAAATTAGAATTATTGCTACAAATATAATCCTGCATTGGGTTTGCTCTGTAAGCATAAATTTTTCTTTGACTCATATCACACTTGATGAACTTCTTACAGTCTCATCCAACATGAGGAATGACAAAATAAACTCTGAGAAAAGTACTTCTAAAAGTGAGTTAAATTACTAGAAGTCATACACCATTTATGATACTGTCACCAGTTATTACATGTTTATTGAGAAGAACTTGTGATAAAAACTAATGTTTACACAACTCTTGGGAATCTGAAATGACAAAGAACTGCATGCAGAGCTCATAGAAACCAAGTTCAGAATGTTCCTCACAAAGGCATGTTACTTCTGAAATCTACACCATCTTTGTGTGTGTGTGTTTATACAAGATTTTTAAAAAATATATTCTGCTTGTAATTTAATCCAAGTTTTAACCTGTTTTTAGTAAATGAGAACGTTTTCCTGAGAAGGTTTTCAATTTTTTATTCCATTTTCATTTAGTTTTCAGAAAGTGCCTCTCGAGTTTTGATTCTGATCCAAATTACATCAAACAGATTAATGTTTAACTGTAGGGACATGCAGTTTTTAGCAGTAATGTGCTACAGAGTTTGTAAAGAACATAAAATGACTTTTGAGGACAAGCTCAACTTTATTATACACGTAGGCATCTGAAAGTGTCACTTTTACATATATACTTTAAAACTCCTTTGATGTAGTTGTACGCAATGGTAAACTTGGTTTATGACTGTAACAGTGAGTTAGTCATTGGAGCTTTTTTTAGCAATTTTTAGATGACTATTTTATGAATTTAAAATGAATGATAATATATCTGGTGAAAATATTGCTCCTTTAGGTATAACCATAGTCTGTGATATTCATTGCTGCTTTTCAATGACTCTATTCTCCATTCAAGCTATTAGTTTATACCCTGAAGAAAAGTAGTTCTGCAAGTCTTGTAAGGAAATAAGTTAAGAGACTTCGCAAACGTAATAATGTCTTGCATTTATGAAATGACTCTAAAGCCAGCAGTGTCCAGATTTCTTTTTTAAAGTAAAAGAAGGAAATGAAAAGTGAATCTTTTAAAGGGCCCGGGGGGCGGGGGGGGGGGGGGCGGACAGTGAGCTCAATGAAACATGGATTAGCAGGTAAAGATGGAGGGTGTGTAACAGAAAACAGAGAACATGTTTAGAATTATATTAGCTGAAAGCCAGAATTGCAGGATCATATAGCATGGAAGAAGATACAAATTTATGAGGCCTTGCAAAAATATTGTGTTAGGCTGGGGTTTGGGATGGGAAGGTGCAATCTGCAAAGGGTTTTGAGAGTGATCATTCGAAACTTAATGAACTGGAAAAAAGGAGATCATGAAGGCAGAATAACGAGGACTTAATTTGGAGAAGGATTTAGGCAGTATAATATTAGGCTGAATATTAGGACAGAGTGTCCTCAGCCAGCTTGATTCCATTCAAAGAAAGGCTCTCAGGATTATAGGTGTAGATGAAGCCACAGCTCGTGAGAAGCTAGCCATCAGTAGTTTACACCACAGATGACAGGTTGCTGCAGCTACTGTGCTATACAAAATGTACACCAGCCACAGCTCTGCAGACCTCCGCGCCCTGCTGCCTTCATCTTATGAGAGATGGCGCACCACACAATCAAGTTTATCTTTGCCTGCTCATGCTGTTTCTATGCCTGATGCAAGAACCTTCAAGGATAGAAGCTTCCTTCACTGCGCTATCAGAATTTGGAACAGCCTTCCAGATGCTGTGGTTGGAAACATCTGTGACGATGGGGGTCCAAGCCTTCAAGAGTGGAGTGCACAAACACCTATCATCTGTGGGAGGGAAGTCACATGCTTCTTCATAAGCTATCATGAAGGGGACCAGGATGGCAATGCTTGGTTGTTGGTAGGTAGGGTTAATACCTGACTTTCAAAAGCACTTGTGAGTTATGTTCCGGCTGGACTTAGTGCTTAAACTGCTGGAGAACAGTGCAGAAAGAACAGGTGCTGTTTTCTCCCGGTAGGGATTAGT